>NC_132930.1:34586728-35225895 GCF_047675955.1 Chlorocebus sabaeus
TGGAGTTTTCCTGGCTGGATTTCAAAACTGCTTGGAACCACTGACTCAGGTTTCGTTTGTTTGCTTGTTTCCTTCAATTTTCTCCCTTTTTGAATGGGAACATCTGTAACTGATATCTTATATCTGTCCTACTACTGTATATTTTGATAGCAGATAACTTCTTGAGTTTTGCAGGTTTCAGATGGAGAATTATGCCTTAGAATGGATTATACACAGAGCCACATTCATACCTGATTTAAATGATTTAGATGGTAAGACTTAAGACTTTTTAAGCTGATGAAATTTAGATGACTTTTTTTTTTTTTTTTTTACTGTGTATGCTGTAATAACTTGACACATTTGTGGCTGTTAGGAGGAATTAGACAATTGTGAATGTTTTCATATCCAACTTATGTTTTGCATGTAAGTTGGATATGAAACTTTGAGGCCAAACAACACACTGTAGGAGGCAGAATAATTTCTTCCACTCCAAAGATGTCTATGTTCTAATTTGCAGAAGCTGTGAAATATCATGTTACATGGCAAGGGGGAATTAAGATTACAAGTGGAATTAAGATTCCTAATTAAATTTGAGGCCCTGCCTCACACCATACATAAATCCATCCCAGTTTAAACAAAGATTTAAATGTTAAAGGCATAACTGTAAAATCTTTTAGAAGACACCACTAAAAAGTATTTTATAAGATTGAGGTAGAAATTAACTTGGTAAACAAGAGAACAAAATGAAATGAAACTCAGAAATTCTAATAGAAGAGACTAATACATTCAAATACACTCATTAAGACTTCCCATTTATGCAAAGGGAATGAACAGACACTTCTCAAAAGAAGACATACATGTGGCCACAAACGTGGAAAAAAGCTCAACATCACCGATCATTAGAGAAATGTAAATCAAAACCACAATAAGATATCATCTCATGCCAGTCAGAATGGCAATTATTCAAAAGTCCAACCAGGCACAGTGGCTCACGCCTGTAAACCCAGCAGTTTTGGAGGTGAAGATGGGCAGATCACCTAAGTTCAGAAGTATGAGGCCAGACTGACCAACATGGTGAAACCCCGTCTCTACTAAAAATACAAAAAAATTAGCCGGGCCTGGTGGTGGGTGCTTGTAATCCCTGCTACTCAGGAAGCTGAGGCAGGAGAATCGCTTGAACCTGGGAGGCAGAGGTTGCAGTCAGCCAAGATCACGCCATTGCACTCCAGCCTGGATGACAAGAGCGAGACTCTGTCCCAAAAGAGTAAAATAAAGTAAAATAAAAATAAAAAGCCCAGAAACAACATATGCTGGCAAGGTCGTGGAGAAAAAAGAACACTTTTACATTGTTGGTGTAAAAATGCAAATTAGTTGATGGGAATGCAAATTAGTTCAACCATTGTGGAAGACAGTGTGGCGATTCCTCAAAGATTTAGAACCAGAAATACCATTTAACCCAGCAATCCCATTACTGAGTATATACCCAAAGGAATATAAATCATTGTATTATAAAGATACAGGCACGTGTATGTTCATTGCAGCAATATTCACAATAGCAAAGAATGGAATCAACCCAAATGTCCATCAATGATAGACTGGATAAAGATAATGCAGTACATATACACCATGGAATACTATGCAGCCATAAAAAGGAGTGAGCTAATGTCCTTTGCAGGGGCATGAATGGAGCTAGAAGCCATTATCCTCAGCAAACTAATGTGGGAACAGAAAACCAAACACCACATATTCTCACTTATGATTGGGAGCTGAACAATGAGAACATATGGACACAGGTTGAGGAACAACACACAGTGGAGCCTGTCAGGGGAGGGCGTGCATGGGGTGGGGAGAGCATCAAGAAAAATAGTGAATGCATGCTGGGCTTAAAACCTAGGTGATGACAGGTGCAGCAAACCAGCATGGCACACATTTATCTATGTAACAAACCTGCACTTCCTGCATATGCACCCTGGATTTTAAAATAAAATAAAAAAATTTTAAGACTTCCCATTTGTAAAAAAAAAAAAAAAAATGAAAAGACAAGAAAGAGAAAATATTTGCAGCATATACTGACAAAGAATGAATATCCAGAATATATAAAGAAATACAGAAAAAGACCAGCAATCCAATAGATAAATGGACAATATATATGAACAAGCATTTCACAGGAGAAAAATCACAAATGGTGAGCAAACATTTAAAAAATTAACCTTATTAAAAAGCAGGGAAATGCGGGCTATGTACCCTCATTCTTTCCCCAGCCACCACAACAGAACTTGAACAATGTTTGACTGACAGGAGTACAAAAAGCCCCCTTCCTTCAAGGAGGACTAACTCTATGGTGCAGTTTGTGCTCCAGAGATTCCCCTTAGATTATGTTGAACCTAGTCTACAGCAGAGAGCCACTCTTGCTTGACTTTCTTCCCTAAGCTATTCTGCTTTCTTTACTCTTCTCCTCCTGAGAGCTTCCCTGCAGTAAATAATTTGAACTCGGATCCTCATCTCAGGCTGTATTTCTTGGGAATCCAGACTAGAAAAAAGTAAAAGTAACAAACAAATAGTAGAAGAAATTGAAATAATTTTAAAAATCTAAAAGAAGACAAGAAATTAGGGAAACTAAACACGAAAAAAGTGAAACAAATTTTTAAAAGGTAGTAAGATGATAGATTTAAACCCAAATATATTTGTAATTACATAAAATGTCAACAAAGTAAGTGCTCTAATTAAAAGCCAAAGATTGCCAAATTGGAAAAAATAAAAATACCAACTGTATGCTACTTTCAAGATATATTCCTTATATAGAAAAGTAAAAGAATGGAAAATGTATAACATGCAACCAATATGAAACAAAATAGAATTTAAGGCAAGGAATATCATTAGAGATAAAAAGGGAAGTCTGGGTGCAGTGGCTCATACCTATAATCACAGCACGTTGGGAGGCCAAGGCAGAAGGATTGCTTGAGTCCAGGACTTTGAGACAACCCTGGGCAACATAACGAGACCCAATATCCAAAAATAAAAAGTAAAAACAAATTTTGATAAAAGGGATGTTGTAATTACAAGAGAGTCAATATACAGGAACATATTTTTAATATAATTTTTATGCAGAAAATAACACAGTTTCACAATGTATAAAGTGAAAAATGATCCAAATTCAAAGGAGAAACATATGAAGCCACAATTACAGTGGGAAATTTTAAGATTCTTCTATCAGTAATCCGTGGAATATGGCATCATAAACAAAACTAAGGAAATGTAAGATTTGAACATGTATGCAATAGTGAATCTAATTAACTTATATAGGAAAATGCATTCATAACCTGCAGAAAACATATTAGTTTGGGGTAGGTAGGACATATAGGAGTTGCCAAAACCAACCATATGTTGTACCGTAAAGTAAGTCTCAACAAATTCTAAATGATTTAAATGAGAATATATCCTTTGATTACAATGAAATTAAGCAAGAATAGCATTAATGGTATAAGCTAACTGGAAAATCTCCAAATATCTTCAATTTTAAGCTTTACACTGTAGAATAACCCATAAGTGAAAGAAAAAGGTCAAAATGGAAATTAAATAATAATTTGAAGTGAATAATAAAAATGCAAGCTATCAAAACATATGGAATGCAGTTAAAATCATGCTCAGAGTAAAATGTATAACCTCAATTAAACCTAGCAGATAGGAAGACAGGCTTGAAGTCATGATATAAGATGATGACAGGAAAAACATGTCAAGAAGACAATAATGAAGACAAAATTCTAAATTACTGAAATACAACACAATTGTACAATAAAAAGAATCAATAAATCTAAAAGTTGATACTTGAAAAGTTAATAAAATTGATAAATCCATTATAAAACACATCAAGAAAAAGAGAAGTTGCAAAAAAGTAATACCATCAGTGAAAAACAGGACATGACTACAAATTCTATAGACACTAAGATTAATAAAATATTACGATCAATTTATATCCATAAATTTTTATGGAAAATGTATAACATGCAACCAATATGAAGGTGTGCACTTCATATGGGCTTCAGGGTAGACCAGGACTTCTTAAAGAGGACATAAGAGGCATTCATCATAAAGGGAAAGATTGATAATTGGGCTATATTCAAAATAAAAAGTGTATATTCATCCAAAACACAATTAGAAGAGTGAAAAGGCAAGGCACAGAGTGGGGAAAGATATAACTGACAAGCTTCATGAAGGTGTGCACTTTGGTATGCACACTTTACTGAACAAGTTAGACTACTTTCAAATAAATTTGAAAATGTAGGTTATATAGGTGATTTATTACAAAACAACTTACCAAAGCTAAACAAGAAAAAGTAATTTGAATATGTATTTAGGTATTAAAGATATTGAAGTAAATAAAGTTTTCCATAAAGAAAATTCCATACCAAGATACATCACTGGTGAACTCTTCCAAACACTTTAAGGAAGAAATAACACCAATATTACACAAACTTTTCCAGAGTATGGACAAAGCCAGTTGCCTTTTCAAGTCATATTACACATAAGGCCAGTACATCTTTGAAATCAAAACTTGACAGTAATATTGCAAGAAAAATACTAGAGACCAATAATTCACATGAGCATAAATAAATAAAATACCAAACAAAATATTTGCAAAACCAATTAAGCAACACATGAAAAGAATTATTATGACCACATTGTGCTTATTTCAGGAACATAAGGTTAATTTAATGCTCAAACGTCAATGGATTATAATCCACCATATAATAGAATAATAAAAAATTGCACAAACATGTTAATAATGCAAAAAAGTGGATAAAATTTACCATTAAAAACTTTGAGCAAACTAAGACTAGAAAGGACCAGGTTAAATTTGATTAAGGGCACCTACAGGAAGAACTTCAGAAAACATTTTATTTCACCATGTGATAATATATTCAAAGTAATAATGCAAGATAAAGAACTAAAAGATATAAGAATTGGAAAAAAGAAATAAAGTTGTCATTATTTGCAGATAACATTATTGTGTATATAAAAATCTGAAAAAATACAGATAAGATAGAATTTGTTAGTAAATTTGGGCAAGTCACTAGATAGAAACAATATAAAATTAATTTTATTTCTACATACTGACAAAAAAACTACTAAGCTACTCGGGAGACTGAGGCAGGAGAGTGGTGTAAACCTGGGAGGTGGAGCTTGCAGTGAGCTGAGATCTGGCCACTGCACTCCAGCCTGGGCGACAGAGCGAGACTCTGTCTCAAAAAAAAAAAAAGAAAATGAAATTTTAAAAGACATCTTTTACTGTAGCTCAAAAACTTGTAACTATAAATATACACATATATTTATATATACCTCTATATATATAATAAAATAAATAAAAATTAAAAGCCCAGTATATATACATACATATATATACATATATATATATATAGAGAGAGAGAGAGGTGCAAGACCTCTACACAGAAACCTATTGAGTAAAACATTTTAAATACTTTTTAAAAATGGAGGAATATTTCATGCTTGTATACTGAAAGAAGTTGTGATAATCGATTCTCCACAAGTTAATCATTATAATTTTAATCAATATCCCAGAAGGATTGCTGTGAAAATTGACAAGTGGGTTCAAACATTTTTAATGAAAATATAGGGTCAAGAAAAGTGAAACAATCTTGAAGAAGAACAAAGCTAGAGGGTTCATGGTCTCAACTGTCAAGATGTGTCATGAAGCTACAGTAATTAAGAGAGTGTAATATTGACATAAACACAGACAAATAGGTCAACAGAATGTAAAAAAGAGTTCGGGGATGGATAACACATAATGGTCATTTCATATGAGAGTGTCCCAGCACTGTAGTAGGGAAAAGATGATCTTTCAATAAGTGGTACTGGGTCAATTAGACATCCATATGAATCTGAATCATTACCTTATAAAATACATAAAAACCAATTCCAGAGAGATTGCACATCTAAATATGTAAAGAACAATAAAGCTTTTGAAGGAAAACATGAGAAAATATCTTCAAGGCTTTCGGGTAGACCAGGACTTCTTAAAGAGGACATAAAAGGCATTCATCATAAAGGGAAAGATTGATAATTGGGCTATATTCAAAATAAAACGTGTATATTCATCCAAAACACAATTAGAAGAGTGAAAAGGCAAGGGACAGAGTGGGGAAAGATATAACTGACAAAGAATTCCTAGTCAGAATATATTCCATGAATCAATAAGGCAAAGATTGGCAACCTAATTTTTTAAATGGGTAAAAATCTTGGGCAAGCAATTTAGAAAAGGCAATAAACATATGAAAAGGTACTCAACCTTATTAATCATTAGGTAGCTATAAGTTAAAACCATGGTATTGAATGACTGTCTTTAAAAAGACTGAAAATGCCAAATGTTGAAGATGTGGAGTAATGGGAATTTTAAGAACCACTGCTGGCAGTGTAAATTGGCACACTAAAAAACTATCTGGCCAATTTAATTACTGATGCGAATTTCCTCATTTCTCTGTAATAGAATTATATATTCACGCACTCACAAAGACTGCATGGTGAGTGGCATGATTTTTCCCCATCCCTTGGGTTTGACTTGCATCGTACTGAGGATATTGGTGGACGGGCAGAGGCTTGAAATATGCTTTTGCAGTTAGGCAAGCCATCTTGGTTCCAGCCTCTTGCTGGGAAAAGAATGTACCCAGAGAAGCCAGCGGTCCGAGAACGATGAGAGACACCCAAGCAAAGCCTGAGTAAGCCCAACTTAAATCAGCAGCATCCCAGCCAGCCCACAGTTGGGTGAGTAATAAATGCTCATTGTTATATGTTGCTCATTTTGATGTGGTTAACTTCATGCCGTTATTGTGACAATGGTTGATTAATATGTGCTCTACTCTACCTGGCAAAGCTCAATATATATCCAATCTATGACTCAGCAAATCCACTGTTTATATATGTAAACATACTTATATTTATAATACATATTTATAATTATATATAAATATATTTTATATATAAACATATTTTAAGTATATATTTTAATGGATATACATGTATATAGCCAATTAAAATGTGTGTATGTATATATATGTGTGTATATACATATACACACACACACGCACACCCCAAATGTGTGAGCCTTATTGGAGTATTATTCATAATACCATACAACAAAAATAACTCAAATATTCATCAACTCTGGAATGGATACATAAGCAATTATATGCTCAAACAATGAAATACTACATAACAAAAACAAAAAGAAAACGAAAGAACCACACTACACCTACCAACACAGATACATCTCACAAATATTATGTTACACAAAAGAAATCCAAATTCAAAATAATTTCCATTGTATGATTCCCTATGTATAAAATTAGAAAAACAAGCAAACTAATCTGTGGATTTAGAAGTCAGGACAGGTGTTATGTCGGGGAAGATGGAAGCACACAACCACAGTGGGTGCTGGGAAGGTTCTATTTCTTGATCTTCATGATGGTCATGGGGTAGATTCAGTTTAGGAAGCTTCATGAAGGTGTGCACTTTGGTATGCACACTTTTCTGAACAAGTTAGACTACAATGAAATAAATTTTTTTTGTATTTACTTAATTATATTTTCTGAGGAAAAAACATTTGCTGAAATCAATAGACTCTCGTCCTTCCACTTCCAGCAATTCAGTGTCCTTCAGTGTCAGGTGAGCACAGTCATTTTGGGGACAGCGAAAAGAAAACATTAAGAAAAACTATTTAACTATTCATCCTTGAGAAATAATAAGAGCTTTGCTAATGTTTTATATACACATTGATACTCTCACCCACCTTTGATCACTATGTGAGAGGGTCACACGCCACATAATGTGCAAAGAGTGCTCTCAAGGACATGTCCCATGAAGGGAAGGGACAGCTGCAGCTCCCTTACACATCTGTTCCCTGTCAGTATATTAACATGCACCTGGTTCAGTGGATCTGCATTTTATTGTCCAGTTCTAATCAGACTAATCAGCATGAAATTGAGAAGTGGCTGAAAATATCCCTGCAAAGAAATGGTGGGTTGAGCATAATGCAGGAGAAAAACAAGAAAACGGCAGAGTCTGATGCTTGTCCTCCTGGTATGAGTTCTTGGTCAGCCCCATCACAAGATAGAAATAATGCAGTCAGTTAAAAATCTCTTCAATATCTTTTCAAAAAGTGTTTGACTGTGAAATTATACATTAATGTTAATAATAAGCTTCATCCAAGCATACAGTGTGCCTCCAGAGACCAATATGCATGCCTTAAGCATAGTAGGAAGCCACTATAAACAGTGAGACAATAGATATTGTTCGTATTATCTCATTCTTTTTTATTTCTATTATATATAGTAATGTATGTAATATGGTTTTTTTGGTCTTTTTGTTTGTTTGTTTGTTTGTTTTTGTTTTTGTTTTGAGATGGAGTTTTGTTCTTGGTGCCCAGGCACTATCTCGGCTCACTGCAACCTCCGCCTCCCAAGTTCAAGAGATTCTCCTGCCTCAGGCTCCCGAGTAGTGCGGATTACAGGCATGCACCACCATGCCCGGCTGATTTTGTATTTTTAGTAGAGACAGGGGTTCTCCATGTTGGTCAGGCTGGTCTCGAACTCCCAACCTCAGGTGATCCGCCAGCCTCAGCCTCCAAAAAGGGCTGTGATTACAGGAGTGAGGACTGCGCCCAGACTATAATATGTTAATGTAGCTATCCATGATTTCAAATATATATATATATTAGAAGTGCATGCTTAAAATTTTTTTATTGATAGGTACACAACCAAAATGCTTTAGAAACTGTTGCATACTGTGAGACTTTAGTTGCTAATTCTCTCTGGAATGAAATTTATCTATACAATATGGAACATTAAGTTAAAGCTGAATTTTCCTTTTTTATTATGTATTTATTTATTTCGAGACATGGTCTCGCTTTGTCACACAGGCTGGAGTCAGTGGCACGATCTCAGCTCACTGTAACCTCTGTCCCCGGGCTCAAGCAATCCTCCCACCTCGCCTCCCTAGTAGCTGGGACCACAGGAGCACACCACCATGGCTGGCTATTTTTTTGTATTTTTAGTAGAGACAGGGCTCCGCCATGTTGCCCAGGCTGAAAGCTGAATATTTCTTAGATTCTTTTCTACTCTGGTGTTCTGTGAGTGTATTATTTTATGTAGTAAAGGGGAAGTATTACTTTAAGATGTAATTTCCCCAAATCCACAAAAAAAGCTATTTAGAAAACAGAAGGAGAATTAACATATAACACCAACTATGAGCCAAGCCCTGAGCTAACAGCTTTGTGTATACAACTTTTTCAGTCGCTACAGACTCATGAGGGAGATATTATTACTCCCATTTTCCAGATGAGGAGACAAAGTTTAGTATGTAAGTCATTGTTAAATAAGAAAACAGTCTGAGGTTACATTGTGGAGCAGTTGGGAATTTTAAATCAAGAGCTGGCTGACTGCAAACTTTTTTTTATTCCTTCACATTAGTATTCTGAAGCATAACATGAAATTTATGTTTTCATGTGATTTTTATGTGTATTTACATGAAATGTCCTGTTTTACATTCCTTTAGAGGTACTAGGGGTCTTACCCATTGTCACTGTTAACTTCTATATTCCAAGTGTCCGTATAGTGCCAAGTACATGGTGGCATTCCATATGTATTTGCAGAAAGAAAGATGAATGAATGAATGAATGAATGAATGAATGAATGAATGAATGACATGATAGAACTTATTCCATGCCAACTCTAAAGGTACTCAGTTAACAGAGAAGCTCTTCCACTCTGAATTTTGATTTTGCCATAAAAAATAAATCCAATATGAGCCTTCCTTCAGATGTATATTGCACTGACTACAAAACCAAAACATGCATTTAAATCACTTATATCGAACTTTTTATGATGCCACTGGGAATGGTGTTCTTTTTGCATTTGCAGTAAAAGGGTAGAACAGATGGTGGAAGTTTAGTTTCAAGTGATGGGCCCATTAAAATAACTTATGCTGTTGAGTGATTGTTCACGCTAAAGGCTCCGTTCATTATATCTGCGTTTGCAAGCTTCAAAATACTTGGAAGGAAATAGGACTTCAGGAAATGTTTGCTGTATCAAGAGATTTGCTAGAATGGGACTGCAGACCCACACATTCTATCCCTTAGAAAAAAGAGTATGAGCTTGCCTGAGGCTTAGCTAAATAGGAAGCTTGTTTCATAGAGCACCCACCCTGGAAGAACCTTTGCAGGAAGAGACGTGGAGTCAGAAAATAATGTTCTGGAGAACAAATGTGGAATCCCCTTGAACAACTTTTTTTTCAACCTTTCTATCTTCTATGAATGTGTTTAAATATAAACATTGTAGCTACAAATATAACGACAGAATGAAAGAGAAGAAAACATAAATGTCAAAATATGGTCTGGAAGAGTCAGCTGGGAGCTGGCCGCAAGAGCTCCTTCATCTCTTATCACTGGTTTAGCAGCATGGACGTACACTCCAGGAGTAGGGCCACATGAAGTCCTTTCTATATACTAAACTAGCACATTTTCAGCTCAGTTTGGTTGGCCGAATGGTGGCATGCACCCTGGAATGGAAACCAGGACATCTGTGTTCTATACCAGGGAACTCAGGTGCATCAGCTCATTTAATCTTCTCAACAACCCAGAGATGTAATATTTTCTTCATTTAGCAATTGACAAAACTGAGTACGCCCAGTGGCACCTCTGATCCAAACTCAAGTCTACATGACTCTGAAATATTTCCTCTACCCATTATTGCACACTCTCTGTTCTATCACAATTTCCAAACTGAAATTCGCTTAGATAAAATGATGGGTCTTGGGTGGAAAATATCTAAAGTCAGGTCCAGTTATAACATTTCAATGATTACACTACGACATTATAAACTTTAGTAAGTTTATCACGAACATTCAATATTCATTCCATAAACATCAACTGAGTGCTGAGATACAGGCTTGGTTTGAAATATTGAGGATCTGGTTACAGATTAAATATGACCATTGCCCCTGTTAGTCAGGGATCTGGAAGTAAACAGAGAGCATGTTCAAGTTGGATAAGCTAAGGAGGAGAAAGTAAAGGAAATACCTGCAAAGGAATGGGCAGGAATAGAAAATCTAATGGGAACAAGCATAGGACCCTGGGACTAGTGACAGTGAGGAGCAGTTCACCTCTCTTCCTGGATGGGCAAGAAGAGGGAAGGTTCCCAGGACCTAAAGTAGCTGCATGCAGAGACACCTGATATGAACTGAGGTCTTCAGACAACCCCTGGAGCGTTGGCATGAAGTCACACTTGCAGCCCCCTTTTCCTAAACTGTACCAGTTGGTGAATGTTAGAATTCATGGGTTGGAAATCTAGAGGTAGCTGCAACTTTAAGACAGATTTCAAAGCAAATGGTTGCCCTCAGGACTGCTTTTTCTGACCTCATACATTCAACAAACATTGATTAAATGTCTACTTTTGGTCCAAGCACTAGGGTTACAAGAAATAATAGATAAGCCCAGAAAGTTGACAGGTAAAACACAGCCATTTAGAATACAGGATGAAAACTGCAATAGGCATAGTTTTGGAAGGTATGAGAACTGATCTGGAAAGAAAACATCCTGCGGAAGGATGCAAACACCTTGAGTCTTGAAAGACAAAGAACATAGTGTGGCTTGAAAGGAGGGAAATGTCCTCAAACCAAGAAAGCTAATGTGCAAAGACCTGAAGAAGACAAACGGCATGGTTCCAGAGCCTGTGGGATCTCAGAGGGCAGATATACTCAATAAATAGCTGTAACTGGAGTTGGAGATAGAAATGTAGCATCATCCAGGAGAATGAGAAAGATCACCAAGGAGAATGTAGAAAGAAAACAGAGGAAAACAGCTACAGACTTAGGGCCTTGAGATATGCAGAAGAAGTCAACATTGTAATTCCTGGAATCTGTGATTATGTTACCTCATGTGGCAAAAGGGACTAAGCAGTTGATTAAATTAAGGCTCTTGACATGAGAGATTATCTTGGATTATACAGGTGGGATCAATGTAATCTCAAGGATCTTTATCCGTGAAAAGGGGAAACAGAAATGTTAGAATCAGAGAGAGATTTGAAGATGCTACACTGATGTCTTTTAAGATGGAGGAAAGGTCTACGGCCAAGGAATGCAAGTGGCCTCTGAAAGCTACAAAAGGCAAGGAAAGAGATTCTTGTCTGTCACTTTTCTCTTTCTACACTTTCTCCAGAAGGAGTGCACCCCAGCCTATACCTTAATTTTATCCCGGTGAAACCCATTTCAGCTTCTGACCTCTGAACCATAAATTTTAAACCCCCATGACATTAGTTTGCCTGTGTAACAAACCTTCACATGTACACTTGAACCTGAAATAAATATTTTAAAATAAATAAATAAATAAATGTGTGTTGCTTTAAACCGCTAAGTTTGTGGTAATTTGTTATGGCAGCAATAGGAAGCTAATACAGTACCCATAGAACGCTTTGTTGTATGTTAAAAGAATGTGATTGGCCCATTAGTAGTAACAAGGAAAGATTTTTCAAGACACATTGTCATTGTTTTAAAGACAATTTGCAAAAATAAGTTATGTAAGTTTTTTTAAACCTCCATGAAGCCAAACTAAATACTCATGGATTTATACAGGTCTATAAATGCATGGGAAAAGATCTGGTACCATTTCTATCAAACCAAAACAGGGTGACCTCTGGGGTAGAGGAAGGCCCTAAAGACTGAGGATACTAGAGGACTTCAAAAAGTTTATGGAAAGTGGAACTAAAAGGTAAAAATAAAATATGTAAATTTTATTTCACATCAAAGTCAAGACACTTTTGTAAGCTATGATTTCAGCCATTTAGTTCATCCATCCCTAAAGAACTGAGGGTTCTGAGAATTTAGCCATGTCAATGCAATCTTTTTTAGACGATTAACTGAAGAGAAGTAGGAGTCCCTTACAGATTTTTTTAAGATTAGGCAGCAAAAAGAAGTCAGAAGGCATCAAATAACAACTGTAAAGTGAATGCCTAATAATTTCCCATTGAAACGCTCCCAAAATTTTCCCTGTTTGCTGAAAGGAGTGAGCAGGAGCATTGTCACGGTGGAACAGGACTCTCTAGTAATGCTTTCCCAGACGTTTTTGTTTTTTCTGCTCAAGCTTTGGCTAACGTTCTCAACACTCTCAGAATAAGCAGATGTTATCATTTGTTGGCCTTCCAGAAAATCAACAAGCAAAATGCCTTGACCATCCCCCAAAATTGTTACCATGACCTCTGCTCTTGGCTGGTTCACTTTTGCTTTGGCTGGACCGCTTCCACCTCTTAGTAACCTTTGCTCTGATTATGTCTTGTCTTAAGGATAATATTGGTAAGCCATGTTTCATTTCCTGTTATAATTCTTAAAAAATGCTTCAGGATCTTGATCCCACTTGTCTAAATTTTTCATCCAAAACTTTTTTTTATCTGCAGATGATTTGGTGGACACAATGGTTTTGGAACCCAACAAGTGGAAAGTTTGTTAAACTTTAATTTTTCATTCAGAATTGTGTAAGCGAATCATTTGAGACGTCTATGATGTTGGCTCTTGTTTCTGCTGTTAATCATCAGTCCTCTTCAATTAAACACAAACAAGGTGAATGTTTTCTTTGCAAGTTGATGTGGATGACCTGCCACTGTGGGCTTCATCTTCAACATTGGATTTATTCCTTATTAAGACAAATTATTCATTTGTAAACTGCTGAATAATTTGGGGCATTATCCTCATAAATTTTCATAAAGCATCAATGATTTTTATCAATTTTTCACCCTAGTTTCACCATAAATTTGATGTTTGTTCTTGCTTCAATTTTAGCAGAATTCATGTTTCTCTGATAAGGATTATTTTCAAACTGATATATTATCCTTCTGAGTGCCTCAAAACATGCCTGTTCAGACATGGCGTAACACATTAGTATCAGTTTATTATGGTGCAAAAAAAATGTGAAAACCATGCATAGTTTGTTCATAATATGCATTTTCTATGAACATTTTGAAGACCCTTCATAGGTGTGTACGTAAAGACTGAGAAAACAAACTCAGGAGTGAACCTCACCGAAAGGTAAACACAGTTACCTCTGCAATATAGGAAAGGACAAAGGGTGGCATTTTAGGGGAACTTTGGCTTTATCCAAAAACAATGAATGGTTTATAAAGAGATATATTCACACATTTATTATAAAAAATATAGAAAGCAAAATATTGGTTAAAATCCTTGAAGTAGAAAATAAAATGACCTGAATATGAAACTGCAGGTAATATGAAATTTATTACATTCCAACAAAGGGAGAGAAATAGGCAAAAGGGAATGGAAGGAATAGTGAGGGGAAGAAATAATTTGAAGAATGTGTCCAGTGGTTTCAGTCATGTTAAGTGCTGTTGAAGTAAGAAAAGTAATCTCAAAGCTAAAAAGAAATGCACTAGGTTTAGCCCACAGGTGGCCTCTGAAGGCTGAGGAATCAATGGGAAAGTCAGAAGTGGTGAGAGAAAGGGTGGCTAGGTCTTAGGCAAACTGAACAGAAAAGAAAGAGCCATGCAAGCCGGAAAGACACAAGGGAGGGTTTTCCAAGATGACAGAAGTTTGGGAATATTCAGATGTTGGCGGGAAGGAAACAGAAGAGTAGGGGAAGTGCAGAGGGAGGAGATAATTGATGGAGCCCCAAAGCCAGGTGACTGAAGAAATGAAAAGGGAGGTGATCTAGCGCAGAGGCAGAGAAATTGTGTTTACAGTGCAATAGGGCACATTTTTCTCTGCACGTCAAGGGAAAGCTGTAAAGATAAGTTAGCATATAGGGGGTGAGAGGGTAACAAGCATCAGTTGGTTTGGTTGGCTTTGATTGTTTTTAGTGAAATGGAAGGCAAGTCCGTGGACTGAAAAGGGAATGATGAGTGATTGGATGGGAGTTTTAAGGAGGGTGGGAGGTTTGAAGCACTACGGAGAAGTAGAATGAAAGCTGACTCAAAAAATGCACAGTGGTTGCCAGGTAACATTGGGGACTGAGGTGAGCTCCAAGAATGTGAATTCAAACAGACACTAGCCCACACAGGGACTGAGGGACTTTACAAGTAGTAGCCAGCAGTCAGGTGGGCATTCAGGAAAGAAAGCTCGTTAGAGTGACTCAGGGATGGGGACTTACAGTTGCTCAAGCCAAAAATGTCCTAAGCCTTCTTATTCTTTCATAGGCCCTATCATTAACCAAGGACATTTTGCTGAATTGAGCTCTTACGTTTCTCTTGAAAGTATCCATTTCTCTCCATAGTGGCAGCCTTTGCCTCATGCCATTTAACATTCACCTCACTGGGATTATTGCATCTGCCCTCTCTTCAACTCTGACATCTTATTCTGAGTCAACATTTTTTAAAGTAAATGTGATAACATTATAAATTCCTTCCATTCCTTTTTTTTCCCTTGGGACAATATCCAAATCAAGCCTCACTAGCCTTGTCTCTCACCAAGACCAGTCCTCAAGCTTTCTAACCATGCTGAATTGCTTGCAGTTTCTGAAATATGCCTTGCCTTTTCTTGGCTCTGGGCCTTTGCTTGACCCATGTTCCAACTCTTCACTGGATAAACTCCTGCTCATATTTCGAGGTTCATAAAAGACCTCATTTCCTCCAAAACTTCTCTAGCTTCCAAACTAAATACCATGGTGTATGCTTTCATTAATACCCAGTTCTTTCCCATCATAACCATATCATACTGTATCATAATTGCACATTTCCTCATCTGTCTCTTGCCATTAAATTTTGAACATTATAAAGACAGGTGCTGTGTCTTGTCACTGAGTCACTGGCACCTCACAGCATGCCTAGAACACATTCAAAATTGATTGAACAATATGGAAAACCAGGCCTCAAAATCCTGAGCGTTTCCCATCAGACTCTTTTATTTATAGCACAAGAGGTTAAAAACATGGCATGTATGTGTTTGGGAAGGGGAAGTAGTCATGACAAGCTAATGAGCAAACCACTCAGTATCATTAAACAGGTAGCACTTATCCTCTATGGCTTGAAAAGAATCTATTTTGATGAAGGACATGTCAGGTTTCTCAACATCAATGCCAGGTGACTTCTTAATTAACTCACAGGTACTGTCAATAGGAAAGTCCAGTGTTGATTATAAATGATAATTAAGAGCACTGCTTCCTTCAGAACTTCAAAAATACTTTGTAGTTTTTCCGTAATCAAAGTAATGTTTGAGTGAGATTTGTGCAATGTCTAATGGGCTGTTATCCTATTCAGTGTACTTTTCATCTTAGATGTAATTTTCATCTCTAGAATTTTGATTGGGGTCTTCTTTAAATCTCTTCTATGTCTCTACCTAACGTGTTCAGTCTTTCCTCTGACTTATTAAATATATATAGAATACAGATGTAATAATTTTTAATGTTTTGTCTATTAATTCTATCACCTCTGTTATTTCTGGTTAAGTTTCAATTGATAGATGTTTTTCCTAATTAAGGCAATTTTTTCTTGCTTTTTTGTGTGCTTGATAATTTTTGATTGGGTGCCAGGTAGCTTTAGTTGTTCTCCACTACTGAGGCAAGACCATTATTCATGAATGTCTTGTGAATTACAAGGTTTTCCACTTCGGCTGTCGGGTACAGGCACTATTCCCAGCCCTGCATAAGTTCTGAATATTGTTCCCTCTAATCCTTCGGGGTGGTTCTTCCTCTGATCTTTAATAGTTTCCTCATAGGCATGTATTGTATTACAGATATGCATCAACACTCAACTATATACTTGAGAAAGATCCTCTGTAAATCTCTGGAGTTCTCTCCACAACACTTTTCTCTTTGGTACTCTACCCTGTGAATTTTATTAGCTGCCTTGGCTTCTCCAGCCTCCCAGCTCTGTTTCTTCAGCTCTTAGAATCTACTGAGCTCTGCCTGGCTTCCCACTTCCCATGCTGTGGTTGAAAATGTGAACATAAACTGGATGACTCTCTAGGACTGCTCCATGGTTGCAATCTGGAACTTTCCTTCACTGCCTCTCTGTTAGCTTTCCTGTTCCCTGGATTCTGGATTTTTCTACTTCTATGTCTTAGCTTATTCCCTTGTTTTACTGAAATACATCTAAAAGCTTCCTAAAAATGAATATGTAGGAGATAAAAATGTTAAGTTCTTTTCTATCTGAAAATGGCTTTATTTTACACTCAGCCTTCACTGAAAGGTGACTCATTAGAGAATTATATGTTGAAAATAATTTTCCCTCAAAATTTTAAAAATATTTTTCTTTGTTTTCTGGCATATAGCATATTTATCCTATTTTCTAATGCCATCCTTAATCTAGTTTCTTTGTACTGACTTGTATTTTTATGTGAAATTTTTGGTTCCTCTCATTTTCACTGGTAGTCTAAAATTTCTGTAAATCTATTTTTATTCACTGTGTTGGGGATTGGGTAGGCCCTCTCAACCTGAAAAGTAATGTCCTACTGTTCTGAGAAATTTCTCTGTATTATTTCTTTGATCATTTTCTCTCAATATTATTCTCTTTATTCTTTCCAAAATCCCTGTTAGCTAGATATTAGACTCCCTAGATTAGTTTTCTAATTTTTCTTATTTCTTCTATCCTAATGTTCATTGATTTGATTTTTACTCTAGTTTCTGAAAGATTTTCTTGATATTTCTACCACTCTTTCTCATTAATTTTTCATTTCATTTATTATATTTTTAAAATTGAAAAGTGGTTTTTTCCTTATTACTCCTTATTATGTAATCTTATTCTTTTTCGTAGACTCAAGATCTTGCCTTATAGATCTAAAGGTATTAATAGAAAAAGTTTAATTTTTTTTTTTTTTTTTTTTTTTTTTTTTTTGCTTTCTCTATTGCCTTTGTTTCTTCCGAGTTCCTTTGTATCTGGTATTTTTCACACATTTCTCAAGTATCTAATGATACTTCATATTTGAGAATGAGTCACTAAAACAAGAGTAGAAAGCCTCACTGCAGGGTAGTTTGGAGGCAAACTGGGTTTTTCTATTTATTTACTTATTTTGAGACAGAGTCTCACTCTGTTTCCCAGGATGCAGTGCAATGGCCAATCTCAGCTCACTGCAACCTCCACCTCCCAGGTTCAAGTGATTCTCCTGCCTCAGTCTCCCAAGTAGCTGGGATTACAGGCATGTGCCACCACCTCTGGCTGATTTTTGTATATTTAGTATGTTACAGGCTGGTCTCCAACTCCTGACCTCAGGTGATCTGCCTGCCTCAGCCTCCCAAAATGTTGGGGTTACAGGCATGAGCCACCGTGCCTGGCCAAATTGGATTTTTAATTGGGGAGGCCCGTACACGGTCAGGATGCCAATATCTGTAGCAGTTTTCTGCAGTTCCATTTCTCCAAAGAATAATTTTCTGATCTCCTGTGTGTGTTAGTGGACAGAGGATGGAATACCCCTGGCTGATGAAGTTCTATATACAAGTCAGGAACTGAAGCAGGTAGGCAGTGTCTCACTATTCAGTCTAGACTCTCTCCTAACCTCTCTGATTTCAACCTGATGCCTCACTCCTCCACTTCCTTCTCACTGGTGCCCTCAGGGTTGGAGACTAAACCTCCAGTCTCTGTGGAGGAGAGGAAAGGAGCTGTCTTTGGGCAGCGAGAGGTGGAGACATCCGGAAGTCTTACTGCTCTAGTTTAGACTTTCAGTTAATTCTTTTGATTTTCATCTGGATCCTCACCTCTGGCCCAGCAGTTCATGATGTTTCCAAGTTTCAAGCCTTTCTAGGGTTCAACAGGGTAAATTCAGACTTGCTCTGTACCCTCATTCCTCTCTGCTTCTGCTTTTTCTGCTCTGTTGCGTCACCGACCCCTACTCCATGCACTTTCCAGCTTCTGATATATGTTGCTATTTCTCATAGGCTGTTATTCCTCTCCTACCTCTCCTCTTTCATTCTTTTACTTTCATTTTAGTGATGATCTAGTGGGGAGCTGAATAGACATAAGAATTCATACTATAAATCATAAGCAAGTTTTACACATTCTGTCATTTAAGTCTCACAATAATCCTATTAACTGAATGATAATTATCCCTATTATATAGATAGGGAAACTGAGACTCAAAAATGTTAAGGCACTTGCCTAAGTTACATGGCCAGTAGGTGGCAGAACCAGAATTTATGACCAGTTTTGACTCCAAAGACCATGACTATATTGGCTATATTTGGTACTGTTCTGATTTTAAGTGTGTATGTGTGGATTTTCAAATTAATTGATCCCATTAGTCATTGGCATCTGGGTCTCCTAAGCTCCCTCATCTAACTGCCATTGGATCCCCAAAGTCTTCTGGCCCATGTGCAGAAGATCTGAGGATATCTAACTTTGACCTCTGATGTCCTGCATTCCTTGGATACACACAACTACTCAGACACACTCCAAAAACCTTTCAGTCTTCCTGTTGCATTTCTTTCATTCAGTACTTAACCCTGGGCAACTTCATGTGCTAAGCACTTGTTGGAAAGATGTGTCCATGAAGCAAACACAGGTTGCCTTCAGAGTGATCATGTCTAGTCAGAGAGAGAGATCCTGAGAGCGAGACAAAGAAGAGAAGGCCAAACTGGGGTAATGTGCCCTTGTAGAAAAGAACCTACTATAGCTTGGATTTCTTGGAAAACCTTGCTAAAGAGATGATGTTTAAGCTGATACCTGCAGAGTCCATTCATTCATTCTTTCAAAGAACATTTGATGGGCATCTATCACAGGCCAATAAAAAGAATCATTCAAACCTATGTGAGAACTTTCAAGTGTTTGGCACTATTCTAAGTGTTTGGTGTATGTTAGCTCATTTAATCTACCCAAATGTAGAAAACGATTTTTCCTATTTTACAAAGAATAAGAAAGGGGTACAGAGATTTGACGTATCTCTTTCAAAACATCCAGAAAGTTTTAGGCTAAGATTCTGCCAGGCTCTAGGGTGCAGCGTTGGTGCTCTTGAACACTATGTTAGGAGGGGAGGGGATGTGGAAGTAAATGTGTCAGATGGGTTCCTGCCCCCTTGGAGCTGATTTTCTAGTGATGAGAATGAGATGAATTTAGTGATTTGGCAAAAGGGGCAGAAAGACACTGAAACTATGCCTTGCAATATATATGAAATGGGCTTCAGAGGGGGAAGCTTATATGTCTTGAAGTGGCACAGAGTACACAATCTTCCAGCACTCATTATCCCCCAGACAAAGCTGGGCTGCACCCACTACAGCAGCTGTTCCAGGAGAGTGGATAGCAGACCCACTGCACCAGCTACTTGCTAAACCTCTAAAAGGGGGAAGGAATGGGATTTAAAGATGGTTTAGATTTGTCTCTTTTCACCAATCTGGCAAAGACCAGGTGGGGGGGAAGGCCAAGTGCTTTGGACAAAGTAACCACATCTGTTGGGGGTATGATAAGGGACAGGTCATTGAAGGTCAAGGTTAGTGACCTGAGTTGTATGCACATGAACCATAAGGCTTGAGGGACATAAGTGAGCCTTTGGGGCCCTGCTACCCACAGAATAATAGAAGATGCATGGCTGGGGGAAAACCCTGAATAAAGGCCAGTGTCTAGAGTCTGGTGGATGAACAGTAGAATGGTAAGACAAGGATCTGGAGCAGAAGGCATGGGCCACATAATGCAGGGCTGGCTAAGTCATTTTGGGATGGTTGGTTTTTCAAGCCACTGAAGATCTGATCCATATGAAGAACTACTGGCTCCTATTAAGAGATTGAGTATGAAAAGGGCAATAGGGGAAGCAGAGAGACCAATTAGAATGTAAAAGATATCGAAGGCTTGGACTAGTGGTTTGAAAGTAGAGGAGGAACGGGTTCAGATTAGAGACATATTTAGGAGGTGGAATTGAGAGCACTTGTTGATGGACTGGATAAGGGAGTTGAGAGGAAAGCACTGAAGGACAGCTCCTAGGAATTGTAGAGCTATTTGCTAAGCAGGTCATGACAAGCTGAGTGGTGGAGAGGAGGTAGTGAAGGTAAACTGGGGCTTCAATTTATACTGATCTACTACACAACTAGGGTGGAGAAATACTGAGTCAGAAGCACAGGAACCTTCCATAGATTGCCACAATGCCAGTGGAGCCAGCTCAGCCCCACCCTTGCCTAGTGCAGACTTAGCCCAGTGAAGCTCAAGTCTCTGAACTCTTACAGGCTGGAAACCGGAGAACTTTAAATGAATAATATAGCCCAGGCTCCTCTGGGTCATAGAGCAATCACCCCTCCTAAAATATGACTGTTTTCCTCACCATTTTAATGCCATTTCCAAGATACCTTATATTTCCGTTCAGATCTGCCGTTTTATCCAGCTGGATTTCTTTTCAATTCAACCCAATTTTAACCCCAATGTTCAAGTTATTTTTTTCCCATTATGCCCATGAATAGAAGCAAATCATACCATCTTATATAAATGCAGCTGTTTTCTCTCTTCTCTTTTCTCATTTTAGATGAAAATCTTCTTTCTTCTTTTTTTTATTAACAACAGCACCTCCTCCCTGCACCCTACTGAGGGCTGTGTTTGTTCCTCATCTCCTGTGCTCTTTCCTGTTTCTTCAGGGAGTCCCTGCAGAGATGTTTTCTTATGTAATCAAATTATAGGTCAGATTCATCAAAAGAATAGAACACAGGTACATTTCTTACAAACATTAATGAATGCAGTAAGTAACACATTCTTTTTTTAAGTGGAGGAATTGGTAAATAAAGATGCTCTTTGGTAAAGAAAAATGAAGCAAGGAACACAGCTTAATAACATGCTAAAGTTCCTTGTTAAACTGTAAAGTGGTGCAAATGTTTATTGCCATCACCACCGTTGTTATGACCATGTGTGGGTATTATATATCATAGAAAATATTTTAAATTTTTTTTTTTTTTTTTTTTTTTTTTTGAGGTGGAGTGTAGCTCTGTCACCCAGGCTGGAGTGCAGTGGCCGGATCTCAGCTCACTGCAAGCTCCGCCTCCCGGGTTCACACCATTCTCCGGCCTCAGCCTCCCGAGTAGCTGGGACTACAGGCGCCCGCCACCTCGCCCGGCTAGTTTTTTGTATTTTTTAGTAGAGACGGGGTTTCACCGTGTGAACCAGGATGGTCTCGATCTCCTGACCTCGTGATCCGCCCGTCTCGGCCTCCCAAAGTGCTGGGATTACAGGCTTGAGCCACCGCGCCCGGCCATATTTTAAAATATTTTATAGTTGATTTCAATAAATATCTTTTGGGCACCTAGTACAAGATGCACCCTGTGCTGAGCATAGGGATGCAGAGACTGCAGAAGGTAGTTCCCTCATGACAAAGGGAAAAAGCAGACACACAGAGCACATAAACAAATAATTTTGATGTAAAAAATAGAAATGCTATAATAATGACAGCGGCAGAGACATGCCTGCAATAATACCTGCAGTGGTAGGCAACTCCAGCCAAGGCAGACATTGTCAATCATGCTTCAGATACACAACCCCATTTAATCCACATGGTAATCATGCAAAACAAGATTATGATCCTTATTTCATAGAAGAGAAAGCAAGGCTACAGCAAGGTTAAGTAGTTGACTGAAGGACACCAAGGTACAGAGAAGCAGACAGAATGAGAGGGAAAAATCTCTCCCTGACACCAAAATCTTGATTTTTTCCTCACTTCTCCCAAGGACATTGATATGGTTTTGCTGTGTCCCCACCCAAATCTCATCTTGAATTTTAGCTCTTATAATTCCCACATGTTGTGGGAGGGACCTGGTGGAGATAATTCAATCACGGGGGCAGTTTCACCCATGCTGTTTTCGTGGTAGTGAGTGAGTAAGTCTCGTGAGATCTGATGGTTTTGTAAGGGGTTTCCCCTTTTGCTTGGGTCTCATTCTCTCTTGCCTGCCACCATGTAAGATGTGACTTTGCTCCTCATTCCCCTTCCGCCATGATTGTAAGGCCTCCCCAGCCACATGAAACTGTGAGTCAATTAAGCCTCTTTCCTTTATGAATTACCCAGTCTTGGGTATTCTTTATTAGCAGCATGAGAAAACAGTAATGTGGATGTATACAGTGTGGTTTAGAAGGATAGAAGGGGGCACTGAAATCAGCCTAGGGTGGAGGTAGAAATGAGTGGGTCTTTGAGGAAGACTGAGTGAGCTATTTCTTAAATGTTAAGCCATGAGTCAAGAAGGAAGGGGAGGTGGAGATGGGGCATCCTAGGCAGGAGAAAGGCAGGGAGACATGGCTTTGCAGCCAGACCCAAATAGTTGGGATAGCTGGAGGACTAAGTTCAGAGAAATAAAGCTAGGGAGAGACAAGGCCAGGACCAGATTACAAAAGGCCTTATATGTCACACTAAGGAAACTGGACTTGATTCTGAGAACAGTAGAGCAGTAGGTGGAGGCTGCTTTAGGAACCACAATGTCAGTCAAATGGAGGGTGGATTAGATGAGGCAGGGCTAGAAACCAGGCTGTTGTTATCATCCAAGCATCCAAGGCAAGTGTTAGAGTTGTGAGGCTAACTCAGTTTGTGCAAAGCTCTCCCTGGCTGCTTCAGCTGTATTCCTGATGGCCCAACGCAATGGCTCTGCCATGGCAAGGCTGGTGTCATTCACCTGATATCCTTGGGAGATACCCAAGCATTGTCACCCATCTTGCTCCCATGGCTTGGAATTCAGCCTTACCTGACTCATCTCTTGCCATTCCATTCCAGTTCACCTGAAATTCTGGTCACATTGCACTTCTTACTGAGCATCAAATGTCACTCACATCAGCCTCTTTCAAGCCTTTGCACATTTTTTCGACCTGGAGTGTCCCTTTCCCTCCTCTTTGTCTGGAGAATCCCCCTCCACATAAAGACTACCTCTTGCTTTTATCAAGTCCTACAAAGAGTCACTCTTTCCTCTAGGCCCTTGTTGGGGGTCTTGTACTTTTCTTTGTAATGTCACATTTTACACGGTAACAGAATCATTCCTCATCTGTTTCCTTACTTATGCAGTAAGTTCCTACTTCCATAGATAATTCATGCATATACAAGTGTGATGGCTAATTTTATGTGTCAACTTGACTTGTCTAAGAAGTTCCCAGATAGCTGGGCAAAACATTATTTCTGGGTGTGTCTTTGAGGGTGTTTCCAGAAGACATTCGCATTTGAATCAGTAGGTTGAGTAAAGACGATCACCCTGACCAATGTGAGTGGCCATTACCCCTGTTGAGGTCTCAATTAGAACAAAAAGGCAAATGTAGGGCAAATTTAATCTCTTCTTACACTGGGAAATACACATTTTCTTGCCCTTGGACGTTACTTTTCCTGGTTCTCTGATATATGGACTCAGACTGGGACATAGACCATTGGCTCTCCGGGTTCTCAAGCCTTCAGGCTTGGACTGGAACGACACCACTATTTTCCCAGGGCCTCCAGTTTGCAGACAAGCAGATCATGGGACTTCTCAGACTCCATAACCATGTGAGCCAAACTCTCATAACAAATCCTTTCTATATTAATCTATTTATACCTATCAAGATAGGTATAGATATAGCTATCAGTTCTGTTTCTCTGGAGAATCTTGACTAACACACCAAGCAAATACCTATCTATCTACACACAATGCACACATACAAGTTTTTATTCTTTTTCTTTGCACAATTATGGCATACTTACACTTCCTGAACTTTGCTTTTTCAGGACTTGAGACTACACCTTAGCAATCTTCCCATAAATATACATGAAGAACTTCTTTATTGTGTAGATGAAAAAAATGTTAACAGTCACCTTCTGTTTAACATTTTGGTTGCTTCCAGTCTTCTGCAATTACAAACAATTACAAATCATGCAAAAATTAACCTTGCTTGTACAAACATTATTTCTCATGCATAGGAGCATATCTGCTGGATAAATTTCTAGAATTAGGAGTATGAGGTCAAAGAATACATACACTAGCAAACTTGATAGCTACTTTCAAATTGTTCTCTGTAGAATTGTGTAAATCTCCACTGCTGCCAGAAACGTATAAAAATACCTGGTTTCCTGAGACCTCAATAACATCCAAATGTTGGATTTTTGCTAGTATTGTTTCTGACAGTATGATTTGCAATAATGACATTCTTGCATAGTTTTAATTTGCGTTTCTCTATTTTAAGAATAAGGTGAGCATCTTTTTGTATGTTTTATACTCTGTTTATAATGTTTTTCTGTCTGTTTACATCTTTTAGCCATTTGTCTTTTGTTCATAGGTCTTTCTCTTACCATTTCTAGTGAGCCATTTGTCTAGGATTCGAGAAACATTGAGCAAGTGTTTCTCTCAATTTGTTGTGTGCTTCTAAAGTTGCTCAGTGTTTTTCTTTGCACTTTTTCTCTGTAGAAATGGAACAAAGTTGGGTGAGTGATCTCCACAGCTGAAGAAGTTTGGGTCACCACTGATTAAAGCTCATAATCTTGCTAGAAAATGACTGTAATTTCTAATAATAATACATACCATGTAGCGGAAATAAAAGGTATCCAATGGTGTGTTCATTTTCTTTTTCCTCAAAAATAAAAATTTGCTTTAAGAAAGGATTTGCGGCCGGGTGCAGTGGCTAGCACCTGTAATCCCAGCACTTTGGGAGGCCGAGGTGGGCAGATCATGAGGTCAGGAGATTGAGACCATTCTGGCTAACATGGTGAAACCCTGTCTCTACTAAAAATGCAAAAAAATTAGCCAGGCGTAGGTGGTGCACACCTGTAGTCCCAGTTACTTGGGAAGCTGAGGCAGGAGAATGACGTAAAACCCGGGAGACGGGAGCTTGCAGTGAGCCTAGATGGCACCACTGCACTCTAGCCTTGGTGACAGAGCGAGAGTCTATCTCAAAAAAAACAAAAAAAAAAAAGGAAAGGATTTGCTATAAAATTTGAACTGTAGAAGATTTCTTTGAAGTTGGCACAGGCATCCCTCTCCTTCTAAACACAGCACATTTCGATTTTTTTTTTTTTTTTAGGCTTAGCAAAAGATGTTACATTCTTACCTCAGGCAAGCCTTGCTTCTAATTTTTGCCAAACTACTTGGACCACCTGACCTTAGAAGGCTGCCACTAAAAGATTCCATTTTAGGAGCCAATTTTTAAGAGGTGAATGAGCCCCTTACATGGTTGATTTGAAAAATGAGAAGTAGACACAGAAAACTTTGTGATATCATCTAAGAATGGTAGATGGCTTAGATAAATCCAACCCTTGCAGCAACCCCTGGATAAGGATCATATTTAATCATTTTAAAATCTGTTCATGAAGAGCATTCCTGAATGCTTTTAAGTTGAAGGAGGTTATGACAAGAAATATTCCACAGCGTGTTGCATGGTAAGTAAGTATGCAAGAAATGTTTGCAGATTGACTGATACACTTTGCTATGTATAGTGTAGTTTCTAGGAACACAAAACTGTCTCAAAGAAAGTGATAAAAACAGCTGCTCCCAGTTATCAAGTTATTAGCATGAGATGTGTACATGGGTAATCTCAGCTTCTTTTTCCCCCTCAAGCACTGATGTGCTGGACACTGAATCACTTAAAATGATAATGTAGCATAAGGAACCATATCAAACTCTTCCAATGACTTCTGCATCAGAAACAGTCGCTGGGACCCCCTGCTGAGTACTCCCTGCAGCTAGAAGGCAGCTGGATATGCTGCCCACACTTCACACCCTGGTTTCTGAATTCCAGGGCTTCCCACATGGCCTACACCAGGAGGCCTCATGCCAGATTGGCAACAAACAAAAGCCATCACCCTCTCCCTACCTCTCACATCTCTAAAGTTGGTATAATTAGGAAATTAAACTCTATCATAGCAAAGTATGAAGTTAGTTTTGAAAAAAGTACAAGTTATTCATTTATCTTAACATGTATGATGAACCAGGCACTCTTCAAGCTTATGAGCTGCCAGTAAGCAAGAAACACAAGATCCCAGCCCTCTTGGTGGACATGGAAAATAAATACATGACAACATCGAAACAGGGCATTTGCAGGTCAGGATGACTTAGACAGAGTGGTTCAGGAAGACCTATTAAGGAGGTAACTTTTGACACATGAACTTTAAAGAATAAAAATGAAGCATATTATTGGAAAAACTAGGAAAATAATAATCTAGGAGCAAAGACCAATGAGGTCAAATCCTGTAATAAAATGGATTCAAAGAATCAAAGAAGGGAAGAGGGAGTTTCAAATTTATATTTTAAAAAAATGTTACCATCATCGAGCCATCTTAACTCTTCCGTTATACAGAAATAAAAACAACAATTCAGAAAAGCTTATTTTGTCAAGGCTACCTTGCTTGGGCAACATGATTAAAGGTGACCTTCCTGAACACCAGTTAGCCAGCTATTCTGACACCACCTTTTATATTCCCCTACAAGTCAAATGTTAAACTTCCATAGGTATTCGAAATCTATGACATGACTTTAGCAAGGAAGTGGAAAACAATGATTTAGCTCTGGGGTTGGAGGGAGTAGAGAAAAGCACTCAAACACATATTAAATCCTTCCCTTCAGAGAAGTACCCAGTCAGTCAAGATCCTCAAGCACCATAAAAACAATTCTAAATGATACTTCATTTTTTAAAAGTGTCTTTCAAAAATCCCAAAAGACTGAAGGAAAAAAGATTAATAGCTATCATCTGATGGCTGTGAAATGGTTGCTTCAATCTTGGGAAAAACAGGTTGGATTTCGAGGGAGATCTTATGAATAACACGGTGCTTGGAAAAAATATATACATATAAAGGTATAAAGTTATTCTATATTCATAGCATATTCATATATAAATATGTAAAAATACATAAATATACTTATATATTTATATATTCATATATTAACATGTATAAATTTATATATGCATAAATGAATATATATTTATATATAAATGAAAACTATGTGAAAGACTGCTATTATGTACATCAAATTCTGCATGGGCCTGCTGCTGCAGTCCAATACAGCGAGCACCCAGTCTCAACTAGTAGTTGACCGTGGGCCAACTGAGAAGACGGTGGCAGGAACTTGCTGTTCCCTATGGGTTGATTTTTCATTCACACATACTCAAGACTCAACTTGTTCATACGTCAGTGCCCTTCACCTGTGCATTCTTTTCTTTTCTATATTCTCTGATCTTCCTCTGTCTCCTCTGTCCCATGCAAACTTATTCCCCAGGGCCCCAACTTCATACTGCCTGAGTCCAATATGGTCAAGGCAAAGAACCACCCCTCCAGAGAAAGCAATGATGACTCCTACTAGAATCTTCCAGGGCCTTTGGAGAAAAGCATCTTCAAGACAAATTTTGAGAGTGCTAATATTGTGTCCACATTATTAAATACCTTGGATACATTGTTACTCTAAAAAGCATTCTCTATTCCATGGAGGATGAGACCTGGAAAGAAGGGATGACGATGAGGAATTGAGAACCCCAGACTGCCTCTTATGCTTGTCTGACCCTCTGAGATGGCCATGGGAAGCTTTTCCCTAAAGCCTTTGGCACTTCAGTTCTGTCGATTGCTGCCCCTTTGGTGTCTTTTCAGAATTTTCTTTCTACTGTTGTGTCTGCCGGAAGCCTGACCATGCTTAGGATTTGGACTAAGGATTTGGTGAATCTAACAGCTCACCACCTGGAAGGAAAAGGGAGGAGAACGTTGGGACATTGGTACCGGAATCCAAGAAGGCTAGTCTTATGGAAGTCTCAGAAATTGACACTCCCTCGGTACGAAGCCAACGTCTTTCTCCCAGGCCCAATCAACAGAAAAAGGATGCAAGTGGCAGTCAAAAAAGTAAGTTATTGAGACTCTGTCTTTTAAACCACATCGTGCAATTTGAAAATAAAACTTTTTATTTTTAGGACTCCAGCAGAATTGTTCTGGCTCTGCTCCTGCAGTCTCAATAGTGGCCTTGGGCTCTAAAACCTTGACCTTGGAAAGAAAACATTTACACTGTAAATGCACTGGCAGTATGAGCACTATTCTATGGTGAAGTATCCAACCGATGCTAAAAGTTCAGAAGCGGCTTTTCCCTTTCTTCAGAAAGGCCTAATCCGCGGGGCTTTCACAGTGACAAAATCAAACTCTTAGCGGTAATTGTGTATTGGTTCTAGCTGTGAACTTGCATAAAATCTGAAATTTCACGCCACCAATCCTGTTGCAGGGATTTTACCACTGATCATCAGGAAATGGAGCTTCTGGAGAGGCTTGGAGGAAATTAGACTGTGCAGGCCCTTGGGCAAGCATACTTGTGAACAAAAAGCCTTTACAGTCATCCCTTCTTCCAAAACACAGGCAGCTTCATGCTTTGTTGAGCTGGTACTTGAGTCCTGCAGAGGCACACAGGTTCTGATGCGATGGCTTCGGGAAAACAGACTATGTCTACATTAGATATCTAAAGTCAGTCTACTACACCCAGACATTCTCTTATCCATCTCCAGTTAGGCTGGAAAAGGAGAGACTCAGAGTAGCTTGATGGCTAATGCCATGTGCTCTGACGGAGTGTGAGGAAGAAGCACAAGGTCCATTCTGACCAGTGGGCAAAATGATAGCCAGTGGGTGGAAGCAATGGGAGGAAGCTTCCAGGCCATCCGGCAGGGTTCTTTCTCCTCATTAGGATGGTCTGAAGCTGGAAAGAGCCAGCTCTCACATTCATGATTGGCTTATCACTAAAGATGTCCAGAGGGGTGCCTCCACTGACAACCCCTGACACTAATTCTCTGCATGGCCTTGGGCCAGTGTCACAGAGTGACACAGACTGGTCTCACAGGAGCAGCTCTGGAAAATGGAGAGACATCAAGGGGTCAAGACGAGATCATTCACCTTTCGGGGGTCTCTGACTCCTTAGGAAGTTCTCCTTAAGTGTCAGGCCTGCTCCAAGTGTTTTATACTTATTAAGTCACTAAAGCTGCACACCAATCCTAAGATCAAAGGTGGGTGCACTCATCTTTTCCTACTTTATAGATGAGGAAACCAGGGCACAGGGGTTACCTAACCCCTCCCAGGTCGCAGAGCAAGCAAGTGGCAGAGGAGAAGCCCCCAGCTAAACACCACAGTCCACCCTCACAGCCTCTGTACTGCTCTGTCTCAGAATGCTCTCTGCAGGCCCCCTGATATCCTGTAGTGTGACCACCACTATCTGCTTTATCTTCCTTCCTTACCAGTAGCTGTTCCTCTGATGGATTGGGTCTCTTCTGACATCGATTTTGCAAAGGCAATACCCGCTTCCCTCCCTACACAGACTGTGAAAAACCCCAAGGTTATCCTCTTTGGTTGGTGATAGGCCTTAAATTCCTTTTATTTTTCAGACACAGCTCCCCAGATACACAGCCAGCATCTGCCACTAACGGCACTCAAAGCTGATGGAATGAATGATTTGACATCAGCAGTCACACAAATTATCGCCACTGAATTGCATGGATGTTATCAAATCAGAAAGAAATGAGGCCAAAGCAAATATAATACATATGCAGTGCTTTTGCTTCTTAAATTTTGGTTTTATAAGTAATTTTGGCTCTGTATTAAAAACAAAAAAATAATAATATAATATCTAACACTTATATCATGTTATGTGCCAGACCCTATCCTAAGCTCTTTTCTCTTATTAACTAATTGAGTCCTCACAAATACCCTGAGATGTCAGGCAGCATTACAATCCCCATTTTAAAGAGGAGATACAAAGAACTGAAGTTTAGGTGTCAGTACCTGAACTAGTAACCAGATTAGTGTGCCAAGTGCCAGAGGAAGTGGCCTAAACCAAAGTAATTTGGAAGAGATTTAGAGCACAGGATTAATTCAAGAGACATCACACTAAATAAGTAAATTGCAATAAAGCTGGAAATGGGAGGTAAAGAAAGAGACACCATCAAAGACAGCTGCCAAGCTTCCAACGAACACGTCTTCTTGTCAAAACTGCGAAGATTCCACCTCTGTGTCTTTGTTCAGGCTGTTCCCTTTGTTTGCAACACCTTTCCATGCCCTTCCATGACTGCTCTGCAAAGCCTCTTATTAACCCCTCCTCACCTCCTGCCTCTGCACCCCTACATCTCATTGTTAGTTGGCATACAGTTCTTGGCCCTCACCCATCTTCCTCCATGTTTCAAGCTCCTCGGAGATAAAGACATAGCATAGTGACAAGTGGGGAGCCCGAAACTCTAGCCGTTTGACATCAGTTTTGTGATTCTGTCTTGCTATACAGTCATACATGCATTACTTTTCACTTAATTTTTAAAATAACTTGGATGGCCCGATAGGTGCAGTAAACCACCATGGCACAGATTTACCAATGTAACAAACCTGCACATCCTGCACATGTACCCCAGAACTTAAAATAAAATAATAAAATAAAAATAAATTGCCTATAGGACTGCAAAGGGTATACAATGAAAAATAGAAATATAAAATAGAATAAAATAATAATAACTTGCTTATTTTAGGAGAGTTTTAGATTCACGGAAAATTTGTGAAGATGGTACAGAGAGTTCCCACATAGCCTCTACAAGTTTTCCATATTATTAACATCTTATGTTGGTATGGTATATTTGCCACAATTTATGAACAAATATTGATACATTTTATTATCACCTAAACTCTGTAAGTTTATTCAGATTTTCTTAATTTTTATTTTAATAAATGTCCTCTTTTCTGTTCCAGAATCCCACCCAGAATATGGCATTTGGTCATCCTGTCTCGTTAGGTTTCTCTTGGCTGTGACAGCTTTTCAGACTTTTCTTGTTTTTGATTACCTTTGTATATTTTGAATAAAGTTATTTATTAGGACTTATATCGGGTTGCTCACTTTCAGGTCCACTTATCTTTCTTTTCAGCTATTTGCTATTGCTGTTGGGCGGCTGTGTTGGGTTGAACAGTGTCCCCCCAAAATTCATGTCTACCTTGAACTCGTTAATGTGAATTTGGAAATAGGGACTTTATGGATATAGTAAAGTTAAAATTAGGTCATAAGGGATGAGAATGGGCTCCAATCCGATGACTGGTGTTTTTCTAAGAAGAAGGAGGTTCGAGGCTGGGTGCAGTGGCTCACACCTGTAATCCCAGCAGTTTGGGATGCTGAGGCAGATGGATCACCTGAGGTCAGGAGTTCGAGACCAGCCTGGCCAACATGGTGAAACTCCCTCTCTACTAAAAATACAAAAATTAGCCAAGTGTGGTGGCATGCGCCTGTAATCCCAGCTATACTCGATAGGGTGAGGCAGGAGAATCACTTAAACCCGGGAGGCGGGGGTTGCAGTGAGCCGAGATTGTGGCACTGCACTCCAGACTGGGGGACAGATCAAGATTCTGTCTCAAAAAAAAAAAAAAAAAAAAAAAAGAGATGGAGGTTTGCACAAAGACTAGCAAAAGATAATTCCATGTAGTGTCAGATTGGACATTACATTGGATTGGATTGGATTGGATTGGATTGGATTGGATTGGATTGGATTGGATTGGAGAGATATGTCTGTAAGCCAAGGAAGGCCAAAAATTGCTAGAGCCACCAGAAGCTAGGTGAGAGGTCATCTTTGCTTGTTCTGCCAAAAACAACTTAGAAGGGAAGGTGGGGAAGAAGGTAGATAGGTGGATGGCCAGGGCAGATGTGCTGGATTCCAGCAATTCAAATCGGCATTGTTCTGGTTTGGGTTGCTACACAGAGCTGGTGCTGTGATGATTTTACAGAGAAGAAGAGACATTCCCACTGTTCACAGCTTTGGGTCATACAGACAAGCCAACTTTTAGTATTTCTCACCTAGAAAAACCTTCCCATATTATTGCTTTCAAGTTAAATCATTCCTTAAGAAACACGCACACATGATCTGGCTCCTCTACTGCGTATCCAGAAAGTCCTCGTGGAGAACATATACAGTAATAAGTTGGGTAGAAGCTGGTAGAAAGTCTGTAGAGACTTTTTTACTGTGTTATTTAAATGTCCCTTCCAGGTTGAGCATAAATGAAAGTATTAACTTCTAGAATATTCTCTTTGTAAGGAGTTAGTTGGGGTTGCATACAGGGACTGATAGATCCTGTTCACTGTCAGGTTTGGCCCATGTCTGAAGGCCATAAATGTCACTCTTCTCTTATCAACTAAAGAAAATCATGAGCTTCAGGGGCAGAAAGGGTTTGGGGACCTGCAGACCAGGAGTTCTCTTTACAGGCTCTGTTGCTTAATGGCTTTGTAACCTTGTCAAGTTCCTCAGCTTCCTCATATAGAAAGTAAGGATGAGAACTTCTACCAGTGGGGTTGTGGAGGGATTAAATAAGAGAATAGGAGCAAAGCCATTGACACATCATAGGTAATCAATAACAGTGTTTCCTGTCCACTGGCTATCCTAAAGGATAAAACAAAACTCCCACTTTTAAAACTTTTTCACTAAGAAAATTCTTGACCTCCCTCAAAAATCCAGTCTTGTGCTATACTTTTAATGATCATTTGTGTTAAACTCCTACTATATAGGTAAATGGTGTTACTACAGGTGCTTTAGAAATATTGGCAAACATCAGTCTTCCTGCAACTCTTAAGGTGGGATTTATTATCCCCATGTGGAGAGGATCTGATTGGTGGTCATGGGGTTAATAATTTGCCCAGAAGCAGGGTAGCTATCAGCAGAGGCAAACCTGTAGCCCAGGTCCAGGTGACACCACCATGTTGGAAAGCAAAACTCCCCACAGTTCTGCCAGTGTCCAAAAGCCATGAGTGGGCTGCAGGAAGTCACAACCTCATGGAATGGAAGTGATCTTACAGTGACTTTGAGTTGGGTGGGTTCTCCAATGTTATTGTCAGCTGTCTTCATCTATTCCTGTTGCTGTAATAAAATATAGGAGACTTGGTAATTTCTAAAGAAGAGAAATTTATTTCTCTCAGTTTTGGGGGCTAGGAAGTTAAAGATCATGACACCAGCAGACTAGCTGTCTGACAATGGCCTAGTATCTGCTTCCAAGATGGGACCTTGCTGCGTCCTTTGGAAAGATCAAACGCCATGTTCTTGAGTGACAATAAGGCAAAAAGGACCTAGTTAGTTCCCTCCTCCAGCCCTTTTATAAGCTACTAATCTCAACTGCCTTCATGACCTAATCACCACCTGTACATCCCAACTCTTAATGCTGTTGCATTGGGGTTAAGTTTTAACACGAATTTTGTACGAAACACAAACATTGAAACCACAGCACCAACCCACATTAGACCAGGATTACTATGTAATAATCTCTAAAAGAGTTTACCAGTGTTTTCCAATCTTAGTTGAGCTGTATAAGTCAGGTAGGAGGCCTGTGAGAATCTGTGTAGACCTCAAGGGAATATTCCCTCATTTGTTGTGGCTAAAAGGAGCTTGGGAAGGGTCTGGAATGTCTGTTCAACTCCCTTGGTGTGGTGGTAGGGTTCACAGTCAGGCCTTGGCCCCATACTACAATGATACACATTCTTTGATGTTTCCTGAATAGGCAGAGTGTGATCCTAGTCATTGGAATATAAGAATATAGTAAGCAATATACAAATTAATTAACATCAGGGAATTTTCTCTGACCATTCCCCCTATTTGGAACATTTTTAGCCCAGGGTTAAATGGCTCAATTCCTCCATTTGGGTCTAGACTCAAAAGTCACCTCCACAGGGATGTCTCACCTGACCACCCCACCTAAAAATAGTTACCTTCTATCACTTTTATTCCCTTCCTTTGCTGTACTTTTCCTCTTAACTCATGTGTAATCATGAGTCCATCACCAATTTCCCCACTGCCAAGTTCCATGAGGGCAGAGGACCCATCTCTTGTACATCCATTGCTGTATCTCTGGCACCTAGAACCGAGCCTGGCATGAGTCAATGCTCTGTACGTTATATGTTGACTAAGTGAGTGAATAAATGAATGCAGGCATCATGCATGGGAAAAGCTTAGCACCGTGCCTGGCACATAGCAGATGAGAGATAAGTGTTAGTTTTGATGATGTTGATAATGACATCCAAATGTCACTCTGAGGTAGTGGCACTGTGGATTGGCCTCTGACATTCTCAGTTTATATCTCAGTAGGTTGGGGAGTATAAAGGACTGTCCTTCCACCCTACCTTCCCTTCCTCCCTGCCACTATCAGACATGCTAGAGAACAGTGCTTCACCAACTTCTGCTCCTCACTTTTCCCTGTCTGTGAAATTATGATTAGGCATTGGGGACAGTTCATCCTCTTCCCCAACTCTCGAAATGAAACACTTTCAGATCCCTCATACTAATGTGTAAATGGCTAACAGCAGTCTCATCTCATCCCATCCCAGCCACCTGACCTCTCTCAGAATCTGGAATTTCCCATTTCTTCTCTTTCATTCATGTTGTCAAACACCTAAAGTACCTCTACTTTGCCCTATTTTATTCCTAAAGATAATCTCTCCAAAATCCAGCTCCAATATTACCTTCCCTGTGAAGCTCAAGCCCAGATATTGCAGCAGTTTCTGCCTCCTCTCTCTGGTTTTCCATGGAGCTCTCTGCCCCTTCCATTACAACCCTCATCACAGGGCACTCTATGCAACCAGATCTTTCTTCTCCAGAAATGAGTTCTGCAAGGACAGGGTCCTGCAGATGGTGGTGAGAATGGGCAGTTCTGACCTGAGTCGGTACAGGAGGTTCCTCAATCCTGTGAACTCTGCTGCAAGAACTCTTGGGTTCTAATCCTGCATCCCCTCTTACCACCAATGAGACCCTAACAGGTGATTTAATCATAGCATACACCGAGTATCCTGCCTGAAAACAGGGATCCTAATTATTACACTTCAATAAGCATTTAGCACCACAGACCAAGGGATAAAACTATAAAGGGGGATTCTGAAATGGGTTGCATTAGAAGATAGGTAGAAAACTAGAAGTTGTTCCTTAGTTTTTCCACTGATGTATAGGGACTACATTATGAGTTCACTTGGTACTAGACACAAAGAAATCTAACAAGGGTTGAAAACATTTCTGAAAATCATTCAGAGCTATATTATTTTTGTTAATTCAGCAGTAAGTTCATCACTCTGCCTCATTCAGCTCAAGGACAGGTCTTCTCTGCTGATACGCACATAGATGTGTGGGCCATGGAAGTATATAATGAGGTAGACAGCCTCTAAAAATCATATCCAAGGAAGTGAATATAAAGCAAAACTGAAAGAGTAAAAATTATAAAATATGTTAAATATTCCACTCTACTCTCATACCACAAAAGTTCATAGCTTATGGGAAACTTTACAGCATACAGAGGGGCTTATGACATGCCCTGCCCTGTTCTCTTAACCTAATTACCATTACATGTCTGTAATACCATGAGGAAGATATTGCAGAAGGAGCTCTAGGACTTTCCACATTACTACTGAACTACTGGCTGGTCCATTTGCTGATCCGTCTGCTGGACTGTCTTTAATGGGGTTTTGCTGCCTGGTGTATTTACATAACTGGGTTTAGCAGTGGTCAAGATTTGTGTCTGTGCTGAGCTGGTGAGGGTGCTTTCTATGTCCTGGCCTGACTCTGTGAACTCTCCCATCTCCATCCGATATTTGGGAGTAGTCTCTGGGACCTCCATTAGTTCTGTAGGGATGGTCTTTTCCATTTCCACCTGCTCTGTGGTAGTGATCTTTTCTGTCTTGATTGTCTCAGTGGGAATGGACTCTTCAGTTTGCTCTATGGCAGTGGTATCTTGGTGGTGATTGGCTCTGTGGGGGTGGTGTTTGAGATCTTGATTGGCTCTGTAAGGATGGTCTTTTTGGTCTTGATTGGCCCTGTGGGGGTGATCTCTTTTATCCTCAATGACTCTGTAGAGAATAACTGTTGGATCTGAGTCTTCTGCTTGGGGAAGCACGGTTTGACCTTGCTTGGGTCCCTGTGAGTGGACTTTTTGACCTTATCCCACACTATGGGCATGAGTTCCATGCCATAGTGGCTGGGTTTCTTATTTGTGATCAGGGTGGAATTCTCCAGCTTGACATTGGATTCTGGATACTTCTGACAACATGCCCTGGTCACCAGGTTGGCCTTGGAGTTCTCACAGGCATGTTTCTTGTGGCACAGGTTCTAGCTAATTTGTTTCCAGTAGACAAATTGTCCAAAAACCATAGGCAAAGTCTGGATTGCCCACAGAGACACAGGAAAACTCACTGTTCATTCAAACACCCTCAACTTTGAGAGTGACGCCCTCCTTCTACTCAGTCACAGCCCATCTACAGTTGACTTGGTCTTTAGTGACAAGGCTGCCATGATTGGAAACTTGTATGGCAGGGTTTTTGTCACAATCTGGAGCTCTAGGTCTTTCCCAGGGGGACACATTGATCCCCGGGCAGTACTCTGTTGTCTTCTTTACTTCATTTTTCCCCTGCACCAGGAGCACCTGAGAAGCCAGTAGGAGAAAGAAGAATAGAGTGAGGCTATGGGTCCTCATGGCTGCAGCTAGGGTGGCACCTGTTTGACAAAAGGCAGGTGAGTCAGTGGCAGTTTCACTGTGCAGGATTGGACCTTGGCCTCCCTCCACCCTGACAGGTGCCTGCCTAAATTAGGAGTAGACCAAGAATGCTTCTGGCCTCTGGAATCACTAGACAAGTAGCCTGTCTACTCACATTTCCACTTGACTTGAGTCCTGAGTGTCACAAAACTACCACTCTTTAGAGCCTCATGAACTCTTATTTCTCATCTACTCACTCAAGAACTCCTGCATTTACTCACTCCTCACTCTCATTCACTCATTCAACAAGCATTTATTAAGTGCCTACTACTAATACTTGCCATACACTAGACTAGGTGTTCAAGATACCACCATGAATGAGAAAGTTTCAGGTTTTAAAGACCTTAGAGGCTACTCATTGGGAAACTTAAATACCATTAACCAGGGAGTCTGTCCCATCTCTGTCTCAACTTGATCTTGGACAAGTGACTCTCTCCTGGGTCTCAGTTTCTTTTCTTTCTTTCTCTCTTTCTTTCTCTCTCTCTTTCTTTCTTTCTTTCTTTCTTTCTTTCTTTCTTCCTTCCTTCCTTCCTTCCTTCCTTCCTTCCTTCCTTCCTTCCTTCCTCTTCTTTCTCTCTCTTTTTTTTTTTTGAGACAGCTTGCTCTGTCACCCATGCTGGAGTGCGATGGTATTATTTCAGCTTACTGCAACCTCCACCTCCCAGGTTCAAGCAATTATCCTGCATCAGCCTCCCAAGTAGCTGGGATTACAGGCACCCACCAACACACCTGGCTAATTTTTTGTATTTTTAGTAGAGACATGGTTTCACCATGTTGGTCAGGCTGGTCTTGAACTCCTGACCTCAGGTGACCCACCCACCTTGGCCTACCAAAGTGCTGGGATTACAGGTTTGAGCCACAGCGCCTGGCCCTCGGTTTCTTTATCATCTGGAAATCACAGTGTTGGATGAAGTGATAACCAAGCTCTCTTCCAGCTCCAATGTGCTAAATTTCTATCTCACAATCCCACATGGACACAGAAGACCACAAAACGAGAAAGGGTGTGGTAAAGCTCATGAAAGTGTCATAAAAGGTGAGGTTGACGTTGACACAGGGTTGAACATGCATGGAGTTTGACACACTGAGGTGAGTGGGGTTGTGCAAGTAGGAGGAGCATTTGGGGAGGAAGTAAGAGCCTCAGGAAAGGCATGAAGGAGGGAAGGTCGTCTGATTTGGCTAGGTAAAGTGAACCCAGGGCATAAAGAAGATCCATAATCAGGCCAGGTGCAGTGGCTCACGCCTGTAATCCCAGCATTTTGGGAGGCCGACACAGGTGAATTACCTGAGATCAGGAGTTCGAGACCACCCTGGCTAATTTGGCGAAACCCCGCCTCTACTAAAAATACAAAAATTAGCTCAGCGTGGCAGTGGGCACCTGTAGTCCCAGCTACTCAGGAGGCTGAGGCATGAGAATTACTTGAACCTTGGAGGCGGAGGTTGCAGTGATCTGAGATCATGCCACTGCACTGCAGCCTCGGCGACAGAGGGAGACTGGGTCTCAAGAAAATAAAAGAAGAAGAAGACCCATAATCAATGCTTTTTGAAATAAATCATTGATTCAATGATTGATGACTCAGTGATGCCTTGGCCAAACTACTTAGCCTTTCTAATCTTCCATCTACTCATCCTCCCTGTCCTGACAAAAGCAGCACTTCATGTATGGCTGCATGCTCAATATTCACAGTGCTGAGTTAATAACATAAAGTGCAGCAAAAGAAATTTGGTTCATAATGGGGTCTGAAACGTTGTTCTTCACAAAAAGACATATTACTTATGTATTCATCATATAGTAAGAGACTCACTTCCATTAAAAAAAAAAAAAAAGATGTGGACTTCAATATACCTTGTCACCTCACTTTTCATAGATTTGGGGGTACAAAAAATTGTTCCATTCTTTCTTAATTCAAGAATAAGAAAAGCAGTAGTACAACTTTGATGATAAAAAGTAAATGACCTTTGGCTTTGGGGCAGGCACCATCGTGGGGACTGCAGCAAACTGGAGTTCTGCCTCTCTACAGGTCAACAGTCAGCTCCAATTGACTAAGACCGTGTGTGGATAGGGCTCAGTATTGTCAGACTTGTTGATTGTTTTAAGAGATGCCTCAAAATAAAGGTGTGTTTACATGAAATTGGTTGACATGTAATCCAAATTGCCGAAAAGCAGTGTTTTGATCTAACAGTGTACAGGTTAAAATTTGTAACTGTGTTTGGATTTCATGTACAATCCACCTGTTTGAGAATTCCGTGGTCACAGCTATAAATGTTGACTGATTTACTCACCTGCTCAGTCTCTGCATAAATCCACCGGAAGCAGCCATTTCTGAAGCTGTGCACCTCTCCTAAAATTGGCTCACCCAGGGGTCCATCCTCACTGTCCTCACAAACACTCCACTGAGGCCCTGACCTCTGCGAACAGGCACTCTGGTGCAGTATTTTTTTTTAAGATTATTTGGACATAAAGGAGATAAAGCTGTTTTACTCAACAAGGGAGACATAAATTGGGGAGTCTCCTACAAAATGTGAAATTCTACTTGATCCTCAGAAGGCAGGCAGATTCTTTCTGGAGGAAGATTGCAGTCGGAACACAAAGCATATTTACAAGGAAACACACAGACTCTGGGGTCTTTCTGGGAAGTGCTTCTCTGAGATTTACCAGGTGACACAACACACTCCCCCAGCGGCTCTCTGAGACCCCTCCCCTTCTGTGACTCCCATCCTAGCATCTGCCTTGGTCTTTCCCTCCTAGACTAGGGGGCAGAGCATGAAAGCCAGCTATGGGGCAGTTGCCTGCTTGGTCCATCCATCCTGTCATCCACCCCCAGGTACACACAGAGGGACACACATATACACAGACAGACACACACACACACAAAGATACATGCAGACATACAAAGATACGTATACATACACAGACACACATAGACATTGACACGGAGACAAAGACACACATACACAGACACACACACACACACACACACACACACACAGCAATCTGGCCACACTGAAACCCTGTCCCACCATTTGCAGACGCTCCGTGCCCACACCCACTTCCTCCCTATGCCTCTGCTGTTCCCTGCACTTGGGATCCCCTTCCCTTCCCTCTCTGCCTGGCACACATTGCTTCATGCTTCAAGGCCAGACTCCAATGTGAGCCCCTCTCTGTTGGTGTCATTGGCTCCTGATGCTCACCATGCCACCCCACGCCTTCATGGATGTCCACAGGGAGAGATGCACGCTTCCTCCAATGAGCTTATGACGTGCTGGGCAATGTGCGAAGGCTGTTTCCCCAAGTTTTCATCACATCTAGATGAGTTTAGGAAACGATGTCCTTTCCCAGTGCCCTGAGGAGACTGCAGAGGATGTGGAGCCACACAGGGCATAGCCGGTTCCTGCAGCTGCAGGCCTCTCCACTTCCCCATGCTTCCAGGACTGAGGGGATCTGTAACTCCTAGAGATGAATGTGTAAAGGCCCATTGGCTTTGATTTCACAAGAACCCTAACCTAGGGGCAAAGTCTGCCCAGGTTCTCATGGGATAGATGGGAACTGTGGCTTACAGGGGCTGAATCCTTTGGCAAATGCTGCAGAGCTCAGAAAGCAGAGCCTGGTCTTGCCTGGATCTATGGGCAGTGAGCCTCCCAGCAGAGTGTTTTGGGCATTGTCATATGGTTCTTAGATCTAAGCCTCTCTGTCCCATAGATTTCGGGGAAAAGACAATCCCTCCATCTTAGATGCCTCCATCTTCCATTCTCCATAGCACTTCCTGGTATATACTAGATGTCTTAGTCTAATTATTTCAATAATAAGTTGAGAATCTCAACTTTAACCAGCTTAAAAGTAAAGAAAAACTTTTTCTGGCTCACTGTATATAAGAAGTGAAGATGGTTCAGATAGACATGGATCCAAATATTCACATAATCTGCCTCTGTCTCTGTGTGTGTGTATACGTATGTGTGTGTGTGTGTGTGTCTGTAGCTCTGTGTGTGTGTGTGTGTGTGTGTGTGTCGGTAGCTCTAACTTTCTCCACATCTGTGTGTGTGTGTGTCTCTCTCTTTGTGTGTGTGTGTGTAGCTCTGTGTGTGTGTGTGTGTGTGTTTGTAGCTCTGGCTCTGGGCATGTGTGTGTGTGTGTGTGTCTGTAGCTCTCTCTTCACATCTCTCTGTGTTTGTATCTCTCTGTCTGTCTCTCTTCTGTGCACTTTCCATTATCCAGTTTCATTCTCAAGCATATTCCTTCTGTTTGCAAAAGAAAAGAACCTGACCTTTATCTCCTTAGCACTCACGTGAACTCTGAAGGGATCTCTCATTGCCCACCCCTGGTATAATCACTGAGTCTGTCACATGGCAGACAGCCACCCAGAAACCCACAGAGTAGAGGAGGGCAGTTTTCAACAGGAAAGGAGCTTCTACTATTCACAAAAAAAAACGGACCCAACTTGCATGCCTGCACTTCAGCAGTTACTCATTAGACAGGAACTAATCCAGATCATAAACTACAAAAACAATTCATAGCCATTAGCCAGTTGGCTATATTATCAAGAAAGACTTCCTTGGGGCTGGGTACCATTTAACTAATTCAAGAAGCTCTCTCAAACTCATGAGACACTCTGTTGGAGGATCAGTAAGTACTCTAGTCGCCTGAAGGAGCAGGTTTGTGGTGGAAGAAGTAGAAGGAAGATTGCAAAGTTGAAGAGAGGTCTTAACTGCAAAGCTGAAGAGTTTATCCCACTGGTCAAAGATGACAATTCACCTAGGTCACTTTCGCCTCCAGTGCCCCGGAAGGCTGCTTGACACTGCCGCGAGCCTGAATACAGCCTCAGAGGCCATTTCAACCCCAGCCTCCAGAATGCCAGCATAAGGAACAATCTGTCCGCTGGTTCTGCTGTAGATGGGGAAAGAGCTTTTGATCATCATTCTTAAACAGAAGAGTGAGTGAACTTATCTCTTACAGCATCCTCAAGCTTTAAGCAAGAAATTAAACATGCATCAGGAGTAGAACTTCCATGGAAGGCTTTCCTTTCCTTCACGTTTTGTTCAGGTTTAGTAATCCTGGAGAAAAAGAAGAACCAGTACCATCTAAAGTCCCAGCGTTGGATGTCTCCCCTTGGTCTGAGAAAGGATTTGTCTCCAACCAACCAACCCTACAGTTCAGATGGAAAGTAAAGCAATGGCACAGAGGCAGGGTTGGACAATTAGGGTACAAGGAAACTTCATGTCATTATGACTCTTTTAAGGGTGCTTGAAGCTAAGAAATATTCACCTAACAGAACTCCCTTTGTTCTTCCAGCAGACTGGTGATACGGTTTTCCCTATTTTACACGAAGGAAACTGAGACTTAAGATATTAAGCAATTTTCCTCCAAGATATCTAGATAATGATGATAATGATGATACTGATAATAACTATCAGCGACATGGCACTTCTCCATTCCAAGCACCGCTGTAAAAACGTGTGTCACTTCATTTTTACAACAACCCAGCTATGATCCCCTTTCATTTAGAAAGGAAAATACAGAAACAAATGCACAGAGAGGGTAAAAAAAACTTGCTAGGCAAGTTCCTTTGACCTGAAAATCAAATTCCTCATCTGTAAATGGGAGAGAACTGTGTCCACTCACAGGGTTGTGTTATGCTTAAGTAAGATCTGTACAAAGTATTTAGCACATGTGCCTGACACACAATGAAATGAAAGAATTCAATAAAGATCACTTCTGTTATTTTTATTAAAATGAAGTAATGTGTCATACATTGAAAAACTTCTCTCTTTTTTCCTTTCTTTCCCTCTCATTCTTTACATTAGGAAAAAAAAAACTTTAGAATCATTTTACATTTTCAGAAAAATTGCAAAGAATATATCCTGCCCCACAGTTACCCAGGGTCCCCTCTTACATTACTGTGGTACATTTACAACAACTAATGAACCAATGTTGATAACTCGTTATTAAACTCCATACTTTCTTCAGACTGTGTTAGTTTATACCTAACGTCCTTTTCATTATTAATGGGCTATAATTTTTGCAGCAGTTTTATGTTCACAGTGACATTGAGCAGAAAGCACAGACTGTTCCCTGTGTCCCATACCCCCACCCTGGCACAGCCTCCCCTACTGTGAATATCCACTCCAGATGGGAGACTTGTTGCCATCAATCAACCTACACTAACACATTATGACCACCAAAAGTCTTGGTTTAGAGTCTTGGTGTTGAACATTCTGTGGGTTTTGAGAAATGTATAATGACATGTATCCACCATGATAGTACCAAACAGAATACTGTCACTGCCCTAAAACCCTCTGTTTGCTTATTCACTCCTTTCTTCCCCCTAGCTCCTGGCAACCACTTCTCTTTTTACAGTTTTGTCCTTTCCAGAATGTCAGACAGTTGGAATCATACAATGTGTAGCCTTTTCAGAGTGGCTTCTTTAATTTAGCATTTAAGGACTCTTCATATCTTTTCATGACTTGATAGCTCATTTTCTAAAAATCACTGAATAATAGTATATTACTGGATAATATTATTAAATACTATTACGAATAGTTTCCACTATTATTGGATAGTTTTATTAATAGTATTATATAGGTGTACCACAGTTTGTTTGCTTTCAAATTTTGGCAATTATGAGTCAAATTACTAGAAAACTGTATTTACAAGATTTTACATGGACATAAGTTTTCAATTCATTTATAAAAAATGCCAAAAAGCAAAGCATGATTGCTGGATCACATGATAAGAATAACTTTAGTTTTTAGGAAGCGTCCAAAGCGTCTTGCAAAGTGGCTGTACAATTTTGCGTTCCCACTCGGTATAAATGAGAGTTCCTGCTGTACTACACCTTTGTCAGCATTTAGTGTTGTTGGTGTTTTGGGTTTTGGCCATTCAAATAGGTATATGGTGGTATCTCATTTTCATTTTAATTAACAATTCCCTAATGACATGTGATGTTGAGCACCTTTGCTTAAGCTTATTTGCCATCTGCATATCTTCTCTGGTGAGATGCCTGTTCAGATATTTTGCCGATTTTTTATTACATTTTTTTTCGTATTGTTGAGTTTTAGGAGTTATTTGCATAATTTTATTACCAGCCCTTTAATAGATATGTTTTTTACAAGGATTTTACTCTGCCTGTGATTTATCTTTTCATTCTCTTAGTGTCTTTCACAGAGCAGAAGTTTTTAATTTTAATGAAGTCTAATTACCAATTTTTTCTTTCATGGATCATGCTGTTGTATTGAAAAATCTCGTCACCAAACCCAAGGTCACCTTGATTTCTTCCTATGTTATCTTCCAGGAGTTTCATAATTTTGCATTTTACATTGAGGTCTATGATCCATCTTGAGTATGATTCCATTTTAACTTCTCTTTGAGCAGTTGCCCTGAGTGAAGTGATACATGTTCACAATTAATAATTGCTCTACATCACTTCATGAGTAATGCAAGTATCTTATAACAAAGTGTTACCAATTCCTCCTGTCTGTCTCTTGTGATATTGCTGTCGTTCATTTTACTTATCCACATGTGCTAGTATCACCCAGTACATTGGTACTATTGCTGCTTCAAACTGACAGTTATCCTTTAGGTTGATTAGGAATAGGAAATAGAAAAACTTTTATTTTGCCTTCATCTATTCCTTCTCTGTCACTCTTATTTTCTTTATGTAGATCCAAGTTACTGAACTATATGATTTTTCTTCTCCTGCAGAATATATTTTAACATTTGTCGTAAGAGAGTTCTGCTAATAATGAATTTCCTGTCTTTGTTTAAGAAATTCTTTGTTTCTCCTTTCTTTTTTCAGAATTATTTCATTGAATATAGAATTCTAGATTAGTGGATTTTTCTTTCAACAGTTTATTTATTTATTTATTTATTTTTTTATTTTTTTTGAGATGGAGTCTCACACTGTCACCCAGGCTGGAGTGCAGTGGCATGATCTCGGCTCACTGCAACCTCCACCTCCCGCGTTCAAGCGATTCTCCTGCCTCAGCCTCCCGAGTAGCTGAGATTACAGGCACCTGCCACCAGGCCTGGCTAATTATTTTGTATTTTTAGTAGAGATGGGGTTTTACTATGTTGGTCAGGCTGGTCTCGAACTCCTGACTTCGTGATCCGCCCGCCTCGGCCTCCCAAAGTGCTGGGATTACAGGCTGAGCTACCGTACCCGGCCTCTTTCAACACTTTAAATATGTCATTGTACTCTCTTCTACCTGGCACGCTTTCTTATAAGATGTCTGATGTAAATCTTATCCTCACTTCTCCTACACATGAGGTGTTTTTTTCCCCTGACTTATTTCAAGATTTTCTCTAGTCTCTGCCTTTCTGCAGTCTGAATATGATATACCTGGGTGTAGACCTTTTGATATTTATCCTGCTTGATATTGTCTGAGCTTTCCGGATCTGTAGTTTGATGTCTGTCATTAATTTTGGAAAGTTCTTGGACATTATTACTTTACATATATTTTCCACTCTACTCTCTTTCTTTGCCTTCTTGCATTTCCACTACGCAGAAGTTATACCTCTCGTCACTGCTTCACATTCTCTTGTAGCCGTAGCTGCTGACAGTTCAGATTCCTCTAGTGTCATTCTTTTTGTCTTCCCTCTCGACTTTGGCCTTCCCTGTATGCTCTTCCTCAGACAAAGTGCCTTGCAGTTATTTCAGCTACAATCCACCATGATACTGCATCCTTGTTGGTGGAGTCACCAGATATCAGGGAGAGAGAGCATCTTGCCGTCTTCAGATTAAAACTCAGACTTCTCTTGTGCCTGGATCTTGGGATCATGACCTTCAGAAGTATTTTTTCCATGATATAAATTTCCCCCATGCCCCTTGGCATCCCTCCCTGGCCACAGCATTCCAAATCGATTTCCTTGAAGCCCTGTTCTCTGATGAGGACTACGAATTTTCTTCCCCTCACGAGGGACTGGAAAGTCAATGGGATCTGGAGTTGGGAGGAATTTCCTCCTTCCAACTAGAATAAGTTTCCATCAAAGCTATTTTTAGGAGAGCTGCGTTTCTTTATTAAGTAGGCTCTGAGCTTATTTCACCATAGTTACTCTCCCTTTCCACTGCCAGAGCCTCAAGGAGGTTTTTCTCAGCTTCCCCATCATGAGAACTTGATGTGGCTCCTAGAAGGAAGGAACATTGAACGTTTGGAGACCTCTACCAGTTTCCCACTCTCACATTGGTCCTGCATCTCAGGCAATTCATTTAAATTACTATTTAGATATTCCCCAGTTTATGGCATTAGTAGCTTCCCTCTAGATAAGCAAATCTCTGGATGCACCTGTCTCCCTACTGTGTTAAGTTGGTGGCTTGTTCTGCAATCTCACTTCTCTGATGATTCCAGGAAAAGTCATTGATTTTCAATTTGTCCAGCTTTTCTTTTTAAGATGGGAATAATGGCTTCCAAGCTGTTTACATGCTTTAGCTAAAACTCAAAGTCCCTACTTAATGTTTTACATTTTCAAAATGTGCTTTTTTTATTTTAATGGATTCTATTGGACATTCCTTATCCACAGAAATCTTCTTAAGTCTTATTTTGTTGTATTTTGTGATCACTGTGACTCTGAAAGTTCTCTCTTTTTTTTTTTTTTTTTATTAAGACAGAGTTTCACTCTTGTTGCCCAGGCTGGAGTGCAATGGTACAATATTGGCTCACTGCAACCTCCGTCTTCCGGGTTCAAGCAATTATCCTGCTTCAGCCTCCCATGTAGCTGGGATTACAGGCATGTGCCACCATGCCTGGCTAATTTTTGTATTTTTAGTAGAGACAGGGTTTCACCATGTTGATCAGGCTGGTCTCAAACTCCTGACCTCAGGTGATCTACCCACTTCGGCCTCCCAAAGTGCTGGGATTACAGGGTGAGCCAGCACAGCCAGCTGACTCTGAAAGCTCTAAGCAGCAGACTATTCCTAGCTCTGCAAAGAAATAACCACAGAGCTGTTGTCCTCTAACTAGACCACATACCTCTTATTTCCTGGCCTGGAATTCTTCCGCACTGCTGCCCACTCCCTTTTGGAGCCCACAGAGCACTTACATGCAATATGCATCCTGGAAGTAAAAGAGAGTAGCAACCAGGGGACCATCTTTGACTAGCAGAAGGAAAGAAGCTGATGGATAAATGTTTTTCCCTTTCATCTCCCAGGGACACAAGGATTTCAAAAGGCCCTCAGAAGATCCTGGTAAGACCAAACTCCCAACCCCGGCAGCAGTGACCAGTTCAACAACTCATTCTTATATCTGCTTCCTGATCTACTCCCAAATTTCTGCTCCCTGAAATCATTTTCCAGATGATTAGCCCATATGAGAACCTTTGTCTTGGGCTTTGCTTTTGGAGAACCCAGGCTAAGACATAAGATTATTTAAAATAAAAACTTTATAACATGTCTATAAATGGATAAAAACAGCCATGTGCCATTACAAAGATGAATTCTTCCCTTCCATGACTTTCCAAAACTTCTTTGCCTGTAAATATCTATTCCTCTTAGCTCATTCTTCCCATCCTTCTGCATTTTGATAGCACATTATCAGTTGCATAAAATTATGTGTTCTTACCCACCTCCCTCTATATTTTGAGAAATTTAGAAGATAAGAAAAGAAAAGAAAACGATGCCATTAAGGACTATTCCTTACACTCTTATGTTAACAAAAGATTAGCCAGAGTTAGGAAAGCAGTACTCAAAGTGTGGTTTATGGACTGACTACTGGCCTACAAACTGCTTTTTTCGTTTACAAAACACTTAATAAACTTGCTCCAAATGTAAATCAACTAAATCACTACATACAATGTTATGACTGACTTTAAAAACAAATTTATGACTAACTTCTTCAATAAAGAAAGCAAGGCATTGATTTACATTGCTCTGTCAGACCCTTGATCTCATGAAGTACTGTCTCTTTGAGTAACACTGGATTACAGGATTAAAGAGTTATCAAAGTACTAACAGTGGACGTTTCTTAGTATGCACTTGGTTCTAAGCACTCTTTCATGGGCTTTACTGATATTACCTTATTTAATCCTCGAAATAAAACTTGCATATGAGGTAGGTTATATTACTCTTCTCACTTTATAGGTAGAGAGACTGAAGCACAGTGAAGTTTAATAATTTTCCCAACATTACACAGCTAGTAAGTGGCAGTGGCAGCCTCCCAGCCTCCCAGGTGACCGGCCCCAGTGGTCTTTGTCTCTTGGTATTTACTCCCTTGTGCAGTCAGCTCCCATAGTGTATTTGTGACCTAAGCACATGGAAGTGATATTGTGTGACTTTCAAGGATAGATCGTAACAGATATTATTCCTTTTGCCTTACTCTCTGGCATCAGCTGCTTCAAAGCAGTCAGCTTCCATGTCATGAAAACATTCACGCAGCACTATGGAAAGGCAAGAAACTGAGGCCTCTGTCAGCAGCCAGCACCAACTTGCAAACCACGGGAGGGAGCCTTCTTGGAAGAAAAGCCTCCTGCTCACTCAAGTCTTCAGATGACTCCGGCTCTGGCTAACATCATGACTACGACCTCACGAGAGATCCTGAGTCAGAACCACTAAGCGTAGACACTTCTCGATTCCTGACGCACATGATCTGTGCAAGATAATAAACTTTTATTGGTGTTTTTCATCTCTAAGTTTGGGGCTAGTTTCGTATCCAACAATAGATAACTAACATAGTAGTAGAAAGTCTGGCTCCAGAGCCTGTTTTGTTCATTGCTACGTGTACTATCTCTCAACTGACAGTTTCTCTTGGGTATACAAAGAAGGATTAAAAGAGAGTCGAAGGTGGAGAAGGAAATGACTTCCTTTGTATGTGATGTTATTTGATGCCAATATTGTGTACCAGCTACCCAGCTACCATCGTCTCCACTAACACCAGCAGCATGCATTCAAAACTCTAAGAGCACAGAAGTAGACAAGAGAGTACGGGATTTGAAGGAAGATATGTCTGGAATTGAATCCCAGTTCAGTTCCTTTGCTCATTTGGGGCATACCAAAAAAGAAGCCATCATAACCAGGGAGAAAAACAACTTGTAAAGCCCAGTCTCTCTGAGCACAGCTGAGAGCTGGCTATATATATTTATTTGGGATGTATGGAGTTCAGGGATTCATGGAATTTCTCAGAAGTGAGGGTATTTACAGATTGGATAATATTTAGCTGTACGCCTGCGTGACAGTCTTGCTGATTGGATGACTTTCAGCAGTGTTTGTGCTGATGCAAAATAGCTAATGGCCAATTAGGATAAGTTTAAAACCATGTCCGGCAATTGTTGCAAGGCCAAAGAACAATAAGCACTTTCCTAAGAAGACAGAAACTTTCTGTTCTTCCTTAAGCCATTTCCCTTCAATGTTCTTACCTTGTAAAATGGGGAGAATACAGATATTGTGACAACAACTGTTTATTAAGGGCCTACTATGATACTTGCCACACGCTAATCAACTCAACCATTGTATGGCAGCAGCTGCCATAAACCGTAAGTACACAAATATATGTGGCTGTACTCCAATAAAACTTTATTTACACAAATAGGCAGCAGGCAGGATGTGGCCAGTGGGCAGTAGTCTGCCAGCTCTGCTCCAGGTTATCTTTAGTACCAGCTGTGGCCTGCTCTTCCGCCTCTCCTAGCTTCTAGCTCTGCTGTCCCTTTGATCTGTATTACACTTTCCCCTCTCCTAAAATGCTTTTCTTCTACTGAACTGTTAGCTTTCAGTAAAGCATTACCTCATCGGGAGAAAGTGCTGTCCACACCTTTAGACTATTACAGGTTTCCCCGCTGTGTGCTCCCAAACGCATTTCCTCTTTCACCACCTTCATCTCACTTTGTTATAATTATTTATTTCCATGTCTTTCTTCCCTGCTAAACTGTGAGCTCTGTGAAAGCAGGGATTGTTTGTCTCCCATGCCATTTGATCACAGGGCTTAGCACAATTCCTGACACGTAGTAGCTGTTTGGTAAATACAAGGGAAAAGAATGAATAAGTACAATTTTACAGAGAACACCTAAGACAAACTTCGGCTACTGTACACTTGTGTCTACCTATTTTACAATTTTTCCTAAAACCACCTTGTTCCCAAGAAATGGATTCTTCACTTATATATATTTTCAAGCTCACAGGCAATTTTGCCTCTATTTTACAGCATAAGGATTTTGAAACGAAGAAACTTCAGTGAAATCCATGTTTAAGGCACTTTTATTCTCATGCCACTATTTCCCTGCAATGGTGACCTTTAAATTCAGCCTGAGTATAAGTGGGGTTGTCAGAACATCAGGTTACATTATGCTATTCAGCTATTTGTGCCTTTTAAAGACGACGTAAGTTCCAACATAGACTGCACAGCGGGAAAGTTACCCTGATGATATTCTGGAAACTGCCGCAGCCAGGATCACATCCGGAAGTGGGTCAGTAGTCAGGAAGGCTCATGCTTCTTGGAAGTCACTTTCACTGGAAAGAGGCCCACATTTATCCTTCCAGAAAATAAGTAACCTGTGGCTCGTGTATGGCCTTTCTTCTTCAAGCAGATTGGAGAGAGGATTGTGTTTGAAAGAAAAGAATGGAAATGTGCCTTCACCACTTATTTTTATCCTTCCGGGGTGGTATGTGGAACTGTGTGCTTGGATCTGCAGTGAATGGTATAGTCACTGATTGTTCCACCTAATCTGGGGCTCAGAGGACTCCGGGCTGGTACTGGTTCTCCACAATTCCTCCTAGATGTAAACCAGCCCCTGACCTTTTTTGCAGCTGTTTGACTAGCTGAGCCCATTTCAAAGCTGATAAACAGCTTTGATAAATAGGTTGAACTAAACAGTTCCCAGAGACACTTCCAGCTCTGGTCATGCAGTTGATTTCTTCAGGATGCTTTCAGAGACACAGCTATCAGGGGAAGAAGCATGGGGCATGGGATCAAAGGAGGAGGGAGAAGGGATCCAGCTTCGAATGGTAAGGCAGGGCTTCTCCACTTTTTGTCACATTGCCATGAAACAAAGACCTCCCGCTGTGCTCCCAGCCCATTAGAATGTGCTATAAGCTGATGTCTGAGAAGAGAGATCCAAAGGAGAGGCACAGACACATAGAAATCATAAATAATAATAACAATAATAATAAAACCTAATACAATGCCTAACTTGTTCCTTAGAAAACTGCCATGTGGCACTAGACAAAAGACACCTTCCTGGGCTTTACCCCAACAAAGGTCAGTTTAAATGACAATGGACCTGCACACTTTAATAGTTCTTAAAGCCCATTTCCCAAAGACAGGCAGGATAATCTAGTAACAGTGAGAAACATCATTAGGCACTAAGTTCTAGGCACTGTTCTGATTGCTGTAAAGGTATTAGGTAGAGTCATATACAGCCGCTGTTTTTCTGGGCCAAAAATGCATAAACATCAGCAATTTTATATTTCCATCTAAGATTAACTCTTTTGGTTTTAACAGCAATCTAAATACTGTTGTTGTCTTTTGTTATGAGCTCTAGATGAGTTTTTAACTCAGCTGTGCTACTCTGGTCAAATGTGCCTTTACTTTCTCCCATGTAAAATGAGACTAATAATACTGCTTGTTTCATAGGTTTATCACAAGGACTAAATGAGTGAATAAATGTAACAGTGCCTGACACATAAGTGCTAAATAAATATCGGTCATTGTCATCAGCTTTACATAAAGTGATGTTAAGGTCTCCTTCATTCTAGAAATACTTTGTGCAGTAGCATTTCATGTTTTTTTCCTGCCATGCACTTATTTCTTCTTCTTCTAAAATAGCATCCCAATTTCCCTTTGAGGGAACTCGTGCCCTCAGCTGACTATCAGCTAAGGATCCTTGCCTCCCCTTGCTATGGCGTATACATGTGCTCTGAGCTGAGTTAGCCAGCCTCTCTCCTGTGTCCTGTATTTTCCAAAGCCACATTATTCTGCTTTTCTTGTGATTCTGAAGCTCTTCTGTGTCCTTCCAGTAAATTCCTTTTTTATTGCCCATGAACAATGGGCACGTGGAGGAAATATGGAAGGTAATTTAGCAGATTGTTAGCAAGTTAAGTTAGCAAGGTAAGTGGTTTCTATTGTTGCAAATAAAGATCTTTAAAATATATATCATTGGAAATAGACATTGTAATGTTCTTTTTATGAATAATGAAACTAGCTAACATTTACTGATTCTCTGTCTAGACTTTTACTATGTGGTTATGTTTAACACACTTCTGCGACAGTAGGCATCATTAACCCCATTTTGCAGAGAAGAAAATTGAAGATTTAGATTCCCTGCCAGCTTTTCCTGCTTGTGTGTCCTTGAGCAAGTCTCTGAACATCTCCAAGGTCTCAGTGTCCTGATATGTGAAGTGGGGTTGGTGACATTTCCCACCCACAGGGTGGTTTTGAGAATCAAGCAAGATGATGAAAGTATAAAAGCTCTTTGTAATATATATATAGTTACATGCCATATACGGGTAAGATTGCATTATGATTTTCTTTGACGAAAGGACACATTTTAACTCCTGTGTCTTGGTGCCTAATTTAAGTCATTTGTTGTTCCTTCTGCATAATAATAATAACAAACAAATAATGCATATTTCAAAGTGAAAGCCCTAGCTAACACACACCCCAGACTGAGATTCTTTTTCTTGGAAGCAACATTACACCTATGTGGATTTCCTGGCTGCTTTATTTTCTTGCCAGGCTAATCACGGCTGAAGTTTATGTTCTTTGCTTTTCTGATCAAACATAGAGCACTTCTCTCTCTTGTCCCTTTATTTCCCTCCTGTCTTTCCCAATCTCAAAGCTCCCCAAGGACCAATAAATTCCAGCAATGACTACACACAGCCCTTCTAAGAGTTTTCAGTATATTAGAAATAAGATCCAACTTCCTGTATTAAAAACAGAATTTAAATGAAGGTTTTCCAAAGTCTACTGAGGATTATATAAAGAGTAAGCAGGAATCATTAAAATTAGGAATATTCTTTTCAAATGCCAGGGTTTTTAATAGACAAATAATGTATGAGATCAGGCTGCAGTATATTAGCAAAAGATAAACAAAAACGAATGAAAGATACACATCTTTCACTGTGAAAATCAGATGAATATTCTCATTGGCCCACAGTGCCATCTTGTGGATCATTTTTAAACAGGGCTTCGTTTTCAGTTGTGATTGCATTTGTTTGTTCCTAATCATGTAAAGCATCCACTAAAGTCTGCAAATGATTTCCAGGCAACCCAAGAGAGCATAGATGATCACACCTGGTAGAACTCATACGTTTATTGATATCTTATCCTACTTAGGCATAGTTGGCCAGTCATTCCATGCTTTAAATAGCTTCTCTCTTTGCCCTCTGTAATAATAGATGTTCATGGTTCTCTCTGGTCGTTTTCTTCTAGCCTTCACCAAATCGACTTTATCTATGTAACTCCTAAGGTATGTTCTTTGCCTTCTCTTTCTAGATGTAGTTGTTATGCTCCTTTTCATAGATTTTGTAACCCATAGAGAACCAATGGTTACCCATGGTCTGTGGACATTCTTTCCAGAAAAAGACACTCAGATGACTGTGCCCCTCCTGGCACACACACTCTGACACACACAGAACACACACTCTTACACACTCACAGACACCTACACTCACATACATGCTCACACATTTCGGCCAACAATTTCAGGGGTTCACAAAGCTCCTGGTTCCATGTTTAGAACTTTTGCTTGACAGTACTTCCTTCAGTGATGTTATGGAATCCTAGACTGGTAACTACCACACCTATGAAGAGGTGTCTCAGATGCCCAGGTTCTTTTCTATATTCAGTCCTTTGTTCCCATCCGCCCTCACTATTTCCGATGTAAACATCCTGCCCTTCCCTATGGCTAACCCTGTAGCCATGTTGCTGTCTCTCAAAGAATGCCTCTGGCCATGTTCAAACTCTGTTCACTCTCCAAGCCCCAGCTCATATGCTACCATCTCTGGGAAGCCAATCCCTAATCAGAGAGAATTAAACTTTCCCTTAGTGATCTCTTAGACTATTTTTTAAGTTTTCATATTAAATATTTCAGACTTTCTACTGTTTATAACTGCCTGAGTAGATAGGTTCTTAAGGAAAGAAAACATGTCTGGTTTCATTTTGTAGCTTCTATCAAAACAAGAGAGGGGCTTACCTTATAACTTGTAGCTTTTCCTTTAAAGTCTTTGAGGTTGGAAGACTTGGTTTAATTTCTCACTTTAGACCTTAATGTGTGACTATGAGCAAGGTAGTTAAGCTTTCCAAGACTCAGTTCTTCATCTGTGAACAGGGATCCGATGGCTCCTATATGTGGGGTCTGTGGGAAGATTCAGTAAGTCAAGGTATGTAATGCACTTTGCACATTTCCTAGCACACAACTGGGGATCAAAATATGTTTCTTGAATAATAGGACCCTCAGAAAAGGAAAAGAAGCTGAGGTCACTCTCTCCAAAAAATGTATTCCCATGATTTTGAAATCAAGGAGTTTGTCCTTTCTTTCTGTGAGAGAGATTAGGATGTCCCTGAATGTTAGAAACTCAGTTAACAGTAGAGAGACAAAGATGAATCAGCAGTTTGCTCTAATAGAGCCAATCTTTGAAACCTTTCAATCAACATTGGGATAGCAGCCCAAGTAATTTTTTTAAGTATTATTTTATTTACGCCCGTGTGGCTGGCTTTTCAGTCTGGGCTGACCATTAGCAAGAGTAATCTGTAGCTGGTTTCGGTCTCCTGGCACCAGTGGTTTTCACAGCAACAGCAAGTTGTCTGTGGTGCAGTAGAAAGAGCACTGAAGTTGGAGGTAGAGGGTCTGACCCAAAGGATACCCTCGTTTCTCCAAACCACGTAGCCCAGAGAATAAATATGGACTTCCGCTGCTCATTGAGGTACTCATGTCTATTGATATAAATTATTTTATGTCCTTCAGCATGATATTTTGTGCAAAAAAACCACTATTTTTATAAGTTTATATTTTTAATAAAAATCTGTTTATTTTACAACTTAAAAAATATTATCTTCCCGGTTTCTGCCATATTGCTTGCCAGCCAACTCCCCAGAGTGTTGATCCAGCTAACAACAGGCTAGATCGCATTTCCCTCACCTCCCACCAGCTGAGATGTGAGCTTACTGTTTCTCCCTCCCCATCCCTGCCATCCTTGTTGAACTAAGTATCCTCCAAAAATATGATTTTCATTAATCTGATAGATGTACTGTGGGGTCATGTTGCCATTTAAGTTGGGCATTTCTATGGTTATGAGAGATGTTGAATTTGTTTCCTAAGCTATTTAAATTTCTCATTCTATGACTTCCCTACTCATGCCCTTTGACGATAGAGTTGGCTTTCTTATATTTTTCTTGTTGGTTTGCAGGAGTACTTTGTATATGCTAGGTATTAACCCCATTTTAAAAATTCTCCTATTTTTTTCATCAGCTTGTAGCTGTATGTTTCACATTGAAGTCTCTAATTATCTAAAAGTTCCTCCCTTGACCAGCCTGGGCAAAAGAGTGAGACGTCATCTCTACTAAAAAGTAGAAAAATTAGCCAGACGTGGTGGCACGTGCCTTGGTCCCAAACACTCAGGAAGCTGAGGTGAGAGGGTCACTTGAACCTGGAGGTAGAGACTACATTGAGCCGTGATCATGCCACTGCACTCCAGTCTGGGTGACAGAGTGAAACCCTGTCTGAAAAATAAAAGCAATAAAAGAAAGTTCCTCTCCTTGTTTATGGAATGAGATGAAGATCTCACTTTATTTTTCTCCTTAATATGAGTCTATTTCCCAGTATCAACTTCTTAACAATCTCTCCTTGAGCCACTGACTTTTCTTGCCACCTCTATCATATGTCAATTCTTAGATATATATGGATCTGCTTCTGAATTTCCTTTTCCATTTCACCGTGATAGTTGAATGTTCCTGTAATAGTACTGTTTTTGTTTCCATGGTTTTGTACTATATCTTCATATCTGCTAAGAAATTCCCCTTCATTTTCTCTTCTTTTTAAAAATTAACTTAGCTATTCATGGACTTTTAGTATTAACCACAAATTTGAGATAAGTCTTAAGTTCATTAAAAAATAATGCCAGTTTATAAACTGAATTAATTTCTAAATTACTATATTTTTTTCTTTCTTTTTTTTTTGAGATGGAGTCTCGCACTGTCTCCCAGGCTGGAGTGCACTGGTGCGATCTCAGCTCACTGCAACCTCCACCTCCTGGGTTCAAGTGATTATCCTGCCTCAGCCTCCTGAGTAGCTGAGATTACAGGCGCCCGCCACAACATCTGGCTAATTTTTTTTTTTTTTTTTTTTTTTTTTTGTATTTTTGGTAGAGACAGGGTTTCACTATGTTGACCAGGCTGGTCTCGAATTCCTGACCTCGTGATCCACCCACCTCGGACTCCCAAAGTGCTGGGACTACAGGCATGAGCCACCGCCCCAGGCCAAATTAATTTTTAAAGAATTGACTCTATTACAATTTTAGGTAATTCCACCTATGAACCTAATGGCATTTTCATGTATTCAAGTCTTTGTCTATTTCCTTTAATAAAGCTTTAAATTATGATTTGTAAAGCTCTTATATTTTCTTGTTAAGTAAATTCTTAAATATGCTAGAGATTTATTGCTATTGTAAACGTGTTATGTTATTTTCCATTATATGTTCTAGTTTGACATTGCTGGTATAGAGAAACACTATTATCACTTGATACAGTCTCTGCAAATATTACTGATACGTCTTATTCTAGTTCATGATGGTTTGAGTTTTGTGTAGATTATCACATCATTTTCAATTATGTAACTCTTCTCATCTCTTCCAGTCTTTAAATTTTATTTTTCTTGGCTGATAGTAGCACCCAAGACCTCCAAAGCCAAAACCACGTTCACAGTAGCAGTAATAAAGGGTCACATTCTATTTTCCTGATCTTAATGAGAATGATCAAAGATATTACCATTAAAGGTCATCTTTAAGGTTTAGGTGTGGATATTTTATCAAGTGTAAGAAATTCCCTGCTAGTCTGAATTTGCTAAGAGGTTTTAACATAAATATATGTTGAATTTTATCAGATATTTTAATTTACTAATCATACAATTATCTTCTTTAGACCGTTTATTTGGATTACACCTAATTAATTTTCACTAATATTTCTCGTGTGCTAAAAGAAAATATCATTCAGTTAGGATTTTTTTTTTGCTTATATATCTGTTATCAAATTGTCTTCTGCATGAAAGTCATTCACTCTACTTTTAAAGTGTTTACCCTCAATTACTAAGACCTATACTTGTGTTTATTTTTCTATATGGGTCTCTTAAACTTAGCATTAACTCTATGTTTCTCTAAATAGTACAAAGACCCTAATTATCTTCATTCCTTCTCCTTTTTTTTTTTTTTTTTTTTGGTTTGATAGATTCTACTGTTTGCATTATAGACTTCTCACATCCTAATTTTCAAGTTGGTTACTCTTTGCAAGTGCTTGTTCTGGCCTTTATTACAAATTCTCTTGACTACTGCTTTGAGATATTTATCATATCTATTTAGATTTTTTTTAAATATGCGCCATTCATTCTACTGCATCTGGTATAGGTTATTTCCATTTGTTTTTGTTGTTGTTTGTTTAACATTGATTCAGTTGGCCAGTATCTCATGATTCTCCCTGGGAGTTCACATTCCCCTGGGAATATGAATTGCTTCACCATATCATCTCTACCAGGAGAGGCAAAAGTTCAGTCCCTGGTTTCCCTCCCATAAGTCTGAGGGGAAAGGACCCTGCCTCAGGACATTAGACCTCCGGGATTACTTATTTCTCTCAGTGTTGTCCACTTGCCACTTTTACCAGCAACACTGACCTTTGCTAGCACTGCTTTAACAAGGTACCACCAACAGAATGGTTTAAACAGTATATTGTGCCATAGTTCTGGAGGCTAGAAGTCCAAGATCAAGGTGTCAGAAGAGTTGTTTCCTTCTGAGGGATGTGACGAAGAACTGCTTCCAGTTCTCCCCTAGCTTCTGGGGGTTTGCTGGTGTATTAGTTCATTTCCATGCTGCTGATAAAGACATACCCAAGACTGAGCAATTTACATAAGAAAGAGGTTTATTGAACTTACACTGACTGGGGAGGCCTCACAATCATGGTAGAAGGTGAAAAGCATGTCTTACATGGCAGCAGATAAGAGAAAAAGAGCTTGTGAAGGGAAATTCCCCTTTTTAAAACCATCATATCTCATGAGACTTATTCACTATTACAAGACAGCATAGGAAAGATCTGCTCCCATGATTAAATTACCTCCCACAGGGTCACTTCCATAACACATGGGAATTTAAGATGAGATTTGTGTGGGGACACAGAGTCAAACCATATCATTCTGCCCCTGGCCCTCTCAAACCCTCACATTTCAAAACCAATCATGCCTCCCCAACAGTCCCCCAAAATGTTGACTCATTTCAGCATTAACTCAAAAGTCCATAGTGCAAAATTTCATCCAAGACAAGGCAAGTCCCTTCCTCCTATGAGCCTGTAAAATCAAAATCAAGTTAGTTACTTCCTAGATACAATGGGGATACAGGCATTCAGTAAATACAGCTGTTCCAAATGGGAGAAATTGGCCAAAACAAAGGGGCTACAGGCCCCATGCAAGTCCAAAATTCAGCAGAGCAGTCAAATCTTAAAGCTCCACATGATCTCCTTTGACTCCATGTCTCACATCTAGGTCATGCTGATGTAAGAGGTGGGTTCCCATGGTCTCAGGCAGCTCCACCCCTGTGGCTTTGCAGGGTAAAGCCTCCCTCTTCACTGCTTTCATGGACTGGCGTTGAGTGTCTGTGGCTTTTCCAGGTGCACAGTGCAAGCTGTCGTTGTATCTACCATTCTGGGATCTGGAGGATGGTCACCCTCTTCTCACAGCTCCACCAGGTAGTGCCAAATTCCCCACACCAGGAATTTATGTGGGGGCTCTGACCCAACATTTCCCTTCCACATTGCACTAGCAGAGGTCCTCCATGAGAGCCCCACCCTCTGCAGCAAACCTCTTCCTGGACATCCAGGTGTTTTCATACATCCTCTGAAATCTAGGCAGAGGTTCCCAAACCTCAATTCTCAGCTTCTGTGCATCTACACCACATGGAAACTGACAAGTCTTGGGGCTTGCACCTTCTGAAGCCATGGCCCGAGCTGTACCTTGGCCCCTTTTAGTAATGGCTGGAGCAGCTGGGATGCAAGGCACCAAGTTCCTAGGCTGCACACAGCATGAAGACCCTGGACCTAGCCCACAAAATCATTTTTTCCTCCTAGGCCTCCAGACCAGTGATGGGAGGGGCTGCCATGAAGACCTCTGACATGTCCTGGAGACATTTTCCCTAATGTCTTGAGGATTAATATCTGGCTTCTTGTTACTTATGCAAATTTCCGTAGCAGGCTTCACTTGAATTTCTCCTGAGGAAATGGGATTTTCTTCTCTATCACATTGTCAGGATGCAAATTTGCCAAACTTTTATGCTCTGCTTCCCTTATAATACTGAATACCTTCAACAGCACCCAAGACTCCTTTTGAATGCTTTGCACTTAGAAATTTCTTCTGCCAGATACCCTAAATCATCTCTCTCAAGTCTAAAGTTCCACAAATATCTAGGGCAGAGGCAAAATGCCACTAGTTTCTTTGCTAAAACATGACAAGAGTCACCTTTGCTCCAGTTTCCAACAAGATCTCCATCTGAGATCACCTCAGCTTGGACCTTATAGTTCATATCAATCATCTCCATCTGAGATCACCTCAGCTTGATCTTCATAGTTCATATCACTATCAGCATTTTGATCAATGCCATTCAACAAGTCTTTAGGAAGTTCCAAACTTTCCCACGTTTTCCTGTCTTCTTCTGAGCCCTCCAAACTGTTCCAACTTCTGCCTGTTACCCACTTCCAAAGTCACTTCCACATTTTCAGGGATCTTTTCAGCAGCACCCCACTCTACTCATACCATTTTACTGTATTAGTCCGTTTTCATGCTGCAGATAAAGACATACCTGAGACTGGGCAATTTACAAAAGGAAGAGGTTTATTTGACTTACAGTTCCACATGGCTGTGGAGGCCTCCCAATCACGGTGGAAGGTGAAAGGCATGTCTCACATGGTGGCAGACAAGAGAAGAGAGCTTGTGTAGGGAAACTCCACTTTTCAAAAATTATCAGATCTCTTGAGACTTATTCACTATCATGAGAACAGCACAGGAAAGACCTGCCCCCATGATTCAATTACCTCCCACAACTCCCTCCCATAACACATGGGAATTTAAGATGAGATTTGGGTGGGGACACAGCCAAACCATACCAGCTGGCAATCTTTGACATTTCTAGACTTCTAGCAGTATCACCCCAGTCTCCGCCTTCATATTTACATGGCATTCTCCCTGTGTGTATGTCTGTGTCCAAATTTCCTCTTCTTATAAAGACAACAGCATATGGGATTAAAGGCCCACCCTATTCCAGTATCATTTCATCTTAACTAATTACATCCACAGTGACCCTGTTTCCAAATAAGGTCACATTCTTAGGTACTGGGGCTTAAGACTTCAACATATAAATGTTGATGCCTTTATTAAAAAATATACAGTTTGAAAGACACAATTCAATCCATAAGAGCCTTCTAAGTACCTCCCTGGACCTCTGCCCTGGGTGCTGCAATTTTATAATCTAATTCTCTAATCCTTGTTCTGTAGGGAGGAATGGAGAGGTTTGTCCTCAGCTTTTATTTTCTTCCCACCCCAGTTGCATGTATCATTTCTCTGTGGTCTATAGAAAGGGCTAAGCTTATGGTACTGTTTTTCTGATTTATGTTTGCAGAAAACATGAGAGAGAGAAACAAACACAACAGAAGAGCTTCCTCCGTGTGCAGTTCCTGCCTTCTTCCATTCTGAGCTGCCATTTTTCCTCTATATTGTGACCCAACCATTGTTTTATCTCTGGGAGTTTTTCACAGTTTTTAGTCACAATCCAGCTCCACCACCTTCTCTCTTGCTTCTGTGGCATTTCAAAAAATTCTTTCACAGGCAGGAGACTTAGTCCATGTGAATTTGATATCTAGTTGGAATCAACCTTTGCCTGAAGTTGTTTTCTAGATACCAGCATGCAGGAAAACCCTTAGTTTATCAGCTATTTCTGATTTAGGGAAGAAAAAAATATATGTTTTTATAATTCCTACAATGGAGGCAAATGGGTAGGTAATTAAAGCCAAAAGCGAAGTTTTAAAATATATTTTAAAGTTAAAGATTTTTGCTCAAGAAACAGTAAGCAGCTGTATAAAAGTTAGGACATTGATAAATGATTCTTTTCCAGACATGGATTATTGTTGAAAACAAGAGGATGCTTGTTAAAGTGCCGTAGATATATTCATTTTTCTTTTCAGCATAGTTTGCTTAATACTTTGCTATGGTTCTTCACGTCAACTTAAGAATAATGAGATCTGTAAGTTTGGAAAGCACACTTTATTTCTTATGGAGGATTACAGCCTGTAAGGTGACCATTCTGACAGACTGAGAGTGTAGCCCCCAGTCCAAGCCTAGAATGAGGCACTTGGAGAGAGGGAAGAGTGAGACAGGAATTTAAGCTGAACAAGTTGGTCAAGTATACGTATTCAACAGATTACAGGAGGAGCTATGAATATTCATGAAGGTGGTCCTAACTCATGTGTACTGAATAAAATATACAATCTATGTTCGCTATGGGATGGAGACTTAACTTTAAGTGTATTATGCAGGTCTTTACAGGACACAAAAGCATTCGAGTGTGCAGTCCCTGTAAACTGGTCAGAACCGGTTCATGATCAGTAGACTCTTACCAGAAGAAAGTGATTGAAATCAGTCTCTTGTCCAATCAAAGCTATAGTTGTGGCTTGTGGAACAGGAGAACCAGTCAGTATCTTGTGGTAGTTGAGCTGCAAATTTTAATATTGCTTATCTTGAAGTCAGTGCTTGCTTCACTTCTACAGAAAAATAAAAGCCTGCGGCAGTTAGAACATAGTTTATTCGTGGCCGGCTGTGATGGGCTCATGCCCAGCACTTTCGGAGGCCAAGGCAGGGGGATTGCTTGAGCCCAGGAGCTCAAGATCAGCCTGGACAACATGGCAAAACCCCGTCTCTACTAAAAATAAAAATAAGTAAATAGTTAAAAATTAAAATAAAAAAATAAAAAAATGTTAATCATTTTTTTAAAAAAGAACATAGATTAGTCTCTTAAGTGTAGGGGCCTAGGTCTTGCGTGGCATGGTCTTAGGTTTACAGTTTGGGATCATATTGCCACAGAGTCCATTCTGTCAGTCTTATGATCTCTATTTTAACATCAATGCTGATCAGTTGTGTCTAAACCCAAAAGGAAGAGGGTATAATGAGGCGTATCTGATTTCCTGTTCCATCATGGCCAGGAACTCAGTTTTTCCAGTTTCTCTGGGGTACCCTTGGCCAAGGGGGGGCTGTATGCAGTCAGTTGAGGGGAGTTAGGATTTTCTTTTAGTTCACATTTCTCACGCTGTAATGCACTTTTACTAGCTGAATGTGTGGAAGAAACCATGGGATGAGGGTCGAAATGCCCAGGGGCTTGACTCGACACTGAGCAGGTCCACTGAGCTTCAGTTTTCTTCTGTCAAATAAGGGGCTAGAGCCCACATTCTCTCCACGTTCTCACCACAACTAACATTCCATGAAATAGCATTTGCTTGTCATGGAGTGAAGATCAGTGTGCATTGTACTTTTGTTAGTTTGAGAACTTGAAGGGGCTAAACCGCCAAGAAATTTTGTACATATTTTATTTGGTATCGATTTATCTCACAGATGGATGATATAACCTATTTGCAGTAATTCTGAAATTAATTTTATAAATCTTATGGTAAAATGAGATTTATAAATATAAATTTGACCCTAATGTCTACATTTCTAAATGGATAGAAAATGAACACATTCTAAAAACACCCCAAACAAAGCCGTATAATATGCAAAAACAGGCAAGCGTTCCTTTGATTTAAAGAATGTACTTCAAAAAATGAATTTACTTCTCAGTCTATCCTTGATGGTCATGACCTTGGGAGTCTTGAGGAGTACTGGCCAGATATCCTGTAGAATGTCCTGTAATTTGAGTTTGTCTGATGTTTTTCTTGCAATGATCCTGGGATTATTGTCTTTTTGCAAAAACCTTACCAATGTGAATTGCATCACATCAGATTAGGTGATACACGATATCTGCATGATACCACTATACTATATTAACTTGATTACCTGACTAAAACGGTGTTTTCCAGGTTTCTCCACTGCAAAGGTACTGTTTTTCCTTGTCCCTGTGTTATTCTTTGGAAGGAGTAATTAAATGTAGTCCACTTTCAATGACAAGAAGTGGGGGAATGAAACTCCAACTCTGAATGGAGTGGGAGACCACTACATATGTCATTTGAAATTCTCCTATATTGCTTGACTTTTTGATACACACGTTCTATTTTGCTTTGTTTTAGCCATATATCAATGGTGCGGTACAGTTGGCTCATAGCTTGAAAGAGCCTACTGTTAAATTTTCAGAAACTTTGCATACTGGTTGACATCACGTTGGTAGCCTAAAATCAACTACGGTGGGAGTGTTTACACCATAGATATTGGCAAACACTACAAATTCGGACTTTTTTTCCTAGGGAGCTGGCTGTAAAAGTTATCAGCATACCCCTGTATTGTACGTATGCCAAATAAACACACCAAAATATTAAATACCAAAAAAGCAAAGGAAGATAGTGAATAGATATCACCATGGGCCCTTTATTTCTTTCCTGATTGAAACAGAAAAAGAAATCAGAAGATGTCCATGCCCTGCCACCTCACTTCTACACTAGACACTACGCCATTGACAATGAAGAGGCTCAGCCACAAGTCTAGACAAGCTCTCAGCTGTTTGACCCCATCTCTGGAGCCATAACATTCTTCAGACTCCCAGCTGATAAACTTTTAATATCTATATTGCTTTGTATTACCCTGAATGCAAACGTGAGGTTTCTGGATCAAATCAGTAATTACTACTTATTTATAGCAATAACTGCATCCATTCCTCATGCCTCAATTCTTTCCCCTTCAGGAGCGGCACAATGAGAGCCATACATGACTACACAAAGGAGTTTCTTGTATCACAGGAGAGGAACCCCAGAAACATGAATCTGCAAGCCTATGTACAAGTTGCCCTCTCCACTTCAGAGACAGGGAGGGAAATCTGGTCTTATTGTATATGTAGGCCCTTTGGAAAGGGAAGAGGAAGTTTCCTGGTTTCTTTCCCTTCTGAATGTAAATAAATGTCTCATCCTCAAGGGTAAGTAAGACAAACTGGAGTTTACAACCAAGGGCCTTATTCCCCTCTTCAGAATGTAAATACGTAGATAACTCTTCAAATCCTTGTTAAAGTCTCCTGGATTTAAATCACCATCTTACTTGCAGGCTTGTTCTTTATCGCAAGCCCCAGATTTCTTCACTCAGAAAGCCCCAAACACACAGATATAAAAATATTTTCTCTACTTTCCCACACCATCTCCTAGTAGAAGGCAGAGACCATGCAGATCAACAATTTGAAGTTTTATTTAAAAAGAGCTAAATGGAGAAGAAAACTCCTAAGCAGTCTCTAGTCTCTGGGGTCTTTTGTTATAATCCATAACACCAATATTGTGGTTTTTATCAAAAGAGATGAGGTAACTCCCACTTATAGGATCCTAAAATTGGGCAAACAAAATTTTTTAGAATGATCATTGGTCCCATGAAGAGAAACAAGTAGCAAGTGCTGTTTCTCCAGTAAAATTATAAATGCTCCTCTGCAAATTCATCAGGCAGAGTTGGTGTCGACATTGTGCAGAGTGGCCCCAAGGTGAGCTGGAAGGACTGCATCCCCCATCATCCCTATCACTTGGACTCATTGCAGGCCTCCTGAATTGGAATCTGCAAGATTCTGGTCTCCAGGAATCCAAATTTTTAAGTCTCTTCAGGTGACTCAAAGGGCATCCCAATTTACCCTTAGCTTCTCCAAGGTTCCTCCCAATTCAAAATGTTATGGTTCTGAAAAAGGTTACAGCTCCACCTACAGATGATAGTTGGTTTTGCAGCAACTCAATATACACCAGGAATATAGTTTCAGTGGGATGTAAACATGAAAACCCGAAACATTAACTTTTCTACAATTATTGCCTTCATATAGACTTTTTAAAATTTCCTTTGATATCTTTATTATTCTGTTTTCACACTGCTATAAAGAACTACCAGAGAGTGGATAATTTGTGAAGCAAGAGGTTTAATTGACTCACGGATGCACAGGCTTAATGGGAAGCACGACTGGGGAGCCTCAAGAAACTTACAATCATGGCAGAAGGTGAAGGGAAAGCAGGCACCTTCTTTACATGATGGCTCCTGTAGGGAAGTGCCATACACTTTTAAACCATCAGATCTCATGAGAACTCACTCACTATCATGAGAAGAGCATGGGGGAAATTCACCCCCATGATCCAATCACCTCCCCCCAGCATTGGGAATTACAATTCAACATGAGATTTGGGTGGGGACACAGAGCCAAATCATATCATTCCTTCCCTGGACTCTCTCAAACTGCATGTCCTCACATTTCAAAACCAATCATGCCTTCCCAACAGTCCCCCAAAGTCTTAACTCATTCCAGCATTAACTCAAAAATTCAAGGCCAAAGTCTTATCGGAGACAAACTAAGTTCCTGCTGCCTATAAGCCTGTAAAATCAAAACCAAGTTAGTTACTTCCAAAGTACAATAGGAGTACAGGCATTGGGTAAATGCTCCCATTCCAAAAGGGAGAAATTGGCCAAAACAAAGGTGCTACAAGCCCTATGCAGGTCTGAAATCCAGCAGGGCAGTCATTAAATCTTAAAGCTCCAAAATAATCTCCTTTGACTGTATGTCTCACATCCAAGCCCCACTGACACAAAGAATGGACTCCCAAGGTCTTAAGCAGCTCCATCCCTGTTGTTCTGCAGAGTACAGCCTCTGTGGCTGCTTTCATGGACTGGCATTGAGTGTCTGAGGCATTTCCAAGTATATGCTGCAAGCTTTCAGTGGCTCTACCATTCCGGGGTCTGAAGGATGGTGACCCTCTTCTTACAGCTCCACTAGGCAATATCCCAGCAGGGACTCTACGTGGGAGCTCCAACCCCACATTTCCCCTCTGCACTGGCCTAGTAGAGGTTCTCCATGAGGGCTCTGCCCCTGCAGCAGACTTCTGCCTGGACATCCAGGGTTTTCCATGCATCCTCTGAAATCTAGGTGGAGGTTCCCAAGCTTCACCTCTTGCCTTTTGGGGACCTAAAGGCCCCACAGCATGTGGAAGTCACCAAGGTTTGGGGCTTGCACCGTCTGAACCAATGGCCTGACCTGTAACTTGGCCCCTTTTAGCCATGGCTGGGGCTGGAGTGGCTGGGACACAGGATGCCATATCCAGAGGCTCCACAGAGCAGTAGGTCCCTGGGCTTGGCCCATGAAACTACATTTTTTCTCCTAGGTCTCCAGGCCTGTGATGGCAGGGGCTGCCATAAAAGTCCCTGAAATACCCTGAAGATATTTTTCCCATTGTTTTGGTTATTAACATTTGGCATCTCTTTACTTATGCAAATGTCTGCAGCAGGCTTGAATCTCTCCCCAGAAAATGAGTTTTATTTTATACCACATGGCTGGGCTGCAAATTTTCCAAACTTTTATGCTCTGCTCCCCTTTTAAATATAAATCACAGTTCAGATAATCTCTTTGTTCATGCATATGAGCATACATGTTCAGAAAACCCAGTCAACTCCTGAATGTTTTGCTCCTTAGAAATTTCATCTGCCAAATACCCTAAATCATCTCTCTCAAGTTCAAATTTCCACAGATTTCTAGGGCAGAGGCAAAATGCTGCCAGTCTCTTTGCTAAAACAAAACAAGAGTGACTTTTCCAGTTCCCAATAAGTTCCTCATATTCATCTGAGGCCACCTCACCCTGGACTTCACTATCCATATCATTATCAGCATTTTGGTCAAAACCATTTCACAAGTCTCTAGGAAGTTCCAAACTTTCCCACATATTCCTATCTTCTTTTGAGCTCTCCAAACTGTTACAACCTCTGCCCATTACCCAGTTCCAAAGTCACTTCCACTTTTTCAGGTATCTTTATGGCAGTGCCTCCACTCCCAGTACCAAATTTCTGTATTAATTTGTCTTCATACTACCATAAAGATACTACCTGAGACTGGGTAATTTATGAAGAAAAGAGGTTTAATTGGTTCACAGTTCTGCAGGCTTAACAGGAAGCATGACTAAGAGGCCTTGGGAAACTTACAATCATGGCAGAAGGTGAAGGAGAAGTAAGCACCTTCTTCACATGGTGGCAGGAGGTGGGGGAGAAATGCCACACATTTTCAAACAATCAGATTTCATGAGAACTTACTATCATGAGTACAGTATGGGGGAAATTTGCCCCTATAATCCAATCATTTTCCATCAGGTCCCTCCCTCAACATTAGGAATTACAATTTGACATGAGATTTGGGTGCGGACACAGAACCAAACCATATCAACATCTTTGAGGGACATCTTGGGCAAGTGCTATAACTTTCCAGACATATCCTGCTATTAAAAGTCCACACCAGTTTAAAACTTGAGACTTAAACATGATTTAAATCTTATCTTCTCTTTGATCCCTCCTCAACACTGCCCACCTCAGGTTGTTCGGGTGCCATAAAGAATTACGATAGAAGTTGGGGACGTGAGCTACTCTTTCCTAATCAGTCTCAGACCCCTTAAAGGAGAAGGAGAGGTGTGTAATTCCTGACACATGAACCTCCATCCCTTTCTTCTTTTGAGTCTAGCTCTCCTAAGGTTAGTGGAAAGTGGAGAGGAGAGAGACTTACTGGAGAAGGTGGTGGAGGATGTCTTTTTATGTAACTACTAACATTCTGTGACATATTGGTGGTGGAGAGGTGCCCCCACGTGGGTCAGATTTGGACTGAGATTGATTTTGTTTTGAGGTCATTGTCCCTCACCAGTACCACCATTGTCCCTCACCAGTACCATGTCTCTCACCAGTACCATTAAGTGGGGATTAGAGCACACCATTCATTGGCATACCATCATGGGTGCTTCCACTAAACAGCAGCATTGAATAGTCATGACAGAAGGCCATGACCTACAAAACCAAAAATATTTACTGTCTTAAACTTCATGTAAAAATTTGTCCACTCCTGTGATAGTGGAAAGAACTCCAGGTTGGAGTCAGAAGATATTAATTTTAATGTCATTTCTACTTCTTTCTCAACTATGTCCTGAAGATAGTCTAGCTTTCCACCTGCGCATTATCCATTCCCTGCTTATTCTAGTAACTCACCCCAGGTAAAAGTTCCCCCCAGCTAAAGTCTCCGTTATGACACAGTTGCATCACTTAGGGTGACTTTAGGGACAGCTCCAAACTGAGGACCCAGCTTCGAACTGCTTTAAATAAGAAGAGAATAATCATAGAAGCCCATGGGCAGGCAAAGTTTGATGGCTCAGGGATGTCATTAAAGACCAGGAATCTTGCCACCTCTACTTTGCAGGTTACAGTGACATCTTAGTCTTAATGGTTTATTCCATTTCTTCTGGTATCATGTTGCCAATTTTTCTTGCAGGAACCACCTCTCCTGACGGAAACACTTTATCCAGAAGTGCTTTGTTAACTATAAAGTACCAGGTAAGTATAAGGAGTTATATTGTCATTGTTATGTTGTTATTTTGTGAAATCCCTGGCAAACAAACAAAAAACAGCAGTGGGTTGTTGATTTAAAGTCTTTATTCTGGCCGGCCATGGTGGCTCATGCCTGTAATCTCAGCACTTTGGGAGGCCATGGTGGGTGGATCACTTGAGGCCAGGAGTTCAAGACTAGCCTGGGAAACATGGCAAAACCCTGTGTCTACTAAAAATACAAAAATTAGCTGGGTGTGGTAGCACACGCTTATAGTTCCACTACTCAGGAAGCTGAGGCATGAGAATCACTTGAGCCTGGGAGGTGGAGATTGCAGTGAGCCAAGATCGTGCCACTGCACTCTAGCCTGGGCAACAGAGTGAGACTCTTAAAAAAAAGAAAAAAAAAACAGCATTGGGAATAGGGAATAAACGAAATTACTTGATATGTTTACTCTTTCATTCATTTATTCATTAAGAAAATACTTTTGATCATATACTAGAGTATATGTCAAACACTGTGATAGATGGTGGGATACAAGATTAAGATATAAGAAGATTAAGACAAAGAAACTCTATAATGGTTCACTAATAAGGCTTTCTATGATTTTTATTTAAGGAGTTTTTACCTGGTTTCAAAGTACTTCTAAAAATTGTTAACATCATTGGTTAAAATTTGGATGCCCAAAAGGTTAAATTTAACCACTGTGACCATTTTGTTTGCCCAAATAGTGCTTTCAAATAATTGGACTTTTACTCTTTTGGGGTGCACTTTATAGCTGGTAGCTCTGAAAATGGGCATGAATACAAAAATTTGCATACAATTTTAGGGAGTTCCATGAATCCTCAGGTGAAAGCTCTTTGATGTGATAGTTGTATCACTTAGAAGGATTTAAACTGCAATTAACTGTAAATCCAAGTTCACACTGCTTTGAACAAGAAGGAAATATACCTGGAAGTCCGATTGGGCCTTATGTTCCAGACTGAATTGTGTTCCCCTTGCCCAAAATGTATATGTTGAAGCCCCATTCTCCAATGTGACTGTATTTCGAGATAGGGTAATTAAAGTTAAATGAGGTCATAAGGATGTTGCCCTAACCTGATAGGGCCAGTGTCTTCTTAAAAAGAGGAAGAAACACCAGAGCTCTCTCTCTCTCTCCATGAGCACACACAGAAGAAAGACCATGCGAGGACACAGTGAGAAGACGGCAAGCCAGGAAGAGAGGCCTCACCAGAAACCAACCCTTCTGGTACCTTAATCTTGCACTTCCAGCCTCCAGAACGATGAGAAAGTAAACTTCTATTGTCTAAGTCACCCAGTCTGGGGTATATTGTCATGGCAGCCCTAGTTGACTAAAACATCTTTCCAAAATTGGCAGCTCTCTAAAGCCTTCTGTTGGCTTCCTGCAAAAATTGGGTTACTCAAGGATGACATGACTATGGCTCTGACGTGGACAATGTTGCAAAAAGCCCTGAGGCCCATTAATAACATGAAAGATAGCAGCTGATGCGTATTGAGAACTTACCATGTCCCAGGTACCATACCGTGTGCCTTACATATATTATATCATTTAATTATTATGATAGGAATAATTGTCCCTATCTGACAAGAAAAAACTGAAGGTACTTGACTCCAAAAGGTTATCTCTCTCCATTACTCAAACAAGTTACCCTAGTTTGAGTAACTTGGCTATAGTATGGCCCAAAAGTGTACCCCCAAAGGCTGGGCTCATTGAAGGGGCCCCAAGTTCAGAGTCATCTCTGATCCCACATTCAAACACTCACCCAGTGTTTCTGCAGATGCCCAAGATGAACCCTTAGACTTGTGTTGTGACAGATGCAAATTTGTTCTCTGGACTCCGATGTGCAGAAAAAAAATAATATTCCACCTAATTCCTGTCTACACCCAATAGATAGTAGAAAAAATCTAAATTTGCTGACTCTCTTCCAGTTTAAAACAATGCCATTTCAGATTAAGTATTTGTCAGCCCAAATTTCATATATCAAAAAACTGAAACACATGTAATCCACTCTTTCTATTATTAAGACTTAATGATGGAGCCGAATTAAGAAAAAAGAGAATGTGATGTACGGGTGTCAGATGCCCAGTCCCTGCCTCCTCTAGACTGTGGATACCAGAAGGAGTCCTGGGAGAGAGGAAAAGACAAGAATGAGAAACCCATCCCCACTTCTGATCCCAAGGGGATATGGTGGAAGCGCGAGTAGACTAGCAGCCAAAGAGACAGTCTGTCCTTGTTTCCTCTCTCTGGGCTCTGGCTGGAAAATGGGGAAGGGTCCATCCCTAAAAGTTCCTAAAAATGGGAAAGGGGAGGGTGCATCCAGGAAGGTATAGGACGTCAAGGAAAGACAGCACTCGCCTCACTCACACATGTGGCTCTGAGCGGTGACCTCCTGCCAGAATGCCCTGCCACCACCATTGAAGAAATCATCTCTGAGTGCCTTTGCCACGTCAGACACTGATCCAGCACATCACACAAGGAGATGACCATATTTTAATTGCATGCACATGTGTGTGTACATGAATTTTTGGATCATTTTATTCTATTAAATTTCTGGAAAAAAAATATAAATTTTAGAGATGAAATAGTATTTTCACTGCACCAGGAGCACTTTGGGATTTAAAGACAGTTCTTAAAAGAATCCTTTTGTAAAGTAAAGGTTAAGTCCCCAGTTGTTTGTTTTGTTTTGTTTCTAATGCAAGCTCAGATTTTTCCTATACATTTGATTTACTTAAATTATACACACACACACACTCACACGCAAAAATATCTCAATTCCCTTGGCAGCCTATGATATTTGCTTCATTTATCAGATTGGAAGAAGGAGAAATATTGAAGAGACGAGGAAGATGAGATGGGTAATTTGTGCTGTGGAATTTTTAAATAAAATTTTCCTAGAACAATCACATTTTCACATTTGCAATTTATATTGTTTTTCTGTCATGAGTGGTTTAGAAACTAAACAAACAAAAACCTACATCAGAGGAAAGGTAATGGAACAAACTGAAATGCTGGTTTAGAACCACGAGTTTAGTGGGAGCGTATTATTATACTTTCTTAATTCTGCCACGTGGCAAGGTTTTCTATGTGATTAATGAGCCACCGTTGTACAACATTACCAGAAGGCAAACAATTCCAATTACTGATAGGGCTAAACCATAATTACCATGCAAATGATTTCAATAATGTAATAAAATGGAATATCTGGTCATTACAGGGCAGACAATTCACAATGTTAATTGGGGTTAGTCTGTTTTCAGAGAGTAAATAATATTAACAGTAATATAAATCCAAACTAATATTAGGTTTGACTTTGCTTATAATCAAGGGGAATGGTCTACTTCCAAAATTACGTTTACATTACAAAGACAACGCATACTTGCTTCGGTTTCTATCATAAGTAAAATGATTTGGATCGAAAATACTAGGAAGCAAAATGATATCGAGATTGAAAATTTGAGAAGAGAGGTCAGCAACTGAAGGCCTTTAGGCAAGAATTCAGACATGGGAATAGACAACCTCTAATTCCTAGAGTTGCCCAAATGTACTGGGGGCAGGAGATGATGGTTGAGAACTCCAAAACTAGGGGAGGACAAAGAGAAAGAAAACTGCTGTTAAGTCACCCTCTTAAATCCTATTTTTTCCTCTCATTCTTTCTTCTATTACCCCAAGTTTTAATCTTACATGACCACCTACTTGGTCTCTTATAACAGTTTTCAAATCAGCTTCCTGCTCACTCCCTCCTCTTCCCCATTCATACTTACCTCTTCTCCATTCTGTGCAATATCAGTAGTAAAACATGGCTAAACACTACCGAAGTCCCAATACTTTCTACTTCCATTCTGAAGTACCCAGAGGCTCCTTTCCCCAGAACGTTCCTCTCACCATTCTGTACAGTCCCTAGGAAGCGCATGGCCCAACTTGGCCATTTATATTCATTCTTTCAAGGCTCTGAAGACTCAGATGAATTGTTTTTTTGTTTTTTTTGTTTTTTGTTTTTTTTGCTCCAGCAGCAGTGCCCTGAATTTTGTGAAGTTCCTCTGCTTATACTTCCACAGTAGACATAGTTTCTGTTTGTGGCTCCTCCCATCCTATTTTTAAGCTTGATTCTCCAGCTTCCCTCCTATTAACTGATCCACACAGCCCTCTAACAAACTCCCCTTTTATAAGATCTTGGCCAGAGTTCATTTTTGTGGCTTTCCAAAGAGGAACCCTAACTGATACACTCTCCTAAGAAATTTAAGCCAGATCCACATGGCTTCCCCTGAGGAATAGAAGGGAAGACAGTCATGATTATCTGGCAAATTGGGACTGTGTCTAAGGATTGCTTGCAGTCATTTTAAATTGGAAAATATCCTGTGAGTAGATGACATAATCAGATCCAGTGGAGGTAGTGGTTAAGAACCAAGCTCCAGAGCCAGGCCATGTGGGTTTAAACCTCACTTCCTCCACTGAATAGTTCTATGACCTTGGGCAACTTGCTTAATAGTGAAATGGAGAAAGCAAGAAGCCATTCCTCCTGGGACTACTACAAGAATGAATGAGCTGTACCTGTGGAATTCATAGAGCAGACCCTGACACCAGGAAGCATTTGTAAACATGCAAAATGTAATTATTAAGACTTCTGAAAAATAGGCTCTGTGAATAAGCAAATAAGATTTTAAAAATAATGATTCAATAAACTTTCCTGACATCCATATATAAGTAATTGTATAGCATCCAAAGTAGTCACCCTGGGGCTACATATCGTCTCATGATGTTGCCATTATTCAAGGTTTGATTTTTTGTTTTTTTCAGAATTTCTCCTTTAGAATTTTATTTAGAACCTGCCATACATAGGTTTGATTGCCCTCGTTCCAGCAAAAAAGGGATTTAGTTACAAAATCCCAACAAAAATAATGATTAGAATACGCAGGCTAAATGTGTGACCATTCCTCCTTCTGGTCACCCAAGCCTTGTGCTGCAGGTAACCACAGAGGTGAGGAACTGGGAATCTTTGCCCCTGTGAGCCTCACTGGCTTGGGGAAACCAAGTCCTGTGGAACAACTCCAAGTGCTTGCCTGGAAAGACTCTCAGTCTCCTCAGCGGCCTTGACAAGATATCAGATGACTTCCAAGGAAATCTCAGTCCCAGAAAATGTTCCTGGCCGTGTGTCCCATCTCACTTCTCCTAAAGGTCTTGATCAGTAAGTGCTGCTGCTACCGCCACCGCCTCTTGGTCCTTTGCCAAGGCTTGGGTGGGTTGCTCCCCAGTCCTGTCTATAGTGCTTAAGCTCTCCAAAGGTATCCAGAGTCAGTCCATTCATCATAGCCCCTGACGCATGCTAACTCGAATCAGTTCCCAGCAAACTGAATCTATGGGGTATCTGAAGGTCCAATCAATGCCTTATTAAAGTTTAACCCTCTGCACGGCTCAGGATTCGAAGACAGTTGAGAGTGAGAAAATTTAGCTCCCAACTGCCAATAAGAGCAGGAAATTAAAAAGCCCATGGGCTCCCATCCCAGTGCCAACTGATGCTGTGCTTTTTATTCAGGACTCCCCAGTGCCTACAGATGTCTTGGTTGAGGGGTAGTGGTGGTAGATATCATCAAGGCACAGTTGTATTTCAATGTATGTGTGAATCAAAGAAACAGTGTTTGAGTAGAAGCGGGACTTGCTGATCCCATTATGATCCCAAAGGATGGTCCAGGTGACCAAGTCCTATGGTGAACACAAGTGGTGGTACAGTCCTCCAATAGTAACTACTTTTTAGGGATATTGGCTCACCAGTGATGCCGCCTAGGAGGCCTCTGAGCCCAACCAGTCAGGCTCTTAGATGAAAGCTGCTTCAGTTCCTACAGCCTCAGAGACAGAGACAGATGATTGTCTCTGAAGCCAGTATAGACATAAAGTGCAGCTCAATGAGTGAGAAGAGGCTTGGGAATAGATGAGTGGTTCTGCTGCTCACCACTGGGAAGCCTAAACTGCAGAGACAAGGGTTGGTGGGAGGAAAAGCAGGTCTATTTGAAGAGCCAGCAAACCAAGAAGATGGTGGACTAGCATCCTAAAGTATCATCTTAAGTTGTACGAATTTCAGGCTCTTTTTATGTTAAGGGCAGGGGGAAGAAGAGGGAGTTGTGATCAAGAGGTGACCAGTGACTGCAGACATCTGAGTGCTGGTGAGGCTTCGAGGAGATTGGGAACTTGTGCACCTGTATATCTTTAACAAAGCACAGTTAATTGTTTACCTACTTTCCCTCTAAGTCCAGAGTTAGTTATAAAAACTCCATGAGTGCTGTTTTTGCATATTATCTCAGTGCTCTAAAATTATCCTAGCCTAGGTGCAGGAATGGGTAAATGCTCCTTACACAAAAATGGGGTTAGTTATATTAGTTCATTTGCTGTTTCCCTGGTACAATAAAAGCCAGGGCTGTTCAGAAACAGGGCTACAGTTGGGACTCTACTGCGAAGACACAGGCTCCAGGGAGGTCATTCTCTGCCTGTGCAGGGGAAAGAGTCCCTGAAATAAGGGTGGAAAACAGTAGAGGAGGCCCATTCTCAAGGCCCTTCTGGATTAGTGACCCACAGCATGAGGCTCCATGGAGACACCCGCAGCACTTACAAGGCAGAGCCTAGTGGGTTTCAGTGACAACAGGCTGGTATAGGTCTCTTGCCACAATTTTGACACCGAGCTCCTAACACCATCTTGGCAGTCTCAGTGACCATTTCTTCAGCAATGTTGCTAAATTTAAGCTAGTACAAATTAACACCCAATTTTTTATAATTTCTCCTTTCTCAACTACTAAATCTTGTTCACATATATCAATTGCTGACTGTATATACTAATGCTTTATTTTGAATTTTATAAACAAATATTCTTAAGGAAGATTCATCTGTTTTCATTTCTCATATTGTCTTTGTTTTGTTTTCAAGGGGAGATCAGCCTTATAAAATGAGCTTAAGAACTTTGTCTTTCTCTAGTCACTGGAACAGTCTGCACAAGCTAGTGAAGAATCTTTCTTCACAATTTGATGAGTTTAGTCTTGAAAATTGTCTGATCCAGGTGAGTGACAGCATGTGTCTGTGTGTGTGTGTGTGTGTGTGTGTGTCTGTTTTTGAAGACTAATTCAATTTCTCTAGTGTTAACAGGACTTTTCAGATATTCCATAGCTTCTTAAATCATTTTTGATTCTCTACATTTTTCTGCAAGCTTAATGAACTATTTGTAAACTTTTTGGCATAAAGTTGGAAATATCTGTAATATCTTCTGTATCTGGTTATGATTCCTTTTTCATTCCTAATGTTAATCATCATTTACCAGTGATAAATGCTTAATATCAATTATCTATGCCATAAGTTTGTCTGTTTTGTTAGCCTTTTCAAAGAACTAGTTTTAATGTTCACTGATGGTCTACTTTTTTGCCTCGCATTTAATTAATTTCTGCTTTTATCTTCATTATTCCCTTTTTCTCTTGCTTTAAGGTTACTCTGCCATTCTTTTTCTAACTTCTCAGACTAAATAGTTTCTTTTGTAATTTTATATCTTCTTTTGTCTAATAAATGTATTAAAGCCATAAATCTAAAGTATAGCAATTGCTAAATCCCATTATCTTTTATATATAGTTTTGTTGTTATTCTCTTCTTAATATTTTGTAATTTTTACTATAATTTCTTCTTAAGGTATACATTATTAATTGATAACTATGAATTTTTTAATTTCCAAAACTATGGGGAGTGTTTTTAGTATCAATTGCTAGTTTAAATTGCATTTCAGTCAAACAACGGGGTCTACAGCATATTAATTTTTAGGCAGTATAACTTTTTTGTGGCTCAAATTTTTTTTGTGTGTCATTCAGTAATATGTGTAATTCTCTAACTAATGGGATCAGGGCTCTATTATGTTCATTTTATTGTATTGCTCAAATTTTCTAAATCCTTAAAAAACTGGTTTATCAAATTTTGAGAACATATGATAAATTCTCCCATATTTAGTAAGAATATACCCTTGAAATTCTTTAGGTGTTTACTTCAGTTTTTTGAAAGACAATTTATTAGGTGCAGATAGGGTCAGACTATTTTAGTTTCCTGTTTTTACTTTATTGTTATGTAGTCACTCTCTTATCCCTAACATTGCTTTTACTGCTAGAAAAAGGTAGTATCAAGCTAATATTGATCATTAATGTTAATAATAATGCTACTCTTTTGTTTTTTGACACGGAGTCTGGCTTTGTCACCCAAGCTGGAGTGCAGTGGTGCAATCTCCGCTCACTGCAACCTTTGCCTCCCTAGTTCAAGCAATTCTTCTGCCTCAGCCTCTGGAGTAACTGGGATTACAGGTGTGCACCACCATGCCCAGCTAATTTTTTTTTTAATTTATTTTTAGTAGAAATGGGGTTTGACCATGTTGGCCAGGCTCGTCTCGAACTCCTGACCTCATGTGATCTGACCACCTTGGCCTTCCAAAGTACTGGGATTACAGGCGTAAGCCACCATGCCAGGCCAATAATAATGCTACTTTTAATATTGTTATCACAACTTTTTGGGGAGGAGGGCTTAAATAGAAAACGCCTTGTTTCCTGGAGGCAGTGAGCATGGCTTGGACTGCCAGCTTGCAAGCTCAGGACCCCTTTGCTTAGGCCAGCCCTCGGTGAGAGAAAGCAGAAGCATGCCCTGTAAGCTCTGTCTTGTCTCTTCTTGCCCTGCATATGCTATCGTTTTCCCCAGATATGTGAAAATTGAGGAAAAAGGGGAATTTTCTGGAAAAAAAAGTCATTAGTTTGAGTTTTTGAAAGAAAGTTGCTCCTGCTCTACCAGGCTGCAATCTAATAAATATTTCCTGTTAATATTTCCAGTGACAGGAGAGCCAAGACTTTGCTGACGAGCCCTTCTTCACGGGCTGCTGACATCTGCAGATGCTGCTAAGCAGAAGTGCCCTGTTCCGAGTAGCTCATCCCGCTCCTCCTACCACACTGCAGCTCCTCTCCACCCCGGGTAAATCTTATCCAGCTCTCTCACCCAGGACAAAGAGCATATCCCAGTGTCTAGGACATTTGATGGCTATCAAGACACTTCAGTCTAAGTTCAGCTCTGCCATGAAGAAGTTCAGAGACTGGGAAAATCCACTTGGCCTGTCTGGGTGTATCTTTCTTCTACAAAGTAAGGGAGGTGCTTTTTTTTTTTTTTTTTTTTTTTAATGTTTCAAGTCATTGCTAGCTGAGGGAAATGTTATGAGTCTATGTAACTGTAGTAAGTGATCCGGTTTTTAACATATTATGAATTTCAAATCCTAAGTGCTTCGCTGAGAAATTAGACAAATCCTCGGAATTAGGCAAAAGAGAGCTTGGTGATTGGGAATGGCGGGAAAAGCCATGGATAATAGGAAATATTTATTAGATTGCAGCCTGGTAAAGCAGGAGCAACTTTCTTTAAAACACTCAAACTAATGATGACTTTTTTTTTCCCAGAAAATTCCCCTTTGAATTTTATCTTGGTCCTCCAAAAATCTAACAAAGTAACTTTCTCCTAAGGAAAAAAGACTAAACACATACATATTTTTGAGAGCTTTTCCTAGGAAATCTTACCTATGCCAGTGTTTTCACCCTAAAGTGCTACATAATTTGGGAAAATCGCCATACGTATCAAAATTCAGACACAAAAAGCACAAATCTGAAATCCCAAAGCACAGCTCTCCTGCTTCCTTATCGTCAAGCCTATGAATTTCACTAGGTGGCAGCATGTAATAACAAATAATGACATTACAAGGTTATAAATAATAAAACTGTAACAAGCTACTTTAATAGCAAATGTCAGCCTCACAAAGATTCTAAAATAATAGAAAGAGTTCTAGTCCCTTTTCAGCATAACTCTAACGTCCTTTAGAGGACTTTTTTTCTCCACACATTCACACATTCTATTTTAAGTAAATATTCTTGGGACTAAAGCCTAATGGCTAGACAGGTTAGGATTCACTTTGACATCTTTTCTTCATTAATATTTAGATAAAGGAAATGAAAACTCACCTCTAAGCCCAAATAAGTTTTAAAAGATACCAACAATCAGTTACAATTAAGTCTTTCCCAAGGTCAGGATTTTATTTGGCAATTAGTGATCTAGAAAAGAATACCAAAATTTTTGATCTAGAAAAAAACATACCAATGCAACTGAAATATTTAAGGCCATAGGTAGCATTCTACAAATTCAGGGCATGAACACATTTTGCCTGACCTGAACTCTGTGTGTGTGTGTGTGTGTGTGTGTGTGTATGTGTGTGTGTGTGAATTGTCCATATTCAAATTTGAACTTTTTTCATAGAAAACTGAGAGAAATTAAGGAAGAGCTAAGTTGATAGAGAGTCACATTCACCCAGAGTCACATTCATAGACAGTCACATTCACACAGAGTCACATCTCAATATTAATAAGATGCCAATTCTACCCAATCAAATTTCCACCAAGCATTTTTGGTAAAGATTGACATGTTAATTCAATAATTTGCAAATCCAAATGACACAGAATTGCCAAAACTATTCTGAAAAAAAGAACAAAGTTAAAAAACTTAAACTACCTAATTTCAAAACTTATTCAAAAGCTGCAGTAACCAAGACAGCATGATACAAAGAGAGACATACACATCAATGGAAGACAAGACAATGAAGAGTTTAGAAACGTGCAAACACATATGGCCCATTAATTTTTGCTGAAAATACCAAAATAAATAAATGGAAATACAGGTGTTGAAAAACTAACTATCCATATGCAAAAACTAACTATCCATATGCAAAAAGCTCAATTTTTAATTCACACCACACATTAAAATTCATTTAAAATGGATAAGACCTAAGTGAAAAAGCCATAACTACAAAACTTCTATACAGTGAAAAACAATTTACATTAAAAAGCATGACAGAAAATCCTCATAACCTTGGGGACAGGCAAAGATTTCTTAGATAGAAAGGACACACCATAAAAGAAAAATTGATAGATTTGACTTTATCAAAACTTATCCTTTTTAAAAGACAGTATTAAGAAAATGCAAAGACAAGCCACAGATTGGTAGAAAAATGTCCACAATCCATATATATGAGAAAACACTTTTATTCAGAATCCATAAAGAATTCTTCCAACTCAATAACAAGAAGACAAACACACACCAGTAAAAAATGGACAAAAGATTTGGACGCTTCACAAAAGAAGATATATGAGTAGCCAATAAACTCATGAAAAGATAGGCAACATCATTAGTCTTTAGACCAATGCAAATTTAAACCAAAATAAAATATAACTGCACGCCTATTAGAATGGATAAAATTTCATAGACTGGCAATATCAAGTATTAATGAAGGTAAGAAGCAACATTGCTGGTGAAAAACCATCTGACAATTTCTTATAAATGTGTATTTACCATGTCACTATTCAGTATATACCCAGAAGAAATCAAAGGGTATGTATACGCACACAAATCTCCATAGCAGCTTTGTTCATAATAGCCAACCATTGGAAACAACCCAAATGTGTGGTGTGATTGGATAAACAGATTGTGGTATACTTATAAATAGACTACCAAAAACAAACAAATTACTGATAACAACATGAATGAATCTCAAAAATGCTTTGTTGAAGAGTCTGGACCCAAAAGAGTGTATACTATCCAATACTATTCATATAAACAGTCAAAACTAATATAGCACTTGGGCGCAGTAGCTCACACCTGTAATCCCAGCACTCTGGGAGGCTGAGGCAGGTGAATCACTTGAGGTCAGGAGTTCGAGACTATCCTGGCCAACATAGTGAAAACCCATCTCTACTGAAAATACAAAAATTAACATGGCGTGGTGGCGGGCACCCATAATCCCAACTACTCAGGAGGCTGAGGCAGGGGAATCACTTAAACTCGGGAGGCAGAGGTTGCAGTGAGCCGAGATCGCACCATTGCACTCCATCCAGCCTGGATGACAGAGAGAGACTGTGTCTCAAAAACAAACAAACAAACAAACAAACAAACAAAAAACTCTAACGTGGCTTTCTGCATTCAAACAAACACAACTACTCTATACTAAGAGCAAGCAGATCTATGGTTTCTTGAGATTGGAGATGGGGGACTTTACAAAGGGGCATGAGGTAACTTTTTAGGGTGATGGAATCAAAATTATGTCTTGATTGGGCTGGCAATTACATACGTGAATATATATATATGTGTGTATATATATATATTTTTTGAAACTCATCGAACAGTGCATTTAAAAGAAGGGGGGAAAGTGTACAAATCACCCCACAATAAAGATAACCAAATTAGTGGGCCCAGCAGTGTGGGGAGGGGAAATATAAGAAAGAGTAATTGCACCAACGTCTCTGTTTTCTGCAGCTTCCCTTTGATGCGTGACACATGTGTGCTTCCGGTAGCCATGCTTCATGCTTTCTGCACTAGAATATATTAAGGATTCAATACAAATAGCAAAGAATTCTCAGTCTCTCCACCTACAAACACTTCACACTTTATTTTTCTGCATTTTTGTACATCTGCTTTTCTTTCTGTCATCCTGACTGCTGTACTAGTCCAAACATAGCAATGAAGAGTATTTTGTGTGTGTGTGTATGCGTATATATATATATACGCATACACACACACACACACACACACACACACATATATATATATAATCTGCTTTACATAAAATCCCATCAGTCATAAGCCCAGCATAGCAGACATTGGGAATATAAAGACTACCTGCCATAAAATAGTAAGTGCAGAGACCATCACATATTTATTTCTAAGGAGTCACACTTCACCAAATGAATAAGGCTCCAGAGGAGGTGGAAAGGACAGGGCAAAGACACAAGCAGGGGAACTGGCCTTAGGAAAATCCAGGATCCCTGTCATTGAGACAGGAAAGAAGAAGGGCTGAAAATAGAGGCGTTGTGAGGGGGATGCTGCAGAATTGGCAGCCTTTTGTCTCTGCATTGTAGAAGAAAAAGTGGATAGGGTGGGGTTGGGGCTTGAGGGAAATGAGAATAGTCTGCAACAGCCACTGTGAGGAATTGGAAACAAGTTCACCACGGAAGAGCGGTACTGACACTGCCCAGTGCCAGGTGTGATCAGAAACCCTCAGTTTCTGATGGCACTGGTCAGTCACCAGGCAAAATTGTCTCTTCTGAGAGTCTTGGGTCTGTTCTTTTTTTTTTTCACAAGCAGGCATTTGAGCATTTTGAAAATGCAAAAGTGTATCTATATATATATCTCACTACACATCTCTGGGTAGTGAGACTATGGAGGTGATACTTTTGTTACTCTTAGGTTGGTCAAAAGTAATTGTGGTTTTCGCCGTTACTTTCAATGACGAAAACCGCAATTATTGTTGCACCAACCTAATATAAATGTCCATAAGTTCTCTCCTTTCCAGTTTAACATCTCAACCTACAATCATTCCTCAAAAAGCAATCATTTTGCCATCTTGGCAGTTTTCTCTTGGAAAAAGATAAAAAAAACAACAAAAAGTTAATAATTCTTCACATTACTTTATGTGATGGTTAACTTTCTGTGTCAACTTGGCTGGGCCACAATGCCCAGATAGTTCATCAAACTTTATTCTAGATGTTTCTGTGAATATGGTTTTTGAATGAGATTTGTATTTAAATTGGCTGATTTTGGGCAAAGCAGGCTGCCCTCCATAATGTGGGTGGGCCCCATTCAATCAACTGAAGGCTTTATTAGAACAAAAACTGACCTTCCCCCTGAGCAAAAAAGAATTCTGCAGGTGGACTGACCTTGGACTTGAAGGGCAACTCTCCTGTGGGTCTCCAGTCTGCTGGCCTGCACAAACAGGTTTTGGACTCACTAACCCTCCACAACCACATGAGCCAATTCCTTAAAATAAACCCAGATAGATAAATAGATGGAGATATAGTAACAAAGATAGATATAAACGTAGACACAGACATAGATATAGACATACAAAGATAGCGATATATAATTCTGTTGCTTCTATTTCTCTGAAGAACCCTTGCTAATATACCTTATTTTTTAAAATGCCTTCACATAAGCTATCCAGTAGGTGGATCATGGAAGCCATTTTACTAATCAGCTCATACAGATTTCATTCACTCAGAAAGAGACATAACATATAAGATCCCTCCTCCGTTTCTTCTAACAGTAATTTCCAAATACCAAACCCCATAGAGACCACCAAATTTTGTGTGATATTTAGTATATCAATAGAGATCATAAAAGAGTTAGTTACACAGTGGTATGTTCATTTTTTAAATTATTTAAGACCCTTATTAACAAGTGCTTGCAGTTTGTTAACTTCTTTGGGAAAAAAAAAGTCAAGTTATAAACTTTTATTACAAATTAAAAATGTTCTTAAAAATCTCAACTTGACTGGATATAAAACATTTAAAAATCTTTAAAGGCATATTGAGTGAAACCAAGCCTCCATTCATGTCATTTAAAAAAATAATTAGTGAGCAGCAGTTGGTTTATTTTCTGACTTTCCCACTGATCTTCAAATACATTGCTTTTGTTCAAATAATGCAGGGTTTCTAACACTCCAATTGTAAATATTTTTACTAAAGTGGATTTGAAATTTAGTCTTGAATCTATTGAGAATGATGAGGATTTTGCTGGAACAAAGATGACTAATAATTATTATCAAGAACAGCAAGAGCTAGGCTGATGCAATTGGCAACTCACCCACGTATTTCCAAAAGTGGCCCACCTTTTATAGATGCGTGATATGATACTAGCACCCTTCTCCTCATGCTAAGCTGCCAGGGTCTTTTCTTTGACCTAGTTTGTTGACAGATCATTACTTTCAAGCAAATAAACCCTTATCCCTGTGTTTAGGATGGGAAGCGAATTGGGGAACATAGCATACATAGGACATATTGTCTCTCTTTTGAACTCTAGTTATGTAGGATTTTGTTTGCAGGGCAGAGCTACTTTAGATCAGACCCACCAGCACAGCTAAACCAGATATTAAGATAGTGAAATTGCTTTGTACTTATTGCCACATGGCTGCTATCCTATGCAAACACCTTCACCCCGTACTATCAGTACCTCTTCTCTGGTACATTCTTAGGACCCCTCCAAGACCTTTCCACAATTTCTAACTTAAGGGGTAATGCATGGCGGAGGTGGGACCCTTAGGACCCTCATCTGGAGCTACTGCCAGCATTTATTCCAGTCGGGCAGCATCCATGCCCTATTGATTGCTAAATATTCTAATAACATACTTGATTGGTAGGGACATTTTTGAGCATCTTTTGACCTCCTTTGTTTGCTCATAGAGAGATTTTGATTGCTTAATCTATTTGTGTTAAAAATAAGAAGTACAAGCATTTGTATAACAATCTATCCTTTGTAGCTTTCCCAATACATTAGCTTATTCAACAACTATTCATTTAGCTCTGCCATGTTCCAATCACTGTGATAGGTATATACATACACATGTATATGCAAACATCATTTACTCCTTATGATGGTCCCCTAACTTGGGTGGTACTATAATAAATTTTATGAAAAATTATAATGTAATAATATTATATTATATTAGTATATTATTGTGATATTATTATAATAATTATAATCAGTAATATAATAATTATATTAAAATAATTATATTATTATTATGTATTATTCTGTATGCTAGATGACAGGCACTATGCTGAACACATAACACGGATTTCCAATTTGATTTACAGAAATGTCTTGAGATATATTCTTTTTTCATCCCCATTAGATGGACGAGTCAGCTGGGACTGGAAAAGATTAGGATACATCCTTAAGGCTAAAGAGCTGTAGGAACAGGGCAAGGACTCTGATCCAGGTTATCCAGTTCCAACTTTTCCACTGTTTTCTCCATTGTTCCAAGTTCCCTTGCATTAGAAGTTGATACTGGCAGAAGTACTGAATAACAGGGCTATAGTAATTTCTAAATGGATACAGGCATCTTGAGTTCTGACTTTAGTTTTGGCATTGGGATCTTATATTTTTCATATTAGAAAAGTGACAAATTCATACCAAAAACCAACTGTTTTCTAAACGAAGCTCTGCTCCAATTTCTCTTTGCTAATTTTTCTGTTTAAAGGATGGGCATTTTGCTAGACTTTGGGGACTCTTTCTGTATTTTTCTTATAAATTTTATTTAAGATTTCGAAATTGAAATATCTTGCTAGGGATATTATAAAGAAGAAGGGAAGGCTTGACCTGATTCTGTCTCCTCTTCCCACTTTTCCCTACTTTGTCCAAGAAGGAATGCTAGACCATAAGCTTTGAGGAGAGGGACTATGTCTATTTAATCGCATCTCCAGCCATGAACCTAGAACATAAGAGAATAATAAATATTTTTTGAATGCTGGAATAAGTACGGGTGGTGCTTTTTAAATGTCTGTAAGAGATACAATTGCCATTAAGTATGACAACTGTATGTTTTAGCTCCCACAACATTCTGCCCACTCCAACCAGGTTAAAAATCCACTATAGGTAGTGTATGACATCTGGCACTTGGTTCATCTCTTCGTTCTTTTATACAACAAACACTTACGAAAAAATTCATTCATTTATTTAACAGATATTTGCTGAGCACCTCTATATGCCAGGCAATTTGCTAGATTGTGGGACTACAGTGATGAACATGGAGGTAAGTCAGGCCCCTTCTCAGAGAGCTTAGATAATAGTTGGGAGGAGGAAACAGGATAAATATAGCTAAAAAATGATTTTTTAAAATAAGCAAATTAATTACAAATTGTTTGAAGGACTATGACAAAGATAAACACGGGAAAGAGATGGAGTATCTTGGAGTAGCAGTGAGAAGGTGACCTTTCAGTTGAGACCTAAAGGATGAGGATGACCCAGCCATGCAAAGAGATGAGAAAAATCCCTCTAGGCAGAGAGGAGAGCAAGTGCAAAGGCTGAGGTTCCTGGGGAACAGAAGGGAGGCCAGAGCTGCTAAAGTCCAGTGAGCCATGGAGAACAGCGAGGGGAGGAGCAGCCAGGCCTTGCAAGGTTCCGTGGTGCAGTTTGGATTTTATTCTCAGAAAAATGACAAGCCAGTAAAGGGAGATGAAAATAATTGTCTCTCTACTGTGGAGAGTGGGCTGAGAGGGAAGAATAAAAGCAGTGGGGTGATGTGGGTTGGACTCACAAGATGACAGTGGTAATGGAGAGAAGTCAATGGATTCAAGTTCTACAGCAACTGTGTATGTCAGATAAAGGGAGAAGGTAAGGGAAAGGATGTGACTTAAGCAACCAAGATAGGGAAGAGCAAGGCAGGGGTAAGTTGCAATCAAGAACTTTCCTCTAGCCCTCTAGGCAGAGAGGAGAGCAAGCGCTACCCCTTCACCTTCTGCCATGACTGTAAGTTTCCTGAGGCCTCCCAGCCATGCTTCCTGTACAGCCTGTGGACCTGTGAGTCAACTAAACCTCTTATCCTCATAAACTACCCAGTGTTTTCCACTGGCTATTACATACCCAAATGGAAATATGAAGTAAGCAGTTGGATATATAAGTCTTGAGTTCAGGAGGGAATGAAATCAAAGCTGGAAGTAGTAAATCTGGGTATCAACCACAGATAGATGAGATCAACACCAGGCTACTACATACAAGGATCTGCTATTTAAACACCAGTTATGAACCATGCTAATTCCATGATCTTGAGAAAATAACGACCTCACTCCTCCATTTTCTTGTCTGAAAAATGGGAATAAAAGTAATGCTTTTCAGGGTGGTTGTGAGAATTAATAAAATAATCCCTAGTACCTGGGTAAGCACTCCAAGAATGCTATTGTAACTGGTTTATATTATTTTCCACAACTGCCTTTACACTCGCTCTGGGTATGGCCATTTTAAGACAACTAAAGCCTGAATGCTTTCCATGGGGTCCACTCAAACATGCTTGCTCATTCAAACTCTAGAAGTCCTGGAGCCTTACCACTCTGCTGGGCCAAATCCTCACCAGCCATCTCAAATAGCTTCAGCCATCTTTGCACCCTTGGGTTTCTCCAGGCTAGAGAAAGGCACCAGTCTCATGAAGTGATACATCAAAATCCACTCTTGGTAGACGTCTTCCCTTCGAGGTTTGCTTTGAGGGCTGCCCTAACTTGGCATAAGAGGACAAACCCTCTTTTCATCCCACAGAGTGAGGAGTCTAGAAATGTCAAAATGCTCGTACACCTAAAAATCCCCTTTAAGGCACCTTCTCAAACCCTCTCTTACATATTTGAAGCAGGTTGATGCAGTTGACAGTCAGGTTCTATTCTGCCATTTCTCAGTAAGTCCTAAAAATGCATCTAGTGTCACTATTTATAATGGAGAGAACTTGTACATTATAATCAGCTTTGAGCTTCAGCTACAATTCCAAGAAACATCTTGATATGGTTTGGCTCTATGTCCCCACCCAAATCTCATGTTAAATTTTAATTCCCAGTGTTGCAGGAGAGGCCTGGTGGGAGGTGATTGAATCACGGGACAGACTTCCCTCTTGCTGTTCTCATAATAAAGCTCTCATGAGATCTGGTTGTTTGAAAGTGTGTAGCACTTTCTCCTTTGCTCTCTCTCTCTCCTGTTCCACCATGGTAAGAAATGCTTGCTTCCCCTTCACTTTCTGCCATGATTTTAAGTTTCCTAAGGTCTCCCAGTCATGCCTCCTCTATAGCCTGTGGACCTGTGAGTCAATTAAACCTCTTTTCTTCATAAATTACCCAGTGTCAGGTCGTTCTTTGCAGCACTGTGAGAATCGACTAATACACATCTTGTTTCCCACAATATATATTTTATTTTTAATTTTTTTCTCAGTATCAAATGTATTAGCCTACATAGCCTCCATGCAAATAAATACTGTACCATGAATCTGAAGTCGAAAGAGATTTAAGACAAATCATGGTATATAATATTGCCTCTCCTTTCTACATTCTCAGTATTAGGTTACAAATATGAATAACGCCTTATAAAAATCTGTATTACAGAGAAGTTTGCCAAAAAAGTCATCTGGGTGATGTTTGAGTTTAAGGGAAGGTGATAATTAACTGATCCTTTTCTCCAGAGTTCAAAACTAATTAAGAAATGGAGTTAGATTCAGGAAAGCCAAATTATTGGCCGTATAATATAGAAAGGCCAGAATGGAGAAGGTAGCTTATCCTGTAGTAAAATGTAGGCTTGGCCAGGTGGAGTGGTTCATGCCCATAATCTCAGCACTTTGGGAGGCCTAGGTGAATGGATCACCTGAGGTCAGAAGTTCAAGACCAGCAAAAAATTAGCTGGGTATGGTGGCGTACACCTGTAATCCCAGCTACTTGGGAGGCTGAGACAGGAGAATTGCTTGAACCTAGGAGGCAGCAGTTGCAGTGAGCAAGATCGTGCCACTGCATTCCAGCCTGAGCAACAAGAGTGAAACTCCATCTCACGAAACAAAATTAAAAAAACCACATAGGCTTCCCACTACTTCCCTCCACTACCAGCTCAGAAAGGCAGGCAGCCATATTTGTCAAGATGAAAGCCTGTCCTTGAAACCCTCCCACATGGAGGTGGGAGTCATGAAAGCATGCTTATTGTGGCAGGCAGATCTCAGAGACCGAAAGGAGGGACAAACAATCTGAGAAGCTTGGACAAGAACAGATAAGACTTTCCTTGCCTTCCAAGTCAGAATAATGAAAATGGAGGCAGATGCTAAAAGTAATCCTTGCATCTATTTCCTTCCTTTCTGTTCTAGAGAAAGGAAAGATGGAGGATAAGGGTACCCCTCAACAGGAAGAATGACATGCTATAAGAATAGAGAGTAGAGAAAGATCACCTTGAAGTAGAAGAACCCAGGAAGGGCAGAATCCATGGATGCTCACTTGTTCTGCGCCTGCAAGGTGTGATTTTTTTTTTTTTTTTTTTTTTTTTTTTTTAAGGAGAAGGTATGCAGGAAGCTTTCCATTCAGAGGGGAAGCATGAGTGAAAGACAGGTGGGGGAGGACAGTTGGACTCAGGGAAAGGTTAGTGGGCTAAACTTACTTGAAAATCCAGGGTTTGGGTGGGAGAAGAGCAGGAGACAGTGAAAAGTCAATCTGAAGCCATATCAGGGAAGGTCTTGGTTACAAGTCAAGGACTTTGTATACTATTTGGTCTAGAATTGGAAGGCAGTCAGTTTTTGAGTAGGAGAGGAACATAATTATAGCAAGGCTTTAAGAAGACTAAGTGGGCAGCTGGGTACAAAATATATTATCTAAGGAGAATCTGAGAAGCAGAAAGATCAGTTAGAGGCTCCTGTTTAGATTGGAAGAGGAAGAAACATTAATTCATGTCATCGCAGTGGGACTGGAAGGCAAATGACATTTGTATAGTGCTTTAGAGTTTACAAAGTTCTTGTTACATTAATCACTTCATTTGATACAGCACTTGTGGGAAGTACGTTAGCTCAAAGATAAACATACCATAAGACAGTTTACAGTCAATAAATGTAAAATGAGTAAACATAAGACTCTAAAGGGCTGGGTGACTACACACAGGAGGGAATGCAAGTGAGGAGTCAAATATGACTCACAGCCTTGAATAACTGGAATCATTCATTTATCAAGTATTTGTTGAGCTTTTGCTATATGCCAGGAAAAGTTCCAGATGCGAGGATTGCAGCAAAGAACATGGTAGACAAAAACCCTATTCTCAGGGAGCTAATGTACTAATGAAAGAGAGAATCAATAGATATATAAAGAAATATAAAATATAACATGGCAAAGGAAAAAACAAATCAGGGTAAGAGGACAGAGTCTGTGGGGGTGCTTTTTTAGATATTATGGTCAGAGAAGGCCTCTTTCCAGAAGTGACTACTGGGCAGAGACCACAAGGAAGTGAGGCAGTGAGCCATGCAAAGTTCTAGGAGAGAAGTATCTGGGGCAGAGGGAGTAGCATGAAAAAAGCCCTGAAATGGGTGTCCATCTGGCGTGTTCAGAAACTAACAAGGGGGCCTGTGTAGGCAGCAGAGTCAACAAGGAGGAAGTAATAGGTCATGAGCCCAGAAAGACAGCCAAAGACCTAATCCTGAATGGTCTTGTAAGCCAAGGTAAGTATCTCTGGCCGTTGTTTGGAGGAATCATTTATAGAGAGCAAGAATAAACAGATACCAGTAAGAAGGCACCATGGGAGACCAGGGAAGAGACAATGTGGCTTGAACTGATGTAGCACTGCTGGAGGAGATGAAAAATGGCCAGATTCCAGATCTATGATAAAGCAACACTTGTAGGATTGTTTTTATTGGATTTGATGTAGAGTAGAAGAAAAAGGATGATTCCAGGGTTTGTACTCAGAGCAGCTGGGTAAATGGTGGTGCCCTTACTGAGACGGGGTATGGTGGGCAAAGACAGTAGGGCTTTGCTTAGCCCCTGTGAGATTTAATAAACCTCTTGGACATTGAAGTGGAGATGTTTTGAAGGAAGGATGTGATCATGGAGTTAGGAGGAATGTCAGGGCTAGAGATATAAATTTGAGATGGCTTCACCACCATCAAAAATAGAGAAGCCAGGAGAGAGAAGAGGATTCACATACTTATTCAGTATGTATTAAGTACTGAATAAGTGTGTGAATCCACTTACTATGTGTTAAGCACTTTTTTAGGCCCTGGGTGTACAGACATCAAAGACACTTCTTTGCTTCCAAGGGCTCACAGTTCACCTGGGAATACAAACAAGTAAGCAACCAGCTACACTTCAGTGTGATATGATCTATAACAGAAGTTTCCAAGGGGTTCTATAGGAGACAGCAGAAGGGCATCAGACGCAGAAAGCCTTCCTAAGGAAAATGATATGCAAGAAAAATTTGGAGGGTTGAGGAAGGATTGTTTTGGGACAAAAAATTCAGGCCTGAGGATAAGAATGGGTCAGGGGGACAGAACATAGTTTTCAATAGCATAGAGGCATGTGAAACATGACATGTTCAAGCAACTGCAGTTATTTGATATGACTGGAAAAGACGGTGCTTGTACAAGAGTGGTAAGAGATGAAACTGGAAAGGTGAGCAGGGGATAGACCAGAAAGATCTCTTTAGTCCATACTGAGGAGTTTGAAGGTGAAGAAGACAAGTTTCGTTTTAGAAATGCTAAGTTTAAAATACAAATGTATGCTGCTTGGGTGATAGGTGCACCAAAATCTTACAAATCACAATTAAAGATATTACTTGTGTAACCAAACACCACCTGTTCCCCAAAACCTATGGAAATAATTTTTTTTTAATCACTCTGGGAGCTTTTAATAGGCACAAGTGCTGCAGCCCCATCCTACATATTCCAACATAATTGTTTGGGGGTAGAGACCTGACACTGGTCTCATTAAGATGTGTTTGTGTGTATATACACAATATACATGTACATGTATTAATATATATGTAATACATGTATATATGTAATTATTATATATATACAGTACACATGTGTATGGATTCATATTTTTATAATACATATGATTATCCCATTTCTTTCTATAACAATAAAATAAAATACAAATGGGACTTGTCTAGCAGGTAACAGAAAATGGGAGATGAGAATTCCAGGGAAGGTCAGGATCAGATTTATATTTCTACTTATGTATGTATCTGTAATATTTCAAAACCTCTGTCATAGAAATCATCGTTGAAGCCATAGGAGTGAATTAAATATCCAAGAAACAGAAAATGCAGAAAAAAGAGAAGCAAGAAAAGAACAGTTCTGTAGGCTGACCCCACAATTAGAAGACCAGACAAGAGGAAGGGGAGTCATTCTGGACCTCAGGGAAAGAATAGTCAGGCGGATTTAAGAGCCATCGCCATGGAAACAGGGACTCATGAAAGGGACAGTGGTTGATAATTTTAGACACAGAGAGGTTAAGGAGGGTAAAAATGGAGAGAAGGTCATCAAATGTGATGACCACATGGTCCTTTGGTGACCTTTGAGAGACTAATTTAGGAGAAATCAGGGGGTAAAAGTCAGTAGCAAAGATGTTGGAGTAATTAGGTTACAGAAGGTGAAAACAAGGAAGGTGAACTACTAAGTCTTCTTTTCCAAGCCCGTCCCATTTTCCTGCCTGGCATCTGCCATTTGTACTCCACCTTGACTTGACCTTTTTCTCCTGGCATTTTGTCCTGTCTCTCTTACTTCCACTGTCTACTGGCCCCTGTAACGGCATCCCTTGCCAGCAGCAATTCTAGCATCAGCCAACTAGCAAGCTATGAACTGAATCATCAAGTAGACTTTAACAGATAAGAGAACAGATCAAAGGTTACCTTGGTGAAACATGTGCCGTCATAGATTCTGTATAATGAATGGAATCTCTTTAAAGACATTTTTGACTGGAAGAATCCCCACCTGTCTGTTAACAGAAGTTACCCCCAGGGTTTTAGATAGTAGGAGGTTGTGGTGGGGGATGCCTTTTTATTTTTACTATATAAATCACTTTATTGTTTTAGGTTGTTGTGATTATTGTCGTTTTACAACAAAAAATCTGTTGGTTTTCAAATTAAAAAATTTTTTTGCATGCCCTCCATTCTTCTAATCTGCAGAGGTACCATTTGGCTAAGATTGTCTATATTTCTTCTTATTTTCTTCAAATTCTCCTCCCATAGTTCTTTGGCAGCCAGAATTAACTCAATGAAAATACTGGCAAATTCTCCAGTCAGTCTTTGTTCTTTATAATGTCATGGACATATCTAGATAATTGTTCTTCTATATCAACTGATATCTAGCTTTTAATGTAATTGGATCTTTGCATATCCAAAAGCCACTTATGCAAATTAAAACAATGACTTCACTCAGTAAACTGGGAATGATAGCCACAGTCATTATGAAAGTAAGAGAAGCTAATCAAAGCCCTATCTTCATAATTTTCTTTTTAGAGATCAACAACTAAAAACAAGTAGACAGGAAGAGAATAATTGGCCACTTATTCTAATCCCTGCCATTTATAATAATAATAAGTAGCACAAATAGCAAACAAATTAATGACTGCTCCCCCTGAGCCAATCAATTACCAAGCTATGATCACTTTACCTCCTACTTCTTGAATCTTTTCCTTCTCCACTGACTCATTCAGACTGTCTTTTCCTCTCTCATGGATCATGACAATAGTTTTCCATCCTCTATTCTTGTTTCTCTTAAAAATATCCTCCATATTGGTCACTAAAATGAGCTCTCTCATATAAAAACCAAGCCATTATCTTGCTTAAAACCCATCAATGGCTCTGAAAGCATCATGGAATGTCTAACTTCCTTATTGCAACATGCAAACTTGATGGTTTTCTGACTCCTATCTGTAAATCTTCTGTACTCAGACTCATAAAGCCCCAGACTTAGCTCTTTAACCTGGAGTTAGTGCTGTTGTGTGGAGTTCAGATCACTGCCAGAGTCTACTTCCCCTTGTGGCGAGTTGGCCTTTGGGACCTTACTGTCCTCTCATTGCACGTTGGTCAAGACCATCAAAATCCACTGTGGCAGGGTTTCCTAATTTTCACATTTGGTAGTAGGAATTGGTGTCTCCCTTCCTTCTCTTTCAGAAGGCTTTTAGGATCCTTATTCAAATACATCCCTCCCTCCCCCAGCCTCTGCAAACTGAGGAGAAGCCTTTGCTAAGACACAGGACTTTTTTTTTAAGTTAATTGTATACCATTTTCCAAAGTTAAAACATGCCTCAATTCTTTACATAAAGGATGCTGTTCCAACATGACTTTCTATGTTCACCTCTAAATAAAAAATTCCATGTCACCAGGTACACTATTACACACATATAATTAGATGTGTATAAAATTCAACTCTCCATAAACACATACATATATCTTAAAGCTTTATATCTCAACTTAGAAAATTACTTTTCTGACAACATCCTTTAATAATATTATTGCTGTTTTACAGAGGTCAATAGGACTAAGATCAGAGCCTTCTGTGACTTTAACCAGGACTCAAATGAATGAACCCTCTCAATTAACTGATTATTATTTCTTCTACATCAGACTTCTAAAAAAAAGAAAGAGGCTAATAAATACCGATGTGTCAGAGACCATTTTCAGGCTGTTGAAATAATGCCTTCATCTATAGACTTCATTCATAAATACACACACAAATACCTACAGTTCTTAGGATCTACTGACACTTTGGAGGACAAAGTCTTCAAACTTGGCCCATTCAAGCCCTTTCACCATGCACTGTAACCCCACCTCTGGAAGGTCTTAACGCAGGCATGTAGAAAGTGACTGCAGAGATAGGAATTTCCATTGAAGAACAGATGGAACAAAACTTTAAGAGCAAAATGCTGGACCAACTAACAGCAATAAAAATATCTACAGGCCCCACAGTCATATAATCAACTAGCAAGCTACAGTCTTTTTAAAGATCTTTAAATATGTAAAAATATAAAAGTCGGTCCCACGTATGTTTTCAACTCCTTCAGATTTCTGAGGTCATCCACTCTTAAAAGTCCAAGTTGAAGCAGACAAGAAACTAATTTAAAGACATTAGCAGCTCTAGAACCTCTGGAAGGGCCCAAGAATCACTGTTGAAAGCCATCAAGAGAGGCACTTGTAAATCAACTTATGCGAGGAGTTCCACCTATTTGGTTTGAGATTATTGGGAGAGATTAAGAAGGCTTTGGGTCCTTCTTCACATTACAGCACCTTTAAAAAAAGAATAGTAAGAAGAAGAACCTTATAACCTAATGCTTAGCCCCTTTTTGCTTTACTCTCAGGGAACACAGAGCTCAATTTAGAACTCCTGGCAGTAGCTCCCCAATTAAAGGGCTGGACACATCCATTTCCTTTTTGGAATCACCTTGTTTAGATGGGTTACACTTTTAAAAGCCAAAATACAAATTCCAAATAAATTACATTAAATTAAGTAGAAAGCATAATATCATCACAGTCAATTATTGCTAGACCAAGGTACAGACATAGTATGGCTATGGCTTATGAAGTAGACTCTAGATTATCAAAAATCAAATGTCCAAGGCTTACTTTTGTCAGGCCCTCATGTCTTCTGAAGTCATCATCCCTTAAACATTCTACCAAGAAGGTCTGGGTCCCATACTATATATCTTGGAAAATTCTGTGGCTACCTTCTCCCATCACAGACTCCCACATCCAGATACCACATGCACACACACTTGTCCTATTCCCATGTCAGCATCTCGAAGGTACCCCAGTAAGATTGTGTTTTGAGCTGTGGGCACATCCTCCAATCTGTCTTCTTTCCCCACTCCTTTGCTCCAAGATGGTTGGTACAGTGGATGCCACTGGTGCTCCCTTCATCAGAGATTTGTCTCAACCAAAAAAGAGCTGCCTCGTCCAGATCATACTTCCACCTCAACCCCTTCAGAGAAGACTGGGGCCAATGACTGACCGACATAACGGTTTAAACACCATACTCCTTACCCTAAGAGGAGTCCAACTCTGTCGTGCAATTCATGCTCCAGAGAGCTCTCCGTGGGATCTAGACTAATTTGACCCCCAGTCAAAACAGCATCCACACTTGGGCTTCTTTCCCACCCTATTCTTCTCTCACTCCCCTTGTCCTGAGAGCACTCCCTCAATAAGTCACTTTCACAACAACCCCTGCATCAGGCTCTGCTTCCTGGGAATGCTTCCTGACACAGTTGGATTCAGTAGCTTTTTCCTGAACGACAATAATAACTCAACATAGAACAGTAACAATTTAGATGTGAGTATCCATGCTACATTGCTAAAAGAAGGAGCATCAGAGTGAACAACTGCAGAGTCCACAGCTCTCTTCTCTATACAGGGTATTGTAATCCAAGTGGAGAACATCATCTCTATTTTCATGTATCAGAGGCTTTTATTCTGTCCTCTCTCTTGACTGCCTCCCAGGGAGGGAAGTGAGCACAAAAATAAGAAAGCAAATCCTTGGTGTAGGAATCTTCTAGAGTTTGACAGTCATATTTAAAAGTTTCTGAAAGCTGGCCTGGTGCAGTGGCTCACACCTGTAATCCCAGCTCTTTGAGAGGCTGAGGTGGATGGATCACCTAAGGTCAGGAGTTCAAGACCAGCCTGGCCCATATGGTGAAACCCAGTCTCTACCACAAATACAAAAATTAGCTGGGTGTGATGGCATGTGGCTGTAGTCCCAGCTATTCAAGAGACTCAGGTAAGAGAATCACTTGAACCCGGGAAGTGGAAGTTGCAGTGAGCCACTGCACTCCAGCCTGGGTGACAGAGTGAGACACCATCTCAAACAAACAAACCAGCAAACAAAAAATTGGTTTCTGAAAGCTGTTGGAAGAGATACATGGCATAGAAACCAGATAATTCAACTCTTATAGATGCATCCTTCCCAAACTCATTCCTCTCACTTTCTTTCTCACCTACCCTTATCTACAAACTGAAGAATGCTTCCCTCAATTCCTTTAGAGATTGTGCTAAGAGCTGCCAGGAGGATACTGTGATGCCATGAGGGAGGGTATAGGCAATGTGATCACAAGGAATTCTGTGCGACCTGAGATGGGCAGGAAGGGCATAGCTTCTCCACCTACAAGGTATGGGTGCCATAGGGTTAATGTCCATTCGCGCTGCTACATGGTTCATTCTGGTGGGTGGGCTAAATTTGAGGGATATATAAATTGCCACAGGAATACATAAAAAGAAACACACCAACACCACTTGGTGCTAAGGCAGGTAAGGTCAGCAAAGTTTCCACTGAGTGTAGAACGTCTGATCTGTGCCTGAGAGGATAAGTAGATGTCCATGCAGAAAAGGAGAAGAAAAAGTCCCAGGCAAAGAGAATGGACAGCACAGAGAAGTGGATGCAGATGGCAGTGCCAGGACCAGGCGAGCACAGACGACCTGCTAGGGTGTGGCAGTAGATGAGGCTGGGAAGACAGCATGAAACCCACTTGAGAAGGTCCAGAGGATCATGGAAATTTTTCCAGCAGGAAGTGCTTTGTTCATGTGCATTGTTAAAACCAATCTGCCCACTCTCTGGGGAATAGATTAGTGAGATGAGTAGGCAGCAAAACCAGTTAGTAGTCTTTTGAAATGATACCTAGTGCTCATTATATATTTATTATGTGGCCAGGCACTATTCCTAGCATTTTATCCTCACTCTGACTGCATGTGACAAATACTCTCTGGCATCTCAAATGACATGAGGAAACTGAGGCACAGAAGGTTAAGTAAGTTACCCAGAGAGTCAAAGCTAGTAAGTACAGGGCAATTAATTAAACCAAGGGGGGTCTGGCTCCTGAGTCTGCACACTTTTCTGTCCCCCTGATGATGAGGGACTATTCTAGGGCAGTAATGACTAAAATAGAAAACAGGGGACAAGATAAATGACATTTTGAGGGTGAATATAGGTGAGGCAAAGAGATAAATAAAAAGAACTGAGGTTTCCAGTTTCCGTGACCCAGGAGAAGGGAATTAGAATTAAGAATAGATGGAACAGCAGCTTCAGGGGTGAAAAGAATACCAAGGTTTGAGGCATGCTAAGTTTGCAGAGATTGGGAGACATTCTGGTAAGTGTCTGAAATGTTTGTCTTACTCCCAGCCTTATCTTAAGATATCCTCTCCCACTGTGATGGTTAATCCTGATTGTTACCTTGATTGGATTGAAGGATGCAAATTATTGATCCTGGGTGTGTCTGTGAGGGTGTTGCCAAAGGAGATTAACATTTGAGTCAATGGACTGGGGAAGGCAGACCCACCCTTAACCTAGGTGGGCTCCATCTAATCAGCTGCCAGCATGGCTAGAGTATAAAGCAGGAAGAAAAAATGTGAAAAGTCTAGACTGGCTTAACCCCACAGCCTACATCTTTCTTCTCTTGGATGCATCCTGCCCTTGAACATCAAACTCCAAGTTCTTCAGTGTTGGGACTCAGACTGGCTCTCTTTGCTCCTCAGCTTGCAGACGGCCTATTGTGGGACCTTTGTGATTGTGTTAGTTAATATTTCACAAGCTCCTATATATATCTCCTATTAGTTCTGTCCCTCTAAAGAATCCTGACTGATATGCCCATCTTCCATAACTCAGTATCATCACATATGCTCTCTCTCCTTTGCTCAATCAGAGTCTGTTCTTAAGACAGTGTCCAGTACAGATGCCATTCACACATTAATGTCAGCAAATTCTCTCTTCCCAGATAGGCCTGATATTAAATGAAAGCTTTACCTCTTGTTAAAGAAATCAGTAAAAATTAATAGACTATGATGAAGAGGCATTTCTGGAGAATCTATCCTGCCTAAGTGTAAGACACTCAGCCCCACCTCCCAAGACAAAACCAGACATTCAAACTGATCAGGTTCTCCCATTAATTCAATAGCTGTGGAATGGATTTGGGAGTTCTCAGAGTCCTCTCACAAGGCACAAAAGCCACAGGGAATAGAGAACACTTTAGAATGTCAGCTAATTCCCTAAAGTATCCAGGTCTTCTTTCAAAAATGTTCTTGGGCAGGGTGCAGTGGCTTACACCTGTAATCTCATTTGGGAGGCCAAGGCAGGAGGATCACTTGAACACAGGAGTTTAAGGCCAGTCTGGGCAATGTAGGGAGATCCATCTCTACAAAACATAAAAAATTAGCCTGACATGATAATGTGTGTCTGTGTTCCCAGCTACTCAGGTGGCTGAGGTGGGAGGATCACTTGAGCATGGGAGATCAAGGTTGCAGTCAGCCATGATCATGCCACTGCACTCCAGCTTTGGTGACAGAGACCCTGTCTCAAAAAACAAAAGGAAAGTTCATGTTTAAAAGATTATCTTTTTAAAAATCAGGCATCTTCCTTCTCCCCCCACCACCCCCACCTCTCTCGCTGACTCTCTCTTCTGTCCTTCTGCCCTCACCCCTACTTGTTTTTGTTAAAAGAAAGTGTTAAAAGAAAAACTGAGGCACAATACAAATCTTAAAGAGTTTGTCTGAGCAAACAACAATTCAAGAGTTGGGAAGCACCAAACCAAAAGAGGTTTGGAGCTCCATAAAGAGTCACAAGGAACTGGCTTTTATAGAGTGAATGCAGAAATAAGCACCTGAAGATGTCGAGACAAGGGGAACACTTAAGGCCAAAAATTTGAGACTAGCCTGCACAACATAGTGAGACTCCCTATTTTGTCCCCCTTTCAGCTCCCTTTTCTACAAAAAAAAAAAAAAAAAAAAAAAAAGGAAAATTAGCCAGGTATGGTGACACACAACTTTAATCCTAGCTACTTAGGAGCTGAGGCTGGAGGATCACCTGAGCCCAGGAGGTTGAGGTTGCATTGAGCTATGCTCATGCCACTGCATTCCATCCTGAGCAACAGAGTGAGACCTTGTCTCTTAAAATTAAAAATAAAATATTTGATTGATTGTGAATATTTAATTTCCTTATTTGGTTTGTCCCACTAGAAAGTCTCTAGTTATATAAGTTAGTTGGCTGCTTCTGATTGATTGAGCTTAAGTTTTGTTTTCCTCTGATATAAGCATTTATACGTAATGGCCCAAGTTAAGTTTTGCTTACATTTGCAATTTAAAAAAGGTTAAGGCTATTTTCAAGGCCTAACTCACTTGTCTGCTGAGGGATTTTCAGGTCTAGTCTCCATTTTAATTTGTTTTAATAACTGCCCCCTTTTTGGTTATCCTCTTTATCCTCTCAGCAAGCTGAGACTGTGATTAAACGGTACAGCATTCGTCTTGGTTATCACCATTGAGGGAGTTGACGTAGTCACTGGGACAGAGTCACAGAGACATTATCATCGTCCATAGTTGCACTGGAAGGAAGGGTGGTAGTGTCACTGTTATCAGCACCTCTGTAGCCATCACTGGTCAGGTAGTTGAGCTCCTTAAGTTGTCTGATCCTGATGGCAATCACTTGATATGTGAGTAGCTGCTGGACAGCATTTAAAACCCCTGATAGGACACCATGCACTAGGAAGGTAAATACAATGACTCTAAAGAGAATAATCGCCAAGGACTGAAAAATCTCCCAGAGCAGAGATTCCCAGGAGCCACAATGTAATCAACTAAACAAATCAGCAGGTGTAGCATCACCTACGCGATGAAAAACTTGTGTCTCTTCTTTTAAGATCTTTTAGATTTGGGGCAACAATTCCTGATTTATTAACATAGAAGCTACATTTTTCAACACTAACAGCACATGCACCACCCTAGTGAGTGGTTAGAGTATACAGAACTTCTCTATTTTGCAAAACTAATGAAGCAAGGCTGGAGAGAATTCATTTGTAAAGCCAAGACAAAAGTGGCAATGTCATTAAAGCTTTTTCTAAAGTCCTGGGAACATTTATAACAGACTTTTCTAATTCAGAAGTATCAATGGAAGGAGTCAACGCTCTGACAAATGAGTGAAACCCAAAACTGCATGTAGTGAGAAGTTTAGCGCTGCATGAATTTCTCTTACAAGAAGATATTGTATGGACAAATGAGCCAAGATGAATGGTTTCATTGCAGAGAGGGTTGTCTCTGAACATTCGGAGTCACTTTATTCCAAAATGGTCATTCAATTTGGGGGCAATACTTGCACAAAATTGTGGTACATTGGAAATAGAGTCCCATTTCTTTTATGGGTAATGCTAAAATTTGAGGCTCTCAGTTCTATTCCCCTCAGTTTCCTTAAGAAGAAGGGGTAAGCAGACTTCCAATTATTGAATTTAGATAAAAAGAAGAGTTTGCTGTTGGATATAGGATTGTGAAATAGTTAGTTCAGGAAAATCTATTTGGATTATAGAATTAAGAATGGGTATAGGCAGAGTAGGCTTTTGTGTGGTTACACTGGGAAAGGCTAATCCGAACAGTTTCAACACACAATTGAGGAGTAATAAATTGTAGAGAGGAATAAGTCTGATTACTAAAGAATACAGACAGGGAATTTTCATTCATTTGAGAATAGATAGGGAATATAGCTGGGTAAGACTAGTTAGGCTTTGGAGATGTGTCCACATCCCAGTAGGTTGGTACCAGGCTGTTTTATTGGCTGGATGCAACTGTGAAAATATATCAGGTTCTTCATATATTGTAAGGGCACAAATCCAGCATTCTGACTGATTAGTTATAGATGTTATAAATATATAATATAAATATTATATATTTTTTATACAATATCAACCAAGGAGTGTTTGCAATCAATGTTAAATTTTTAAAAAGCCTAATACAGCTACTGATAACAAAAGCATTTTAATCATAGTGCCAGTAAACTTGTATCATTGATAGATGCAAAAGACTATTCATTGTATCATTATTTGTAACAGCAGAAGATTGAAAACAATCCAAATATCTACTGACAGGGGATCTATAAACTACGATATGTCCCCAAAATGCTGTACATTCAGCTTTGAAGAAGAAAAATAAGAAAAAGCCTCATGTACTAATATGGAGTGATCTCCAAGAGAAATTGTTAGGTGCAAAAATCAAGGTGCAAATCAATGTAAGTAGTATACCACTTTTATATATATGCATATGCAATTCTTCCAGTATTTCTTTTTGTAAATATAAGCATACATATTTTTGCAAATAAAAGCATACATGTTTTTGCAAATATAAGCATATATATAAATCCAAGTTAATATATGTTAATATAAGCATATATATGCTTATATTTAATATTAATCAAAGTCAACATATCAAAGCATATATATAATATAATACAATATAATATAATCAAGACATATATAGATGCTTATATTTGCAAAAAGAAGTACTGGAAGAATAAACCAGAAACAAAAATTTGCAGCCAACTGAGGCAAACAGGGTACAGGACTCAACGCTTGAAGTAAGAGTATCCTGGTGTATTCGTCCATTTTCACGCTGCTGATAAAGACATACCCAAGACTGGGCAATTTATAAAAGAAAAAGATTTAATTGGACTTACAGTTCCACATGGCTGGGGAGGCCTCACAATCATGGCAGAAGGCAAGGAGGAGCAAGTCACATCTTACGTGGATAGTGGCAGGCAAAAAAAAAAAAAAGAGCTTGTGCAGAGAAACTCCCGTTTTATAAAACCATCAGACCTTGTGAGATCCACTCACTGTCATGAGAACAGCATAGGAAAGACCCATACCCACGATTCACTTATCTCCCACTGAGTCCCTTCCACAACATGTGGGAATTATGGGAGTGACAAAATGACATTTGGGTGGGGACATGGAGCCAAACCATATCACCTGAGTATAACTATATAATGTTGCCTATAATTATATAATGTTGACTTTGGAATTATGTGTTATATATATTCAAAAAGTGAAATGTTAAAAAGGAATAAGCCCATCTCAAGTAGACATTCAGAGGATATATTTTACAAAAGCAAATCTGCAGACAGAAGTCAAACCAAGGCCTAACCATGGTTTATGGACCTTCGTGTCCACTCAATCCTCTAGATGGCCTGCCAAAGATGAGTGTAAAATGGGAGTGGAGAACAGTAGCAGGGAAAAGACAAGGATTGGATAGAGAAGGGGAGACAATGTCAAGAAGAGTGTGACCAAGAGAAAGTGACAAGAGAACACAAAGTAAGAAGCAGCATAGACAAGACACTGCTTCTCCAGACCACTGTCTCTGTCTGAAAAGCCTTCTCCCTCAATCTTGCCAGAGATCTTTGTCATTAGCTAATATTGGCTTTTTAAATAAGTTAGACTTTTTTTTTTTTAACAGTCCTAGTAATTTAGGAGAGCTTTTGTTTGTGTGTCAGGGCACTATTTTAAGATACAAAGCTGAGCAATTTTGTTTCCATGTGTTCATCCTTTGGCTCCCTGCTCCTCTGTCCCCTATCTAAGCAGGTAGGCACCTGTGTTCACTGCCTCAGGGAGCAGATGCGGAGGATACAAAATGAAAGCCCCTCTGTCTAACATTCGCCACTCCTCTCACCTCCCGCCCTAGGGAAGTGGGGGAGAAAGAGGAAGAAAGCAGCCACTGGGGTCCTGAGCACCATTCCTGCAGGGAGGGGAAGACTTGTGCCAGGAATGGGCAAGTGGCTGCAACACTCTATGCAGAGGGCATCATAGGCAGCCTTCCACACATCTGTGATCCAAGCAAGGGAGCCTGAAGGGAAACAGAGAAAGACCCACTGGATTTGAAAAACTATGCAGTCAGGGACCTGTGGAGTCCCACCCATTCTTTGCAAGGGACAAGATCAGGAACTGGTGGACACAATGTCAGAGAGAGAAAGAGAGTGCTGGGAAACTTTTAAATTTCCGAACAGTCTGCCATAATGTAGAGTTCAAAGTTAATATTAAAGTGGTTAACAGATAATTTTAATGTAGTGTTTACGGCACATTTTAATTTTTAGGAAGACATTTATGTCCAAAATCTCTGACTTATTCTCAACCTAATTGGACATGCTTTGACCTCAAGGGGTATAGAGGCCTGGTGCAGGAAAACAAGAACAGGGCCATCTCCAGCTTTCCCCAGGCTCTCTCTCTCAGACCTGTGCTGTCCCTCACAGTACCCTACCCACATGGGGTGTCAGTGCTGGAACCCAGAGACAGCAGCACAACCAAGGAATCAAGAAACAGCAAAGCAAGCAAAGGTAGAGCCTTGGAGAACTTCTCAGAGAAAGATACGGATTATGACCTCTCAGTTTATCTTTATTTCATTCATATGCTCAGAACTAAATTCCACAGAGATCAAACAAATACACTTGATTCAAGAACAGACACAAAACTATCCTGCACTTTGTCCTGAAGGCAAAAGCAAGCAACCAACCAACCAACAAAAAGGTCAGAACAGGGTCAGGGTGCAAGGGGATGCTAGCTAAAAATATAAAGGGATTTGAAGAGAATGCCATTTTTTTCAATGTCTTGGAGATTTAGTAACTGATTTTGGCTGCTACATAAGCAGATGGGTTTTCTTTAAGATAAATCGCAGCCCTGGAACCTATCCAACTCATAACACAGACTTACCCTTGCGAGCTGTGTAGACTGGCAGGGGAAACGATGACATGAGGATAAGAAGAGTGTATTTCATATGTTCAACTGAACTCATGAGATTGTTTAGATTCTACAAAAAAAAAAATAAATAAATAAAAAAATAGGGTAATCTACCAGTTTCTGCTTACCTAGGCTAACTGGTTCTTCACTTTGCCCATCTAGCACACAGTATTGCAACAAGGATTAACTCACCTGCAGGACCGGGAGCTCCCTAAGGGCTGGAGCCATGTTTCTTCATGGCTTACCCTCCATTTCTTATCATAGTGCCTGGTGCTAGGAAGTGCCCAACAAACATGCAGTGAAGACACCAGGGGATGGTTAGATGAGCCCTCCGTGGATGGAGAGAAGAAGGATGTGTGCATTGGCTGCTGCTCTATTATTCATAAGACAACAAAAGTTTTGCCATAATTTATTCAGTCTCAGGACAAATGGGAAGAACAGGGAATGGTCAGGGTCACGACAGAGTGTTCCATTTCATCTAATCTGTGAGTGGTGGATCTAGTAAATGGGGTAAGACCCAGCTCACAGCTGGAGAGCAAGAGTATCAAAGCTTATCTGATGTTGTGGCCAACACATGGTAGCAAGACTTTCTTAAAAGCAGTAATATTCAAGGGTCACAGCAAGCGATAGTATTGTGGGGTTAAGGGCAGTAAGATCCCCTTGACTGAGATGTGATAAGCAAGTGATAGCAGCTCTGGAGACAGTTCTGGGCCCAGGAAGGAATTAGGGGTTTAATTGGGAATCCAAAGTAAAAGCCCAAATGGATCGGCCAGATTGAGGATGGTTCTGTCTTGGGCACGCAGCTGCAGAGGAATCATTAGATATGAAGATTTAGGCAGCAATGCTAAATTCTACCCCAGGAAAGGACTGGAATCTTAATGCTCTTCTTGGGGATCCTGTTCCAGCTCTCCTGTACATTCATCCTCTCCTCTCCAACCCATCAGCACCTAACCATGCTTAAGTCTCTCTCATATTAAAAGGAAACAAACCAGTGAATCAATAAGCAAATTTTTCTTCTTGCAGCCCAGTGTTGTCCTTGTAATTGTCTCCACATCTTCGCTTCCTTCTTGCTCCTCTTCTGTATACCCAGCTGCAGATCTTTCTCCGTTCATGAGGCTGCCTTCAGCGATGACAGGGTGATGTTACTGTTGCAAAATCCACACATTTCAGTATGCATCCTCTTGGCAGCATCCAACATTGTTGACCACTTCCTCTTTCTTGACTTGTCTTCCACAAGAATGCCATCTTGTGGGTTTCTCCCTACCTTCTACCACTCCTTCCTAGATTCCTTCTCCTAGTTTTCTTTGGTGCCCTTCCTTATGCTACATACTCTCTGGTAAGATGTCATCCACTCTCTTGCCCTCATACCCAGATGCAAATGCTTACAAATCTACGTTTCATCCTAGACTTCTCTCCAAATCACCATACCTATATACATGTACCTATGTTCTGGACTTTTCTCCTTGGCTCTTCCATAGGCAGAAGAATGTCATTTAGATTCTGAGGCAGTTTTGGTTTTAAGAACCAAAATGAAACAGACAAGGGCCAAAATGATACACAGCAAAATTTGTTATAGATGAAAAGCTGACTTGAGAATCACAGATCATTAGTAATTTTTACAGTTGAAAAAATTGTCTCATGAAACTCACTGGTTACAAAAAAAGGTAAAATACAACTGAAAATATCAAAAACAGAAAATGGTAAAGAATTATTATTGCTTACAAATTAATGAAAAATCAAAAAAAGTGGATGTACAAAATTTGACATGGTAAAAATAGTAGAGCTAAAATGACATTTACCATGAAAAAGTTATATCTGTAAAAATTTGACAAAGATGATGATAAAGAAGTTGATAAATCAAGTATTCATTGTAAAATATACACAAGAAAGATTTTGTCCTGATGGAAACAGTGCTAGTAAAATAAAAATACAGGAGGGAACAAATGGGAAAAGATTAAATTTGCCATACAGGAAATAGGTCAAGAAATTAAACTAGCTTAATGAAGTTAACCCTGGAATAAATCTTTACCACAAAATTCATCAGTGTTGATATCATCTTGATGGCAACGTTTATATTCAAGAACAACAACAACAAAAAACAGTAGGGTCAAAACATACAAGAGCTCAAAATGATGATGTCAAAATGTCCTGCACTCCCTATAGGCACTTCAAATTCCACAATTTCCACAATGGAGTCACCTTCCATTCCCTACCTATACCCTAAACTGCTTCTCTTGCATTTCCTATCTCTGAGAATAGCACCATCACCCCCAAGTCAAAATTCTGTACATTTCCCCTGAAATTTCCTCTGTCTTCCTTACGCACTTTTCCCCCACCTGTACACTGTATCACATCCTGCCTTTTCTGGCTCCTAATTATCTCTCAACGCATTCTCTCCACCCCATTTCCACTGTAACTCCTGCTGTTGAGGCCATTAACATTTTTGTGCTACAGCCTCTTCACTGGTCATACTGATTCTCTTGACTCCCTCAAACCATTCCACATGCCAGCAAGGAAAGAGATCTTCCTAAAATGCAAATCTAATCATCTACTCTTCACAGGTTCCCTCTGCCCTGTGCCTAGCTTGCAAGGCCCCTTGTAATATTTATATCTGCAGCCTAACCCCACCATCACAGCTACATTACACCTCCCTCTGTGCCTTAGACTTCCCATTCCCTCCCTGGTTTAAAGGCATTGCACACAGTTCTCCTTCTACTTCAAATCCTGCTGCTTTCAACCTAAACCCTATAACTCCCGTGCTAGTGAATTCTTACTCATCCTTTGAGAATTATATTGCAACTATCTCCTAGTCTTTCTCTACCACCACATTGTAAAGTTCTTAGGACAAAGTCATGACTTACTCACCTTTATATTCTTAACACCAAGTACAGTTACACTTGTAATTACTGACATGTAATAGGACTTCTCCATATATTTGTTGAACCAATGAATGGAGCTTCTTTAATCTTCACAACAATCCTGCATAGCAGGTATTACTATTGTTGTTTTAAAAAAGCTCAAAGAAGTAACTTGCCCCAGTCCCCACAGCAAGTAAGGAGCAGTTTGGATTCAACCTATATCAGTTTATAAGGTGCATGTTATTTCTATTGTAGCATGCTCTTTCAACTAGATGCAACCAAAATACACATATGGACACAGTTCCTACAAATATGGGATCAAGAGCTGACAGGGGGTGTAATACATTAAAAAATAGTTACAACGCAGTGTGGTGTGCACACTAAGATGCTAAGATGCATGAACCATGGGTGTATATTGAAAAGAATGGCCATGGGGGAATGGGAGGTTAAAAAGACTGTGAGGGGAAATATTAGAGCTAGGGCTTAAGGATGTGGAAGAGCTTGACTGGCAAAGTTGGGAAGAGAGTCCTGGGCAGATATAGAAAATAAGTTGTTTTCTTACACCTCAGTTACTGCATCAGAATAAGTTTAGGAAATTAATATTCCTTGAGTGTAGTATAGATGACAAAGCTGCTAATGCCAATATTTTGAAACTCTAAAATGATTAAATGTACAAAAGTATAAATCATCAGCAAGGATGATTTCTCAGAAGCACTGACCATTATACCGAAAGCCTCTTTCTTGGATGCTGCCAGAGACCTCAGGAAGGCCATTATGAACGTATTTCTTCATGTCTTGTGCTCATCAATGTATTCTTCCGGGTTCCAAGTGCTAATTAAAATTGCACACTGACTGCCAAAGAAAAAGCAAAAGCGCTTACATTAAAATAATGTGTCTAAATTAAATGGCTCAAAACAGAGAGTCTGATTCCAAATTGACATACAGTTCTTACCCTACTCCATAACTACTAGGGGATTAGGCTGAGACTCAGACACAAAATTGAATACATAATGTCTTCTTCCTGATATTTATACTTACTGACAATAATCTAGAACTGTAAAGTTTACAAAAGACTGCTTCCAAGCCATCGACATCCCATTTCATCCTTTCAATAGACTGAAATGATTTGATTTGAGGTTCTGAGGCTAAATATGATTATTTTATATGTGAATATATTGCCTATCATTAAAATGTATCTGCGAGTTGCTGTCAAAAAATGTTAATCCTTAATGAATGATTTATTGTCTTATAGCCAAACAAAACAAAAAAAATTTTTTTTAAAGTTTGTTCTATGAATGTTGTGCTGAAACAACTTTTCAGAAAAGAAAAAGATGGTAAAATGTCTTAACTAGATACTGGACTTGGACATTGAGAGTAAGACTTAATGCATAATAAATGTTCAATAAACAGATTATTGTTCCAATTATTCTTGTGAAAATTTTGTAGAAATGCAAGCAGATCCCAATATACACCAGATTAAAAACAAACAAACAAACAAACAAACAAAAAACCAGAATTACTCTTCAACATGTGGAGATGGCCAAGAGGAAGTGTTGGCAACCTAAAAATGCCCTAATTCCTCATTTCACTTCCAGGCCATTCTTCCCCACTCTCCTTAAGTCAAAATGCTCTATCCCAGCCCCATTCATGGTCTACTATTTAGCCTTGGAAATCTCATTCTGCCCGTGCTCTAGCGCCCACCTGTCAGGCCCTTCAGTTGCCATCCTCAGCCCTGTTTTCCATCTGGCAAACACATCTTTCCAGATCCATCTAAATGCCATTTCCTTCTAAGCTGACCTGGTCATCCCAAAGCCGAATTAATTAATCTCTCCTCTGAACTACCATGGTACTTCATATGGTCTTCCATTGTGGTACTTACTGTATAGCAATGTAATTACTCATGGGTGGGAAATTCATCTTATTTACCTTTGTTACTCTAAGGCTTTTTATCAGTACCGGGCACATAAAATCTGGTCAACAAATGTATGCTGAATAAGAAATACTAAAGGCTGCTGTTTGAAGGTAAGCAATTTCAGATAAACATTATCATTTACAGTAGGGTACCTGAGCTCACCAGAAGGATAATATTACAAATGAATGTCAGCATTTAATGCTAGCCTCAAATAACCAAAGAGGCACCTAAAAAATCACGTGACTCTAGAGCTGAAAGGAGACTTTGAGACAATCTAGCCCACCTTCTGCTACGTAAATTAGGTAATAATGGCCCAGAGCACATCCACGTTCCACAACTAATAAGTGGCAGACCTCCTGATTCTAAGTTTATAGCTTTCTCCATTATATTCTGCTCTCTCTGCATGATGAACTTTTATAGCCTACTGCCATCATTCAAGATTACTTTTTATGGTGTAGTCCCAAATTCACCCACTTTGATGCACACAGGCAAAAGAACAGATTGTTTTGAGAAAACTATCCATTAGCTAAAAACAAATACTCGCATGGGCAAATCCACCTGTGTGTTTATATATGTCCCTGAAGGATTAACGGTTGCTGCCTTTCTAAAAGATTTAGCTTAAAAAAACACACTCAGAAGAAAAACCTTTGCTGATAAGCTATTTTTAAAAAATACTCCCAACATAAAGAAAACTATTTGCTTTCAAGGGAGAAGCCAGTTATACTGTCCATAAAACACCAGTGAAGAAGGCTAATCACACCAATTAGGCATCCTCTGTGGAACACTATCAAAATATCAGAGGGAAACAAATTACAGATTTGGAGTGGACATTGCATTGCCCAAAGTCAATGGAACCAACTGATTTTTGGACCTTAATTACTTAATATAATCTGATTTTGTTGGATGCATTAAGATAAAGTAGAAACTGTGTGTTTATCCAGCTAGTAAAAATAAAATCAAATTACATGAAACTAAGTACTATTCAGAAAAAGAATATCTAGCCAAACATTTCAGATAATAAACATCAGAACTATAATAAATATTAAAATTGAATATTTAAAAATGGGTTGCAGCACTAGAAATGAATATTTATATTAAGACAATTGTGTTATTACACCACTAAGTAGACGGATGAAAGGTCAGAGTGTAATTTAAAAGATGACAATGACCAGCATCTGATTTAGTCTCAGTTTTCTTAGCAATCGAATATTTATGTGTAAATTATACATGCCAAATTTGCAACCCCAGTGTATATCTGTCAAGAGTGGGCATATGCTTAGGAGAACGTGAATTAACGTTAGTACCAGCTTAGGCAAAGTATAATTAGGAGGATAAAACTGTCACAAGAAAATAATGCTTGCTAAAGCTATAATACGTTTTCTTCTTAGTGCTATTTCAAAAAATTAACCACATTCTTCTGTTCTCCTCCATGAAACTGTATACCTAAGTTATAGTATTTATTAAGCATCCACATGGAAGACAAGCAGGTGAAAGTGGTTCATTATTAGAAATTGATACTAAATTGGAAAATGTCAGAAACAAGAGAAGCATTTTACACATAAACATAGACTTAGAACTGAAAAGAAAAGCGAATAGAATAGATGCATACAAAAGGGCAATTTGAAAATCTAAGGCCTTGAAATCAGATAATCTAATTTCTAAAACCTGGAAAGCAGAAACCCTGAGAAGATTTTTCAGAATCCGAAAGTTTATCATGCATTTGCAATAAATTTGGGTATGAAGGTAAAAGAGAGAAATAAATATTTGGGTTTGCCTAAAAGATAACAAACAATAGATCCTTGTAAAAGACTGCTTTCACTTTTTAATCTCAGAAACAAGAAGGAGAAAGAAAAGGAAAAACTGCCAGAATGAAAACACTGATTAATGAACAGAATAAAAGCTAATAACAAGAGCAGGATCACAGCCCAAAAGAGCTTAAAGGGCATCGATGTCAAGAGAAAAATTACTCAGTTACCCTTAATCCATCATAGTTCAACTAGAAACACTAGAAAAAAGCAAAAAACTATCCTAAATACCACGTAAAATCTCCCGATTACCAACTGCTATTTGATAAGTGGCCAAAAGAAGCAATAAATAACTTGCCACTGGGGAATAACAAAAAGAATAAAAAAAAAAAAAAAAAAAAAAAAAAAACCTCTGAAAGGCAAAATTCAAAAGGACTAGCAACAAGAACTGGGTGGTAAATAAAATCTCCCCTGCTTCCTGAATTCCAAAATGAAAGCCTTTGCCAGCTAGATTTAGAAAAAAGGATTTTTGACAGTTATCAACACATTACTGGAAGGTCTGAATTTATTCTGCAAAATGATTATTGCTAATTAACCGACTAAATGATTAACACGGTTTGAAACAGCGTCTATTTATTTTCATGGTGATAATGAGAAACACTGTTCTTTTTTCTCAAAGAGATAAATCTGGAATGGAAAGCCTGCTGAGTCATTACCAGGGGCCCTTTCATCAGTATTTTGAAATTTTCCAGAAATTTAAAGTCCAGCACAAAATACATTTTATAACTGATCATGAATAAAAGGCCCTATAAGCCAATAAGCCATGAAATTATATAGGTTCATACACTTTTATTACATAAACAGAACCCACCTTTAGGTCTTCAGAACATAATATCCTTTACAAAACACCCCTTTCAGCAAAGTAGTTTTCAAAAAGTCCTATTTACGATGGTTTCTGTCATATATTCTCATGTCAAAGAAATGCTTTTAAAAATGATGTTGCTCATGCTTTAGTTAAGGTGTAACAGGTACATTAGAATCAAAGGCACATTACTTAATTTGTGTTACATCTTCCAGAAATAAAGCGAATTGATGTCCTTTAGAAATCCATGGAATAAAGTCCAAAAAGAATAAAACATAATGCGCATCAGTCCAAAAATGATTGCCAAAGACAGAAATTATTATTACCGAAACTCAGAAATTCAAACTCACATTAATTTAGTGCAAAGGCTTGTTCTGCGTTCAGCAGTATATTTTATTTCTTTAGAACATCAGCTGCAAAGCTGTTTAGATCTTTCAAAAACATCAACTCTTCTGATGACAAAATGGTGAATGAATTAAATTCAGAACTACAGTTTGTGAAGACACATGACATTTATGATTCATGAAATAGAAGTCATGTAATGCTAAAATAAAGTTTCAACTGAGAAATACAGATTTAATTAAAACTGTGCTCTATTCAGTGTTTGAATCCATATTATGAAAATCAACTGTACAATGATTACTGAGTAATCATCTCAAATATAACTTCAGGTGCTGTTTAATGTCACCTTACAGCAGAGTTCTTAGACTTAGGTGTGCACGGGTACAATATTGGAAATTTGTTCAAAATGTAGAAACCCTGAGGCCTGGTGTGAGAAACACCGCCTTAGAGTTCTGGAAAGTCACTGAGAAACCATCACTTCTCCTCAGGCCCAGGAATGAAGGACTAATGCACAGAACATAAAGGTACATAAAAACTTACATGTCTTTGTTGTTATCAACACAATTATTGCATTTAAACTCTATGCATTCACACCTTAGACTCAATTACAAAGTGACTATAAGCATTTCATATTTTTCTACAAATGTTGATAGTGCAGGCCTATCTACTATTTTTATCTCAGAAGGGAGATGCATGGAGTTTAGCCCAGTATTTTGGAGCTAGAAGGGAGGAGGATCGGTCATTGAGTCCAATATTCTATAAGTCAGAAAATATGGCAGAGAGGGGTCACCTGTGCTCCTTTGGTCAAAGACTTTAGTTGAAGGTCAGAGAGAATCCAGGCCACTTCCTGACTCGGGATTCTTTCAAATTAGCAAATATGTGATGTTTTTATTACTCAGGAAAAGTGTATAGAACTACTTTCAAAAATATTTTAGGGACAATACACTAGAAGTGTTATCAAGAGATAAACTGCTTTGTAGTTAAAAAGTGAAAACTACAGCCTAAATGAAAGGAAGGGAGAATAAAAGGAAAATGGTATTTTTTTCAGCTCTCATTATACAAGAGATGATGACCCATTTACCAATGAAAAGACACTGAGGGCCACAGTGACCCTCTGAGACCCTCTTTCCAGGGTCACACAGATGAAATATGGGGCCAAAACAGCATCTTTCCCAAGGCTTATAACTGTAGGCCCTTGTACTATGCTGTGCTATACCTGGTAGGAAAGAATATAGAAATACAAACTAAAAAGCATCACTTATTTTAAAAGTCTTGCTATTTCATGAAATGGCAGACCATAATGATTTGGTGTGGACATTAAACAAAAAGAGTTTACATGCCTCATTAAGATAACTTTCTGGAGCTTTGAATCCATGGCTTATACGTAATGGGTTCAGTATATTTTGTTTAGCCACAAAATCACAATTGTTAAATCTTTAATTACTGAAATATGAAGTTATGCAATTTATGTTTGAAATCTGCGTATGCTACTCACCAAATTTTTGTTCTTTAAAAATTAGTTTTGCAATTTTCAAAACACAGTAGCTTCATAATGCATATAGCAATCACAAGACTTTATCAACCTCTGGTTTCTGAACTCACATCCAATATTCATCACTTTCCTCTACTGAAATAACTCCTCACCTGTGGAGTATTTTTTTTCTTTTTAGTGCAGACATGCTACAGCACACCATCTTGTTTGTGAAATCAATATTTAAGTTGATTCAGGAAAAGTGTATGGAACTAATTTCAAACATCTTTTAGGGGCAATTCATTAGAAGCAATTCATTAGAATTGCCCCTAAAAGCAGTTATAAGATAAAACAAGGATTTGGATGACAATGATGGACAATATTGTCATTATCATCCAAATCTTCGTTTTATCTTATAACTTAATTCAGAATGCTATTTGATGCCTATTTAATGGCTAAGGTTGCTATGTTTCTTAAATACTCATATTGTTTTTCTAATGGTAATACCATAAATTCAAGCCTATATTTTTCTTTTTACAACTGATATAAAGTGCATCATGATATTTTAACTGCTATTTATCCTCCTCGGAGAACTGCTGGTTCTTCTATGCTGCATAAATATTTCTTATTTTAAGGTAATTTGCAACCTAATATTTTGAAGATTCCAAATACATATTGGAAAATACTATTTTCCTGGATTCTAAGTTGCAACACGTTGAATTAACTCAAAGAAAACAATTTTCTATATGCAATAAGCTATCTGATTATCTGATTATCAACACCCATACAAGGGAAGAATAGCTGAAAAAAGTATTTTTACTAATGGTTGTTTCTAAAATGCTTTTTTGTGTGTTGACTTCAATATAGGTTTGAAATTGTGCAGTTTCACATGTCAGATATAATAAAGCAGCTTCAGTGAAAAGATTCAACCGAAGAGAAGCTACAAGACCCTCAACTTGCCCACATTCGCATTCCCACATTTCCAACTTGTTCCTCCTGCTTCAGTCAGTACCTAGCCTTGGCATGGCTGCTTCCTCTATTTTTTTTTTTTTTTGGCACGGCTGCTTCCTCCTCTTTTTTTTTCTTTTTCTTTTCTTTCTTTCTTTCTTTTTTTTTTTTTTTTTTTTGAGACAGAGTCTCACTCTGTCGCCCGGGCTGAAGTCCAGTGACGCGATCTCGGTGCGGTTCACTGCAACCTCCGCCTCCCGGATTCAAGCGATTCTCCTACCTCAGACTCCCGAGTAGCTACGAATACAGGGGCAGGCGCCCGCCGTATGCCCGGCTAATTATTTGTAATTTTAGTAGAGACGGGGTTTCACTATGTTGGCCAGGCTGGTCTCGATCTCCTGACCTCGTGATTCGCCCGCTTCGGCCTCCCAAAGTGCTGGGATTACAGGCGTGAGCCACCGTGCCAGGCCCTCTCTCTTCTATTTAAAAGGATAGGCGCAGCCTTTGGAACCGAATGTCTTTCCTCAGGCCTCATAATAGAAAATGAAAAAAAGTCCATTCTGGCAACTGGCTGCCTTAGGAAACAGAATTTGGGATTCTTACCCTTCCAGCTGCTGTCCAGTCAAAGACAAAGGCAATAACCCAATAAATGTGGTGAGACAGTAAATGGAAACTGACATAAACATGGCAATAAAAGCCTACTTCCCTCTTTGCAATCAATACATAATGGAATGGGTATGATTTTACACCATAAAAGATCAGAGAATAATAGAATTTGGGCTGAATAAAGCTTAGAAAGAAGCCACAACATTTTCCATACCTTTTGATTTTCAAAACGATTCTTAAGATTTGTCGAGAATATTTGTTTTCAATTGTTTCAGTGAGGCTCAGTTTTGACCACATGCAACGAAAACAGAGAATTTCATGGAGGATCGTCACAGGATTGGCTCAGAAATGTAATCCTGTGAGCTGTCCCGTTTCATAAAGGATAAGGTTCCGACGCCTGCACCGAATGTTCCCCCTTTCAACGAGGCTGGGCCGAGGTTGGGCTCCCAGCTGCTGGGGCATTTTTAGTCCATCTTGGGCTCTCACCTCTGCCTCCTGCTCAGCTGTCAGAATGCCAGGCGGCTGTGCAGCCCAAAGCAGCCCACTCCGTTTTAAACTTGCTCAGTTTGCAATCAGGTAACCCGCTACTGACGACAGAACCCTTAAGGTCCGTTTATATGCGGTTCTCAAGTTTAGGTCTAGGGAAGTTTCCAGGAAACTTAGTGTTCGGGGAGGAATTTGTTTTGCTTTTGCTAATCAAAGACACAAAAGCACAGCTGAGTCCCGAAGCTGGTACACGGGAAATCGCGGTACCACCGTCCCCTCACCAGAGCGCGCAACAATCACTTGCGGAGCGGGTAAAAGGTCCCCACCTTCCCCCAGCCTGGGGCACCTTCACTCCTACGGCCCCAGCTGGTGGTGGTCTTGACACCACGCTCGGTGCGGGGTCACACGCCAGAGCTGGAATGGGGAGGTCCAACCCCAAGTAAAGCGACAGAGTAAGGACACAGTGGTGGTCAAGGGCTGTCTGCTAACCCCAGTCCCTAAAGACAGTGTGGAAAGTCCGTCCCCGCGCCAGCCCTTGAAGCGCTCTGCTGGTCCGGCCGCGGCCCCTCCCCTGCGCGCCCCCACCTGTTGTGAAGCTCCCCAAGCTCCTTCTAGCCCAAGTGCTTTGGAAACTGCCAAAGGACACTCAGAGGCCAGGTAATGTGACAGGCAAGCATAAATATGCAGAAGAGATGGAACCAAAATAGCGGGCACGCAGGGCCGGAGCTCGCGGGGGTCGGGGATCTGGAGCCGGGCCCTCGCCGCCGCGCCCGCGCCCGCGCCAGCGGTGCCAAGACCCGGCGGGCGGCGCCGGCGCACTCCGGGCACCGAATCTGCAAAAGGGGCCCTGAGCGGGCGGCCGGACACCTCGCAGACTGCGGACAGCGGTCGGGGCGGCAGCCTCCCCGGGGCTCCACTGCCGACCCGCCGCCCGCCGCTGCCATCCCCGGCCCGCTCCTGCGGGGTCCCCGACCCAAGCCCCGAAGGCGCCCGCTCTGCGCGATCGCGCAGCCCGACTGCATGGAGCCCGGCGCGATGCCCCGGCCGGCCGAGCCAGCCACGACGCGGGAAACCGCCGCCCGCCACTGCGAGGGCAAAAAGAAGATGGCGGCGGCTGTGGCGGCGGCGGCAGCAGCGGCGGCGGCCTCACACGCGTCGCTGACGCCAATGGTGCGCGCCGGTCGGCGGGCCGCGGATGGCGGCGGCGGCGGCGGCGGCGGCGGCGGCGGCGGCGGCAGCGGCGGCCCGGGCTCCGGCGAGGGGCGGGGCGAGGCAGGGAGGGGGCCGGCCGGAGGCGGAGGCCGGGCCAGAGGCTGGAGGGAGGCGGCGGGGACAGTTTGTTGTGCTCGGAACATGGCGGGCGTTGGCGACGCGGCCGCCCCGGGAGAAGGCAGCGGTGGCGGCGTAGACGGCCCGCAGCGGGACGGCCGCGGCGAGGCGGAGCAGGCGGGCGGCAGCGGCGAACAAGGGCCCCCGCCGGCGCCTCAGCTCACTGAGACGCTGGGCTTCTACGAGAGCGACCGGCGGCGGGAGAGGCGCCGGGGCCGCACAGGTGAGGCGGGCGGCGCTAGGCCGCGGCGGGCACCAAGGGGCGGACTGGGCACCGAGGGCGGCGGGGGCGCTTTGGGACCCTGGCCCCCGAGCCCCGCGGCCGGCGCTGCCTCCCGGGGCCGCCCGGGCTGTGGGCGCGCGCGCTGCCGAGGCTCCGCGGCCGTTGACAGCTCCTCGGGCGGGTTCCGCGCGCACCGCCGAGGTTCCCGTGGCCGCGCCAGGCCAGGTGTGCGCTAGAAGGGGTCTGCGGCCGGGAAAGTTCTGTCCGGGTCCCTGCACCGCCCTCGGAAGGTCTTAGGTTGGCGGGCATCTCCGCGTCTCGGAGCCAAAACGTGAGAAGCACACGGCTGATTTCTTAATTATATTCATGTCAAGGTGACTTTTTTTGTTCTGTATTTTAAGTGAACTTGAGCCGTAGAGACCTGTTAACTTGCCCTCCAAATAGATGTTTCACAGACAGCTGACGGTGTGGTAGTGACCATGAAGTTCAGTAGTTTTGCCCAGTACAGAAATATTTAACACTCCATGAAATGTTGCATCCGAACTTTTCCTAAACTGAAACTTACGCCAAAAAAAATTGCTAGATGAGAAAATGTGTACTTACGAATGCTACATTCAGTGACCAGTTTTAAACGTATTGTTACAATGTTACAGTTTCTATAAGATCTAGGTTTTTATTCTCATTTAAAAAAAATTTTTTTAACTTGCGTTAGTATTCATATTGCAGTTGCAAATTAGTTTTAAATGAAAAAAGATTTTAAGATGGATGTCTTCTTGAATATAGAGTGAACCCAACCTTTTAATTCCTCAAGCTTTAAACAGCAGCTGAACCATAACTCCATTAAATTTCTTCCAACTAAAAAATTATTTCTGTTGTCCAAAAGGGACTGTGTTAGCCGTTATTTCCTGCGGTTCATGCAAATAACTTTAAGTTGTGAGGCTGATTACATCATTGATTGTACTTGAGTATGGAAATTTTAAGAGTACTTAAGGGGCATAAAGTTGATCAGATGAGATTCTAATTGATTTGCTGATTCCCAGAACTGGACGTAGGTTCGATTTTGAAGCAGTCTATATGAAAATTACAGACTGTCTTGTTTGGTCTTTTTCAATTAACCACTTAAAAATTCTCAACCATACTTTATTTGGTTTAGTTCTCAGTTAAACATTTGCTTTCAAGAGTATTTACTTTCTGAATTGGCAGGATCTAAGTAAGTCAAAATATCAAATCTCTCAACTCTCTGTTTACTTACTTAGACTTGAATATTAAAAGCACTCTTGTAAATAGAAATAGATGTTGCCAGGCTTCACTATACTTTCTTTAAAATATTTCTCAGTTGCAGGAAAGCCACCATTTTAAAAGCCCTTTTTTCTTGTTTGCATGGAGAGGAAATGAAGTTGTTTGAAGCCTATTGATGAGCACAGATCTTGAGCTTGCAGTATCACTTCACACTTCTTCCCTGGATTTTCTGGGACTGGATACCTGGACTTCCATGGACTTCATTATATCATGTATCCATTCTTCACCAACATGGTTCACCATGTTTAAGGCTGGATTTTTTTTAACCCATAGTTGCAGGAAGTCATTATCAGGGAGATGCCTCCAGGTTTAGCTGTTGGGGTAGTCCTTGTTCTTTCCCCAGTTCCATTGATTTTGTGTGAGGAGATGTCAGTGGCCACTCCTGCTTTACCAAGTCACACTAGCCTTGGTGATCAGGATTTAGGTAAGAATTCCAAATTCCAGGAGTGTTTCAGCTGGAGCCACTGGCCAGTGTTCTCTCTGAGCCTCCACATGAGCCCTGCCTTCTTTTCCCCTGGTGTCCCTGCTCTGCTAAGTCACATAGCTCCTGCCACTGCTAGCACCCAGCCTGTAGCTCTGATAACCACGTTTGTTAGAAGTTTCTCCACTAGAGACTGAATTATTTTAGTCCTTCTTCAGTGCCCAGGCTGCTAAGTCTAGTGCTGCCCTCTTCCCCTGCTCTGTAATCCTTCCTTCTCCTCCTTTTAAGAATTAAAAAAAACGATTCTGTAGGAGCTGACCGGGGTCAGAGGGCCTTTGAGTGGCAGCACCTAGAGTCATTTGGATAGCATTTCTCCCTGAATCAAACTAGTCCTCCAAGGCTAGATGCTCGGACTTAAGGTATTACTTGTCGATTTTTTATTTTCTTGTGTGCCTCTGAGAGTCTAGCACACCTGCTCTTGAGCTCTAGATCCCCCTGCAAGTTAAGGCAGCCTTTGGCTTTTCTTTTTGAAAGTCATAATTTTAGTGTCTTGGTGGCTGAACCATCAGTTCCAAAGTCCCCTTTATCATTTCTCACAAGGAATTTAGGGCCTCTACAGAAAAGACATTTGTTGATCAGTCCCAACAGCCTAGAATTCCCTGAATGAATGTACATATTAGGTACTTATCCAAACTCTTTCCATCTGAATAAAATAAATCAAAATGTGGTGTCTGAGGTTCATTTTTTGTTTTATATCTCTCCTTGTTGATTTATATGTTTAGAAACTAGATATGTATATTTGTTTGTATGAACAGCTATATATGCTATATATTGTATTATACATGTGTCTCCATTAAGTCTAAGCTTTCATTTCCTCGTCACTTCGTTCTCAGAACTCCCGTTCTGACTTATATTTAGCCTGGCAATAGGCTGAAGCATGTCTCAGATGTGAGTACTTACACCTTTTAACGTAGTTAGAATTGGGAATCCCACTCATCATTCCTATTTTTATTTGCTGTCTCAGAATGGTCATTGTGTATTCCCGTGTTGCATATGTGGTTACTGGCCTTAGACTCTGGATATAGTGGTTATCAAGAACTGCAGATTGATCTCTTCTGTATTTTCTTCCTGTCCTTAAAAATACTACCAACTTCTGTTGTTCCTTTTGACAGAAAACCAAATAATCAATATTAGGTTTTTGTGCTTATTCCCCACTCGATTCATCTGTAGAAGTCTTAGGCAGGAGAGTTTCTGTATAGCCATATTTTTACTAAACATTAGGAAATCTGTGTTTTTGGCTTGGTTGGGTTGTTGAACTGCTTTGTAAACTCTGTGCTTGCTTAGACTGCTTGCCTAATCCATTTGGTTCTGTTTCATAATGCCACTACTAGATAGTTCAGTATCTGAAGCATCTAGGTTGGTTATAGTCACCGTGGAGACTTAACAGAAGGCTTGGTGTAAACAAGGGTAGGTAGCACCTGTGAGGATGAAACAGTACCTGTGTAATGCAGGTGTTGGAGATGCATGGGGATAGGTATTGCTTGTAAAACAAGAAAGCCTGAAGTCCAGTATAGGTGAACATATTGTTTCTACTGGTAACAGTGCCATGGACCCATTTCTTTTCTCCTTTAGTAGTGACTCCGGACTTCTAAAACTTCAACTTATTATCCATCTCTTTTGCCTCTCTCTTTACCCATGGTTAGACCTCTTCTTGCTTCACATCTGTTAGAGATTGAGCAGAGGCAGGAAGAAAGACTGAAAACCCAGAAAAGTCAGCTGAATTTTTAGCAATACCCTCAAAAGATTTTGAGTGGGACGAAGGTTTTAACTACTCATATTACCTATGTCCTATTCTTTGTATAATGGAAAATTTGTCAGTTTCTTCTTATAAATACATATTTGTTAAAATATGTTCTCATTTAACCAATCTTCATCTATATCACATAGTTATCCCAGTGGCCCCAAACTTAACCTAATGGATGATTAAAGGGTGACTGATTCTAAAATTATGATCTTAGAGCCAATTAATTTGTTTACAGAGAAAAAGAAAAATAATTATAAAACTGGGAAATTACTTGGAGTAACCACAAACCAGATACAAAGTAACAGCGTCTTCTGACAAACAATTGCTTTGCTTTTAAAATTCTCACTTGCTTTACTTAATTAGTATATATAGACCAAATGAACAATGAAAAGTTACTTATTTTGGTTTTTGATCAGTTCAGTGCCTTGGCTTTTTACAGTTTTTAACTTTAACCTAGTTTACTCTGAAATTCAATCCTAGCAGCCCATTTGTACTCCAATTTGGGGACTACTTGCATAAAAGAAGTCTCTAGAAAGCGTATATAGCATTGACTGTCAAATTAATGATATTCTATTCTCATTTGTAATCCTTTGCTTTATAACCTTATGACCTTGGAAAAAGTCACTCCTTTGTTTATACCTGTTTTCCATCTATACATTTATAAATATTCTACTCTTTACTCCTCTAAATGAGACTATAAACATTTTTTCAAACATCTTAAAAACTTGAATATTTTGTGTGAAATGGTTCTTTTACTTAATGTTTGACTTAGGAAGGCAGAATTACTGTTGTATTATTGATTCCCAGAAAAGCTGATTACTAATTGGCCTTGTACAAGAGTGTGTCTCTGTTTAATAAGCTTATCTAATATTTTAGTGTAACCTTAATAAAGTTTACTAAAGTTTTATGTTATTTAAGACTATGGAGGTATGCATGTTTCATATTTTCCCAACAGTTAACCAGTATTACTTTCCAACTTTTTAAATGCTCAATGCTATTTTAAGAAAGATATATTTAGACATATTACTGAACATATAAATATATTTATGATTACTCATTACTTTTAATTAATACTTTTTAATCTTAGGTTCTTATTTCTAAAATAAGCTTTCTTAGAAGATAATTAAACAATGTGTTTTTTATTTTAGGGGTGAGGAAAAGGCAATTTATACTATGCTTTTTCTGAATTTAAGTTCTGGATCACAGAGCAATTCTGTGGTAGGAGACGATATTGTGTAAAAATATGTTGGAGGGGCTGGGTGCAGTGGCTCACACCCGTAATCCCAGCGCTCTGGGAAGCTGAGGCGGGTGGATTGCCTGAGCTCAGTAGTTCGAGACCAGTCTGGGCAACGCGGTGAAACCCTGTCTCTACTAAAATACAAAAAATTAGCCGGGCATGGAGGTATGCGCCTGTAATCCCAGCTACTTGGAAGGCTGAGCCAGGAGAATTGCTGGAACCCAGGAGGCGGAGGTGGAGGTTGCAGTGAGACGAGATCACACCACTGCACTCCAGCCTGGGTGACAGGTGACAGAGCGAGACTTTGTCTCCCAAAAATATATATATATATAAAATATATATATGTATATGTATGTGTATGTATATGCACTGGAGGAACTGATTTGGATTTATGATTGGTATTATTTTCCTCATATTACATATTCACAGTTGACGGCTGGGCGCGGTGGCTCACACCTATAATCCTAGCACTTGGGGAGGCCAAGGCGGGTGGATTGCTTGAGCCTAGGAGTTCAAGACCAGCCTAGGCAACTTAGTAAAACCTCATACCTATAAAAAATACAGAAGTTAGGTGGACATGGTAGCATGTGCCTGTAGTCCCAGCTGCTAGAGAGGCTGAGGTGGGAGGATCGCTTCAGCCCTGGAGGTAGAGGTTGCAGTGAGCCAAGATTGTGCCACTGCACTGCAGCCTGGGCAACAGAGTGAGACCCTGTCTCAAAAAAAAAAAAAAGAAAATTCACAGTTGACAAAACATAGTTCTTCTAATGTTGAAACACTTGTTTATGTTATAATTAAATAGTAAAATTTTGTTTGTTTGTTTGTTTTGAGACAGAGTCTCATTCTGTCGCCAGACTGGAGTGCCTTGGTGCCTTGTTGCACCCTCCGCCTCCTAGGTTCAAGCAATTTTCCTACCTCAGCCTCCCTAGTAGCTGGGACTGCAGGCACACACCACCATGCCCAGCTAATTTTTGGTATTTTTAGTAGAGACGGGGTTTCATCATGTTGGCCAGGATGGTCTCCATCTCTTGATATCAGGATCCACCCGCCTCGGCTGCCCAAAAGTATCTATTTTTGAAAGACTTTTACTGAATGATATTTCTTCCTGGTAAGACTGGGATAAATGAACTAAAATTAATTGACATCTTAAAAACTGAAATCAGTGTTCAGGAAGTAAATATTTGGATTATTGGAAAAATACTCTTAAAACATAAAGGTAGATGTTTAGCATAACAAATGAGAGTGACTGTTTTGCTTAGAAGGAATAAAATACCACGAAAGTCTGACAGAAGTTAAGATGTACTTAGCTATCAGAGTTCTTGGTGATACCCGTAGGTAAAGAACAGTGGCTTTGCTAAATTATTAACCAGGCAACTGTAGCCAAAATTATAGGACAGGTAAGTTCAGAGGGGTCTATAGAATTCTGGAGAGCAATGTTTAGCAAAATGAAAACAAGCGAAACACTGAAACACAGGTGTAACTCGGCACTGGGGATTGAGTGGCGCACTGGGAAATGCAGCCTTCTCCAGGGAAAGGTGGGAGTGGTCCTGGTGGAGCAGAACCAACGAGGCTAACTCCTTGGCTCGGCAATGAGGCAGTGCACCCTCCTACCTCCTTCACCATGAATCACAGCCAAATTATAATTGTCAGAGAGATGGTTGATCATTTTGATATAGGTGAGAGAGTACACTGGACTAGGTGCTATTCCCAGTTTGTCGCTTAGCTTTTCAATGACTTTGTACTCAACTTCTGTGAACCTCAGTTTTTTCATAATATGAAAATGGACAAACTATGGACAGCATTAATTGCTCTCTTTAGCTCTCATGATTGTTGCAAGAATTGTATGAAGTAATGTATGCAAGACCTTTGTAAACTGCCTCATACTGTAAAGTAGAAGGATTCTGATCCCTAAAATATAGCCACTTACTCAGGAGTAGATGAGAAGGAGGGAAGACAAAGCTTTCAAGATATTTAACCTTATGAAACTTTGTTGTTGTGGTTAGTATTTCTTTAATGTATCATTTAAAACCATTCCCCAGCCCATTAGCATCGCGCTAATTATACACAAAGATTACCCCTACATTCAGAACTCACCAGCAGGGCTGGACTTCGAGAATATAGGGATACATGGGGCCTGCTCTCAGAAAGTTTATGGTCTTATAAGGGAGCAACTAGTAAAGAGTGTAGCTTCACAGAAGTCAGCCCAAGGTGCAGTGGGAGCACAGATAAAGAGGAGGGACAGAGGGCTCCTGATTTTCCAGAAGTAACGCAGTGGCCTGTTTACAAAAGCACTTGAGGCAATATTAGGAAAAGCTGTCTAATGGTGAAAAACACACACTCTAGCCAAAGACTTCTTGACTTTGAGTTCTGACTTTTCTGCTTGCTTCCTATGTGACCTTGGAGGTCTCCTTAGCCTGTCTGGGCCTTGGTTTCTTCATCTGCAAAATGAGCATAACAGTAGAACCTGTTTCATAGTTGTGAGAGCTGTACACTCAAAATAGGTTATGTTTTTCTTTGACTTTTTATATTCTCCATTGTAGAATCTAAACTGGTGTTTATAATTCAAATTCTTGGATATCTAGAGGTAGAATCCGGACACAGCATTGTTTTGTACTTGTAATTAAAACACTCGGTATTTATGTTGTATGATAACCTGTTTACAGAAAATTTACTTAGGTTGTATACGTTGTTAAATATACTTATTTGTCATTTTACCTTTTAATGATAGAGCTAGGATTGCAGAAATAAACATTAGATAACCACCAAACCAGAACTGATTAATACTACAGTACTTGTGAAGTTAATAGGAAGTAGTTGAAGACAGTGCATCATACTTTGCAGTTTTTATATACTTTCATACAAGTACTCTCTTAGTCCTTTGATGATTCTGTGGATAAGGAAAACAGTTGACAGATATTAAAAAAAAACTCCTCTAAGCTTCCATTTTCTCTTCGGTGAAATTGACATCTGTCACTGGAGTAGGGTCACAGGACTAATGTTTAAGACAGCTGGTACCAGGACTCCCTTTCTCTGATTGCTAATCCCATGCTCTTCTGTAGATCATAACCCAACTCTCATTATGGTCAAAGCTGTCATCCCCAGTCACCAGAGAAAACACCATTGTGGAGAATAATTTTCCAAATAAACCTTTTTTTTTTTTTTTTGAGATGGAGTTTCACTCTTGTCATCCAGGCTGGAGTACAGTGGCATGATCTCGGCTCACCGCAACCTCTGCTTCTGGGGTTCAAGCGATTCTCCTGCCTCAGCCTCCCAAGTAGCTGGGATTACAGGCCCCTGCCACCACACTTGGCTAATTTTTCGTATTTTTGGTAGAGATGGGGTTTTGCCATTTTGGACAAGCTGGTCTCAAATTCCTGACCTCAGGTGATCCTCCCACCTCAGCCTCCCAGAGTGCTGGGATCGCAGGTGTGAGCCACTGCACCCGGCCCCAAATAAACCTTTTTATTTAATTTGCTTTTTAAAATTGTAAATCATTGTGCAGTAATGTGTTTCTGTATCTCTTTAATGCAGATGGCATTCTTGTGGGCTGCCTAATTTCTTTCCTTGCACTTAGTGTGGACAGTGAGGATCTCTTCATTCCCAAACCCAGGGCACTCACTGACTGTGACTGCATCATGGCACCCTGTTCCCTCAGGGGGATTGAGGTTCAGGTACCCGTTGGGTTACCTTTACAGTCTGTTAGCTACACAGACAGAGTAGAGGCTCCTGTATCCTCAGCAGCTGCCACATTGAGTGAAGCTTTTCACTCCTTCCCTGCTGACTCCCCGAGTCTCCGAACAATTCTGTCACAATCACAAGTTCTTTTCTCAAGTATCTGGTGTGCTTTTCTTTTGCCACTTCTGATTTTTGTTTTATATTGGTACATTGTTATTTATTAAGCAATTCCATTACTATTGAACATTTTGATGAATTCCACTTTTGTATTCATATAGATCATCTTTCAATAAAGCAATTCAGCAGTAAAGAAAAATGGGAAAATGCCAGAAATTATCATATCAGAAGGGAAAGATCACCCACATGAAAGTTTAGCCCAGTTTGCCATTCACATTATTCCCTCAATTCTGTGTCAATTCTGTTCTTTGCTGCCTGCCTCCTTAAACAGACTAATTTGGCCACTCCATTTTATGTCTGTAATTCTTTCTTTTCTTAGTCACTTCCCTTTCCATTTCGTTTTTAGCTTTTCACTGTCTGATTCTGTTTTTGTTCTCTGTGATTTTTCTTCTTCTCCTCTGACCCATATATTGTTTTAGCAAACATTTGTTGAGTACCTGTTATGTGCTGGGTCCCAGTGATGCAAAGGTGAATGAGAAAACCAGATAAGAAAATGAATGTAGTATGCTGCAGAAAATCATAGGCAGGCGCAGGTACTGTGGAAGCCAAGTAGGGGAAAGGACAGACTCTGCCTGAGAAACTTAGGGAAGTCTTCACAGAGAAGGTACCGTCTGGGCATGTTCACTTCTGGAAAATTGGTAGGGAATTCTCAGACCAACGAGCAGTGTGAACCCATTGACATGTTTGGGAAAAATGAAAAGTGGTATAAAAAGAAAACTGTGACCTAGAAATTCAGAGGAGGCAGGTGTGAAGCATGACTGAAGAGATGGCCTGTGACCAGTGATAGAGGATCTGGGATGGCCCACACTGAGGAGGTAGGACTTTATTCTGGAGGTAATGAAGAATCACTGAAGAGTTTCAGCAAAACCATATCTGATCTGTGTGAGCTGCTGACTGGCTGCCAGGTGGAGTTAGCATTGAAGGGAGGAAAGATGGGAAGAATGGTACTCAATCAAGAAGCTTTTGCAATAACCTGGAGAGAGATGGGGAGGACTAAACTAGGGTGGAGTATAGGAAAAAGGGAAAAAGTTAATGTTTTAAAGGAAGAATTGGTAGGCCTTGGTAAGAAGAGAGAGGGGATTGTCAAGATTGGCCCTGGGCTTCTAGTGCAGCAACTATGTCACGGGTAAAGCCAGGGACTAAAGTCAGGACTCCAGGAAAGGTGTAGAGTCAGTGAGCAAGATACTGGTTTCGTTTTGCAGGTGATTTCGGTATCTATGGGATATCCAGGTAGAGGAGGCTGTTGGAAATATGACAATAGCCAGAGCTGTAGATGCGATGACTTTAGGATTTTGATGATGGTTTTAATTTTAGTTAGAAATCTAAAGGAAACAAAACATGTATAGGAAACAAAGTAGGTATAGGGAATAAATACCAGAAAGAATGATGAGGACATATTGGAGAATGCTACCATTAAAGGATGGCTGACCTTTTACTGTAGTGAATAGAGCACTGAATCAGCAGACACTTAAGGATCAGGTAGAGGAAGAAGGGCTGCCAAAGAGACTTAGATGAAAAAAATTAGCCATTCAAGAGAGAAGAGCACCAATGAATCAGATTTAGGTGGCACGGAGGGACGGGGAAGCTGCAGGGTTGGCTGCTGTCCGTAGAGTGTGGTGAAGTGGCCTCTGGAGTTCAAAGTTCAGAGTTCACTAAGGTCAGTGAAAAATTATGTATGTGGAATCTCCTCTGCTTTCTGAAAGTCCTGTTGCTTCTCGATTTTTACATGAAAGAACTGGTATTTGTAGATACTAATCAAAACATACTCTTTTTCCTGATTGGAAAACTGACTGAACTGAGTATGATTTGTTTATCTTTCATTAGTCTTGGCTGTTTTTGTTTGCAACTCAAAAGGCTTTCTTTTTCTCACCTTAAAAGAGCAGATCTTGTTCTGGTTCTAGCCAGCGTAGAACATATTAGAAAGTTCCTAACCAGAAGTTCTACTCTATGTGGATTTGGTTAGACTAAGTCCTTTAAATCCAAACATCCGTTAATATATACAGTTCACATATTGCGTACAATTAACCCATATGACTTCAACTGTAAATGTACTCTTCATGGTAACACTGACTCCCAAAAAGATTATGAATCTGGTATTTAAAGAAGTGTGTGTGTGTATGTGTGTACGTACACATATATATGGAATAAACCCTAACATAAGCAAGCCACTTGACATAATACTCAAAGAACTAGCGATCCGTTTTAATGCTGGACGAGGTAAGCTGTTGTAGACCTGTTGTTTAGAACCATAGTCAAGTTGGCTTCTAAGTCTTTCCAAGGGCTTTTAAGGATGGAGATATATATATATATATATAAAATTTTTTTTTTTTTTTTTTGAGATACAGTCCCGCTGTGTCACCTAGGCTGGAGTATAGTGGTGTGATCTTGGCTTACTGCAACCTCCGCCTCCTGGGTTCAAGCAATTCTCCTGCCTCAGCCTCCCAAGTAGCTGGGACTACAGGTGCCCCACCAGCACGTCCAGCTAATTTTTTTTTGTACTTTTAGTAGAGACAGGTTTCACTATGTTGACCAGGCTGGTCTTGAACTCCTGACCTTGTGATCCTCCTGCCTCGGCCTCCCAAAGTGTTGAGATTACAAGCATGAGCCACCACGCCCAGCCAAGGATTTTTTTTTACTATAAACTCTTTCCGCCTCACAGGTAGGCTTTAGATCATAGTACTCCTAGAAGGTGCAACTCCTTAAGTAGATCTGCATAAATGAAATCAACCTTCTTCCCTTGTCATTTTTTGGAGGGAACATTAAGACCACATTTGGTAAAAAGGAACATAAGGCCAGCTCAGAGCGAAGAGAACAGTGGACAGTTGGAAACCTTTTGGTAACCTGCGTTCTGGAAGAGAGTTTACTTCCTGCAGAGTAAACGTAGGAAGGTGTAGATGAAGTAAGGGGTGCTGAGGGTCATTGAGGGGATGGGCTGTCAGGGAAGTGTAATGCACTGAGAAGAGGTGGGGTCGAGCATCCAGAGCCTTCACTTCTCACCTTAAGCTTCCAGTTGTAGTGAGTGGAAAGTATATAAATAATTTCCTTTGACCTTGTTTTCCTCATCTGAGATGAGATGACTATGGAGTAGTTTGCTTTAGAGGAACAGAGGAAAAACATGGGTGAATGGAAAGATCCAAGGAAGGGGAAGTTTTTCTGATCTGGTTGAGGTTGCACTTTGTGTAACTATTGTGAGTGTCATGTTGGCAAGTCTTCATGTGGGAAAATGGCATTATTTAGACGTTTGTGCAGGATTTCTGAGGCTAAACTAAGAAAGGAGCTAGGGCACTGGTATACATGTAGTTCACCCAGGATGGTTCTTGGACTAAAGTGGTGCCCGTTGTGTGACTTGGCTCCCTTTCAACTCTATATATTGCTGTGTTGTATATATTCTTGACAGCTACTGATTTTTCCTCCATCTCTGTCAGTCCAGGTACTGTATCACCTGTAAGAACCAAGACTGAGCTCTTGAAAAATACTTTCTTGACTATTCTAGCGCTTAGTAATTATTCCCTTAGATATTCCTGTGGCATTTTCGGTTTATATCACACAGAAGAATACTTTTCTCAAAAATACTTGCTGATCGTTGTGTGTAGTTGTTCAGTTCTAGACATAGAATTATAGATAACATTTATTTTGGTCTCTTTGTTTTATATGTGTATTACCTATGGCCCCAGCTAGCATGGAAGTTCCTTGATAAATACTGTTCTTTTTGTTTTCTGTCATTTTCTTTTCTGTAGAACTTTCATTGTTGAGGTTCCTCAGTGCTGAACTAACAAGAGGGTACTTCCTTGAACATAATGAGGCCAAGTATACAGAAAGAAGAGAAAGAGTATACACTTGTTTGCGAATACCAAGAGAATTGGAAAAGGTACTATTTTTTCTTCATTACCAGACATCATGTTGAAAGTTATGTCAAAGTATTAATTATGAAAAAGAAAATGGTGAACAGCTAGAGTTGGGTTTTTTAAATAATTGAAATAATGTTATTTGGGGAGTATAAATTTCCTTATAGGAAGAAGCTTTAAAGTTACATTTTTCAGTGTAAGACCCAATGATATTAATAGATCTATCAAAATCTGAACTTTTCTGCCTATCATTATCATTGTGTGCTACATCAAAATAACTTTTGTAAGGAATTAATCTCTACTTCTGTACCCTTTTAGTTCCCTTCACTTCTGTTTTACTAGAAACAGGTTTTTTTTCCCCCGTTCAGCTTAATAAATTATTTAATTTCAGCCTTTTTAAAGGTTTCAGTTTCTCAGAAAGCCCACGTGTGTATAAACATACAGGACAGTCTCTTCAAAGAAAGAGATGGTTTGTTTTATCTTTGTCACAGGAAGCATCACATTGCAGGGTGAGTGTAGTAACAGCAGCACTACATCTTCATGTGTCTTATTCCTTGTCTGTGCCTTATCCTATCAAGACCAGTAAAATAGGATGGGAAAGCAGCCCCTTCTCCCCTAGGTGATGCTAGAGTGGGTGAGTCTAAGCAATTCCAAAATTGCTTGCTAAAAGAAAAGAAGAAATAATTAAGCTTCAGCTATATTGAAACATGTTGTCATACTTCTATGGTAACATAAATCCTGTAATAGTCCAGTCATCTTCTTGGAATCATACTTTCTGTTGGAGTGGCTATCAGAGGAGTTTGGTTGGCTGGATTTATTGGTACATTGTAATAACAAGAGGTACTACAGGCAATGAGGAGTAAGGACCCAGCTGGTTTGGCTGATGTTCTGTTTCTGACAGTCTATCAGTTTAATAGAAGAAAAAGAGCCAAATGTAGAGTGACAATTTCAGAAATGTTGCTTTATGTAGGTTCTTGGTGAAGCATCACTTGCTGAAGTTTTAGGGAGTTCTGTATTAGGGTGGCATTTAGAGAGCTGGTGAGCAAGCAAAGATTAGAAAACAAATATGGCAATGGTTTGATTGCCTTTAGTGAGGATCATTAAATATGCTTAACTATTACTGTATTCCTACATTTCTAGAGGACTAGGGTTCCGTGGAGGAGCCTGAGGGACTGACAGATAAGGAGGGAGGAGGAGTGGGCAGGGCTGTCTGCAGTACTCCTCTCCAGCGCAGCAACAGCTCTGTCTTATATATTGGGATTTAACGAGGATTTTGTTTGGAGAAAGGAGTGGGGTAGGCGTGTGTTTCTTTTACTTGGAAAAAAATACAAGATGAAACCAGTTCTTGTGTCTTAAAAGACTGTTAGCTTGCTTTTCGGATTTCTTCCAGCAATAAGCCATGAGATGGAAGTGTGAGGACACAGTGCAGGGGAAGTGGGAGGGACAGCCTGCGAAGGCCTGTATTTGGACAGGACGGTGCCAGCCACTGTCAGCTTTTGCCCACCAGGCCTCAGCCCTCTACGGGGGAATTTGTTTCCTGTCTGTCTGAGTAATTATGAACTCCCATTTTTCTCTGGGGAGGACACAGAGGGATTTAAATCTGCAACTCCCACCAAACTTTATGAGCACAACTAGGGGACTGCTTCAAAGTGGGTTGGTGTCTGTCTGACCCCTTTTATTACCCCTCTTGTGGCAAAACTAATGAGCAGTGGCAGCATCCACTCCTGATTCTGTTACCTCAGCAGAGACGGGCTTGTTTCACGCTTCCTTCTTTCTTTCTCTTAAGGCAACTGAAATAACAAGCAATGTTTTGGGGTAGATTTCTCACAGAAACTTATAAGCATTTCATGTTTGTAATTAGGAGTATAGATTGTCTTCTGGAGAAAATAGCCTTATACTTATGTCTTGATGAGACTAAAGTATAAACAGTGATTTTAAATTGTGGTCCACTGTAGAACTACTAATGAATCAAGTAATCAGTATAAGTTGCCATCAGAATTTTTTTTTTTTTTAAGAAAATAGAAGAATTATCAGAGAACATTGCCTATGCTAAGAGTAAGTATTGTTTCATGAAACTTTGGTTCCATTTGTATGAATGTAAATGTATAATGTCAGAAAAGTTGCATTAACACTGCTAATACACAATTGTAATAATTTTCTAATGATTTTTGTTTTCCCTGAAAGAGGCTTTAGGCCTGTTTGGGAAAATTTGATGTAGTCTCTTAGAACAATACTTAAGAAGCTTTGTAGCCTAAATGTACAAAAGAACGTCATGCTTTTCTGTTTGGAGCATTTTTTCTTAACTTCTAAAACCAAGCAGGATGTAAAGGAAAGCAAATTTAGGTTTCAGTTTAATTCCAGGCTTAAATATCTCTCATAACCACATGAATTCACTCTGATGTCTTTAAGGCCTTTATTTTTTATAAATAGGATCTCACGTAAAGTTTTCATTATGAGTTGAAAGCCTATCTAGACATGCAAGATAACCTAAATTATTTTTTATTGGCTTTTTTTGTTTACATTGTCTATTCTAATATATAATACCTTACTCATTTTTTTTTCTTGTTTTTGATAAATGCTATGATATTTTCACCTAACCTTTTCAGGAAGAGAAACTTGAAAATTAAAGAGCACTTTGCTTCTACAAAGGTTGTAAACACCATAAAACATGTAATTAATTTTTATATTTTAAGATAAAAGTCAACTTCATATCTCTTATCAAACCTGTTTACTAATGTGAAAAAAAAATCCTCCAATTTTTGTATTATATTGTCATTGGATAAATACCTTATACTTGACATTTAGTAAAAATGAATTGCTTATATATTTTAAATAGTATCTCCAATTGTTAGCACATGATCTTCACTCTTAAACTTCTTATTTTAATGTAGGGGTACATAATTTTGGAGTGTTTTATTGGCTTTTGGAGACATTTCTTCTCTTCCACCATAAATGCCCTCCCCTGACCCCACAACCCCTTGGGTTCTATATACCAGATCTTCTGCTATTTATGTAGTCCACTTTGGGAACTTTATTATTCTTTTTTATACAACCAAGGAGATTAAACTATACTTTCTGTGCATTCTAAATTGAGAGGCAAGATAGTGAAGTGTTTAAGGGGATCATCTCTAAAGCTGGACTGCCTAACTCTGAATCTTGGCTTCACAATTGATTAACTGTGAGTCCTTGAGCAATTCACTTAATCATTCTGTGCCTAAGTTGCCTCATCTATATATTAATTATATGGTAAGCATGTAAAATTTTTCACAACCTTCACATCAGCCACTCAGGGGGAATGCACTGCTCTGCTAGAGTGAGAGGAATTTAAAGATTTCTTGTTCCCGATTACATTCTGGTGGATGTAATATTTTTCTTTGCAGTAGGAATAGCTTTCATCTTTGGGATGTGCTCAGCAGGAGGTGATTGGGAGAGGTGTGATTTTTAGGATTTCCCTGGGTCCCAGTTTTATCTCACATTATACTTTTAATCTCCCTGCTTTGCTTGCCACTAAACTTGACTTTGCTAACCCTGCAAGGGGCATGATTTTCTGACTCTTGGCCCTCTTGGGTTGCTGACCATAGGCAGAAAAAATATCTAGGGAAAGCTGTCTTCTTTCCTCTTTCCTTTTACCCAGGCTGTCTGGGAGTAAAGCTGATCTCTTTCATGAAGGACATAACCAGTGGCCATGAGAGATGATAATACACCCTACCATTTTCTGCCAAGCCCTGTAGAGTCTGGCCTCGGTGGGCACATGCATGAAACCTACAATTATAAAGAAACAGGGTGCTTTAACCAGAGGCTTGGTGAAATCGGGGGCAGGGAGCATCAGTTTCCTAAAGAGGAAATTCATGGTGAGTGATTTCTCACTGTCCCACACCCCACCTTGACTTAGACACTTACATCCCACCACTTGTATCTGTTTCTGTATGAATAATAAATAATGTTTGTTATGTAAGAATTAGGTGCTAGGTACTGTCCTAGGCACTTTACATGTGTTTGCGTTCAGTCCCTTCAACAGCCTTACAAGATATATGTATACTATTAAAGCTCCAATTCCTTTGCCCACCCCACTGTGGCAGTTCTACATTGACTTCCAGACAGATCTCTCCTTCCACCATTGTTTGGTGGAGGTATGTGCTAGTAGCATATGCTCTCCATTTAGGTCCCCTAGTCCCCTAGGAACAGTTTCCCAAGAGTCAGGTCAAAATTGTCTCTTGTCTAAGGACTAATTTTGTCATCTTTGTGAATCTAAAGCTACAGTAAATAGTAAAGAAATACCCATTATAGGATCTTCTAAAATTCCCAGGTATGTTTAAATCCTAATTTAGAAAGGTAAAGATGACTTACACACTTAATTATTAATTTGCTGCATCTATGTTTTGAGTACTTTCTATGTTCCAAGAAGGCACTTTTATGATGCAGAATACAGAGATAAACAAGACTCACACCTAGCTTAGGAGATATCAGATCCATAAGTTATTATAATACAGGATACAAAGTGACAAGTGCTTTTAAATAGTATAAATAAAATGTGAAGAATTTAGAGAAGGGTAAGTGTGCTTAAACAACAGGCCTGGGACGAGGATCCAGGAAGGAAAAAGAGGGAGATTTTGTAGTATAGGCTTTGTAGGATGGGATGGGTATGCTAGGAAGATCCAGAGGTGGAAAATTGTTAGGTGTGGACAGGAAACTACTGACACATGCTGGAAAGAAAGGTAGACTGGCCAACCTAGGCAATGTGGCAAAACACTGTCTCTACAAAAAATAGCCAGGAGTGGTAGCATTCACCTGTAGTCCTAGCTACTTGAGAGACTGAGGCAGAAGGATCGCTTGAGCCCCAGAGGCAGAGGTTGCTCTGAGCTAAGATCATGCAACTGTACTCCAGCCTGGGCAACAGAGCGAGACCCTGTCTCGGAAAAAGAGATAGACTAGATCCAGTTATGTTGAATGGTCAGGCTGGAGAGTCGAGTCTGTGGAAGGAGACTGTTAAATATGTGTTTCTTAGGAATGCTTTTAGCTGTATAGAACAGAAAAGCTGGTTAACAGTGATTTAAACAAGTAGGAAACTCTTTTTTTCAACAAGTCTAGAAAAAAAGAAGTCTCAGTTGTTGCAGGAGATTAATGACGCTGTCATGGACCCAAGTCCTTTTCATCTTTCTACTTTGCCATCCTTGGCAAATTGGCTTTGGGTCTTCTTGCTTGTTGTCTTCTAGTAGAAGGATGACAGCTGCAACCTCAGCATTACATCTGAATTATAAACAGAAAGAAATGGAGTGGGCATTGCCTCCTTTTTGACTATGCCTTTTATAAAGAATCCCAGACGTGGCCTGGAATACTTCCACTTCTGTCTTATTGTGCAAACTGAGCTACATAGCCATCCCCAGCTGCAAAGGAGGCTAGGACAGTGATTATTATGCTTTTCCAGCAAACGGAAAAGAACTGACAATGGTTATTGGGTTAGCCGTCCCTCAGAGCTTTCTTTCTGGAAAATTAGTATAGTCATATTCAACATGGACTGGAAGTGAGACAAGCAGGGAGAGCTCAAGATCCTTCCATGAATATAGTTAATATATGATTCTACAATTAAAATTCTAATTTAATTCTACAATTACATAATTTAATTATACAGATTAAAATCTTCATTTGATTTATTTATTCCCCTCTCATGGTATTTATTTCTTGTGTTAAATATGTCAGATGTATGTTGTGGATTATCATGAAACCTTTCAGCAATATTCTTTTTCGTGTTTATATGTGTTCATGTAAGTTTGCATATCTGGTTAAACTAAAATGAAAATATTCTGTTGACTTTTCTTTACCTTGTAATTCTGTGCTTTTGGCAATTCATTATTTCATTTTTACCATGCCTTGTACATTATAGCTATTTAACACATTTTTCTAAAAATTAAATTCAACTGCTTAGACTTAAATAGAACCCCTTAGTTTTCTTACCAATGAGGCAAATTTTTATAAGCTTTAAATTTGTCAGATTGAAGGTATAAGTATTGATATATTGTTATTACTAGGCATAAACTATTATTGTTGAAAGGGAGAAGGGTTAGTGTCATACAGGGGAATTATTTGTAATCAAGCATCAACAACCTTAGCTTCTTGAGTCTGTTTGTAATAGCTGAGGCCTGATCAAGTCATCAAATCTCTCTTGGGTTTTACTTTCTTCTATGATTAGAAGGTTGGACTTAGGTCATGTCAAGAGGTCTGATAGTGCATGATTCATTGAATGAGTTTGCCTATGAGGAATGGTGAGGGCAGATGGAAAGATTTAAATGTCTAGTTGAATAACTTAGTTTTGCCTTTTTGAAGGTCATGGCGGGGTTAGCATTTAGGAAAAAAATAATCCAAAAGTTCATTTCTAATGAATGGACTTAAAATGTCATATAAAGCCTTTTTGTTTTATGTCAGTGTGAGGTATATGTTAAGAAAACATAATGACTATTGTTTCCCCTTTATTTCAGTAAAACAGTCCTGGGATTTCACTGTGAAACTAATAGAGAGTACTTACTCAGACCCATATTTGTGGCAGTGTTTTCTTGGGCATCCTAGTCAGTTTCTAATTTCATGAAAACATGTTTAGAGAATCATCCCTCTAAATTCTTCTCATGATGCAGCTCTTGTTGGTGACACACCCTTGCGCAGATGTACCCCCCGTGTGGCTGCTGAGAAGCAGGAAAGCCAGTAGGGATCCACATGTCTCAAATCTCAGCAGCCTTGGCTGGTGCTTCTCCCCTTCTCTCTGAGGCTTGTCACACCCTGCTTGTGGTGGTGGTGACCATAGCTTCCATGTTCTTTCTGCAACTGTCTTACCATTCTTAATTTTTTCAGGGGAGGTTCGGCATGTGAGACCCATCAGATAGTTCTAAGACAAGCCAGCAAAGCCTTTAGGCCTCTACCGCATTTATTGATGTATTTAAAAGATAATTTTTGAACTTGGCACCATGGGGCCATGTTTATCTTTGTGAATCAGTCACTTATTTCTCTCATTTCAGCTTTGGAAACAGTCTTAAATTTCTCTTCTCTGTCTTTCATTGTCCTATATCAGGCTGCTGTGATCGTTCACACTGATGGCTCTTCTCCTTCCGTACTGTCCTCTCTGCTCGCTGCAGCCTGCTGTGGTGCTGCGTGCTGACCGCTCCCTTGATCTGATCCTAGATAGAAGGTATAGGATCAGAGCCTAGAGCAGTAGCTAAGACCTCTGTTCCTTAGGTGACACTCAGTCTTGCCTTGAACCCTGAGGGCACTCCTGCCTTGCTGCATCATTCCAGCCTCTCAGCAGGAGCACCACAGCCCTGTCTAAGCCCTGTCTGTAGCAAGCAAAATACCAAGTAATAGTTCCTGCCTGGTGGGTTGTTGTGAGGATTAAGTTAATGTGGGTCACATGCTTAAAATATAACACTATTCAACATGGATTGGAAATAAGAGAAACAAGAAAGTCTTAGGATCATTCTTTGTGCATAGTCCTACAAATTAAAATCTTCAATTGATTTGTTTTCCATGGCTACATATGCTTACATAGCTTGCCTATCATAAGAGAACCTGGCTCATGATAATCCCTTTTTTGGTCATCTCCTAGAATATAGACTTTCTGGGGCATGAATTTTTTAATTCAGATGATTAAAATGATTTTATTGTAGGGATAACCTTGAATCTGCAGTAATTGCTTTCAAAGTCAGTCATTTATAGTTTTCTTATTGATACCCTGTTCCCCTTGACATTCTGCTGATAATTGATCCCTACATGTGGGTTTATTGAGAATGTATTCATTCTCAGCAGAGATTTATCCAAATGTAAATGTTTCAAAATAATCTAATTACCTTCAGGTACCTCTTTAAAATAAAAGAGCTATAAGTGAAAACAATCAAAAGACAAGGATGCCTTAGAACCTAAGAATAAAAATTTGAGCTCCTTAACAATGAGCTAAACGTGATTTTCATGCCTCTTGCATAATGATTATAGCCTAACCTCACCGCTAGGTGGCTACTCACATTGTACCTGTGCATGTTCTTCCCTTGGTTTGGAATTCTGTCCTCTTTACTTCCTGGCAAAATCTAGTGCCCATCTTCTCTCCTCTGTGGGACATCTCTGCTATCTCTTGCACCTCCTTCCCTGTGGTGTTCATGCCACTCTCTCCTACCCCCAAATACACACACTTTACAGACCTAAGCTCTTCACCTGTGTTTCCAGAGCACATCATTCATCCAGCACTTACTGTGTGGTTTGTGTCAAGCTCACTGGGTCGTGAATTCCCTGGAGAAGATATCTTTCTTCCCAGTGCAGTATTAAGCAAGATATGGTCTCTGCTTTTACAGAAGTAGACCCAGAGCTTTAGCACGAGCTTTATAAAAGTGAGAGTAAGCCTTTTTACTCCTACTTTGTAACACTCTAGACCAGCGATCCTTGACTAGCAGGTGGTATTTGGTGGTTGTGGTGGAGGAGATGGTATTCAGAATTTCCAGAAGATGGTTAGTGTAATTCAAGGAGGCATATTGCAAAATCATTATGCTTCTTTCATTTTAGCCATTACATATTATTTATTTTGAAATTTCAAATGGTGCTAAAAGAAGGGCAGGAGATTTTTGTCATAAAGGGAAGCATAGATTTTTTAAAAGGTAAACCCTGCTTCATTCCCCACAGAAAGAGGCTGGCGTTTTTATTGATTTATTTCTCTTGAGGCAGGTATTTTTCAGATGCTAAGTTGCAGTTCTATTAGGTTCAAAATAAATATGATAAGAGCAGGTGGCAGAAGTTTTCGCAAGTGAATATTTTGTTTACTTACAATGTCATAGGATAATTTTCATTTTGTAATTTCCTTAGCATTAAAGTTCAGATGTTAAAAACTTAGGTTAAACTTTATTTTGAAATATGTATAATGGTAAATCCAGTGGTGAGTGAGGCCAGAAGGATGAATGAAAGTGTCATTAGTAGAAATAGTGCTTCAGTTTTCTGCAGACGGAGTGAAGTTCTGGCTCTGCCTCCACCACTCAAGAACCTGTGCCAACTCCTTGTCTCACTGCAGAGTGTGGGTGGTACTGGACTGCGGCCATGCACAGGCGGAGCCAGCACCTGGCCAGTGCCCGGTTGCATTGCCCAGAACCTGTAGAAGGCTTCTGAAGTCCTTCCAGACAAGAGCTCTCAGAGACAGAGAGCCTGGTGAACGTTTCTGTCCTTTGATTGTTTTCACTTATAACTCTTTTTATTTTAAAGAGGTACCTGAAGATTATTAAGCATAAGATTATTTTGAAACATGTACATTTTGATAAATCACTGCTGAGAATGAATTTTAGAAAATATTTTAAAATTGTATGCCTGCAGTTTGTAACTCGGTACTTTTAATTCAGTTTTGCACAAAGAACTTTCCAGTGTGTTCCCACTCGTATACTCTTCTGCAAAGCTTTCTGTAGTCAGTTTGAGCTGAACTGTCTTCAGTGCCTTGGAAGCTGCCTAGGAGGGAACTAAATTTCAACCTGGCTGCCTATCCAGGACCTGACTTTCAGACTGAGTTGCAACTTTTTAGTGGATCACAAACTCTCCTTCTGGGGACATCGGGTTTCTGGCAGCTTCTGCCCTCAGTACTGAACCAGCAGTCCACTCGTAAGGAGGGAAAGGCTTCTCAGTGACAGGAGAGTAATAGAAAAGGACCACAAACTCTATCTACATGGACTTTGCTCAACCTCCTACTGCACTGCTTTGTGTGTAAGACAAGAAAACATGCATCACTGGGACTCTATGTTAATCTACCAGCACGTGATTTAGGGGTTTAGCATCGTATTTTCATTGCTGTTCATAATAAGTCTAAATTGTGGAAAACAAAAAAAGGGCCTATATATTCAGATTAAGAAATCTGGCAAAAATATGTGTAGCATATTTTTGAGACATTTCTATCCAAAATTAATAAAATGTATTCTTCAATTTAAAGACATGTGAATTTGTTTGCTAGGGCTGCCATAACAAAGTACCATATACTAGGTGGTTTGAACAACAGACATTTATTATCTTGCAGTTCTGGAAGCTGGAAGTCTGCGATCGAGTGTCAGTGGGGTAGTTTCTTCTGAGGCCTCTTCTTGACTTGCAGATGGCTGCCTTCGCCCTCGGTCTTCATATCTCTCCTCTGTCTGTGCCTGTGTCCAAATTTCCTCTTTTATAAGGACTCCAGTCATATTGGATTAGGGTCCACCCTAAAGACCTAAACTTAAATTACCTCTTTAAAGACCCCATGTCCAAGCACGGTTACATTCTGAGGTACCAACTTAGGAACTTGATAGGGGACACAGTTCAGTCTGTAACTGTGAATTTCAATCTGTGGAGGTAGAGCAATTTATTGACTAAAGGTACGTGAAGTGCTGTGGCTCGGGCATGTGTATCATACCATAATTGTGTGCCAGACATACAGAAAGTCACCACTCTTAAAATGGGTACCTGAATTTGTTAGCCTAGGGGTGGCTACTTGGCCAAGTCCTCAAAAGACTTCACCCTCTTTCTGTGTAGTATAGTCCTAAACTTAACAAGTAAGAGTATCTAATGTTACCACAAAAAGAAAAGAGTATGACAAGTACTCAAGAATGAAGGAGAAATATAAACGCTAAGAGGCTGGTCCTGGAATTAAGAATAAGGCCTTCTGAGTGCAGCAAGTTTCAGTGCACATGAAATTGTGTTAAACTTAGTGATCAGTTTGCATGTTTTTAACATAAACAATGTTGTAACTCAATATATATTCCAGTCTTTCCCAGCAACGAAGCACCCTAATAAATAGGAATAGCAAAATTATGAGGAATAAAGATTTTCCATAATATCTTTAGAGCTTGAGGAAGTACTCAGAAAGACACATCAGATTATGTGCCATTAACTATGGTCAAGGGCAACTTGTTTTTGAGTAATTTCTTTTGTGAGTCGTAAACCAAAGGCTCTGCAGGAAGCACAGACTCATTCTTTGAAGAGTAGAACTATTAATTTGTTATTCCCAGGGCTAAGTTTTAAGAAATTAATTTTTTATAATGTTTAGAAATTCTGATTGTTTGAAATTTTCATTTACAAGTATTTTTAAAATACTTTTTTTTCTTCTCTCCTTAAAATTCAGCTGATGGTGTTTGGAATCTTTCTGTGCCTGGATGCGTTTTTGTATGTGTTCACCCTGCTTCCTTTAAGAGTTTTCCTGGCACTATTCAGGCTCCTCACTTTGCCTTGCTATGGCTTAAGGTAAGTTTAAGATTATTAACTATTGTAAATGTATAGTATTTATTTTTAATACTTGTAGTGGTTGCAAAGTAAGAATAATTCATACAATTTCATCCACACTTTGGCCCTTCTTGTGTATACTGTTTACCTTTTTAATGGATATTATATAATATGTTTATATAATATTATACTTTTTATATACTTATTTTTTTCCAGAATTGTTTTGAACCGAAACTTTGCTTTAGCCAGTAAAATAATGTTAATGCTGGAGGCTTTGTAGCAGTGTAGAAAGGACCTGGGAATGAAAGTCAAAGACCTACTTACCACGTTCCTAAGTCACCAGGGCCTTTATTTCCCTGAAGTCCTTGTGCCTCATAGGCATCATCTGTAGAAAGGACAGGGTTCTAGGCTGGAGTGGGAAAGGAATCTCCTCAGGAGCTCTTACTACAAGGGTTCCTCCATTTCATTTGAGAATCATTGTTGTAATGGTCTGTGGAGCCTTAGTTACTGGTTATAGATGAGACTGATTTGTGAGAGTGGAAGAACTCTGGAAGACCATTGTCCCATGGGGAGGATCAGATAGCCTGACCCGACGTTGACTGTTTTGTGAGCTGTGCACAACTGCCTGACTCCTCTCAGTGTGCTTCCCCATCAGCAAAAAGGAGCTATTGAGAGCTCAGCATCTTTTACCACAAAGATTGGAAGATGTAAAAAAAAATACCCAGCATAGTACCTGGCTCATAGTAGACCAGAACAGATAATCAGTTTTCTTCTTTTTCTTCTCTCCCAAAACTAAGAATAGTAAGGTGAAGGTGTTAAGCTTACATGAAGCTTAATGCTTTATTGGTCTGGAGGTTAAAAGCAAGTTTGGCTTTTACGGTTTTCTTTCTTTGTATAGTTATGCCAGTGTGTCTCCGTCTGTATATAGTCCCTCTTTACAGCATTTTTATTTAGTTCTTATCATAAATGTCAAAGTTACGTTTCTGACATGCATCACTTTTCTAAATACATTTCATTCTGTGAAAATTCTAAAATGCTAAAATGAACAATAATTTGTGAGGCTTCATTGAACTATGGTGACTGTTCCATGGTGTATAAAATATATAATTAATAAAATATTTTAACCATAGCAATTGAGTTAAAAATTAGTGGTTGATATACACAATTATATGGTTTTTTAAAAAAGACTAAAACCATGAAAGATTCTTTTTTAAAGTAGTAAATGAGCGTATACTTGATATTTGGTAACACATATGGTCTTTTTAAAAATAAGACTTAATCAATTTTGATAGAAATTCCTCCCATTATAAATTGGAATAATTATTATGATGATCACATTATAAAAGGATTAAAAATTCTTGTTTTGCAAGATTACATGGAGTAAAACAATTATAAAACTTCAGCTCCTGTCATTGTTACATGCTATATTCTGTAACTTACTTGCCTTCCAGGATAAGAGTGAATTCGTGTTACATATTTTATTAGTCACAAGTTAATCAAATGGGAAAGTAGTTTTAGAAATTTAGTCATTTAAGTTATTTCTAGTACATTCTTTTTTCTTTTAGGAGAAATTTTAAGAAGGCCTTATAATTAACAAACTTTTTAAAAGGCATTTGTAGCGTGGTACATTAATACTAACGAAACCTAACCACAATAAACTATTTTCTTTTATCACTATTGGGAGCTTCATAACATCATGGCGTTTTAGTTCATTTTCAGAAGACCAAAATACAATCTAACAAAACATTACTAAATATACATCTTTATTTGGAACTGCATAAAGCGAATAGACACGTGGAAATTTAGATAAAGTCAGGTGAAACACATGATAGAAAATTACTAATACTGCTGGATGTGGTGGCTCATGCCTGTAATCTCAGCACTTTAGAAGGCCAGGGTAGGGGGATTGCTAGAGGCCAGGAGTTCAAGACCAGCCTGGGCAACATAGTAAGACCTTGTCTCTACAAAAAAATTAAGAAATTAGCCAGACATGGTGGCACATGTCTCTGGTCCCACCTGCTCCAGAGGCTGAGAGGTTGGAGAATCACTTGACTCTGAGAAGTCAAGGCTGCAGTGAGCCATGATTATGCCACTGCATTCCAGCCTGGGTGATGGAGTGAGACCCTGTCTCAAGTAAAGAAAGAAAATAAACTAATACTATGTAGGACTTTTCACATCTACATTATGAGCTACATTACTTTTTAGTTATTCTTTGATCAACAATGTGCAACAAGTTCATGTTCTAGCTATCTTTATGTGAATGGCTTTTAAAGACATGTCATGTGCTCAGTGGCGTTGGCACAATGTGATAAAACATTAAAATGATAGATAAGCTAATGACTATATTCCTTCTGGAGTGTTCCCTTCCTTGGGCATTGGTTAGCACACATATGAGGTATACTAAGTAAGAGTGGTGATTTGCCAATGATCCCAAGGGTCTCTCTTTGGGGACAGTTGTTTGAAGTTCCACCTTGTTATATTGTACAGGCATCTAAAACTGTGCTGCACTCAAGTTCATTTCTGCATAGCCCCTGTTACATGGAAGAACAGGGCACATAAAATAGTGTTAGAAGAATCTTTTCTAGACCAGCACGGTGGTACACACCTGTCATCCCAGAACTTTGGGAGGCCAAGGTGGGAGGGTAGCTTGAGGCTGGGAGTTAAGACTAGCCTGGGCAACATAGCAAGACCCTGTGTCCACAAAAAAATAAAAAATTAGCCAGGTGTGATGGCACACGCGTGTAGTCCCAGCTACTTGGGAGGCTGAGGCAGGAGGATTCCTCGAGCCCAGGAATTAGAGGCTGCAGTAAGCTGTGATTGCACCACTGCATTCCGTCCTGGGTGACACAGCAAGATTCTGTCTCTTGAAAAAGAAAAAAAGGTCTTAAAGTGTTGGTTCTGAAAATTAAAAGGTGTTGCAGGGAACTGGGAAATCTTATCTCTTCCAGTATTCACTTTACTAGTGGTTAATGATCCCTACCTCTAACCTGTTTTAGATATTTTAAGATTTTTTTTTTTTGTAGCACATAAGGTGATTGCTTTCTTACCTTAGTTTGAAATACTTTGAATCTAAATTTGTTTGAGTAGCATTTGAAAATAAGGTGTTTTCTACTTTCAAAGTTAAGCTAAAATGACACTAGAGGGCAGCCTGTTACACACTACATTTAAGACTCCATTGATGATTTCCCCTGCAAACACTTCTTGCTATTTCTGCTTTGGAGTAACTGAAAAATTAATTTCATGCTATCACTAATAAATACATGCATAAAAAGCGTGAAATGCAGTTGAAATTATATAACAGTTTCAGCAGTTTTAAATGATAGGAGTTTAAATGAAACTTACATTTTCATTTAAATTTTAAATGAAACGGAGTTCAGGCAATTTTAAATGCTTTGAGGATAGCCAAGTTACACAGAATAGGAAAATCCTGCCTAATGTCTTAGTGCCTTAAGTATGGTTTGTTAAAATTGAGTAATTTGTGCTTACAGTAATATAGTTTGCAGTTTTTGTTTCTTTGAGCAATTTAGAAAATATCTCTTTGAGCATTATTTTTAAAGTCACAAAACTTGAAATATTTGATAAGGTGAAGGTTACATTAAACAAAGCTATTGTTAATGTTAAGTCTAAGACCTTTCAAATATTTTAGGAATATAAAAATACTTTTTAGGTTTACCAAATGATTATTTAGAAATAGCCAGATTTTGCCTTCTGATAGCTTTTATTCCAGTGTTTTCTACTTCGATTAAAGATTATTCGATTTGTCTTGCCTATAGTGATGTCATGTTCCATCCTTTTCAGCAAGCAAAAAGTGCTCTTTCCTTCAGTCTGACTTTGTTTCAAAGAAATAAGAAGTGAAATAGACCAGCAAAGAAGTTGATTGCAGTTTAAGTAATGGTTTCTTTTTTCACTCTCCTGTATTTCAGTCTTCTTTCCATAAAAACTTACTGTCTTCCTAGTCTCTTTGTTCTTTGAAATTGTTTTCACAAAAGGGAGGAAACAGTCCATTTGTCAAATTAATCACGATGCTGACATGGAAACAGTTAACTCTTTGCAGTCTCTAGAACTGTTTGGTTCAGTATCATTTCAGTAATGTAAATTATTGCTTTCTTTTTATATTGGAGATCAGTGTTTTCACTTCATCTGTTTGCAGATTTACATCTTGTACAGCATTTGTGAGAAGCTTTTTAAAGCACGTATACCCCCGTGTTCTCTGCTTCGTAACTTAATATTTGAACCTATTTCTAGATCTTCTGCAAACTTGTCACGGTTTTTGACTTAAGTAAAATAAAGACCCTGTCCCTTCACTAAGGCCGAGGACAAGGGTGGTTCTACAGTGCCTTAAGTTCACCCAGCCTTCATCATGATGGCTCATCCAGCAGGGTGTTTTGCTGACTTTGACCCTGTTATTAAAGTACAGTTCATTATGAGATGTTGGCAGGGTTAATTATCTGGAGTCATATTTATATGTGGTGTTTGCCAAGGATGCACTCCCTCCCTAAAAGTTTATGTCTGTCCTCGGTGATCTGAAGAATACTTCACTGAAATTGGTTCTGATGAATTAACAACCTTGAAAAATCTTTGCCCCCAAATGTTTTCTTGTAGACTTAAAAAAAATTAGAAAATGCATCTAAATTATTTAAAAGCAGATTCACTTATGTATATCTTCCCTCTTTCCCAGATAAGAGTAGTTGTCATTTTAGAAATCATTTGAGAAACTTCTTGAACTAGGATAATCTTTTTAATGATTCCTGGCATATAAAACAGAACAAAGTTTTGATTTATTCTATGAAGTATCTATTCCTTGAAAGAATAATACAATTTTTGTTTTTCAGAAAAGCAGACTGCTTTATATTATGTTAGAGGTACCAAACATCCTTTTTCCAAATTTACTTGTAGAATTAAATGAAAAATAGCTAATTATGTACATTTGATTTACCTGGCATTTTTGTCAGCCCTCTGTTCTCCTAAAATTTGTGACTTCGTTTTGTGCTTTAGAATTCTTAGTCACGTGAGTTAAAAGTTAAAGAAGATTATGGAGAAAAATGATATAGCCTGGTACCAAGAACTGAGTTATTGTTGAAAAAACTTTACTGAAACATTTTAGAAAGTGATAACGTGAGTTGAACAGGCTTAAGTAATAAATGCCGGAGTGCTTTTTGGTTTTTGTTTTTTACCATTAGAGCAACTAAAATATATGTGAGCAAATGTTCTGACCCCTGGCCCGGCTTTAGGCGTAACTCTCACATGAGGCTTCACAGGCTTTTATTTTTCTTGGTTGAAGAGGCAATAGTGTCATTTTCTTTTGAGAATTTATCCCATGGGAGAGCTCTTGTCTCCCAGAATTATGAATTTCAATTGCTTGAGAGTTTCCTAACCTTTTGAGTTTCCTTCTTATGCCTTACCTCTTTAGAAATAGTTCTACCCAAGATTAATTTCACCTGTATGTTATAATAGATTTTTCTCTTTTTAGACAAAATTAAGCCTTGATTTTGGCCTAAGGGATTGATGCCACCACTGTAGCACAAGTAGGGAGAGCTCTTGGTAACTTTCTCTAGGGAAACAAATATGCCTTATACTTCCTTTTACCAGGGCTGATCTATGTGGCTTATTTGTTGAGAGCGATATATTTGTTGTTATTAAAAAGTCTTCGTAACGCCAGGTTTTATTGTCCCGTTTCCTCACTATGGAGCTCTAAGTAGCGTAGCAACATTACAACCTTCTCTCTTTCTTTCTCTCTCGTAAATCAGACCGAAGGGAGGAGCACTTTCACTTCCTTTATAGAATGGAATGTGGTGGCACAGGGACTCCTTGTGGTGAGTAAACCCTGATTTTTCCTTCTATACTCTTGGCCAAATTGACATTCATTAAACGCAAAAGTAAACAGGATAGGCAGACATAGCCATTCGTGGATAGAAACATACTGAAGAAAATGTGGATCCCCGTCCTTTTCAAAATAGCATCTTTACTTGGTCTTAAAGCTTTGTCCACATTTCTTTGTGAAGGATTTGGCTGTGATCTCACCTAACATGAAAATCCACTCAGAAGTGATCTTTACACATATTAGCTTAGACTTAGCAAATACCTCATCCCCAAAGCCACAGAAATTGGCTGAGCTTAATTCCTTCCATATAAGCAGTTTTTATTTTGCGGTACTAAAATTGTGAACATAGCTTTATAAAAAGTTTTTTTTTCTAGTATAGTTTGAAATTAAAGTTTAAGAAATGGTTTGAATCATTCCATTTATGTTAAGTATTTATTTTTCTGTTACCTGTCAAACTTAAGATTTAAGATACTTAATTTTCTAATTGAGGAAAACATCTTGATTTCACTACTTTATTCCAGTTTACTTTAAAATTATAAAAGGACTTCACTTTCAAAAATAAAACCATATTAAGTATTTTGCATTTTTATTTCAGTAGTGCTTGTGTTTCTTCACTCTTTCAATTATACCACAAATGGCTGAAAATACTGAGAGAGAGCGAGAGATCTAGTCTATGTATTTTGTAATGAAATAACTCATGCTAGTATTCTGGCATGTTTCAACACTGATTTGCAATAACTATGCAGGGATTCTCCCATTTTTCTCGCTCATTTTTGGTGCCATGTCTTCCTTCTTGATCTTTCTGTCCACTACCAGATTTTACTTTAATCACAGTTAGCGTATTATCTTCCACTAAAGAGGAGAAGGAGAAAGCTTACCCTTGATCGTCTTTCCCTACTGTATAATTCGGTTTCTCTAAATCTGTGAGCCCTTCGAAACAACTGGAGAGGCTCTAATTGGTAAATTGTACAATGTAAAAGTGTACAGTTGCTAAAAACACAATGGAAATGGAAAAGTTTGTAAGGATAAAAAATAAAATTTAGGAATGTAGCAAATTTGGTTTCTCTAAGGTTGGTTTTACTAGAAATTTTTAAAAGAATTCTGTTTAAATGTCTTGTTTTGAAAAATGTTTAAGTTCTATTAAATATCTGATGTAATACTAGTTGTGTGATGACATACACCCAAAGCTGCAAATTAGATTAGCGGGTTTTTTACTTTGCCCAACAATATATTTCACTCGTTTATGCTTTCGTATGGGATTTTCATCATTTGCAAGGTGAATTGCCAGTAACCACCACTTAGCCATTTTTAAGAACTTTAGCATGAAAGCATTTTTCAAAAGCCAATTCAGGGTTGAATGGCAGGGCCTTGGATAAGCTTCTTAGGGAGTTTGAAGTGCTTATCAGATAGTCATCTAAAAATATCCTGGCAGAGAAGGAACAAATAAGCTGATTGGTTCAAGTTGTTTTAACCAGGTAAACTTATTTGTGAGGTTAGGTCTTTTCTTAGAAAGAGGCTGTGGTACATACAGCTGTCTTTTAAGATGCCACCTTAGAAACAATTTTTTATTTTGGCAGCCTTTCTTTTTTGTTAACAAGGACATTTATATGAAAACAAGACTCTTTCTAGGTGCAGTGGCTCAAGCCTGTAATCCCAGCATTTTGGGAGGCTGAGACGGGCGGATCACCTGAGTCAGGAGTTCAAGACCAGCCTGGCCAACATGGTGAAACCCCGTCTCTACTAAAAATACAAAAAAAAAAAAAGAAAGAAAGAAAACAAGACCCTTGTTTTTAAAGGTTCTGCTTCTTGTATTCTTTATTTGAATAATATTCCTTAGTTCTGAAAATCACAGTCATCCCTGCAGCAACCAATTATGATGTTAGCAGTGGATGGAACACTTTCACCAGAGCAGGGGGTGCACAGAAACCAGTGAATTCAATATGTGTGTATCATATACATATCATGTAGTCCAGGTTTTTTTGCATTCATTTTTAGAAATAAAGACCAAGTGATAGGTAGGTTTGTTCTTTTGTACAGCAATTTATTCAGATGAGATTGCAATACAGTGATAAAGTATGCAGTGTTAAATTTTACAGAAAGATAATAGGTTCTGAGTTGTTGATTCCTGCAAGTTTAGAAGTTCTGTTTTAAAAAGTCCAGAATGCAGATGGTTCTGAAGAGCATGCCTTCTGGAGCCAGATTGCCAAGTTTCCATCCCTGCTGCACCATGTGGGAACTTAGTCACTGTGCAACCACAGGCGTGTTCTTGACTGTCCCTTGGCTCATTTGTAAAACTGAGATGATTAAATAAATAGGATTATTGTGAACACTAAAAGGAATATATGTGGATTGTCTAGAATAGTGCCTGCCACATAGTAACTGAATTGTAGCATTAGGTGTTTCTACAACTTTTCTTTGTTAATTTGTCAGCTTGGTTCAAAAAGTGTGGTATTATATCATTTTGGGATATGTATTTCCAATATTTGGTAGATCTAATTTCTAACTATGGCTTGTATTAAATATACTGTTCCTTCATTGATATACTAACACATTGTTCTTTGATTCCAAATATGTATATAAAGAAACACAATTGGATATATACTTAAAAACCCTTTGTCTCTTAAATAAAATTGCTCTGACTGAGATCACTCAACTAAGTAGATGCCATCTAATACCAAAAGCTCTAAGTATAGTTTTCTACTTAAATTAGTTATCAAAGTTATTTTTGTAATTAATACAAGTTAATACTACCCTACTTTTAGTTCGTATCATTTTCTTTAATTTATAAACATGATTTACAGTCTTTGAACACAAAAGCCCATGACTGTTGGGGATGTGTGACTTTCAATATATGCTGAGCTGTGCCACACTTCTGAGTGGGGGCTGGTGGCTCACCATTTGTTCCCTGCCGCCCAAGTGGAGACAGTCACACCAAGGCCAGGAGCTCACAAGTGTTCAAAATGTCTCCTCTTCTCAGTGTTTGGATGAGAAATATGTTTAAGAATCAAGATCCAATTCTTGGCAGGTATAATAGGTCTTCCATTTTCAGTCTTGTAGGGATGGAGGCAGGAAATTACCTTGATATTCAGATAGTCCTTGGCAGAGATCTGTGCTCTGGGCTGGTTGGCTGGGAGTTAGGAGATGAAGGGCATTCTTTGTTCCCTGAGGAGAAAAAGGTCTCTCTCTTTCTCTGTGGCAGAAAGAGGAACAGCATTGGATAAAAGAAAGTCATGGTGAAAGAGAAATAATGATAGAGATTGATCAACTTTGTCCTTGATGCAATTTTTCCCAAAGCCTTAACTTCAACTGCTAAGAATAATTTTACTTGGCTTTCCATACCCATCTTAAGTCGTGTGATCTGACTTAGACAAATTCTGACCTCTCTCTCGTTTAGGCTCATTGGTCCAGCCCAATGTATGTCCAGCCACCTTTAGCCCTTGGTGAACAGTCTTCACAGAATTTGCCTGCTTTCAGAACTTCTGCAGTATCTTACATTCTGTCTGTAAATAGATCAGCCAAATTCATTTCTAACTGAAAACATCATACAGTGCACATTGTAGAAAACAAGAATGAGTTTCTGTAACAACTGCTCACAGGATTGGTAGAGCATCATTGTGACTTTATAAAGCAATGTTTCAAGTAACAGTTTGGAAGATTTACAAATTCCTTGTTAAACTCCACAAAGGTCTTTGAAGGAAAAGCATTAGGAAAGAGCTCTGGAGAATATGTAGCCAAGGAATATCAAATACATTGGTGACTCAGACGGCCAATGGCCAGTTAGAAAATGAGCCCACCCCTGTATTGTTGCTTAGAACATCGTCATAATTGGTGGAAATGAAGAGATTCTGCAGCTCCTAAAAAAATATACTCGGGCTGTTTTATTGATTGCACTATGCATAAAAACTGCCAGAACAAGAGACAGCATTTTCCGTCCTGAGGAGTCAGCCTACAACAGGCAAAGAGAACGTATCTTTCCCATTCTTGTCACAAGAATTTTAAATCCAGTGGAAGAAATCTTAATTTCTTCTTTTCTAATGTATTTTTTGCTCCGTCTTATTAAGATGGTTCCTTTCACAATTTAGGTTTAGCTCCTTATACTCTAACCTCAGAAGTAAGGAGTGATTATTCTGCTCATATTAATTATGAAAAAAAATTTCAACTGAAGTCACATAGGACTAACATCTGTAATACAAAAGCTGTCCTATAAACCAGTACAAAAAAGATAGGGAGTGTTCACATGAAATATAAATAACTGTTAAATATGTGGAAAGATGTTTAGTTTCCTAATGATAGAAATTAATGTTAAAACTACACTGTGTACAATTTTCCACCAATGAGACTGGCAAAGATCCAAAAGTTAGTCAAACACTGTATCAGTGCCCTGGGCTACAGGCTTTCTCATGACATTGCTAGTTAAGGTATAAACCATACCCTGTACAGCACAGTGGGCAGTTCAGCTGTTTCTGTCAAAATTTCAAGTGAATATAACCTTGGAATTCCAATTTCAGGAATTTATCCTACAGATACACTTTCATATATGAGACATGGCATGTACATTGCATCATGGCCTATAATTGCAAAAGACTAGAAATCTGTCAGTGGTACGTTAAATAAGTTATAGTTCGTCCACATAGTGGAACACTATGCTGCCATAAAAATATGAAGTCCTGATGAACTTGTATGGAATATTATGCCATTAAGTACAAGATGCAGAGCAGTATGCATAGAATGTGGCATTGTGTGAAAAGGGCTGATCCAGCAGGCTACATGCAGAGATTCATGATTAGTTAAAAGTTTATGCCATAATGGTGGAAATCTGTTGCTCGAAAGCACCCTATCAGTAGATACCTGCCCTCTGTGTTCATTTGTTAAGATTGCCAACATCTAATAGTAATTCTCACTTAAAATCTTTATATTCTATACTTGGACAGAAAATTTTACACTGTCGAGTAGTCATGTAGTTTAACTTCCCTTGTTTGAAGTTTTTAAAAGATCAACATAATTCTTATTTTTACCTTTGTATGCCAGTGTATATCAAGTAAAGATTATTGTTTTTGTGAGAACATACAGAGTAAAACTTATATTTTTATTACTTCTTGTATGTTTCAGGGACAGACGTTTGCTTCAGCCTGCCCAGGTATGTGACATTTTGAAGGGTGTCATTTTGGTCATCTGCTATTTTATGATGCACTATGTTGACTACTCCATGATGTACCACCTGATAAGGGGGCAGTCCGTCATCAAGCTCTACATCATATACAACATGCTGGAGGTAAGGACCTCGCTTACCCTGCACAGGCCTGGCCAGGGCACTCAGCTTCAAGTCTTCCAATTCTGAAGGTACCTGAGAGTCAAGAATGCTCTACCGACTCTAGTTGTGGTGCTTCTGGCCTTTACTGTGCTATCATCACTTGGGGGCTCTTGTTAAACATGGATTCTTATTTAGGAAATCTGGGCTGGGTCTGGAGAATCTGCATTTCTCAGGCGGTGGGGCTCATGCTGCTGGTCTGGGGCACACCTCTGGTGGCAAGCCTGCAGGCATGGTGTGTCCTCACGTAGGCTGGGAAGAGTCTTGCTGCCCAGACATTTTAGAACCAGTACCCCCTTGAGTATCCAAATTGTCAAGTGCTAGGAAAATTAGTTTCACAACTTCATTAGAAACCCATGCTAGAACTTTAAATTATGAGTTAAATGTTATGATTATGTGTATGTTTGCTATAAGAAATACACATTTTAAATTGCACATTTAAATTCAAATCTTTACATAGGGCAAATAAATATAAGTTCCCTATTTTTGTAAGTACTTAATGTTTTTAGTACAATACGTCTCACTTTAAAGCATTCAGCATATGAAAATCTGCATTTATGTAAAAAATAAGTTGAGCTGACATATATTCACCTTGCAAAAAACTGCTTTGCTTTATAAGCCAGATATTCATAAGTTTTTAAAATAGTAAGCTACCTAAGTTATGTAATAAACTTTGAAATTCAAATTGCAGGCTGGCTCAGTGGCTCACACCTGTAATCCCAGCACTTGGGGAGGCTGAGGCGGGCAGATCACCTGAGGTTAGGAGTCCAAGACCAGACTGACCAACATGGTGAAACCCCGTCTCTACTAAAAATACCAAAATTAGCCATGCCTGGTGGCACATGCCTGTAATCCCAACTACTCAGGAGGCTGAGACAGGAGGATCACATGAACCCTGGAGGTGGAGGTTGTGTAGTGAGCTGAAGTCATCCCACTGCACCCCAGCTTGGGTAACAGAGCGAGACTCCATCTCGGGGAAAAAAAAAAAAGAAATTCAAATTGCATTTTTATATTTTATTTTTGGTGGGATACAAATAAGGTCTATTTATCTTTTTAATTAGCCATGAAGAGATTTTTCCTAGTGAGAGGACAGATGGGGTGGGGGCTGCTGGCCTTTTTGCTCTGAAGCTGCATTGCTGTGGTAGATAACGACTCTCCATCTCTTCAAAGAAGCCATGGAGCTCTAGCCTTCTGGTACCTCCTAAATTCAAGACCAAGATATTTTAAAACCATACCCCAGCTTCCTGATTCTAGGCTTGCTGCATGTACACTTTGCCCCACCAAGTAGGTTGCCTAGGGGTGGATGGGGACAAAGTTCCTGAAACAGAATAGCTCATCTTGTTCTCCCTTCCTTCTCATAGAAAGAGCCTAGACCTCATTCGCTATTCCCCTCTACTCTCTGCCTTGCTCTTGTCACCACTACCCTTCTAGTCTCTCCTTCGTAGGCTTTCCATCTTAGGAGATTGGAAAGTGCGAGGGTTTCTCCCTGTCCCCTGACTTACAAAGCCCTCTCAAGGTAGTAGTAGTATTGTTACTAGAAAATAGGCCAAGAAAAAGGATCCATGCATTGCTGATTAAAATGATTTATATACATATTCACATTGTAGACCATAATTGATGAGGTGGCCTAAACACAGTGGATGAGAGTCCATGCTCTGGTCTAGAGGCAAACCACCTCTGACCAAATCCTAGTCCTTCCTTTATTACCTGGTTATCCTGGACATAGTTACTGTTGCTGAATATCTCTAATCCTCAGTTTCTCATCTGTAAAGTGGAGACACTAGGGAGATTATGAGGATTAAATAGACCACACATAGAAAGGGTTTAGCACAATATCAGGCCCATGGTAGGAGCTCCCTAAATGGTAGCTGTTATTCATTCAGCAGATCTTTAGTTGACACTTGCTGCATGCCAAGCATCTTAGACCCTGAATACTCACAGGTGAACCAGCCCATTCTCATAGAGCTTATATTCTACAGGTGAGAGATAGACAATAAACAAGGAGATATTAGGAAATGATATATTGTATGATGAAAAAGAACAGACTAACGCAGTAGATACCATAGCAGCCACAAGAGATTAGATGGTCTGGGAAAGGCCTCTGTTAGGATGTGGCATTCAAACTGAATCCTGAATATCATGCCCTCCTTTTCTCCGTTTTATGTGTCACTTTTTACTTGTTATACTGTATTCAAGGAGATTGATACCGGAAAATATGGTTAGGAAGTAAATCTGCATATTTTATTCCGTATAATAAACCTCAAAAAAATACAGTTACCATTGTTTGCAAATATTAGATACGAGTAGGTCAAATGATATATTTGTCTTAAATTTGAATCCTGAGTTTGAATTTAAAGTGCTAAAACCAGAGGAACAATGTTTCTGATGTGCCCACCCCCCCCCCTTTTTTTTTAATTTGTTATTGTTGTTGTTGAGACAGAGCCTCACTTTGTCGCCCAGGCTGGAGTACAGTGGCGCAATCTTGGCTCATTGCAAGCTCCGCCTCCCGGGTTCATGCCATTCTCCTGCCTCAGCCTCCTGAGTAGCTGGGACTACAGGCGCCCGCCATCACACCCACCTAATTTTTTGTATTTTTAGTAGAGACGGCTTTTCACTGTGTTAGCAGGGTGGTCTCAATCTCCTGACCTCATGATCCACCCGCCTCGGCCTCCCAAAGTGCTGGGATTACAGGCGTGAGCCACCGTGCCTGGCCAGATGTGCCCACCCCTTTTATTTTTGCCACTGTTTAAGACTTTCTTTGTTACAAACATAGCTAATTGGACAGTCTGATTGAAATTCTATACATATTGTAGCACTTACTATTTGTTAAAGAATAAAGAAATGTGAGTGAATAAGTAAACATCTTCACTCTTCTTTAGCTTGCCTTCTACTAGGATTTTAAATCCTAGTAGATCTTCAGGATTTGAGCTATATCTCAATTTTAATGACATATTTAAGTGGAATATTAAGAAACATCTTACAAGTCATTTTTCTTTTTTAGGTAGCTGATCGTCTGTTTTCATCTTTTGGACAAGATATATTAGATGCTCTCTATTGGACAGCAACAGAACCTAAAGAAAGAAAAAGAGCCCACATTGGGGTGATTCCTCACTTTTTCATGGCTGTTCTCTATGTCTGTATCCTTATAGACTTACTGGAAATTTCCAACAGTTAATGCATAGTCTACCTTATTTTATTTGGTTAGCCATTTCATAGATTTAAAGACATAGATATAATGTATGTATCCTGAAGATTAATGTGAAATATCTGTGTTCTGTTGAGAAATTGGTTGTCATAATAATTGTAATTAAGGAGCCTCATGTATGCATTATTCTTTGAGCTGCTGGAAAACAGTTCTATTTGCAGTGTAACTGATTATAAGGAAGAATTTTATAATAAAAAGGCAGTGTATTTTTATACATACATTACATTTACATAGATCTATATAATTTTTCATACTTATATTAGAATTTTTATTGAAGTTATCTTTAAATCCAGGAATTCTTTTTTATAATCTTGGGCTTAAAATGCATAGAATTTATCTAAAAGTAAATTGTGAAATTGGTTGGGAGGAGTTTTGGTGGTTTTGTGTGTTTGTGTATTCATCCCTGGCTTAAAGCTTTTCTATTGGAGAGTAAATGCTTTATTATATAAGCAGTGTACATGTTTGTGTGTACCCCTACATATTTATAACACACGTTCCTGCTTTTAAGTTCCATGTGAAGTCAGGACTCATTCACAAGAATGTGTCACTTTTTTTTTTTCTATCTCTGTAAGAGTGACACTTGAAAGAAATTGGGTTAATACTTGGAAAGTTAAAGAACCAAATGGGAAGATACCTGTGAGGGTAGAAGATTGTTCCAGTTTTAATGGAGTAAAGCAGTTACCACTCTTAGATATAAATTAACTCTTCTGTATGTAATACAAATGTAATTCTGCAGTTTATGGATATATTCAAAATGACATATGAAGAAGAATCTTAATTATCAGATATTTCTCACTGCCTTACATTCCACATTTCCTAAAGAATCAGGGAAGAAAATCACTTCCAGACTTATAGTTTGTGCTTTCTTTTTTACATTGCAAATTATCTTAATTCAGAATGTGTATTTCTTCGTCTCTTCTTTCAGTATTTACCATAATTTATTCCATTTACTTAACAAAGTTTTTTGAGGACCTATTTCCTGAGCACTGTGCCAAGTGCCAGAGATACGGAAAGAACAAAACAACCCTGTTCCAAAGGATTCGTAGTCTAAATAAATGAATGTGTAGAGGTACATTTCCACTTTTGTTCATTTCATGTGGATATCCTGTCAAATTTATATCAACTATAGCTAATAGGGAAATTATGAAGATAATATAATACTTACGTGAGATGATTTAGAAAAGAAAGTCATCTTCTTTCTTTATTGTTCACTTTCAAAATTTTGTAGTATTATCAGTAATAATATGAAAACAAATTTAAGTTTTTTCCTTGACCTTCTATTAGTTTTGCATGCAATTCTTATTATGGTTCAAGCAACAACTCTCAATGTAGCTTTTAACTCACACAACAAGTCTTTGCTTACTATCATGATGTCTAATAATGTAAGTATGAGATTTATCTTACATTTTTGAAGTTATATGGGCATTTCAGCTGCAATACTCTGGGTGGGATAAAATTCTTTGTTCTATATGTTGTTCTCCCGGAAGTTTTATAGGAAGCAAGTCCAGTTTTTAAACTGTTATAATCATAAAGATATTTCTGTTTACTGTTTCAGTTTGTTGAAATTAAAGGAAGTGTTTTCAAGAAGTTTGAAAAGAACAATCTCTTTCAAATGTCAAATAGTGGTATGTACGATTAGATTCTACTTGAAGTTCTGTGCGGTATTTTGCAGTTCATTCTGAAATCCTAATGGCACATTTTCTCTGGGCCACTGTTTCTTCAACTTAAACTGTACCTTCTCTTATGCTATCAACATCTTTACTAGGTTTTCTTATCTTTGGTTACTGTAGTTACAAGATGTTTGAGATAAAAAATTAGAAACATTTGTGTACCACCATATGATACTTTGAGAAGCTTCTGAATAATCTAGAAATTTCTCTGAAGTGGGTGGTATTATTCCATTTTATAGATGTGAAAACTGAAACACAGAGAAAATAATTTGACTTCTCCACAGTCACACAGCTTCTAGGAGAATTATGGCTGTGAATCTCAGAATGTCTCTAAGTCCTTAGCTTTTTTAGTTATTATTTACTGCCTTCATTCTAATCCTAAAAAGTGTGAAGGGACAAAATTTTTTGCCTGGAGTCGGTGTCTTACATAGTTTTTGAAAGCCAGAGCAGAACAGTGTAGTGGATCATGGAGCCCTCAAGAACAGTCCCAGGGGCTCTACCAGGGAGTGTGCTCAGAGTCAAAAGTGTTTTCACAAGAATATGAAGACATTATTCATCTCTTCTGCCATGGTGACATTTGCACAAGTCATGAAAAAATGGTAGTGTTTTAGCATGAATCCAGACAGATGTACAATAGAGAGGATCCCTAAAGGAACCTGGCTTGATGTCCTTGAGGAAGGTGAGGCGTGTCATGGGGGAGGCGTGTGGGCTGGTTGTAGATAAGAGCACACATGGCTCATCCAAAGCAGTGCTTGTCAGTGTTTTTGCTTCTGGGACCCTTTTACGTGCTTCAAAAAGTATGATGATCAGCTGGGCGCAGTGGCTCACGCCTGTAATCCCAGCACGTTGGGAGACTGAGGCTGGTGGATCACCTAGGTCAGGAGTTCAAGACCAGCCTGGCCAACATGGTAAAACCTCGTCTCTACTAAAAATACCAGAATTAGCTGGGCATGGTGGCAGGTGCCTGTCACTCTGTAGCTGTAATCCTAGCTACGGACTCTACTCTGTAGCTGTAATCTAGCTACAGAGCGGGGACTGAGGCAGGAGAATTGCTTGAACCTGGGAGGCAGAGGTTGCAGTGAGCCGAGATCGCACCAGAGCACTCCAGCCTAGGTGACTAGAGCGAAACTCCATCTCAAAAAAAAAAAAAAAAGTATGATGATCCCAAAGGACTTTTATTTATATGGATTATGTCTCTCGCTATTTACCATATTTGAAATTAAAACTGGGAAGTTTTAATAAAAATATTACATGCTTACAAAAATAACATTTCAATAAAAAAGATATTTTCTAAAACAAATTAAAATTTAGTGAGAAGAGTTTCTCAACAAGTAATGCTGGAATAGTTGGATAAAAGTTAAAAAAAAGAACTTTGGCCCCTCCCCTGCCCAAGAAAATTAATTCATTGTGGTTCATAACCCTAAACATAAATGCTAAAATTATAAAACTTTTAGAACAAAATATAGGAGAATACATTCACAACCTTGGTCTAGGCAAACATTTTTAGAGACCACACAAAAAGTACTAACTATAAAACAAAAGAGAGAAACTGGACTTCTTCAAAATTAAAATGTAGGATCATAAAATTTAAAAAGTGAAAAGACCAGCCACAGTACTAAGAGAAAAGATTTGAGATACATTTATCTGACGATAGACTTTTTTTTGTTTTCTGAATATATAACAAACTACCAATCAATAATGAAAAGACAATCCAGTTTTAAAATGGGGAAAAGGCTTGAACAGACATTTCACAAAAGAAAATCTATAAATGTCCAATAAGGTCATGAAAAGCTCTCAGCATTATTAGGGAAAAATGTCATTGGAGAAAGGCTAAGTAAAGCCATAATGAGATAGCACTGCACACCCTCCAGAGTGGCTGCTCTTGTAGCTTGACAGTACCACAAGTTAGTGAGGATATGGATTAACTGGCACTCATGCATCGATGGCGTGAGTGTAAAGTATTACAACTGCTGTTTTTGTCCATTTCTTACACAGTTAAATGTTCACTTGCCCTGTAATTCAGTGCCGAAAATACATTTTCTTAATAGGACTTGTTGCAAGAATTATTATGGCAGCTTTGTTCATACTAGCCAAAAACTGGAAACAAGCCAAATACCTATCAATAGGAAAATACACAAATTGTATATCCGTACCATAGAATACTACTCAGCAATTAAAGATGAAAGAATGAACTCCTAATAGTGTCAACTATGTTATGTCTCAGAAGCATTATGTTGAGCAGAAAAGCCAGACACAAAAGTGTACATAATGTATTTCGTTTATATGAAGTTTATGATCAGAAATAATTCATTTATGATGATAGGAATAAGAGAGGTTGCTTATTGGGCATTTGGATTGACTAAGGGGACTCAAAGGAGCTTTCTGGGTGATGGAACTTCTTTCTGTATTAAGGGCTTGGTGTCACAAGTCATGCATTGATCAGAACTCATCACATTATATATATTATATATACTTACATAGTATATAAGTATATATATTATATATTACATATACTTTTATGTAAGTATATATATAATATATAAGTATATATATTATATATACTTAAGATCTGTGCATTTCACTGTATGTAAATTTTACCTGTATATTAGACAAGGAAAATAATGGCGTATGAATATGTTAAAACAAACAAGTTACAGGAGATTTGAAAACTAAGCAAGGAATGAAAAGAACAAATGGAAAACTTGAACATAAAGCCTAGATGATTCTATGAGGCCATGCTGGACCTGACTCTCAAAGCTCTGAGGGGCAGTTCGCTATTAATGTTCCTCACCTTTCAAGTGCAGACTGCCAAGCGTCGTGAATTAGACATGAAAGAGGAAGGAGGGAAGGTACTAAATTATAGAATACTTTGCTTCAGTAGTTAACCATGAGTAAATTGATTCAGCTGTAAGCATTTCATTTGTTGTAGAAACCATGGTTTTTAAAAATTAATTCATATTAGTAACCTCCTTTGGGTAAGCACTCTTTATAGAGACTTAAACTAGACACGCAAATCTTAAGTTTTAAGGGTTTTCAATCCTTATGTATAAAAGCCTCAAAATTATGAAGAGGAAATTGTGAAATGTTTTTAACCTCATGGCCAGCATGTTGATGTAATTAATACCCCTTTTCATTTTTATAAATGGGTTCCCCAGAATTCCAACCTCTTATCTTAGAAAGATTAGGGATTCAATATTTGAGTTTTAAGAAAACGCTGGAAAAAAAAATGATATAATGATCAGGTATGCATATCAGTTTACAAGAAATTTGGACTTTATTTTGGCTTAAAATGATTACTACTTAGCACCAAAAAAAATTACCTTTTGCCGTAAGCAAAGTAGCTCGTGTTACAATGCACGGTGGTCTGCATTGTACCCTTTAAGAGTTTTGTAAGAAATTAACTGGGCCGGGCGCAGTGGCTCACACCTGTAATCCCAGCACTTTGGAAGGCCAAGGCAGGCAGATCATGAGGTCAGGAGATCGAGACCATCTGCCTAACACGGTGAAACCCCATCTCTACTAAAAATACAAAAAAAAAAAAATTAGCTGGGCGTGGTGGCGGGTGCCTGTAGTCCCAGCTGCTCGCGAGGCTGAGGCAGGAGAATGGCCTGAACCCAGGAGGCAGAGCTTGCAGTGAGCCGAGATTGCGCCAATGCACTCCAACCTGGGTGACAGAGTGAGACTCCGTCTCAAAAAAAAAAAAAAAAGAACTTAAGAAAAAAAAATTCTAGGCAATCTTGCTAACATTACATGTAACATTCAGCTATTAAAATGGAAAGATCAGGAGTCACCAAGAAGTGCTTTTTACTCTTGATATGAATATGTTGCCTCTTTCACATGCTTCAGTAGTAGTTACTTAATGAGAGCCAGTCAGCAGGGATACTCATATTGGCTATTTTTTTCTTATGAATTTTCCTATGAATTTTTTCTCCATCAGAAGTTGACTTGCCAGATACATAGTGTAAGTTTTAGTCCTTCATGCTGGTTTAATATAGAAGACTTCATGGAGAAATCTGAGAGTAACTTTACCCCTTTCAGTGGTAGCTCACCGTATGTTTTCTTTGGAGGAATTGCCTGAGGACATGTGAAAAGTAGTTTAGTTAATAAAACCAGGTTTTTAACAACTTATCCTTTTCTTCACTTCGTTATATCATAAGCATCAGCTGAATGTGGAACCCCAGTCGTTCTGGTTCGCATTCTTGAGATGAAGAATTTTAGGTAGATTTTTACCCGTTGGTAATGTGAACTGTGCATTTGGAAAGGTCCTTCAGAAGTTAGGTTGTCTGGAGTAAGCTTATAGCTCACTTAACACTCTTAGAAGCCTGCAAAGCTGCAATAAATATGGATGTTTATTGGAAATAGTCACTCATTTTATATTTAAAATGTGACTGCAAATATGTTAAAATATATCCCTGTTAGTGGTAATATAGCAAGGAAAAATCTGAATATCAGACATATTTAAAAGCATTAATACCAGTGTTTTTAAGCTTCTTGATAAAGGTTAGGAGAAAACATTCTTAGAAATTTTAATTTTTAATTAATGTAAGAGTTCAGTTCTAATCCGAACCCTGACTATTCTGAAGATGAGATATGGTATAAATTTGTTGCTGATTGCATTATTTATCTAATATATGTTAGATTATCAGTATGAGACTCTGTTATTCTCATAGAAATTTTATTTCTTTTTATATCTTGTTTGGAGACACTTAAAATTTGGATATTTTTTAACTCAAATTTTAAAAGTCAAATCTTGATTTTATAATGTCTATGTAAAACATTTAAATGTAAAAGTTGTGAAAGTGTAAGAATAAAATTTTCAAAAAAATCTTCACATAACAACCTCATCTTTATAGTTATAGTTTTATATCTTTATCTTATCAAATAAAGATACAGTTAATTTTTATGGTGTCACTTTTTAATATTTAAGCTTGCCATCCTTCACATACTTCATCTTATAAAATTGCATTTATTTACCAAATTTATCCATTTTTATTAATATCTTTTTTTGGAATAGTCTGCTTTTTTTTTGAATAGTCTGCTTTTCTAAAATTTGTTTTGGGCTGGGCACAGTGGCTCACACCTGTAATCCCAGTACTTTGGGAGGCCAAGGCGGGCGGATCACCTGAGATCAGGAACTGGAGACCAGCCTGGTCAACATGGTGGAACCCTGTCTACTAAAAATACAAAAATTAGCTGGGCATGGTGGCGCATGCCTGTAATCCCAGCTACTCCGGAGGCTGAGGTAGAAGAATCACTTGAACCCGGGAGGTAGAGGCTGCGGTGAGCCAAGATCATGCCACTGCACTCCAGCCTGGGAGACAAAGCAAGACTCTTGTCTCAAAAAACTAAGAAATCATAAAAAATAAAAAATAAAATCTGTTTTGCCTTAAATATACCTTTAATGAGATAGGTTTTCCCCTTTCATCAGTATCCTTAGAAATGAAATTATTGCAGATTTTCTCTATACTTGCAGCTGCCATGTGCCCAAAAATCAAATACAGTTAGATTAATTCTACAGTAGTTTCGCTTTGTTATATTAGAGTTTAGAAAAGTTACTTTGGCTCATTTCAAATAGTGTTTTAAATTTCTCAAGGTCATTTATTTTCATATAATTCTGTAATGAAACAAGTCTATATTACATATTCATGTTTGGGAAGTATCAAAAATAAATACGTTTCATTGTTAAATTCATTTATGGAAATTAGAAAGGACTTAGCACACATATAGGTGCAGCTTGGTGAATAATTCTACAGAATTCTAATTAAAGATACATTGGCAAATTTAACCCCACGAATTAAGATCCACAGTTAGCTATAGTAACAAAGAATATATTTTGTGTCAGACTTTGATGGAACTTATTCTAGGGCAGACTTTTCTTAGTTTCCTTTAACCTGTATCCTCTTTTAACGTCACAGAATAAATTAAACGTGTGATCTAGAACGAATCAAAACAGGTGCGCCTGAAAACTCCACGTGGACTTGCTCCGGAGGTGCCCTGCCTCCTAAGGAGGCATCTCAGTGCTTGGTACCTTGAGACTCACTGTGCCCTGAGCTCACACTCCAAAATGTAGTGCTGCATAACGAATGGTGCTTCAACTTTGGAAGTAGGAAGCAAGTAGTGCCCACTGGGCTTTGAGGGAGCGAAGGCACAGCTCAGACCCATCACTAATAAGGAGCTGAGCTACCCTGAAAAAGAAGGTACCAGCAACTGACTGGAAGAGCTTAAGGATGTAGGGAAGGTACAGAGAGTAAAGGCCAACTCACTTATAGAGAAGGAGGTTTTGCTGTGGAATAAAAGTTTTTAATCACATTGCTAGAGAATAATGAGGAAAGGTGGAAGTAAAAAAAGAGAAGCAAGGACAGTCCCATGAATTACATCAGGATGAAACTGAAATTCAGAGCACTTATAGGAGGCGTACCATGGCTGAATGATATGGGTGAGGCTTGCAATTATTGAGGCATTGGGAAAGTAGGGAAATGACAACAGACTGTAAAAAAACTTTTGAGTGGGGTTGTTATATGAGTGATTGTTTCTAGTCACAGCCCCCACTGTTACACAGCCATGGGTGTGCCACTCTTAACTGCAGACAAATTTATTTCATCCCATTTCTTGATTACATAGTATCTTAGACTGAGAAAGTTAACAGCTTAAAAGTGAAATGTGTACACTGGCCTTTAGCAATAATTCAGTGATTTGATTTTATTAAATTCATTCCACCTAATCTCAGCACATAGTTATTAGTTTATGGTAAATATTATGAAGCCCAATTTGGGGTATTTTCCCTCAAGTTCTGCCTACACCGCAAGAAATGCTATTGTAATAGCAGGATTCTCTCAGCTAAAGGACTCATCAGTTCAGTAATTGTGTACTATTTACCAGATTGGAAATAGTCTGGGATTTTATACAGGGATTTTATTACCCAAAGTCTTTCATTTTACTCTTTGCTTCTATTTTTTCTTCTGTAAAATGGAAACAGTTGTCATATGTCCCCAAAGACCATTGGAGGAATCTGATGACCCAGTCTGAGCAGTTTGATCGTGTGAATACTTTTTGAAGTTAATAGAAAACTGGAATTTCCATACTAGAATTATGTTGGCAAAAGAAGTCAGTGGCTTACCAAGATAGCACCAACCTATATATATACACGCATATATATATATATATAAAGTTGTATATTTATGGACATTTATACATTGTCTAATAATTTCATGTTCTGACTAAAAGAATTGTGTCCTATATGTACTTTATTGTGTTGTTTATATACACTACAGTACTTATATGTTGATTTTTTTTTCTTTTAGATATTAAGGAACGATTCACAAATTATGTGCTTTTACTAATAGTGTGTCTGAGAAACATGGAACAGTTTTCTTGGAATCCAGGTAACTCACTCTTAACAAAACAATGTCTTATAATTTTCCTTCTAAGCCAAAATCGTTCTTTTACACGGAATAAAATGAATATTGCAGAAAGCTTCAAAAGACTTTGGCTGTTTTACTGTTTGGGTGTTGGAGAAACAATGATCTGTCACATAATGACATTTCAGTCAACAATAGACCACATATACAACGGTGGTCCCATAGTTTCTAATGGACGTGAAAAATTCCTGTCACCTAGTCTCCTAGTGTGCTTTTCTGTGTTTAGACATGTTTGGATACACTTACCATTGTGTCACGGTTGCCTGCAATATTCAGAATGATAATGTGCTGTACAGGTTTGTAGCCTAGGAGCAGTAGGTTATACCATATAGTCTGGGTGTGTGATTATACCATCTAGGTTGTGTAAGTACCCTCTATGATGTTCACACAATGACAAAATTGACTAAAAACACATTTCTTAGAATGTGTCCCTGTTGCTGAGTGACACATGACAGTACCTGTTTCAGTAGAATGGATTGGGTATGTTTTCTGTGGTGTGGTGGGTTGCTGTCATTTTCTATAAACCCCTCCGTGTCTCTGGAGCTGTATACTCAGTAGGTGAGTGCACCCTATTATACCTGGCAGTTCTGAGCCTCTCTATTTTTAACTGTAGTGTGCTTTAGTTACCTAAATCCAGAAAGATCATTTTCATCTTAGGGGTTGACCAGAAGAACCTTTGCTCTTCCCTAACATTTATCTTTTACCCATTGATTAGCATTTTAAGTAGGGGTAAATTAAATATAAAGTAAGGTGGAAATTTTGCTACTTAGGTACATCTCTAAATTCAGGCTGACAGGAAATTGTCAACATTCCATGAATTTTCATTATCCATTCAGTTAGCAGACATTCACTGAGCGTATGCTAGTTTCTAGGCACAAGGGCAGGCACTGTGGCAAATGTAGAAAATACTAAGACATTTGTAGGACTTACAGGCTAATTAAGGGGAAATGGGTAATTATAATGCTGAAGTGAGCTAAGTGGGAAATGATCAATTTCTCAGGTATCTCAAGTAATTTAGAGTTTTTGTTTGAATATCTGACGTTTTTGTTGGAATCTCATTCTTAAAGGATGAGACCATGTTTTAGATTTCATTTATTACTCCCAATATTATATATGTTATAGGCATTTATTAACTTACTAATTTATTTTAATTCATTGGTAATTTTCAAGTAACTGAAAAATCAAAAACATATAAAATGAGAGATATGCTCTTGGAGATACATTTTCAGAAGTTTTTTTCGTAGAGAAACCATAAGATTAAATGATATCTGACAGCAGCTGGAGTAGGCTACCTGGCTTGTGGTGGAAAAGCCTCTTCCTCCACACACACAGCTAGATTCATTGAGTACCCAGATTTTTTTCAGTGAATGGTGATATATTTCTTTATAACTAAGTCACCTAACAGGGTGTCCATGAAGGGCAGAGTGGGTATATGTCACTGGTTCCAGTAGAGTACATGTAGGATCAGCAATTCCCAAAGCTGAGTGGTTAAAACAAAAGACAAATAGTCTTTATGCCTCCTAGACAGCTGGATATTTGAAGTCATTCTCATTTATACTGTGACTTTTAATAAATTATCTTGCGTCCTTTATTACTGCTATGGCAGATAATATGATAAAAGGAACACTTGCTTTTATTGATGAATTCACCATTTTCACTCTTTTTTTAGGTTTATTAAAATTTCTTTAAAAAAACCCAACAAAGTGCCATTTATGGAAGGTTGCTCTAAGTTCTCAGGGTCATGAGGAATATAAAAACAGCACTAGCCATTTTGTATGCCAGGAATATTGCTGTGCACCATTATCTCATTTAGATCTCATAATAATTAAGTGTAGACACTTACTATCCTTACCTTGTGGTTGAGGAAGCTGGAATTTAGCTAATTAAGAAACTTGCCCTTTGCCAGTGATGTTGATTCAAAAAAAAACTTGCCCAAGGTCATATAGCAGTTAGTAGCAGAGCTTATCGGAGAAAGAGGTCCCTTGATTTCTAAAACTTGACGTAATGCCAGACTCACAGAAGCTGCCTACACTGTCAGCCAGGATAGCCCAGCTGTGTGGTCTCCATCCCATCCTCCGGCTACCTGGGTCTTGAGTTGCTATGGGTCCTTGTCAGTGTTTCTCCCTATCTTTTTCTTGCTGTATCCCACTCTTACATTCTTTTCCAAGTTCTTAGCAGGTTGTCTGTGGGTGTGTTTTATCAGGCACCTGATACTGAATTGGCATTAAAAATTTTTTTAATTGATGCGTAATTTTCATAGTTTGGGTGTGCAAGTGATAATTTAATGTATTCATATACTTTGTGAAGATCAAATCAGTGTACTTGGGATATCCATTATCTTAAATATTTGTCTTTTTGTTAAAACCGGTGAAATTCTTTTATTCTACCTATTTTGAAATGCACGGTAGATTACTGCAAACTACAGTTACCCTATTTATCTATCTAACACTAGGTCTTACTTGAATAGACATTTAAATGTGATAATGGTGAGCAAATTTATCAGGTTAACATCTGCATGACAGTGAAACAAAGGATTGATCAATATCTTTAAGTTGTAGTGATCAAAGAAGGAGAAGATTGCTCATCTGCAAAGACTACAGCACATCTCTTCTAGCTATTTACTGTCACGTTGAGGCAGCTCTGGAATTAAAGGATTTTCTAAGGAACCTGCTTAATCTAGTCATCCCATCAGCATGTCAGCACGTAGGCTTCGTAAAGTCAGAGGCTCTCTGCTAAACCCCCGGAGCCCGCTTGTAAAGCAGTTCTTGGCACTTAGAAAGTAATGAATAAGTATTTGGGTTTTTGTTGTTCTTGCTCTGTCGCCCAGGCTGGAGCGCAGTAGCGCCACCTCAGCTCTCTGCAACCTCCACCTCCCGGTTCCAAGCAATTCTCCTACCTCAGCCTCCCAAGTAGGCAGGACTACAGGTGCACGCCACTACTCCTGGCTAATTTTTGTATTTTTAGTAGAGATGGGGTTTTGCCATTTTGGCCAGGCTGGTCTCAAACTCCTGACCTCAGGTGATCCAACATGTTGGGATTACAGGCGTGAGCCACTGTGCCAGGCCTGAACAAATATTTGTTGAATGAAGTATCCTTTAACTTGATACAGTATAGCTCTTTTGGTAAGGGTTATAATTGAATACTAGTTCATCATTTACTGAAAATACAGTTTTGTCCTAGAGATTTCATATTTCTCTGGTAGCCTGTGATATGGATTCTGTTCATATTAAGATATTTCATTGTTTTTCTCTTTTCTATTTATAGATCATCTCTGGGTGTTGTTTCCAGATGTCTGTATGGTAATTGCATCAGAAATTGCCGTGGATATTGTAAAACATGCCTTTATCACCAAATTCAATGACATTACTGCAGATGTATGTATTTTGACATGCACTTTAATATTTAAAGTTTACTTCTGTTGCTTAATTTTTAAAAGTTGTAGAATAATAGGAGTTTATTAATACTTTAAAGTCAGAATTGTAATTTTAAATTTCTAAAAATTATTACACTATCGAAAGTATTCTGTTTTAATATTAGGCAATGCTAATTCCATATCTTGGGGTAGAAGTATAGACCAGCCTGTAGTCAAAGTCACAGTGTCACTAACTCAAAATCATTCTGATCAGTTAACACTGTCATAATCTGTTTAAAGACTTTAAAATCACATTGTTTCTATTTTAAACCTTAGACCATCAAAACTTTTCTCTCTGGCTAGGTTTTTAAAATATTTTGTATTTAAAAATTGATTTTTTTCCACAATTATGAATAGGTTCCTGGTAAGTTTTAGAAGACGAGAGCCTTACGTTTTTCTGGTGAAAGTGGTTAAACTTTGGGAAATTTGTTTTATGTTTTAATCAGATGTTCTGGATAATTTCTAGAAATAGATATGTGGCTATAGATTTATTGCACATAAAACATAAGAAAGTTTCCTAATGTATTTCTCATTCCTGCCTCAGTCCCAAAATAAATAATAGCTCCACAGTTTTCTAGATTTTACTGGGTGGTACTTTTAATAACAGTCTCACAGTAATATTTGTTTTATTTCAAAAGGAAGTTATTTAAAATAAAATGCAGTTGCAACAGCTGTGATTTGATTATGAGTTTCTGAATGTTTTAATATACTTAAAATAAATAGTTTTGTACTTTTTTGTAAAGCACTGATAAAGTAATTTCACCATTTACTTTCTCAACTTTCTCGATGCAGAATGATTCCCTTTTCATGGGATCATTTATTTAACATCTGAAGTCAAAATTAATAGGCTTGATTGAGACACTTGTGCAATTTTTAGTGGAAATAGTCATTCACAAGTGCCTTCATATTTACTGTGTTCCCTAACTTAGTTTTATGTCTTTTTCAGCATTCATTTTTCTCAGAAGGCATTATTATGGTTAGATAAACAGTAATTTTTTTAAACTATTCATTTAATTTAAAATTTCAAAATTATTTTATATACATTACACTACTTAAAATAGTCACTCTTCCCCAAATTCCAAACTCTCAGGATCATAGTCATTGGATATTTATTCCCCTTTAAAGAAAAACTTTTAAAAGATCTATGAATGTTAAGAGTTCATGGGAATTAAGGTTACTTTTTACCTTTACTGTAGGAAAACAAATAAGGAAATTATGCCCAGATGTCTGCTTGGTTATTAGCACTTGTTCCTGGTTAATTATTAAACGTTTTCATTAATAAAATCTAAGTCTTTCCGCATGATATATTTTTACTATATTACTTAATATTTCATTCTTATTTGTCTTTAGGTCTACAGTGAATATAGAGCCAGTCTTGCTTTTGACCTTGTTAGCAGCCGACAGAAAAATGTGAGCATTTATCAAGGGCATAATCCGAAATTAACAAAGGCATAGTCTGAAATTAACTGAATAATGCTTAATTTAGCATGAAATATTAACTAAAGGAAAGCTACATAAACCTACTTATCTATTCTCAACACTAAATAAACATTTACAGATTAAGAATAATAGTAATATTTAACATTAAGTAGTGTATGCTCTTTGCAGCATTTTAAGTTATTCAACTTTGTATTTAAGACTTGTGAACATTTGGATTTGCACGTCCATTTTATAAGTGCCACATTCTGTTCTTGCTCCATAGCCTCACCTGTTTAGAACATTTGCTGCTAATAAGTGAATAGTACTTTTAAAATGCTGTTTAAATCCCATAAATCTGAATCTTTTGCTCCTCTCTGTTCAGGCGTACACTGATTACAGCGACTCTGTAGCACGGAGGATGGGCTTTATTCCTCTCCCACTAGCTGTTTTAGTAAGTGCATACTTTTTAATGTTTTTTGTAACAAAGCCATCATTATAGAATATTAATAAATGGATTATTAATATGATTGTTTCAAAAGGACTTGATATAAAAATTAAGGGTAAATAACTTGGAAGAAAATTTTGTTTTAAATTATAGCAATAGCTTATATATCCAAATATCTATTGGTTGAGCCATCCAATAGATAAGTGACGCTAAGTTGTTTTATGTAAATGGCTTTCCTAACAATGAGAACACTCTGTTTTGCTTATTCATTTAGTAAAAATATTTTTTAATGGAAATACCTGAGCATGGGCATTAACTTGGCCACTGTAACACATGTTGGTGGGAGTATAAATTAATCCAGTATTTCTACAAGGCAATGTGACAGTATCATGCTTTAATTCAGTCATTTCATTTCTAGAAATTATCCTAAGGAAATAGTTATAAAAGAAGCACAGTGATTTGTGGGCACAGCTTTGCATTTCAATGACATTTGTAATAAACTTTAGAAGCAAGCGAAATAGGTTAAATAAATTATGGTGTGCCCAAATGAAGACATATTCTCTCTCAGTGGTAATTAATACTTTTAAAAAATTGTCCACACTTTTTGCAATGAAAATTCCTGCTCTTATACTCAAGAAATAGTATTTTTTTCAAAAATACTACTGAAACTTACTAAATCAACCCTCAACAAGTCATCAACTTGGAATATTTTAATGAATTGCCCAGAACAGGCTTGCAAATAGTTTCTAGCAACATTAGGCTATAATAATGTTAATTAAGAGGATTTGTTTAGCCTGGCTTAGTGGCGTGCACTTGTAGTGTTAGCTACTCAGGAGGCTGAGGCAAAAAAAAAAAAAAAAAGAAAAATATTTGCTGACTGCACTTGTATTTGATTATGTTCTTTCTTGACTATCTATTCTAACATCAAAACAGATGCAACCAGCCAGGCACGGTGGCTCATGCCTGTAATCCCAGCACTTTGGGAAGGTGAGGCGGGGAGATCACCTGAGGTCAGGAGTTTGAGACCAGCCTGGCTAACTTGGTGAAACCCCATCTCTGCTAAAAATACAAAAATTAGCTGGGCGTGGTGGTGGGTGCCTGTAGTGGGCGCCTGTTATCTCAGCTACTTAGGAGGCTAAGGCAGGAGAATCACTTGAACCTGGGAGGTTGCAGTAAGCCAAGATCGCGTCACTGCTCTCCAGCCCAGGCGACAAGAGCAACACTCTGTCTCAAAAAAAAAAACAAAAAACGCAACTGTCTTTTTTGCCAAAGGATATCTAGATTTCTATAGCTGCAGTCTCATGCAGATCAACTAAGAAGTGTGTAAAGAAAGGGAAGATCATACCAGCTATATTTTAGACCAGCTTCCTTGACTTTTTTTAGATGACAGATGATTAATAGGCTTAATGCTATTTAAATTTCAGTGTGATTTTACAGATAACCACATTAATTTTTAATATAATTAAAAATGTTTAATTTTTAAAACATTTTTAATTATATTAGTAGCTTGCTTATTACATAATAATATAGCTTTCTTTTGCTTGGGAAAAGGAACTAGAATTTCAGAAAAATGGAGGCTTCCAAATAATAAAATTGTTTGTTAAGGGCTTAAGAGATTGATAACATTTGTTTACTACAACTAGAAATATGAAACGTACAAGTATAGGGATAAACCTACATGGCCTGAGTTTTTTTTTTTTTTTTTGGTAAGGATTGGTCAAATGATTGGATTTAAATATGATCCTGCTTTGCCAACTAATAATTGACTTATTTGTCTAGTAACTTACTTGTCAGAAAATTCATAATTAGGCCGGGTGCGGTGGCTCAAGCCTGTAATTCCAGCACTTTGGGAGGCCGAGACGGGCGGATCACGAGGTCAGGAGATCGAGACCATCCTGGCGAACACGGTGAAACCCCGTCTCTACTAAAAATACAAAAAAAAAAACTAGCCGGGCGAGGTGGCGGGCACCTGTAGTCCCAGCTACTCCGGAGGCTGAGGCAGGAGAATGGCGTAAACCCGGGAGGCGGAGCTTGCAGTGAGCTGAGATCCGGCCACTGCACTCCAGCCTGGGCGACAGAGCCAGACTCCGTCTCAAAAAAAAAAAAAAAAAAAAAAGAAAATTCATAATTAGTATGAACTTTTTTGATTTAGTATTTAAAAATTTTTCTTCAGTCTTTGTTTTATTCTTTAAATGAGTTTTTATGGCTGTTATAGCAAAATATTCATGAATAATTAATAACTGACAAAACACTTTTGGAACACCTCCAGTGTGCTGAAAGGGGGTTGTATAGTTAGGCAGAGATCTAGTGGGCTTCCTTCCACAGCACTTTGCTCACAGAGCTTCGTTGTGTGCCACAGCTTTGGCAAGCATCCAGGAGCCTTGAGAAATATACCAAGGCCTCCGTGACAAGTTCATTCTTTAATTAAGGTACAAGGATGGCAATTTTTTTCTTCTAAGCGTTACGTTAGGTCCTAAAATGATTTTATATCTGAAAAAAGAAAAATTGTGTATTAAAGTCTCATGGAAATTAGACTGAGTAAAAGTTAACTGATAATATGCTAGATAAGGGTGTATTTAAGCCTTAAATGTGATCATTGGTTTGCCTTTCATATTAATGAATAAAATCCTAGAGTTGTGTTAACTTCAGTCACAAATGCCTATACAGTAGACATTATTACCCTGTTAGAGACTGTGACACAGTTGAGGGCTTCCATTGTCACTTTTCTCATAGTTAGAGTTTATTGAACATATGACAATCCATTGCCACACCTCTTCCCAATTGTTCTTTTATTAAAAGCATTTGTAAATGTCTTTTTAAATGTGTACTGTGATGTTTATTTAAGATACCCTAATAGACATTTGATAACTTGACATTACTAGATAAGACCACTTCTCCCTAAGTCTCTCTTTCTCTTTTAACATATGGGCACAGCTGCACTTATAATATGTGGACATTTTCCTTTAACTGATTTCACCAGATTTATTCAGCAGACTTCCAAGGATAACGCTGTTATTCCTTTATTTCTGTGAAAGAAGTAAGAAAATGGGTATTTAACTATAACTATCCAAAAGAGAGAAATGTTTCAATGTTTGTTTAATTTTGTAATAGTGTTTAGTTTTTCTAAATACAAAACTTTTAAGGTTCCATTTTTCCTGTGTTCCCTGTGAGTTACTGGTGGTTCTTCAAAGAGTCAAAGAAGAAAGGATGGGGAGTGGCGGGGTGGGGGGGGAACAGGAATAAGAAAACACCCACCAAATGATTCTAGTTCTGGTGTGGACACATGTAGCAAGATGAAATCATTTGTACTTTGCAGAATAATATTTTATAAAAATCAGCTGCTTTGCATCTCTATGAGGTATAAGTACATGTGTCGTTCATGACCTAGGTATAGGGCGGACCTCAGAGAGTCCACAAGAGTGAAACTGTTGCACTAGCCACAGACATCCCAGATTTGCTTGAACCAATCCAAATGTACCACGGGTTTCACAAGCAGGCAGATTTTGATACAAATCGACAAATTTGCCTTCTTGGATTTTTAGACAAAGGCCATAGATTTATGCCTAAAATGTTAAAGTCAGCATGGAGAAATCTTTTTAAGTATTAACTAATAATTCTGTGGTTGTGTGTTCTGTTTGTGTGTTTTTGTTGGTTTGTTTCTGGCTAGCTCATCAGAGTTGTAACAAGCTCAATTAAAGTGCAAGGAATCCTGTCCTATGCCTGTGTCATACTCTTCTATTTTGGGTAAGATTATTCTTGAATATGTTTTTGGCTATATAGTAAAGCATAAATGCAAGATGTAATGGAAATTAATAGCATCCCAATCATACTACTCCCAATCTATGCCGGGGGCTTCCTTTCAATAGCTATACCTCCCAGTGTACTTATTTGTGACTCGGTTAGATTAACTACACTGCTATTTGGTAGTAGTATTAATAGTACTTTAGATTTTATTTTAATTTTTAGCAAAATCTTAAAGCCCTTTTTGCTTAAGATTTAGGTTTCACTCACTTTTTTTTGATGAATAAAAGCCTGCCATTGCAGACATGTTTTCATATTTAAAAACATCTTTGACCCTCCAATATGTTTGCCACATTGAATTGTTCAGCACACTGTAGGCAGGCATCACATAAAACCAAATGTAATGCACAAGCGTAGGTTTTCTGTGACCAGTGGAATCCATCTGCAGGTTTGTTGGTCTCATGATCTTACATTTTAGTTGGGGGAGACATACAGTAAATTAACAACTAATTAAGATAGAAATAAATGGTATGAAGAAAATAACAATATAAAATGATGATTTTGCCATTGTTACTTTTCTCAAGAGGTGAACAATGATAAAGTAACCAGACCTGGCATTCAATTAACTTACTGAAAAATGAAATGGGAAACCTGTTCCACCCTCGCTTAGGTGGTGTGCATCAGGAGCTTCACTCAGGGAGGGGTGGGTGTTCTGAGAGGGGTCGAACTTTAATCCCTCCAGAGGAGAAAGGTTGGAGGGTAAGCATAGCAGTCACAGTTTGAGCGGTGGATTTGCTTAGTGTTCCAGTTTCATGGTTTTTTTAGTGTGTTTTTCACATTGTTTCCTGCCCAGGGCTTAGCACACTACCTGGCACGTGCTCAGGAAGCTTCTGTTGAAGTAGCATGGGAATAGTCACTTACTGTCTGCACTTTCTACCTCTCCACCAAGTATCCTGAGTCATGGGCCTGCTTCCCAGCTCCTGCAGTGCCTGGCTCAGGCCGGTGTCCTGCAGAGCTGCATGTAGGTCATTTCAGTGTTTCACACAGGAGGGTGAGGTTCTAATCACACTGTACAGCATTGCCTATTTTTTGTTTGAATGAGTATGTAAATAGTTTACTATATTGAGGTAACTCTTTTCGTTTTTTGACATTAAATAACATTAAGACCTTCCTTTTCTAATGTAGAGTCTCACACCGCACCTCAACGTTTTTAACATTGTGCTGTGTTTACCAAGTGGTATTGCTGTAATCTCAGTGGGAATAATTGTTTGACAATCTAATATTCTAGTATTTTTTACATAATAATCACGAAATGAAGCATGTATATGCTACATCTGAAAACCTTTGTTTAGTTACAGTTGCCTGTGCATAGTTCACCAAGGGGGATGTACTTTAATCTTGAGTTACTTAGAATTCAGGGTACCTGTGCCCCCAGCCTCCAGTGTCGCCTCCCTCCCCATGTTGCTTCACTTCTGCACCTGGATAGCACAGCCAGACAGATCTGCTTAGTTTTCTACTTTATTCATCTACTCTAATCCTCATCTCAGGATAATTCCTAAATTATCCTCTTCTCCTTCAGAAACTTTCTCAAAACTACCTTGTCCATGCCTTCTTTATCAATTAACTGCACCAAACCCAAGAATCTGTCTTCAGTTAAAAAAATAAAATCAGAATTCAGTTGGGCCTCCTGAAATAAAATGCTGAAGTTTTTCCCCACCACACCCAGTTTATTGTCTTTCCCTCCAGACTCACTCTTGCCAGCTAAGGTGGGAGGACTTGCCAGCCTCTGCCATTACTGCTCTGCTCAGCGCTCCTCAGGGAGCAGCTGCTCAGCAGCAGGGCCTGGGCCTGGGCTGGTCTAGGGCTTGGCCACAAAGAAGCCAGACAAGTTCCCTGCCTTGATGTCACAGAAATTCCAGACAACAAATAGACAACAACTAGAAAAGCAAGTCACTCTATTGACAGTTGGTAGGGATCGTTAGGAAGAAAAGCACAATAGTGTGAGGAGATGAATGGGAGAGGCAGACACAGCCACCGACAGTTGGTAGGAATCGTTAGGAAGAAAAGCACAATAGTGTGAGGAGATGAATGGGAGAGGCAGACGCAGCCACCTTAGAGAGGGTGGCCAGGGCAGGCCTCTCTGGTCGGCTGGTGTTTCAGTAAGGAAGGGAGCTGTGCAGCCACCTGGGAAAAGCGTAGGCTTAGCAGAAGGGCACAGGGACACAGGCCTGGTGGAGGAACAGCAGGCGCCAGGCAGCTACAGTAGTCCTTGGGCAGCCATGGGGGCAGAGGGCCCGGGAAGGGGAGACCATGAATGGAGCTGAGCAGAAAATGGCATGGTGGCTCATGCCTGTAGCCCCAGCACTTTGGGAGGCTGGGGTGGGAGGATTGCTTGAGCCCAAGAGTTTGAGACCAGCCTGGGCAACATAGCAAGACCCCAGATCTACAAAAAAGAAAATTAGCTGGGCGTGGTGGCATATGCCTGTGGTCCCAGCTGTGCAGGAGGCTGAGGTGGGAGATTGCTTAAGCCCAGGAGTTCAAGGCTGCAGTGAGCCATGATCATGCCACTGCACCACAGCCTGGGTGACAATGCAAGACTGTCTCTTGAAAAAAAAAAAAGCAAGCCAGCTTCTTCACTGGCTATAAAACTGGCATTGAAGTTAATGTGAGACTTTTTTCTTCCCATAATTTTTTCCAGATTTATATTGAATGCCTTAAAATATTCATATTCTTTGACCCAGAAATTTTATTTCTGTAGTCATAAGTATCTAGGTATCCTAAGGAAATACAGATTTAACATGTTTTCTTAATCAGAAACTTTTTAGTAGAAGCAAAATATTGAAAATAATCTAAATATCCAGAAATAAGAGTTGTTTGGGGCTTTGTTATTTGATAACCCATACAGTGATGTTATAAGGCCATTTAAAATAATGTCCCTGAGGAACATTAACTGATACAGAAAAATATTCATGATACATTGTTATATAAATAACAACAAGAGTAACAAAATTGCTTGCCATTTCTGTGTGCCAGGCACTGCTCTGAGCACCTTACCTGACTGCTCTCCTTTCCAGATTAGCTGGTCGAGTAGCTTGCCCAGGTGCACACAGGTTCTAAGCAGTGGACTCAGGACTCCACACCGACACACTTCACCCCAGAATCCATGCTTTGTCTCCTGACTCCCCTCGCCTACTGCCTTGTAAAATAGACCCTGTTTCTATACAGCAAGAAAGTACAAATGGAGGCGTACTCGGAGAAAGCAACTGAAAGATAACATACTAAATGTCACAGTGATAATCATAAGGGTGTGGAATCGTGTAACTTTATTATTTTTTTGTTCATCTGCATGTGCTAAATGTATTTGTTGTATAATAAAAGAATAAATGTTAAAATGTTTAATACCAGGAAAAAATTCTAAGTTGTGTAATTTCTTATAAGAGAACTAAGGAGGCCAGGCGTGGTGCTCACATCTGTAATCCCAGCACTTTGGGAGGCTGAGGCAGGTGGATCACGAGGTCAGGAGTTCGAGACCACCATGGCCAACATGGTGAAACCCCCGTCTCTACTAAAAATACAAAAATAGCCGGGTGTGGTGGTGGATGCCTGTAATCCCAGCTACTCGGGAGACTGAGGCCAAGAATTGCTTGAACCCGGGAGGCGGAGGTTGCAGTGAGCCAAGATCGCGCCACTGCACTCCAGCCTGGGTGACAGAGTGAGACTCTTGTCTCAAAAAACAAAAAGAAGAAAATAAGGAATTCCGAAGTTTTTCTTTGTGGCAAAGAAGCCTCAGAAAACTCAAGATTTGTGTAAATTTCTCAAAATCCCTGACCTGCCCCCATCCCATGCTCCCTGCCTTCCCCTTAGCCATGAGCATTCACAGGGATTTAGATGAATTCCAACGGAGGTGGTTTGTTTTGTTTCTGTTTTAGGTTGGTATCCCTGAAAGTACTTAATAGCATTGTGCTGTTGGGGAAATCGTGCCAGTATGTGAAAGAAGCCAAAATGGAAGAGAAGCTGTCGAATCCTCCCCCAGCCTGCACTCCAGGCAAGCCGTCCAGTAAATCACAGAACAAATGTAAACCCTCTCAAGGTAGGTTTGGTCCCTTTCTTCACTTCCCTGGATCATTTTCAAATAGTTAAATCACAGTTCGATCAATGTTAAGCAACGCTTTAAAGACTGGTTTCACTTTGCCTAGGTTTTTTGGTCTTTTAATGGTTGTGTTTTAGATCCCATCGCGTATATACCTGGCCCAGTGTTCTGAGTTTTTCCATTTACTCATTCGCTGTTCAATATTGAGCACCTGTGACTCGTCAGCTCCAGTGGATACAGCAGTGGGGTGGAAAGGCAATTCTCTGCTCCCGTGGAGCTTGTTCTAGATTGTCGGGAAGAGGGGTAGAGAGAAATAAGTATGCACTATGTCAAGTGACGGGGAACTGCGGAGAAAACAAAAGCAGGACGGGGAAAGGGAAGTACAACAGGGAGTTGGATGCTCCCCCAAGTGTGAGGAGATGGCACTGCACAGAGTCCTGGAGCCTGAGGACGGCACATCCAGCCTTCCAGGAGCAGCTCCCAGTCAGAGGCCCAGCAGGAAGAGGCTTGGTGCATCAAAGGACATTAAAAGCAAGGTGGCTGCAGTGGCCCATTCCCAGGGAAAAGGACTGGAGAGGGGGTTTTGGGGGCCATGGAGGGCTGCAGGCTGTTATGAGGACCTTGGCTTTGACTCCAGGTGGAAGGGGGCTGTTGTGGGGCTTTGAGCGGAGCAGTGGCATGGTGCAGCTGACATTTTAAAAGGATCATTCTCAAGCTTTGTGGAAAATAAACTCCAGAGGGGTGGGACCAGAGAGGCAGCTACCTGGCCAGGAGCAGGGTAGGCAGTGTGAGCAGGGAGAGCTGGCCAGGTTCTGGATAGACCTGGGAGGTTTGTGTGAAGTATTTGCTGATGAGGAAGTTACGCAGTGTGAGAAGAATAAGAGAGTTCAGGATGATTCCAAGGTTTCTGGGCCGGAAGATTTGGAGGAAGAACTGGGACACTGACTTAATTTTTGTTGTTAGGTGGCAGTTCCCTGTTCACAAAGGTGTTTGTTCATATGACTTTTAGTTTAAATGATATATTTTTAAATGTGTGGGACAACTGTGTGCCAGGTATTAGAGGAGATGCTGAAGATAGAAAGATAAATAAAGGATGTCCTTCAAGGCCTCATGTAATTACAGGGGTCCAAATAGGTGAGCAGAGGGTTTGGAGGGACAGGAGAGGGTTCTTCTAAACTAAAAGCTTGAAGGATGAAACTGGCCTAGGGCAGGCTGGTGGAAAGGGCACTCCAGAAGGGCCAGCATGAGTTAGCTCATGGAGGCCTGGAAAAGCATCTGGAGAACTAGCAGCTCAATATGGCAAGTGTGGAGTGTGCTTCAGAAAGAGGGAGGAGAGGAGATTTGGGCTGGACTGGAGTCCTACCTGAAAGTGGGGCTGTGCTCATCATGTGTACTTAACAGGAAGCAAAAATAAAGTAAAATAACAATGTGTATAATCACTGAGAAATAATTGTTTGCATTATAAGAACACTGTTAGTAATAAGGATTGTATTTTTTTCAGCTAACTAGGTAATTCATAGTGAGGCCTGTATGTGTTCTCTTGTTATGCATATTAGTTAAGAAGTTAGGCCAGGCATGGTGGCACACGCCTTTAATAATCCCAGCACTTTGGGAGGCTAAGGCAGAAGCAGTGCTTGAGCCCAGGAGTTCGAGACCAGCCTGGGCAACCTAGTGAGTCACATCTCCACAAAAAATATAAAAAGAAGTTAGTAAACATCAGTCTTGCTTTCAAGGAGGATCCAGTCTAATGGGGATAAAAGCTTTAAGCACGTACTACAGGGCAGGGCTATTGACTCAGGGATCATGTTATGAGAAGTACATTCAGGACAAGGGTCTGAGTGTTTGCACAGAATGTCTTGGAGGTCAGGAGAACACAGACCAGAGACCATTCAGGAGGGTGTTGAAGTCAAGCTGAAGAGCGGGAGGGGGCCATCTCTCAAGGCTGCATCAGATTCATCACGTTGTAAGGAGACAAAAGACAGCAGTCCTGGGGATGAGGGCAGGAGAGAGGAATTAGTGCAAGAGAGCTGGATGTGTCATTACCTCCATCATGGCAGTGGTGTGACCAGGTGTATGCACATGTCAGAACTCATCAGATTATACATTTTAAATGTGTACAGCTGATGGTATGTCTTTTTTGCCTCAAAGAAGCTGTTCTTACGTGGATTGAATGTATGATTCAGATGAGTCGCTCCGGGCCCCAGCCCAGCTGTCCCCAAAGCCAGGCTTCAGAATCTCTGTGGCCTAAAATAAACACTGGGGGTTTTGTTTATTTGTTTGTTTTTACCTCTGGTTTGTACTTCCCAGAGATGATGATGCTAAACCAACTGTAGCTGAAGTGACTGCAGATGACAGTTAGAATGTGGTAAAGTCTTCTTGGCCCACTCCCTGATGTTCTGTATTGGAGCAAATGTTAATTTTTCAGGACTGGCAACAGTCATGTTAGGTCTTGATTATATAGAGAGGAGCCGTATTGTAGGAGTTGTGATCTTTCTACAGTTGCGTGATGGCATTGTTTGTGTGATACGAGCAACGTAATATACCCTTCCATAAAATTGAACAAACAGATGATTGGCCTCTAAGTTTTATTGTAAATGATGGCTCTTATACAACATGCTATTTGGTTATCATTTGCTTTATCTAAAAGCATGGATGATGGGCACTTTTTTCAGCACCACTATATTGGTAAGTTTTTATTTATTGCACATTGGGGAAAATCTTTCTCTAATTTAATGGACCTATTTTATCACAGGCCTTTCCACAGAAGAAAACCTGTCTGCCTCTGTCACCAATCAGCCTGTTCATCAAAAGGAAAATATCATACCATTACTTGTGACAAGCAACTCTGATCAGTTTTTGACAACTCCAGATGGTGACGAGAAGGACATAACGCAGGACAATTCTGAATTAAAACACAGATCCTCAAAGAAAGATTTGTTAGAGATAGACAGGTTCACAATTTGCGGAAACCGAATTGACTGAATATGTGGCTCCATGTGCTGACGAAGCTGGGTCCTGGGGCAGCAAATGCTGTGTTGCCAGGACAGACAGATGCTAAACATGGCACTTAAATATTTATTTAAAAACTTAAATTATTATTGGCAAGCAGATCTTAGTATCTTTCTTCCAGTAATGTGGCCTGGCTGAGGGTCAGATCACAAGACAGGAGCGACCTCGGCCTTGACTCTCTGGGAAGCTTGATGGATTATAAAACTTCTCCTGCCTGGCCAAGCAGCAGCGTCACTTCCAGGACCCAACCAAGGCAACATCAAAATCTGTTTTGCTTTGTCAATCTGGGCTTCCAGAATGTTGAATTTGCCTCAAGGCCTCTTCAGTGTAAGGAAATACCTGGACAACTGTGAAGCTTTTACCATGACTTTACCTTACCAGTCTCATACTATTTTCACAAACAGTTTTCAAATGTTACTACATCTGCCAAAGCATTAAAAAAAATTAAACATAAGTCAACATAAATATTCTTACCACCAGAATAACCCTTAAAGATGTATCTTGATTAATCAGAATAAAAGGCTACCTTAAATAAGACATAATGAATAGTAGCATTTTGTAGGGTAAACAAAAACAAAAAACGCTAAACCAGTTTATTTATTTTAAAAATTAATGAAGGCTATGCATTACTGGGAAAAACCCTTCATAATTTTTCAGTTTACTCTTTAAAGCAAAATGTGAGCTGTATGTCATTTAATTGCGGTGGATAAAATATAAATGCCCTTACAAAAGGGCACTTTTTACACCAAGGAAGCAGAGCAGTGTTAACTTTAAGGTATACTTCACTGGTTTTGCTTTAAAACTAATTGCTTCATAAATTATTACAGCTAAAAGGATTTGGTGTTGAACAGGCTGAAAAATTGTCAGTGTACAAAATTCAAAACTGTCAATTTTAACTGTAAGTAAATGCTCCAGGTGTGTTAGGCAGCAGCATCTTGCTTGGGCTTATCAAATGCATCAGTCCTTCTGTTTAGGTGGACAGCGGGTGTGCCTGTGCTGGGGCAGGGTGTGTGTTCTGTGGGTGTGTGTCTGTGGGGATGTAACAGCCAGGGTGGGCCTGTGCTGGGGCAGGGTGTGTGTTCTGTGGCTGTGTGTCTGTGGGGATGTGACTGTCAGGGTGGGCCTGTGCTGGGGGTGGGGCAGGCCCCAGTCAGGAGAGGATTTTGTGTGAAAGTAAATGGGTGTTCGAGGCGTATGGGTGGCTGTCAGTGTGGGGAGGCATCTGTGTATGGCTGTTGGGAACAGCAACCAAAAAGTGCTTTTGGTTTTGTTTGAGATAACATTCTGTTTCCACTTAATTACTAGTTTGTGGCCTACGTCGTAGGTCAAGTTATTTCCCACCCCATTTTATCTTGATAAACCCGTTTGCATTTCTGTAAAACTTCTACAACTTCTGGTTTCAGAACTGTCCACAAGGTGGTCCTGTTAACTGTTATTTCCTTTGATGTTTTGATTTTGAAGTTTAGCTCTCATGCAAATGTTTCAGGCATGTATATATGCAGAAGGCAATTTTTAGGTGATTTTTCCATTTCTTGGATGAAATATAAAGCAAGCTTTAATATTCCGACCTGTTCATTTGAAATACAAAAAAAGTAAGTGAATTTTAATGTTTTGTATTAACTAAAGAAATCTGAAGATTAATGTTGAGGAAAGTGTATGGACATGCCTTTGTGAAACCAGGAAGTATTTTAAGTTAAAAATGAAAAAGCTTTTAATTGCTTTGTGTGTGTTTTAGTGGAGCCCCATTTTAGAATTATTATTTTTTTTCCATCTCCCTTTACCAACAAAAGGAACAATGCCACGGTGAATGGAATAGTTTGGGGAAAGCTTTGCCAAACACAACCCTGATTTCAGAGCAGGAACATGGTTTAGATAGATCTTCAGTTCCGCTTGAATTTTTCTGTTACTGTGCTGTCATTTTCAGAAGATTTCCATTCCTTTACAGATGCTGTTGGGAGTTCGGGATTATGTTCATTTCTTCTGTCATAATGGCATTCAATACTAATTTTATAAGTGCATCTTGTGTGAAACTCAATAAATTCAATTTTGTAATCTTTTTTAAAAAGGTCACTGAATTTCTTTTAATATTTACTATTGTATTTGGAAGAGTGAATTTCCCACTGTATAATAAGAATTTATTTGTAATTCACAAGTGGTAGAGCTATCTTAATTTGAATTATTGTTTTGGTCTTAATGGTGGCAAAATGTTTAATTTTGTCTTTGGAAAAAATAGGCTGGGCCTTGATTATAGATCGTTTAATATTTCTCAGCAAATGAAGGTATTTACATTTTACAAGTGGTTTGAATGTCGCACAAAATATTTTTCACATCTGGGAGTCAAGTTCAAGACAGTACTTTGGTTTTAAAAAAATCTAATGAAGGCACAGCCTAGGCCAGACCCTTACTAGGTTTTCCTTTAGAATAAGTGTAAAGACCAAGTGTCATTGATACACTTGTCCAGATTTTCTTGTGGACTTTGGCCAGTATTTAGACTTTATATTCATTTTAAATAAAGTGAAAGAAACTTGCTATAATTGGGTCATCAAAATATATCCTGCCACTCCTGGTAACTCAGCAGAGGAGGAGATAAATTTACAAAATAATATCTCTACATTGTTATATATTCTCATTTCAACTATTTTTAATCAACAAAGATTTGTTAATCACTTCCTATGTGTCAGAAACTGTTCTAAGTGGTGGGATCAGCAATGAACAAGGTAAGTCCCTATTCTTCTGTGGAAGACTGATAGGAACAAGTCAATGAAATAATGTCTGCTGGTCACAGGGTGTTCACTGACCAAATGATTTCTTAGGCTTATTTCAGCTCTAAAATATAGTTCTTTAAAATGTTTATGTAAGTCTGATTTTTTTCTTATTGGATTGACTTGAAATAAGATAATTGTATAGCAATTTTACAGTGCTTCTATAAAATAGAAATAAGAAAATACTTTCCTCCTGAAGACTGCTAGTTACCCAGCAAAATCCGTTCTCCTGTTCCATTGTGTAGAGTTGTAGCTGGGCACATGCTACTTGCTGGGGACTGCATTTTTCAGCCCCTCTTGCCGTTACCTGTTGGCCAGCTGACTCATTCTCCCCAGGGGATGTAAATTGAAGGGTGTATGCCGTTATTGGGCCAGGACCCTTAAGACCGTGGGTGAGTCCGCCTCACCTCCTCTGTCCCCTTCCCACAGGTGGAACCCAGAGAAGGTAGTGACCTTGTCCCAGTAGGTGCCCATCATGGCAGAGCCTTGAGAGAGAAGGAACCTGGATCCCTGAATGCCGCTGTGGAGCAGAGTTGCTGGTCAGCTTGGAAAATTCCGCTTGACTATACATAAGAGAAAAACTTGAGATGCCATTGTTTCTAAGCCACTGAACCTGGAGGTTCTGTTCATGAAGTTTAGCCCCACGTTAGTACATTAGGAAATCTGAGAGGGACTGTTTAGAGATCTTTACATGAAAGGAGGAAGGAGTTAGACCTATCTTGCTAAAACACATTCTTCTGAAAATTCTCTCTGGATACCCATTATTTATTATTTATATGGAAAAAGATAAAGATTACTCCACCTCACTTTTTCAGAGGTCAGACTCCCAGCACCCTTGGCTGCTTGAACTAAACATTAAACTTGCTCATAAATGGCAAAGTTCTATTTGTCCGTATACTCTATCAAATAGACATTTCTTGCCCTTTATCTCAGGAAAGTGTGTATAGTAAAAGTAAATTGTAAGTACAGCTTAACAGCAAGGAGAAGTAGAAGCAAAAGGAGTTAAGAGAGCAATAAAAATATACCTGAGGTCAATGATGCCGTGCCTGTGATTGCTGATAAACTGTGTTACAGGTCAGTGTGATGTGTGGTGTGCAGTAAGAGCCTGAGATCTAGGCTGATTTAGATTGTGTTCATTACATACAATTAAGGATTGTGTTTGTTTGATACAAATTAAGGTGTGTACAATTCAGAGGGGAAGTTGTTCAGAAAAAAATGGCATTCTCAGGGAGCTTGAGTTATCTGAAAAGTTTGCTTGTAGGGAAGAACTAATGCTTAGCAGTGCTGAGCAAACAAGGCATTGCTGTTCTAAATTTTATTAAGAAAAGAGAGTAAATATATCAGCAAGTTGGCAAAAGGCACAGTTATGCATAGTGTAGTAAAGTTGTATTTGAGGTTTTTTTGATATTTAATGACAAGGTGTAGGTATCAGTATAATATATTTTGCTTTTATATGTCTTGTTTTTTGTTTGTTTGTTTCTTGCTTTTGGCTTATAAGGAAACCAAGGGAGGTCTTGAGGGCCCATTTGGCCTCTTTTTTAAAGGTATTAGCTCAGGAACTACAGAATGAATAAGCTCTTGCAGCGTGAATAACCTTCAAAGTGGATGGTTTATTTTGAAACTGCAATTATTTTCAATAAGCCCGTTCTCATTCCATTTTTAATATGTCAACATAAGAATGTAAATACTGGGAAGGTTAGAAATTGCCATAATGTCAGGTTTAACCAGATAAGTGAAATGTATAACAAGGAAAAGGCATAAAAAGCTTGTTAGACTTATTTCACAGATATTAATTGCAGTCCCCATGTCCTCATTCCCCCAACCCTGATGAACTTCTTTCTGCTCCTAGGATACTCTCTGTTCCCTCTCACTTCAGTAGCTTTGAACTTGAGGGCCTCTGCCACATGACGTTCCTTCCCTTAGTTCAGGTCTCCTCTTGCATGTCACGTTTAGAGGCTTTCCCTGACCACGTGGTTTCAAGAAAGCATCATGTCCCTATCACCTTACTTTGTTACCTCTACAGCACAGGTCACCTTCTGAAATGCCCTGTTCACATTTGTATGATCTGTTTTCTCTACCAGAATATAAGCTTCTAAAGAGAAGGGCCGTGCCTGCCTTGCTGGCTGCACCAGCAACTCCTAGATCAGCGGAGATGCTCAGTGAAAACAGACTGAAACCCCTACAAAGTGCTTTGGTGCTGAATCACACCACTTAGTGGATTGTATATCCTTTCTCCCTTCCCCAACTCTGCAGGACTCGTCGGAAAGGTACTATTGCCAGGGGATGGGGTGGAGCCCTGAAGGTGCAGTAGAAGGAGCCGCGGGGGTTTCAGGAAGATCTAGAAGCCCCTGGTCTTAGCCTGCTCTGCCTCTGTCTAGCTGCCTGGCCTTGAGTGAGTGACAGCAATCGTGGATTTTAAACAGAGTATGGTCATATGCTAGAGAACTTCTGGCCCCCAGATCCTGTTTTAGTCTCTCCAATCTTTGGAAAAAGTAGAGGTGAGTTTTTGGACCCATCACCCTGAAATCCAGGGGGTGATGACTTTCCAGGGTTCTCACACTTTAGTGGGGAGACTTGCCCCGGGGCCTGTTGAAACAGATTGTCCTGGCTGGGTGCAGTGGCTCACACTTGTAAACCCACCATTTTGAGAGGCCGAGGTGGGTGGATCACTTGAGATCAGGAGTTCAAGACCAGCCGGGCTAACATGGTGAAACCCCATCTCTACTAAAAATACGAAAATTAGCCCAGTGTGGTGGTGCGCACCTGTAACCCCAGCTACTCGGGAGGCTGAGGCAGGAAAATTGCTTGAACCCGGGAGGCGGAGGTTGCAGTAAGCTGAGATCGTGCCACTGCACTCTAGCGTGGGTGACAAGAACGAGACTCCGTCTCAGAAAACAAAGGCTCTGTCTAAACAAACAAACAAACAAACAAAACAGATTGGGAGTGGAAGTCCAGGTCATCCAAGCCCCAGGACTGGAGGAGTTAGGATACTACTGGTCCAAGGACGAGGTAAGGAGTTAGGATATTACTGTCTTCTGCTGTCCGAAGAATGGGTTGCAGGACAACTAGCATAAAATCAGAGGCTAGCAAAGGGCTGTTTCTGTGATATAAACCAGGCTCAGGCAGGCCTGGGGTCATGCCAGGGCAGGGCCAGGAGCCCCCAGCCTGGTCTGGCTCTTCTCCACCTCGGAAGGGCAAAGCAGCAGCAGCCTCTTGGAGGAACCTTAACACCTCCTTTGGCGACACAGACACAGGACAGGGGATTCTGAACCTAGCTTTACCCATTTGTTTCTTCAATGCTGACACCACCTAGTAGGCAAAGTCAACTTTTATCTAACTGTGTCTCTCATTGGATGATCATGGTGATGAATGGCCTCCAGTTCTGCTACTCTCTGAAATGATGCCCAGGGGAAACAGCTGGAAGCATCTGTGAGCCCCTGCCAAGCCGCAGGAAACCGTTCCACTATCCCAGTGAGGGGGCTGCACTAAGAACTGGAAACATTGTTTCCAGTTGACAAGATGACATTTTTCTGAAGTTCAGATTCTATCTATCTTTACTTGAAAACACAGTAGAAAATAAGATGACTTTCCCTTGCAATTATTGTGGATATAAATGCACTGTTCATTTCTCTTTCAAAGATTAGTTCAAAAATGACTTAGGTCCTAGGATGATGGGATCTCTCAGCATTAAAGCAGCTCTAACAAAGCATCTGAACCCTGTTCCGGGGCTTCTGTTGTCCTGTACTCCCAAGAAGTTATCAAATAATTTTGTCTTGAAATAAGTGCTGTAGTATTAATAATAATTTTAAAACCAATACTTTTTTTTTTTCTTGAGAAGAAGTCTCAGTCTGTCACCCAGGCTGGAGTACAGTGGCGCAATCTCGGCTTGCTGCAACTTCCGCTTCCTGGGTTCAAGCAATTCTTCCTCAGCCTATCAAGTAGCTGGGACTACAGGCACGTGTCACCACGCCTGGCTAATTTTTGTATTTTTAGTAGAGACAGGGTTTCACCGGGTTGGCCAGGCTGGTCTCGAACGCCTGACCTCAGGTAATGATCCACCTGCCTCAGCCAAAGTGCTGGGATTACAGGCGTGAGCCACTGTGCCCAGCCTAAAACCAATACTTATTAAACGTCTACTACAAATCATCATACAAGGCCCTTTTAATTCATTACCTTATTTAATTTGCACATTGTCCCCAAAAAGTCCTCATTTTACACATGTGGAAACTGAGGCTCGAGAGGCTCTTTTCTCAACAAAGTCACCCAGCTAGGGAGTAACAGGGCCAGGATTTCAACCCTGCTCCTTCTGATCCCAGAGTGCTGGCTCGTAACCAACATGCAGCCTGTAGGCCTCAGGACAGCCTTCCACAAGAGCTCTTACAAAATACTTTTTCTTAAATCATTTTCTAACAAAAGCATGCATACTTAACAGAATTTCCATTCCTTCTGCCCTCCTTTCAGTTCACATTTTCCATACTCTCATGTGATTCTAATTCTCCATAGATTGGCTTTGCTGAGTGTTATTTTAGCATTTGGATTATGAATAGATTGTTCTGGTTATCCTGTTTATATTTTATATTGTTGAATCATCTTTTTTCTCACCAAGGAATCATGACAGTGTGAGGTGTATTTATATGATGCCTGGCACTTTTTCTTCTTTTTTTTTTTTTCAGATGTGGTCTCACTGTCACCCAGGCTGGAGTGCAGTGGCTCAACCATAGCTCCACTGCAGCCTTGAACTCCTGGTCTCAAAGGATCCTCCCACCTCAGCGTCCCAAGTATCAGGGACTACAGGCATGTGCCACCACGTACAGATAATTCTTTTCTGTCCTTGACTTCTGATTCCACCCTGCAAGGTGGGCACAGTGTGAATGGGGCTATCCATGTTCCAACCGGTTAAACCAAGGCCCTGGTTTTCCGAGAGTCCAGATGCAGTGCCTGGGCTGGGAAATGGGACTTCCCACCGTAGGCCAGCATAGGGCTTCCAGCACTGCTGTTCAGCACTGAGGAGGGGACACTGGGGAGAGTAGCCCACTTCCTGGCTCAAGCAGTGGCAATTATCACACATTTTTAGAGCTTTCAGTGTTTCATTCCGTAAATAATAAGTGGCCACTATCCTTAGCAAACTAATGCAGGAACGAAAAACCAAATACCCCATGTTCTCACTTCTAAATGGGAGCTAAATGATGAGAACTCACGAACACAAAGAGGGGAACAACAGACACTGGGGCCTACTGAAGAGTGGAGGGTGGGAGGAGGGAGAGGAGCAGAACAAATAACTACTGGGCACTAGGCTTAATACCTGGGTAATGAAATAATCTGTACAAAAAAACCCCATGACACGAGTTTACCTGTATAACAAACCCGCACATGCACCCCCAGAATACCTATAATTTCACCATCTAATTTGGTGCATATTTCTTCAACTTTTTCTGATAATATATAATAGATATAGGTTTCCACATGTAAATAGACCTCAGTAAGACTCTACCTTACATGTTGGCTTGTAACATGCTTCATTCCCTTTACATGTAGTGAGCATTTTCCCCTTGTCAATAATTTAAAATGTTTTCAATGGCTATGTAGAATTCCCATGTATGGCCATATGCTCATTTGTTTAATCCCTTCCTCTCTGCTGGACAGTTCTCTGATTATTTCCTTAGGATACATTCTGAGAGTGGAATTAGTTGGACAAAGTCTTGATGTCTGTTGCCAAATTGCTTTCCAGAGGCACCGAGTGTAGAAGCATGCCTGAAGTCTCCACACTTTCACCAGTCCTGGGTTGAATAAGTGGTCTCCTAGGTCTTGCCAAGCTTACCGATGTTTCAAAAAAGGTACCCAGTTTTAAGAATGTAATTAAATATTTAAACATATTTGTTAGATATTTTCAGTGCATTTTTAGTGACATGTTTGTATCTTTTTCTTTTTGATGTCAATGTTTTTCTTAATGATTTAAGTAAGTTAATGAATTAAAGGTCATTCACTTTTTTAGGGGATCCAAATGCATCCATTAAAAGGTAGAAATTCCTTGCCCCACCCAAGGGATTAGGCCAGGTCCTCAGTGAGACTTGGAAATCAATTCTTACTCTTGAAATATGCCACCTACAAATAAGGAAGAAAGAAAGGACACGTTAATATCTTAATGCTTACAAGGCCTTTGGTAAGAAGCCAAAAGGGGGATGCATGAAGCATCTCTCATATGATGTGTCTATGAGAAAAAACTGCCATGGGGCCAGGCACCGTGGCTCATGCCTGTAATACCAGTGCTTTGGGAGGCCGAGGCGGGTGTATCACCTGAGGTCAGAAGTTCAAGACCAGTCTGGCCAACATGGTGAAACCCCATCTCTACTAAAAATACAAAAAAAAAATAGCGGGGTGTGGTGGCAGGTGCCTGTAATCCCAGCTACTCCCGAGGCTGAGGCAGGAGAATTGCTTGAACCCGGGAGGTGGAGGTTACAGTGAGCTGAGATTGCACCACTACACTCCAGCCTGGGCAACAAAAGCGAAACTCCATCTCAAAAAAAAAAAAAAAAAAAACCTGCCATAGATAGAAAAATAACATGTATTCAAAGTCACTGGATTAAGACTCAGAAAAAATGGATTCCAGTGAAGCTCCACGATGAAGTATTGGAAGGATCCCTAAGTATTTCAGGGCTTCGTTTTATCTGCTTGTAAAGTGAGAATTGATGTTTGGATGCACTCACCAATGAATTTACTGAAAGGTTTTCCATCCTGTCATTCTATGGTCATGTACATTTTGTTCGCTTTTTCTCTCTCTTCCATTTAATAACCTTTCTGGTCAGTTGAGCCAATGCTGGACTTCGGACTTCAGATAGCTACTGGAGACTTCTCTGTTTTTAGGAGTCACTCCAGTGAGCTCAAAGGACCAAGACTTTCCATGGGTAGATGTTTTAGAGAAGATGGAATAAGGTGGAAAGATGGCACAAACCGAAGGAACTGAAATGTATCCTCCTTGGACAGAAGATTTAGGTGACTCTTGGACGCCTTCTCCTCCCTAGTGCTCTGTAAACCATACTCTATTCCCCTTTCCTGGGGGTTGCTGAGTATGTGGGCCTGAGGGAGTTGTCCTCTAGCCCATATTCTATTGGGAAATTTCAGAAATCTTTAAAGCGATTTGCTAAGGAGCAACCCAGACATTGGGAAACTCAGTCTCTTTTTCACAAAAACAGCCTCTTTTTCTGGAAGACTGCTGGAAAAAGTAGAAAAAGCTTTCCGCTTTGGAATCAGAAAGACCTGAGTCTGAATCAAGGCATTGCCTCTATCTTAACAAGTAACTTTGGTGAAACAATCTTACCTCTCAGAGTCTCTCCCCTCTGGGTAAAATAGAAATAATAATACAAACCTCCCAGGATGGCTGCATGTTTCAGTGAAATAATGTATGTAAGTATCTCAGCAAGTCACGCTTCCTTTCTCCCTTGCTTTCTAATCTAAGAGGTGAATGGTTTCACATTTTGACTGTTTTGTCCAATTCATCCAACAAACATTTACCTGCAGTATTCAAAACATGGTGCCAGGTACTCATGGCTAAACCCACGGTGAATCAAACATGTCACCATCACTGAACTGCAGAACAGATGCAGTAAGAACCATTGGGCATATGGAGATCATTGTCAGGGTGGGCCAGAGGGAGGGGAGGCTATGCTAAGCTCTGTGGGAAAGAAGGCATTTGAACTGCATTTCTGTTGGGCAAGACTCAACTGCAGGTGACAGTAAACCCAACTCCAGCAGCTTTAAGAGCACCAGGTCAGCTGAGCTCTGGGATGTGTGGGAAGAGGTACGGCTGGAAGAGTTGTTTGAGCTCTGCCTGCCACAGAAGACCTTGGCTGCCAGGCTGCAGATGAGCCCTCCTGGAAGAGTTAACCCTGGGCAGGGTTCTCAGCTCCTCAGTGCCTTTCTTCCCAGGGTTCACTTCTCTAACACAGGCTACCCCACCCCGGGGATATTCTTCAGGTGTGCTCCAGTTACAACTATTTCTTGGCATTCTTTTTCTCATGTGAGATAAACTGTCCTCATGTCTTTTTAAGCACACAATTGTCACAAATGCTTCCCAAGATTCTGTTTAAACTCACCATCTGGATATTTCCCCAAATGACTTTGGACAACTTGTCATGCAGAATAGTCGTTTTTCAATGGGGCTCACATCGTTGGGGCCAGGGTGCACAGGGCATCTGATGGATTGAACCCAGCCTGTGGGACTCAGCACTCTGCATCCTCTTGTTTCTCTCCACCACTGTTGCCCCATAGGCGGAGGACACAGCAACTGGGTATGAAATGACCCCTTTTCTCCCACAAAAGAGGGCTTTGCTCAGTCTCCTTTGTGTTCAGAAAAAAAGCATTTTGTCTTTACTAGTGGTTCTTTTCCATTCCTTTGGATGAGTGTGCCACCAAACCTTTGATATGTCACATCCTGATACTTTAGTGAAAGTCCTGGCACTGGCTCCTGGACCATTTGCAGCATCAGCATCCTTTGTCATAAAGGTGACAGTGGGTGATGGTCCGAGGGTGGTGGATAGGGAAGAGGTCCTGTGCCCGTGATGCCTTTATGACTGGATTTTGCTTGCAAGGGAGGGAATGTCTAACAGCTTATCATGGGTACTGCAAAAGTATAAAGTAGTCTTCAGGGAATGAAGAGGGATCTTATTTAAAAGGAACCTTAACTCATCTTCCATTCACTCATTCATTCAGTCAACAAACTAAGTGGCAAGAAGAGTCTCAGAGGATCACTTTTACTGCTCTGCATTCCGTATAAGAAATAGCCATAGTAGGTTGGACACTGTGGGTCACGCCTGTAATCCTAGCACTTTGGGAGGCTGAGGCAGGCAGATTCCCTGAGCTGAGGAGTTCAAGACCAGCCTGGGCAACATGGCGAAACCCCGTCTCTACCAAAAATACAAAAAAATTAGCCGGGCATGGTGGCGCACTCCTGTAATCCCAGCTACTCTGGAGGCTGAGGCACAAGAATTGCTTGAACCTGGGAGGTGGAGGTTGCAGTGAGCCAAGATCGCGCCTTGGCACTCCAGCCTGGGTGACAGAGCAAGACTCTGTCTCCAGAAAAAAAGAAAAAAAGAAATAGCCATCTGAAACTGCTTATCGTATTTATTAAAATACTGATTGCCACAAATACCACAGAGAGTTTCAGATGGCTGTTTCTTATATGTAATTTTAAACATAGATACATACACTTCTATATGTTGCCTTGAGTTTTTGTGGGTAAAGGCCGTGGACAAATAACTAATGAGGAAGGAAACAAAATCTCCATTTTCCAATAAGGTAGGGCTCCCCTGCTCTGAGAGGTGAGAGAAATGATCAAGATGTAATGATAATAAATCTTTGCGTGTAATGATAATAAATATTTGCATTTTGTAGAGCCGTGTACTGTGTTCTCATCAACTGTCTTCTCTAGATGAAATTGGTTTAATTATCTTCATTTTTTCAGAGCAGGAAAGGCCTGCAAAGGCTAGACAGCCTGGCCTAGGTCACAGATCACACACTAGCCCTGAAGTCAAGACCCACCCAAATGCAAGTTTCTGACCCACAGCTGTGGGTTTGTCCCACCCCACTGCCTGAGGAGAGCACCCTACTGCCACGGTAAATTGCGTTCCTATGATTTCCTAATTAAAATGGCAGTAATTAGCTCTGTTATTTTAACATAGATCACTGATATCAATGTAGTCTTTTCCTTCACTTGCAAAAGTCCTTTTGCTTCCCACTATTTAATTAGGCCACAAGATAATCCCCCCTAGCAACCTGCTGACCCCATTTGAAAAGCTGAGGTCTTATCTCATTGCAGAAGCAGCATCCTAACTGGGAATTAGAGTCTTCTATGTGCCCATGAACTCTGTCTACAAACACAAAGGCAGCCTCCTCACCCCTGGGTTTCGTCCTAGAGCGGTTCATTTTCCCGCGCTACTGTTATGATCAAATGACACCAAGCTTTTATGTTTAAATAGCCATTTACAACTCATCAACTCTGCGATTTAGAGAGATGCTGCAAGTTCAAAGTAATACAGTAAGTGGCAGAGGCAGGATTTAAATCCAAGCAGGCTGGCTTCAGACCCTACTTGAACCATTGTCTGGTCCGCTCCCTCTGCAGCCTTTCTGCGGTGCTGAGGGCTGTGTTTGACAGCTAGACTAGGTCCAGGCCATAGAAAGGCAAGACCAGCAGAGCAGCGAAGGGTCCTAGAACTGTCCTCTTCTATGGGCCCCTCCAGATGACATGCACATCAGCTAATTCCACACAGGGACCAAAGGGTACAGAGAAAAGAAGGGTGGGTGCTTGCCACATCCTGTCTGAATCTTCACAGCAAGGAGGGTAATATCTCAGGCCTATAGCTGAGGAGCCTGAGATCTAGGCAGGCCAAGTGAACTGCCTAAAATCATGCAGCAGGTGGCGAGATGAGAATTAAACCCAGTCTGTCTGATGGAAAAGACCATTCTGCTATGGCAGACAGAAGGGTGGCAACATCATCCCGTTTAGAATCAGAGGAAATAATTGCAAGCGCAACTGGTGCCAGTCATCAAAGAGGATTAAGAAAGAGCCACTGGCAGCTAAAGGTTGTAACTGGCAGTATAAACCAGGCTCAGGCGGAGTCGAAGGCTCCTTAGTTAAAACCTCAATAATTCCAGGGCTTTTGTTTCTCAAGGATCAAGATCCAAGACACGTTACAGATGGAACATGCTCTCCTTAAGGGAGCCAGACTCAGTTGTTTCCTAGGAAAATCAAGACTCAAGTTGACATGTTCTGCTTCCTTCCATATAACGTGGAATTCAGCCAGTTCTCAGACTGACCCACATTTAGAAGACCCTGCAGTCTCGCCTTCATGATACCTGGGCATCCAGTGGTAGCAAGATGACAAAACACAGAAAGCAAGATGGTAGTGGGTACAGTTCCTGGAGTGATTGAAAGGACAGGATGAGAAGAGCGGATAGGGAAAGGTGAGTTCCCCGCCATCTTCATTCAGACACAATCTCTTCTTCAAGGCCATCTCCACCTGTGAGGTCCAGGGAATAAGGAGGACAGGTCACATCTCCCCTGCTGCCCTTACCCACACCTGCCCTCTTCCCCACTGTAGGAACCTCTGACCCACCCTTCTTCAGTAGAAGAACTGCCAAGACCTACATGAAAGATGAGATCCATTTGGGGAGATTAGCATTACATGTCTCCCTGCTCAGGAGACAGCCTCTGGGGCTGCAGGCCAGGAGAGCTACCAAAGCTGGCAGGACAGCCCGGAAAGCCAAGTTCCCTAAATATCCCCTTTCCCACTCCCCCTTGGAGTAATACGGCAGACCCCTGAAAGAGAAAGTTCTCGGAGGCCCACTCCTGGAGGACACCTGCACACTTGCTATGTCCCAAGATTCTCCCCATTCAAAGGACAGCACCTGGCACGGCTAAGGCTTGAGTCTATTCCAATTGGTGCCTATGCCTTTGGGTTGCAAGATATTTTGTATCTCACCCTAGGTTCTGAATAAAATTTTATCAGACAAAAAGTTTTCTACTGCTTTAAAACAATTGAAAACCATTCTCCTGTGCTTTGCCACCCCTCTCTATGTCTAAGGTTTCTAACTGGAGCCCACACTTGATTTCAGTGTAAAATCAATAATCAACAAAAAATAATGGAATGTCAAGTTACAAGAAAAAATCATGGCTGGGCGCGGTGGCTCATGCCTGTAATCCTAGCACTTTGGGAGGCCGAGGCAGGCGGATTGCCTGAGCTCAGGAGTTTGAGACTAGCCTGGGCAACGTGGTGAAACCCTGTCTCTACTAAAAATATAAAAAAATTAGCCGGGCGTGGTGGCACGCCCCTGTAGTCCCAGCTATTCAGGAGGCTGAGGCAGGAGAATTGCTTGAACCCAGGAGGCAGAGGTTGCAGTGAGCCAAGATCATGCCACTGCACTCCAACCTGGGCAACAGAGCAAGACTCCGTTCACCCCCACCCACCAAAAAAAAAACGTAAAGCATGAAAAATATTTGGAAATCATATGACAAAGGGGCTATTCCCATACAAAATCAATAAGAAAAAAGAGAGCTCAATGGAAGAGAAGAAAGGGATATGCAAAACTGATTCCAGAAAAAAATAAATGCGTACAGCCAGTAAGCATAAAAATATGCAATCTCTCAAGTAACTTAAAAATTGCAAATTGAAACAAGAACAGGAGACTAGTTTTTGCATATTAAATTAATACAAGATAATGAAGAACTATAAAACCATGCTGATGGGGATCATTCGCACTTTTCTGCATTTTTGGCAGAAATTATAAATTAATATTACTTTTCTGGGCCCAGAACTATTTGACAGAAGGTATCAAAAGAATTAAAAGATACATAAACTCAGTATATTTTGGGGTTCAGAATGAATAACAGCTCAAGTTCTAGATTCAGATAAACCAAGTTTGATCACAGTATTTCCTGTTTATAGCTGCTTAACTTTAGGCAAGTCACTGAATCTCCAAGTCTCAGTTACTTTATCTGTAAAATGGGATTAATTTTAGTGTCTGCTTCCTAAGTTTCTCTGAAGTTTTTTTTTTTTCTTAGTCTGTCGCCCAGGCTGGAGTGCAGTGGCGGGATCTTGGCTCACTGCAAACTCCGCCTCCCGGGTTCATGCCATTCTCCTGCCTCAGCCTCCCAAGTACCTGGGACTACAGACACCTGCCACCAGGAGTTTCTCTGAATATTAATTGCGGCAACATTTGCAAGGCACTTTACTTAATCACTGGCTCTTAGTAAGCACTCAACAAATATTCACTGTTTTATTGTCGTTAAGAATCTATTTTAGGAACATGTGATTTGTTCACAATGTTCTTTATAATAACACAAGTTATGATGATGTCTAAAAAACGTGGTGTTTAAATTAATTATAGTTCATCCACATAATACATTTCCATGGAGATATTTTAAAATATAACGTCTTTATTGACATAGAAAAATGCTTATATCATATCGCTAGTGTGAACCCTGAATATCTGAGACAGGTCCAGTCAGTTTAGAAAGTTTATTTTGCCAGGGTTAAGGATGTGTGCCTATGACACAGCCTCAGGAGGTCCTGATGGCATGTGCCCAAGGTGGTTGCAGAACAGCTTGGTTTAATACATTTTAGGGACACACGAGGCATCAATCAATGTATGTATGATGAACTTTGGTTTGGTCTGGAAAAGCAGCACAATTTGAAGCAAAAGCAGGACAACTCAAAACAGGAAGGCTTCCAGGTCATAGGTAGATAAGAGACAAATGGTTGCATTCTTTTGAGTTTCTGATTAGCCTTTCCAAAGGAAGCAATCAGATACGCATTTATCTCAGTAAGGAGAGGGATGATTTTGAATGGAATTGGAGGCAGGTTGGCCCTAAGCAGTTCCTAGCTTGACTCTTCCCTTTAGCTTAGTGACTTGGGGGCCCCAAGATTTATTTTCCTTTCACCCTAGCAAAGGAGAAACAGATGAAACACTATAATAGGAAACTGTATTTTTAAGTCTTTACAAAGAGCCAAGAACGTTGGTTGAACTGTTGAGTGATTATCATATTTGTGTGTGTGGTCAGACTCCCACGTGTTTTTTTTTCATTATGCGATTTTTAAAAATAGGGTCTTGTGTTTTTTTATTGATATGTCATAGTTGTACATATTTGGTAGATACATGTTATCGGGGGAACCCGCCCCCAATATTTCAATGTAGGTTCTTTCTATTTTCCATAAGTGTAGGCCGGCTGAGAAATAATGAGAAAGAGCACAAAGAGAGGAATTTTACAGCTGGGCCACTGGGGGTGACATCACATATCAGTAGGACTGTGATGCCCACCTGAACCACAAACCAGCAAGTTTTTTATTAAGGGTTTCAAAAGGGGAGAGAGTGTAAGAACAGGGAGTAGATCACATGCTTCAAAGGGCAAAAAGCAGAACTACTAATAAGGGTCCAACAAAGATCACAAGGCAAAGGACAAAAGCAGAAGTACTGATAAGGGTCTATGTTCAGCGGTGCACATATTGTCTTGATAAACATCTTAAACAACAGAAAACAGGGTTCGAGAGCAGAGAACCAGTCTGACCACAAATTCACCACGGCAGAGTTTTTTCCCCACCCTAGTAAGCCTGAGGGTACTGCAGGAGAACAGGGCGTGTCTCAGTCCTTATCTCAACCGCATAAGACAGACACTCCCAGAGCGGCCATTTATAGACCTCCCCCCAGGAATGCATTCCTTCCCCAGGGTATTAATATTAATATTCCTTGCCAGCAAAAGAATTTTGCAATATCTCTCCTACTTGCGTGTCCATTTATAGGCTCTCTGCAAGAAGAAAAATATGGCTCTTTTTGCCCGACACTGCAGGCAGTCAGACCTTGTGGTTGTCTTCTCTTGTTCCCTAAAAGTTGCTGTTATTCTGTTCTTTTTCAAGGTGCACTGATTTCATATTGTTCAAACACACATGTTTTTACAATCAGTTTGTACAGTTAACACAATTATCACAGTGGTCCTGAGGTGACATACATCCTTCGTTTACGAAGATAACAGGATTAAGAGATTAAAGACAAGCATGAGAAATTATAGAAGTATTATTTGGGAACTGATAAATGTCCATGAAATCTTCAAAATTTATGTCCCCCTGCTGCAGCTCCAGCCGGTCCCTCCATCTAGGGTCCCTGACTTCCCGCAACACATGTGATATTTTGACACATGTGTAAAAGGTGTAATGATCAAATCAGAGCAATTGGCGTGTCTAGCACCTCAAACATTTATCTTTTCTTTGTATTGGGAACGTTACAATTCTTCTGGCTGTATTGAAATGTACGATAAATTATTGATAGCTATAATTTCCCTACTATACTATAAAATCATAAGACTTATTCCTTCTACCTAACTGTATTTTTGCACATATTTATTTTTTAAACCAGTTTTAGGTTCACATAAAAATTGAGTGTAATGTACTGAGTTCCCATATGTTCTCCACCCACCACACTTGCAGCCACCCCCACTGTCAACGTCCCCCACCAGGATAGTGCATTTGTTAGAATTGATGACAATTCTACATTGACACATCATTATCACCCAAAGTTCATAGTTTTTATTAGGGTTTACTCTTGGTGCCGTGCATTCTTTGAGCTTTGACAAATGAGTAATGACATGGATCACCATCATAGTATCATATGGAATAGTTTCACTGCACTAAATATTCTGTGTGCTCTGCCTCTTCATCTGTCTCTCCCACCAATCCCTGGCAACAACTGAACTTTTTACTGTCCCTATAATTTTACCTTTTTCAGAATGTCATATACAGCATTTGGAATTATGTAATGTGTAGCTTTTTCACACTGGCTTCTTTCACATAGAAATATGCATTTAAGCTTCCTTCACATCTTTTCATGACTTGGCAGCTCATTTATTTTAAGCATTGAATAATATTTCATATTCTGGATGTCCCACAGTGTATTTACTCATTCATCTGTTGAAGGACATCTTGGTGCTTTTAAATTTTGGTGATTATGAATAAAGCTGCTATACATATCCACATGCAAGTTTTTATAATTTTATAGCATCTTTATTGACATATAATTCATACATCATAAAATTCACCCATTTAAAGTATACAATTCAATAATTTCTCATATATTCACAGAGTTGTACAACCATCACCGTGATCAATGTTGGAACACTTTTGTAAGCCTCCAAAGAAACTCTGTACTCACTAGTAGCCACCCACCCAACCCAACCTTAGGAAATCACTAACCTACTGTCTACAGATTTATGAACTCTGGACATTTCATGAAAGTGGAATCATATGACAGGTGGTCTTTCGTGACTGGCTGCTTTTATTTAGCATAACATTTTTAAGGTTTATCCATGTCACAGCACATATCAGCACTTCATTCCTTTGTATTGCTGAATAACATTTATTGTATAGACACCATATTTTCTTTACCTACACGTTAATTAGTGGACATTTAGATTGCTTCCACCTTTTAGCTATTGTGGATAATGCTGTTGTGAACATTCATGTACATACTCTTCTGTAGACCTGTATTTTCTTTTCTTTTTTTTTTTTTTCCTGAGACGGAGTCTGGCTCTGTCGCCCAGGCTGGAGTGCAGTGGCCAGATCTCAGCTCACTGCAAGCTCTGCCTCCGGGGTTTACGCCATTCTCCTGCCTCAGCCTCCCAAGTAGCTGGGACTACAGGCGCCCGCCACCCTGCCTGGCTAGTTTTTTGTATTTTTTAATGGAGGCGGGGTTTCACCATGTTAGCCAGGATGGTCTCGATCTCCTGACCTCGTGATCCACCCGTCTCGGCCTCCCAAAGTGCTGGGATTACAGGCTTGAGCCACTGCGCCCGGCCAAGACCTATATTTTCATTTGTCTTGGGCATATCTCCAGGAGTGGAATTGCTGAGTCACATGGTAACTCTGTCTAACCTTCTAAGGACCTGCCAATCTGTTTTGCAATGTAGCTATACCAGACATCCACAGACTATGAAGGTTCCAATATCTCCCACCCTTACCAACCCTGCTATTATCTGTCTTTTTTATGACAGCCATCCTAGTGGGTGTGGAGACTTGTTTTCATACAAGGTGCATTTTTCTGTTTTACAATGATGCTTATCACTTTAGAAATTGTGAGGGGTGTGTTACTAAAACCATAAAAGTCACAAAGTCCTCTGCTGGGATTTCCATTAGCAAAAGTACATAGAAATGCAGTTCCAGTTTGGGAAGTTGGGTGGGTGTCTGTGGGAGAACAGAGACATGGGGGGACATCTTTGCAGCCTGCCTCTCTTGCTCTTCTCTGAGGCCCTGACCTCACTCCACAGTTTCCCCAACCCCACCTGGCTGCCCTCTATGGGCATGGCAAAGGCAGCCTTCTCCACAGTTCATTCTTCATGTGCAGTTCTTTCTCCAGGCTGTGTAGTGTGGTTGGAAGCCTCTTAGCCTGCAGAGTTAGGCAGACCTGGGTGTGAACCCTGCTGTGGGACCTCTGCTAGTACATAACCTCTTGAGCTTTGCCATCCTCTATAAAACTGAGACACATCTCAGCCTCACGGCGTTGCCAATAGCTAAACGCAAAACAGCTGTCCAGGGTGCTCACAAGAGGTGTGTCCCCTCCCCCCTTTTCTGCACTTCTGCTCTGTGCATGTGGGGATTGGCCCTCTCTGCCTGCATTTCAGGTTTACTTTCTGGTTTGGGTCTCACTTTACTGTGTTCCTTGGCTAGTGGACAACAGAAAGCACTACACGATTAGAAGACCTCTAAGGGTATTACAGGAAAATGCTGGAAAGAGCACTGAGCTTTATTAGGTCCTCTTATAGGCAATGTCAGCCCCCAGCAAGGACCAAACCTTTATGAAAAGGTGAGGTTCAGAACTATGTACCTCAATATGCTCCTGGTCACCAGTTTCGCTTAGTGCATCCAGTATTGCTGGAGTGTACGTGTGATTAGTACTGTGCTCCTGGAAAGTCACAAACTCCAGATGTCTCAGAGATAGTCAAATGACAGGGGACTTTTCTTTCCTTTTAAGTGCAAACCTAATAATATGATCATTGTCTGTGTAGCCAAGTTACAGAACTCAAAACAATGCTAAGAATTGTAGCAGTGGCTGTTAATTGAGGATTTAATGCCTTTAACTCTGCTAGTGGTTTACAGACACTATCTTAATCCTCTGGCACTCATGAGCTTCCTTGTGTAGCCCCCTGTTTCCTTGCCTTCTCAAATGTTGCAGAAGCAATTCCTTGACCAGTTGGTGTTTTTATTCTGTATTTTTGATGCTTTGACATCTTGGGGCTTTGCTGATCCTGGAGGGACCACCCCTTACTGCACTAACGAATTCCTAGGAATAGCAAACTTCTGGTCTGTGAGTCAATGTACCTTTCATATGCAAACCAACCAATCCAGAGCCATACTCCAACCACCTCCTATGTCTGCTCTCACACTCCAGGCCACTGTTTACCTGCTCTAATCACCCTAGGGCCAGATAACTTGGGACAGCCCTAGGGAAAGACAATTAGGGACAGACAACTAGGGGCAGCCCCTGTGCCCAAGAGCCTGCTAAGAGTATTCAAATTAGACAATCCTAACGCTGCTTACACTACCTCACCTGTTCCTCCTGTAGAAACCTCAGTAAAGTACTGACATAGGTGCTTCTCCATGTGGCCCTGCATGCCCTGCTTCTAGGGACCTGTGAGTAGCAAACTTCTTCATGACAGTCACTTTCATGTCTCACCATACCAGCTTAAAACAAATTTGAGATGCCTTTTAAACACTCCTAGAGACCCAGTCTAGAGCCACCTGGCTTCCCGACAGCTTTCAGATGATTTCTGCAAGCACCTAATTATCTGTATTAATTATCTGTATACCTAACACCCACCAGGGAACTTTCTGTTTCCTGCCATTAACTCTGATGATAGGGTAACTAACTCCAGACTGTGGAGCTGAGCATGGACAAAGATGCACACTGTTCACCTTGAGCAACCAAGCCCTCACCCAGGAAGCTCTACTCTATTTACACTGGTATTTGGATCCTAATCTACAGTCCCAAAGGCTTGCCTCTCTGAAAACATTGCCCCAACCACAAAATGTTGCTCTGTCCATTATGTGACCTTTGTTGGCCAGCCTCCAGGTAAAGCTGTTGCCTGCGTAAGCGTTTTGCAATTCCTTGAGGTCTGGATCATTTCCCTGTAGTGACCTGGGCTCCGGGTTAGGTTTCAGTCCCAGGGGAACAAGAATCCAAGACTTTAGTGAAGCTGAACTGAGCCTTCTTTCCATTTATGGAGAAGTCCAAGAGATGGCAGGGAATTTGAGAAAACTTTCTTCTGCCTCCAACATTTTCAGAGTAGTGCTTTGGCTCTCCTTGAGGCTTAGGGGAAAGTTTTGGGCCAGAGCCCATCAGATATTCCTACCTGTATGTTTCCTGTGGACTCTTTGGGGAAACTCCTCACACTATGGGTAGATCCTATAGCATGTTCTGGTAGTAAAAAGATTCAAGTCCAATCTAAGCCACTCAGATCTTCTGTTTTGCTTTTTTTTTTTTTTTTTTTCCATCTCACGTCCCATTCAAAGCAGTTGCCTTTTCCCCAGCTCAGGCAAGGACAGCCCCAGGAATAGGACATGGTGTGTCCTTCATATGCCCTGTTGCATCTGGAGTTGGGAAGGGAGTGGGTGGGGGAGGGTAGATGTGAACTCAAGGCTGCCTCACCTGACTCTTGGAGTATCTGTCCATGGGTCTTCTATGTGGCAGATGACCAAAAGTTGGCCCTTACATTAGTTTGCTAGTAGCAGCATACCTCAAACTGGGTGTCCTACATCAACAGAAATTTATTCTCTCACAGTTCTGAAAGCTAGAAGTTCAAAATCAAGGTGTTGGCAGGACCAGCCTCCCTCTGAAACCCCTGGGGCTGGGTCCTGTTTTGCCTTTTCCAGCTTCTGGCAGCCCCCAAAGCACTATCCTTAGATAGTGACACCACAACTCCAATCTTTGCATCTATTCAAATGGTGCTCTCTTCTCTGTGTGTTTCCAAATTTCCCTCTTCTGATAAGGACAAGTGTCATATTGGATTAAGGGCCCACCCTGGTCCACTACAACCTCATTCTAAGTCATTACATCAGCCCCAACCCCATTCCCAAATAAGGTCACCTTCACAGGTTTTAGGGGTGAGGAATTCATTCAACACATCTTTTTGAGGGACACAACTCAACCCATAACAACCCTCTTTCTTTTCTGTCTCCAAGGAGGTACCTTTTGTGGGTTCTTCAGAGATATCTACTAGCCTCACTTCCATCCCTGCCCCCACCTGGGGCCTGCTGGCATGGCAGACGCACCCTCTGATCTGACCTCTCCCAGCTCCTTCTCATCTCTTCGTCTCCCGCCCCAGGGGCCCGCCCTGGAGTTCTGGAAGGCAGCCTGCTTGGGCAGGGTTGTTTCCAGAGTGACTCTAGTCTGGCCCCTTCCTTGGTGTTCCCTCGGCCCAGCCAGTCTCTGGGGGTGCAGGCTGCTCCCCAGGCTGCCTGACCATCCTCCTCATGCATCCTGGACATCTTCAGGAAAAAAGCTGACTCTAGCATGTGACCTCCAAAGTTCAGGAGGCCAAGGTGTCACCCAACGTTGCCACTGCACTCTGCTCTGGCCTTGTAGTGGCCCTGGTGCACAGTTCAGCAGCTTAGGAGACATTCAGCATGCAGTCAGAAACCAGACTGGCCCATGGACACCCCCTCCCCTCCCCCAGAGAACCTCCTGCCCCTTCCCCTCATTTAGGATGAGGAGCCCTGGCTTTTCTCTTCCCTCTCAGAAAAGAAGGAGAAACAAGTTAGGCACAATGGTGTGGGTCTGTAGCCCCAGCTACTCAGGAGGCTGAGCTGTGAGGATCCCTTGGGCCCAGGAGCCCAAGGCTGCAGTGAGCTGTGATTGTGCCACTGCATTCCAGCCTGGGTGACAGAGCGAGACTCTGTCTCTAAAAATAATAAAAGGAAGAGGAGGACAAACACTGCCATGAGCTCCGCATCTGTGCATTTGCTGTAAGGGACAGCTTTCTCTGATCAGTCCTCTCTGAATTTCTCATCTCTTGTGTAGGTTGGATGCAAGTGGTGAGCAAGGGTCACAGGTTTTTGCAGATCTGTGCATTTCTGTGGGCATGTGTCTAACACCTCCTTTTAAAATGTGTGAGAACCCATTGTCTTCACTTCTGAGGACTCAGGAAATCTCAATGGAGAAGTTCCATTCAGCATCCTGATGGGTTGATGAGATGCCTCGTTTATAGAAAATGCTTGGTAAATGGCAGTCTTGAAAGTCGAGGTTCCAAAGAGTGCAGTCCCAAAGTGCTGCCATTTCCTTTCATAAATGCTACTGGCAGATATTAGGAGTTTTCACCTTTAAGATGATGCCAAAGCCATATGCGTTTAGTGGAAACAGTGCTTCAAGCACCCATGCAACCATTCTGTTTTCACTTTCAGTACAGCATTCAATACATTACATAAGATATTTAGCACTTGATTACTAAATAGGCTTTGTGTTAGATCATTTGCCTCACTGTGGGCTAATGTAAGTGTTCTGAGTGTAGTTAAGGTAGGCGAGGCTAAGCTATGGTATCTGGTGTGTTATGTATATTAAATGCATTTTCAACTTCAGCTACAAGAACTGCAGGAAACATCGTGCCCCTCCAATGCAAGCCCAATGAAAGACAAGCTACCAAGTGTCTGCTCTTTCCTTGATACTATACTGTTGTCTCCCAGGCCCCTGAACTTGGATAGGTGGAAATGTGTGCATGTGCCAGTGACCTGAGTCATCCAAAACCCCTTCTAAGAGAGCTTTTGTGACCATTCCATCCAAAAGAGAACCCACTCCATGCCCAGATAGTCTTCCTTTGCCCTTCGTAACTGTTCTTCTGAGTAGTTATCATTACCTGAAACTACATTAAATTATACAGATGCCCATAGTTACATCCCTATAAACCCATCATAAGTTAAAAATATTGTAAACTGAAAATGCATTTAATACACCTAACCCACCAAATATCATAGCTTAGCCTAGCCTATGTTAAATATGCTCAGAACACTTATCATCTAACATAAAGCTTATTTAGTAATCAAGATATCTCACGTTATGTATTGAATGCTGTACTGAAAGTGAAAACAGAATGGTTGTATGGGTACTTGAAGTACTGTTTCTACTAAATGCATGTTGCTTTTGGATCCTCTTAAGGGTGAAAAATTCTAAATTGAACCATCATAAGTTGGTGACCATCTGTAGATTGTCTTTTCTTCATTGGATTATATACTTCAGAGACCCAGGCCCTGTCTGCTGTGTTTCCTGTAGCACCCAGGGTTGAAAAAAGACTGACACAGGGTGGGGGCAGTGGGTTGGATGGTGCTTCCTCACCAAAATATGCAGCCATTAAAATCTGTGCATCTGACTGTATTTCGGGAAAGGGTCTTTGAAGATACAATGAAGGATCTTGAGTTGAGATTATTCTGGATTAAGCTGGGCCCTAAATCTAATGACAAGTGTCCTCCTGAGAGAAGGGAATATGGGGAGACACAGAGGATAAGACTATGTGAAGACAGAGGCAGTTTGGAGTCACACAGCCACAAACCAAGGATGTCTGGAGCTGCCTGAAGCTGCCAGAAGCCAGAAGAGACAAGGAGGGATTCCTACTAGACCCTCTGAATACGGGGGCCACAGCCCTCTCCCTGTCAACACACTGATTTCAGTTGGTAAATGTTTGCTGAATGAGTGAATGAGGTATTTCTACATCATCCCTTGCAGCCGTATTCAGCCCCTTTCTTTGGGATCCTGGAGAGCTCATTGCATCAAGCGATCACCTCTAAAGCGGGGAGCTCTCAAGTTGGTGTCAGGACCATTGAGTTGAAGTCTGAGCTCTGCTATTAAGTGTCAGTTCCTGCTCCTGGCCTCAGTCTACCCAGTTGGAAGAGATGTCTCCATGATCCGTGATCTGCAGGAACACTACGGAGACCAAGAAGGTTCTCAAAGCACCTTTCTCTAGGCAGCCCTGTGTGCCCCAGGTCTGAGGCCTCAGCTGGCAGAAGGCCCCCAGGGTCTCTCCAGAGCAGGACATGGGCTGTGTGCCCAGCAGTGGCAGCTGCTGTGTGTCTGTGTCTGCCCAACCCTCAGTGACTTGTGGTTACCTTAGTGACCATCTCTTTCCCAGGGCTCCCAGCAGCAGATGGGACCAGCTGGTGGTAGGGCTGGGGTGAGTTGTCCCCTGGCTAGGAGACAAGCCTTGCCCACCACAAAGGACTTTTACTTCTGGGTCACAGTGGGGGATAATCGCTTAGGGATTATAACCTATTGGTTATAAAGACTTATTTTCCATTCCATGGATGTAGGGATGCCCTTTGGTTTTGCCATGTTTCCGGGAAAGTCTGGCCAGCTTCCTAACATAGTGAAATGTCTTAACATTGGATGTTTGTAAAAACCTACAGAAAGCCTTATTTATCCACAAAATACTGTTGGAAGGCAAACCCTGGGTTAATTTCATCAGGCTTATGAGGAATTAAAAAAATTCAGATCCCCAAATATTTGAGATGAAGTTCAGCCAACCTCAGTCTTCTGACCTTTCTAGTGACTCCAAGTCCTCCTGGACAGCTGCTAGCCTGTTAGAGCAATTACATCCCCAACAGCTGGGTGGAATCAAAAGGACATTGAGGTAGGTTTCAGAACATGTGAGCCCTACATCAACTTTTGTGACTTCAGGAAATTTCCTAGATCTCTCCGGGCCTCTGTTGGATCATTGGAAAAATACAGATCACAGTATCTGCTGTGCCCACCTCAGGAGGTATTGAGAGGATCCAGGTACTCTTTGGAGGGGCTTCCTAAGAAAGGGCTTGGAGAACCCAGAGGAATGGATGAGAAAGCAGGTGGAGAGGGCTTGGTGTGCAGTGAAGGATTTATCTTGCCCAAAGAAAGGTGTGGCTTCAATCCCTACTTCTGAGATGTAAACCCTAAGCCTGGGAATGTTTTGCCGAATTGGAGTGTCTTTGTTTATTTGGGGGCCTTGGACTATGTCATATAGGCTATGCTAGAATCGTGATTGATGGTGAAGCCCTGTGGCCACAGCTCAACCTCTGGAGAGACTGGATACTAATCTCAGCCATGTGGGTTGTCAGCTGTGTCTACATGGCTGGCCTCCAGCAAAAACTCTGAACACCAAGGCTCTGGTGAGCTGCACTGGTTGGCAATACTTGTGTTGCCAAACATCAGCATTGCCAACATTTGTGTTACCACACATCCTTGTTGAAAGAGGTAATCACTGTTCACATATGCCACTGGGAGAGCACAATTGGAGGCTCATGCCTGGACCCTGCCTTGTGCGCCTCTTCTTGTTGCTGATTTTTGTCTGTGTCCTTTCAATGTAATAATCAAAACTGTAAGCATGACAGCTTTGCTGAATTCTGTGATCCTTCTAGTGAATGACTAAGCCCAAGGGTGGTCTTAGGGACCCTTTCCCCAGCATAAACTTGTACATGGAGAATGGGCAACAGTCAAGGAAGGTTGAGCAGGAGAGAACACCCAAGCAGGTCCCAGGGAAATGTGGGATGGGACAGTACTCCTGGGTTCCACTGGACACTCACTGCTGTTCCTGCCCTACCTTCACCTCTGCCCTGGCCTCTCCATTCTGCCACCGCCACAGGAAATTGTCTCTAATAATCGTGCATCTTTGCACTTCTCCCTCAAGACTCAAAATGCTGGGAAGGAGCACCTAATTAGCTAAGCCTGGTTGCTTGGGGTTGACAAAGGATTTGCCTGGTAGAGGGGAGCATGCTTCTCAGATAATGGGAAATCCCTCTAACCCCCAAGTAAGAAGGGTGTTTCGATGCTGAGAAAAGATATTTATCCCAAATGACTCATATGGATTTTTCCTGTCTCCAGAACTCATCTCTGAAATTAAAGAGTAGAGGAAAACTGCTTGGAAGCAGGTGAGTTTCATGGGTGTGTGGAATCTATGCAGTTGCATGGGGCCCCAGACTCAGAAAGACTCTACTCTTATTTTAATGCTTTATTACTGTCTTGAAATACTTAATTTTTCAGTAAGGGACCCACATTTTGATTTTGTATTGGACCCTGCAAATTATGGAGCTTGTCCTGCTGGGAAAGCACCAAGCATGCAAATGCAAGGGCTGGCCGTAACCTTCAAAGTTATTTTCACAGCTGACTCTTTTTTTTTTATTTTTTTTAATTATTCATTTTGACTTAGGCTTAAAGACACTACCATCTGTCCCACTGGTAATACCTCAAAAAACAATGCCCTCTTTGGGCGCCAATGGCTTTCTAAACACTAGACCCACTGGCCTGCTCTGCCATTGTCTGCTCCATTTGACTTCAAGCTCTCGGTGCTTCTGCTCCATTTCTCTCTCCCTTTCCCTCCAGCCATGCTCCTCCCTGGATCTTGGCCATTCTGCACTGCCCTGCTTTGCCCGTATTTCTCCAGCTGCTGTTTCTTTGTCTTCTTCACTGGTTCCATTTGCTATACTTCCCCTCTGCCCTTCAAACCTGGATGTACCCCCAGGGAGAGTTTTCTGTTGTGTCTGTTCTCCTCTCTAGACATGCCAGTTTTCTCTTGTGTCTTCAAGCAGAACTTTTCAGCTGAGTCTTCTAAGGTGGCTGTTCTGACCAGCTGTGGCAGCACCACATGGATATCGCAGCAAGTCCACACCTAGTATCATCAGCAGGGCCACATCTATCTACCCCATGGACCTCCTGATTCTGCCTGTGTGACCATCAGCCTTCCATCTTAATTGGTCTTAACTTCTTTTCTGCTTCCATATTGCTATCATGTGGTGCCTTCTAGCTGTGTCTCACATGGTGGAAGGGGTGAGCAAGTTCCCTGGGGTCTCTCCTATCAGAGCACTAATCCCGTTTATGGTAGCTCTGCCCCCATGACCTAATCAGGGCACTAATCCCATTCATGATGGCTTCTAACCCCCAGGGTAATGGTATTAGGAAATGGAGTCTTTAGGAGGTTCATTACCTTGGGAGTTAGAATTTCAACATGTAGTTTGGAGGGGACACTAACATTCAGGCCGCAGCATGACCCCCAGTGCAGATATTGTGAAGCCCCAACAGTGTTCTTGGATGTGGTAGTGACCTTGAGGATATAACAGAATAAGGAAGCAAAAAAATAGAAGCCAAAGCCACAATGGCTATAAAAAGAGTCATCATTCTGCCATAAGAAGTCTGCCTCCAGACTCCATTTACATAAGATAAAGATAAACATCGATCTTGTTTAAGCCACTGTTTAGTGTTTGGTTAGATGCAAGAAAGCTAATTATAAGCTCTGAATGATACAGGTGTGAAATGAGTCCCAAGCATTGCAGAAAAGCTTCAACTGTGATTCTCTTGTCTTTCTATGAACTGAGAGATGAATGAATTTACACAGCTACCAAGAGTGCTGTGGGAACCCTACAAGAGAATTCAAAAGAGAAGTGGGATTTTGACAAAACAAGTCAGATTCAAGACTTGAGGACCACACAGGAGCACTGGGGATCTGAAAATGCTTTGTGAGGTTGTGTTTATAAATCTACTGTGACCCAACTAACATGCACTTTGGGATGAAAAGGGCCTGGAATATAAACAGAAGAACTACTTGCAAGACACAAGGATTATTCTCAATGTGATTATAAATACAGCCTGGTGAGGCTTGGAGACATTAAGATAAAGAAGAGTGTGTGTGTGTGTCCATGCATGTATATTCTAGAGCTGCATGGTAAATATGCATTTGACCAGATTCCAAATTGGCAAATGATAAAATCTGTCTCTGTCAAGGCAAAAAGTGAATATTATAATAATAGATTGATGTTATGCAATGAAAAAATAAATCTGATATTTTATCCAAAATACATTAATTTAAAATTGTTATTGTTAAAACAACTTAGTATTCAATGTTACATTTTGAAGTTATAGTGTAGGAATCATGTGCCTTCATCATCAGGGACTGTGTGGTTCCTAAATCACTAATTTGCATGTTTGTTAATACCAGATAGATACCCACTTCCTGCTATTGATAGAGGAAGATCCGTTTGGCCAGCTCTGCTGGGAATGATAAGGGGTGGCTGATGGTAATGTTGTCAAAGAATTATCAGGCTTTCTCCAGACTCCTTTCGTTTTTAGTAAGCAACTAAGGTCATGACGTACTGTCTCCTCACCTACTTGACAGGAGAATTTGGCTCATGATGCTGATGCAATTTCATGGAAGCAATTTCAAAACTAATGTTTTGAGCACTTGAGAAAGATACTTCCACACAACTTTGATAACCTAGATAAAATAAACTAATTCATTGAAAGAGACTATAAGAACTGACACGGGAGAAATAGATAATCTCAGTAGACCTCTAATTATTAAAAACTCAAATGGATAATTAAAGTTTAAGAAAAGTAAAGCACTAGAATTTCAGTGACGAATTCTGCAAAACATTTGAAGAAAAAAAATACCAATTCTCCACAATATCTTCCAGAAAATGGAAGCGCAAACGCTTCCCTAACTCATTTTCAGAGGGCAATATTACCCTACTACCAAAACCAGACAAAAACAGTACAAGACATAACAACTACAGACCAGATATTTCTCCATGAATATAGATGCAAAAACCCTTAACAAAATACGGGCAAAATCAAAACCATATATACATAAATATATATATAGTTACAGAAATGCAAGGCTAGTTCAACATTTAAAAATCAATCGATGTAAGTTTTAGCAGACTGAATAAGAAAACCCATCTAGTCACGTCATGATGGCAATTCTCAAATATTTAGAATTAGAAAAGAACTTCCTTAACACAATAAAGGTAATATTTTCTTTAAAAAATCCTATAGCTAACAGCATACTATGGTAAAAGACTGAACAGTTTTTCTTTAAGACTGAAAACAAGACAAAGACACCTTCTCTTCACTCCTATGTCATACTGGAAGGCCTAGCAATGGGACAAGAAAAGGAAAGAAAAGGCATACAGATTGGAAAGGAAGAAAGAAAGAAAATACTTCTTGAGTATTTTATAAAGTGCCAAGTGTGGTGGCTCATGCCTGTAATCCTAACACTTTGGGAGGCCGAGGCGGGCAGATCACTTGAGGTCAGGAGTTTGAGACCAGCCTGGCCAACATGGTGAAACCCCATCTCTAATAAAAATACAAAAATTAGCCAGCCGTGCTGGCAGGCATCTGTAATCCCAGCTACTCAGGAGGTTGAAGCACAAGAATTGCTTGAACCTGAGAGTCAGAGGTTGCAGTGAGACAAGATTGCACCATTGCACTCCAGCCTGGGCGACAAAGCAAGACTCTGTCGCCAAAAAAAGAAAAAAAAAAAGGAAAAAGGAAAAAAAAAAATGCTCTTAAGATTGTTGTACTCTTTTGCAGTTTTAAATTTCCTATACTTTTGCATGGACTTGATACTTTATAGGATCCTTTGAGACAAATGTGTCCGTAAATTTTGGATCTAGAAATGTGGTGATAAAGCTAGTCATTGGCTTTCAAGACAGTAAGATCCCACCTAAATTTCTAGTGCATCTCAGTTTTCATTGCATGCACACAAATTTCAGCCTTTCCCTGGAGTAGAAGGATAAGAGGAATGTTTATAATAGCTCAGAGGTGCAAGATATGACATTGAGGTGGGCATTTGGCTATTGAGCCTTCCAAAGGTCAAGGTTAAATCCAACTGTATATCTGGAAAAACACTGAGACCAAAGTCAACTTCTATGAACCCCAAGTATAGCCTGGCTATTCCCAAGTTCTCTAACCTATGAGAAACCCTTCCCTTAAACAACTAGTGGACCAGGCATAGTGGTTCATGCCTATAACCCCAGCACTTTGGGAGGCCAAGGTGGGCAGATCATTTGAGGTCAGGAGTTCAAGACCAGCCTGACCAATATGTGAAAACCCATCTCTACTAAAAATACAAAAAAATTTAGCTGGGCATGGTAGCGCATACCTGTAGTCCCAGCTACTCGAGAAGCTGAGGCAGGAGAATTGCTTGAACCTGGGAGGCGGAGGTTGCAGTGAGCCGAGATCGTGCCACTGTACTCCAGCCTGGGTGACAGAGCAAGACTCTGTCTCAAAAACAAAACAAACAGGACAAAACAGAACAAAAAAACAACCAGTGTAGGCCCAAGCCCCAGATCATTTACTTGATTAGGAGAAAATAGAGAGTTTTAACAGTGTCTCTCCGAGGGGTCCCAGAGGGACACCAACATGTTCCAGAATATGTCTTTCATGTTATTTGTCACCTCAACAACAACCTCCCTCCAGGTCTTGCTCACTCCCTGCAGATGTTCTCTCAATACTTCACAGCAGCAGCTTTCCCATGCATGGATCCTGCCTCCCTAATCCCCAGACCACAGCTGACTCAAGACTGGAAGAGTTAATAAAATATCCCTGTAGGCAATATCCTCAGAAGGTAATTAAAAACTAGAAAAAATTAACAAACCACTTACACAGGACACAAAGTACATGTGCCCGAACAAACAGGACATGACTCCCAGATCCAAAGGCTGCGTCCCGCCTTGAGGGACCAATCCCTCTCAGATGGGCTCTCCTTAGCTCCATGCCTACCTCTGACCTACTTGGTCTCCAAACGAGAAGACAGTCTTTTGCCATTTCTCCTTGCCAGATTCAGATATTTTTAGTCCTGGACCCCAAAGTGACAGATCAAACCTGATCCTCAAAGCAATGCAACTCTGCCATCAATGAACACATTCACCTGTATGATTTTGCAGCCCATCATTAGCAAAACTTCATTCAGAATTTCTTCAGTTCAGAAGAGGTCCTGGTCTTTTTGTCGGATTATAGGAATCTTTTTACAGTGTCTTCACATAATCAATGTGTCAGCTGGGCATGGTGGCTCATGCTTGTAATCCCAGTACTTTGGGAGGCTGAGACAAGAGGATGACTTGAGGCTGGGCGCAGTGGCTCAAGCCTGTAATCCCAGCACTTTGGGAGGCCGAGATGGGCGGATCACGAGGTCAGGAGATCGAGACCATCCTGGCTAACACGGTGAAACCCCATCTCTACTAAAAACACAAAAAACTAGCCGGGCGAAGTGGCGGGCGCCTGTAGTCCCAGCTACTCGGGAGGCTGAGGCAGGAGAATGGCGTAAACCCGGGAGGCGGAGCTTGCAGTGAGCTGAGATCCGGCCACTGCACTCCAGCCCGGGCGACAGAGCAAGACTCCGTCTCAAAAAAAAAAAAAAAAAAAAAAAAAAATGGTTTGAGATAACACTTTAGCTGTCTCACAAAAATTGTGCATGCTGGAAGAAGTGCGGGCTTTTTATCCAGCAGCCAGAAGGCAAGTGACTGCTTCCTCTCAGGTTTATAGGTTCTGTTTTATACATGAATGAAACCCAAGATTCCGCCCACCCTACACATGCACCTTTCCAGAAAGTTTCTTGTTTTGTGTTTTGAGATACATCTGGAGGCAGATCCTGGTGCTTACAAGTAAATAAACATGCAATGCACATTTGACAAGCATTGTAAATATATACACTGAAAACAGATGGAAGAACAGTAAACAGGGTAAAATATACATCGGAAAAGAGATGTAAACTTACATTTTGAAAATAAAGAGAGATAAACAATAAGGGAAAGAGGTTTAGGCAAGCATCTGAAAAGGAAAGGAGTCAGTATTTGTTTACTGTTTAACTTTTAGGTTATATGACATGAAACTCTTTTGATTGGGAGGCTGATTTTACCCATCATTGTTTGTCATTCAAATTCTTAGCTCAGAAAAATGGCAGGTTAATACATGGATTGTTAAATTTATAGACACCAGAGATCTACCTTATATCTAGTTTGGGGAGAGGACGAGGTAGAAGAGGGGACCCAGGTGAGTACATCGAGTACTTGATATACTCTTCACCTGTCTACAGGTAAGAAGCTCTCACACTGGGACGCTGAGCCTGCTGTCAGTCTACCCTCAGGTGCTGTTGTTATCTGCCATTCCTCCTTCACGTTCTTCTTTTTAGTTGATAAGGTTTTTGCCTTGGAACTAAACATCCTGTCTCATCCTCACAGTCTACATATATGTTCTTCTTCCTACCCCAGATTATTAATCCTACAGACCATCCCATGACTGGTAGATCTTAGCAGCCTTTGTCAGGACTGTCGGCTTTGGAGTCAACCTGCCTGATCTTAACCCGTGGCCCACTACTAACTAACCAGATGTGACCTTGGGCAGTGCATGGAAGCTCTGTGAACCCCAGTGGGTCTCTGTGAGGTGGGAATCATGACAGCATATACCTCATGAGTGTGGGGGAGGATGAAATGCTATTTTGCTTATAAAAGGCTCAGCTTATTGAGCAGAATGGTACTCAATTAATGTTTACCTTGGACAAAGGTGAAGATGATGATGCTAGAGAATGCAGAACGAACAGTGCTAAGGTCTTTCTTGACACCTGTCTCCACTACCTCTCAAAACCATGATCTCAGGGGGATGCAATGGCAGCTTAACAGTTTCAGCTGATGGGGGTAACAGGGCCTGCAGCCCACGAGCAACGCCAGCTGAGTCCCAGAAGAGAGGAGATGACAACAGGAGGCTGGTCTCATACAGGATTTACCTGTGGACCTGCTGGGAGCTCAGAAAGCAGGTGACCTGCTCAATATCATGCCAAGTGAATGCTGTGAAATTTGATCGAGGAGAGGGAATTTTGCTTCCAGACTCAACTCCCACTTGACAAGCTACAGACCAACCTGGCGGTGCCACCAGGGTGGGCTTAATCAGTGAACGTTCCCGTGTCCCTGAGGATGCCGGGTCCCAGGCAGCTATGTAGGCCTCTAGTCCTGGGGTTTCCCGGGACTGGGAGCAGCTGCCTACCAGGAAGAGCCCTCATCTCTAAAAGCTCTTTAGAAAGATGAAGAACTGCAAGAACCAGCATGCTCTGGAGGGATTTGAGCAGCAGCATGGACCCTGGGTGGGGCTCTTCAAGTTGAATTATTTATGATGCTGTATTGGTCTCATAGTGTTTTTAATTAGCATCCTGGGAAAATGCCGCAGTCTCCTGGCCCTCCTGTGGAATCTCAGGGAATGCCCTCCAGGCTGATCACATTGTTTTGGTTACAGGACCAAATACCAACCACCCTGAGCCCTTGGCATCTCTGGATGAGAAGTCAGACCTGAGATAGACAGTGTCTTCCTTGCTTAACAAGGCTTCGAGCCTTTTTTCCTGTATTTCTGAGGGCCTAACCTTTCTCCCAGGGCAGAGTTGGGAGGCTTACATAAGAGATTTCTGGAAGGGCAGTTTCAGTATCTGACACTGACAGTGTCTCTTGGCCTGGGATCACCTGAGGGCTCTGTGAAGCTTCAGAGCAGTGCCTGAGACACTCCGAGAACAGAAACTCAGGGACCAACACACCGATTTCCACAGCGCTGGCCCCTGCCTCTGCTTCTTGGAAACACTGCAAGAGTGCCTGCAGTTATAGCCGGGAGATGACCACAGCGAGAAGCCAGAGAAGAGGTAAACAGCAACCTTGGGCAAGCAGGAAGGCAGAAGCAGATGCTTGGAACCACCCAGAGGTGAGGGGCCCTGGCCGGGTGACTCTTAGTCCCAGACAAGGGGCATTTCCACAAAAGAAAAGGCAGTGGGGCGGGATGGAGGAACACACAAAGCCTGCCATATCAATCAACTCTGCCCTGAAACAGCTGAGTGACTTGGGACACTCTCAACCTCTCAGTGCCTCAAAATCCCTCTCTGGTAAATGGGCCAACAGTGATGACCTAGCACATAGAGGTACTCAGAAAAGAATTTTTGCTTCCTTTTGTCATTTGGCAAGTTACTTGACACCTTCCTGACTCCTCAGTTTCTTTCTCTGGAGATATAACAAGCCTCGTGTCATTGAGTTGCACAGAAAAACATGATAACTGATGTGTGCTGGGCTGACTGAGCACCTGCTCTGTGGCTCACACCATTTTCACCCATTCTATCCTCCCAATAAACCTATGAAGTGGGTACAATTCACATCTTCGTTTTACAGGTGAGGGATTGAGACACAGCGTTTAAGAAACCAGGGCACACAGCAGGGCACACAGGGCACACAGCAGCCTATTTGCCCATCTACCTTTGCACAAGGGGGAAAATGGAAGGCGTGTCTCTGAAGTATTAGCATAGTTAATATGCTCTGTCTATCTATAAATAAAATAACGAGGGAGCGAAAATTAGTCATTTTAAGTTTCTTCTTTGGACTTTTCTCCATTTCCAGGTTTTCTACCACAAAATGTGTAACTTTGATTATCGCACACAAAATGGTCTCAACAGTGGTTAAAATATATCAAAAACAGAAACCCCCATCCAGCCCTTCTCAGCCTGATGCTCTGCATGCTGTTAAGAAGGGGATGTTGAATGATTCCATTTGTAATACTAATTACTAATACTAATTACTAACTAGTATTACAAATAGGACCTGTCACATAGAAGTTTCGATCAATATTTGTTGAGTGAATGAAGACAACAGGTGTCAACTTAGCTTCTACTAATTAGTAATTACCAATTAGTATTACTAATAATGGTTACTTGTTACTATGGAGAGACAACAAAAGGTTGTGTTGGACAGATCCCACGGAAGACTTCCTTGTCTTTGCCACATAAAGACCCGGAACTCATCCCCATTTTTGTTAACTCTCTTGTATCCCCTCCAATTACTGAGATATTTTCTGTTGCTTAATAAAACTCTGCTTTGCTCTACTCACTCTCTGGTGGCCACGTGCCTTATTCTTCTTGGTTGCAGGTCAATAACTTGGACCTAGCTGAACTAAGGAGGGAGGATGTGTCCTAGGCCTCTCTCCTTGGCTCGTAGGTGGCCTTCTCCCTGTGTCTCTTCACACTGTCTTCCTTCTTTGCATGTCTGTCTCTGTGTCCAAATTTTCCCTTTTTAAAAAGACACTAGCCATAATGGATTAGGGTTCACCATAATGAGTTCATTTTCACTAAACAAATACTCAGCTCTGCCAGTATAGTTACTGGGTGACCTCAGGTGAGTTTTTCTGCTTCCTTGAGCTTGGGTTTCATTGTCTGTGAAAGGGGGAAATAAAAAGCCCAGCCTCTGGCTCCCAGAGGTGTGAGAGACTGAGGTGGGTGAAGGGCTCCTCGGGTTGAAAGAGCCGGTGCCTCACAACCAAGGCTTTCTTCAGCTTTGCAATGTAAACAAGGAAACACACTGCTGGGCCTTTCGTCCTCTTGACTGCCAGGAATGGGATCCGGGCTCCCCCTCAGAGAAGCAGGTTTTCTGTCCCATGTAAGCACCGGGGAGATAATTGGGAGCATGGCTACCTAACCACAGAAGAGTGGAGAATAATCCCAATTACAGAGCCTTCTGTTTACAGCATGAGAGTGCAGCCTGTGCCAGGTGTGGGAAAACCCCAGAAACCCCAAACCTCTCACTGCCTCGAGAGGAGCAGCTCAGTGCAGTGGAAAATGTCTTGGAAGCCAAAATCCCTGCCTCTTACTGGATGTGAGGGCCTTTGAGGCAAACATCCAACCTCTCTGAGCCTCAGTTTCCTCGTCCGCAAAACAGGTAATAACTCCTGTCTCATGGGATGTGGATTAGTTTGTGAGGGCTGCTGTAACAAAGCACCACAGAACAAGTGGCTTAAACAGCAGATATGTATTGTCCCAGAAGTCTGAGATCAAGGTGTTGCAGGGTTGGTTCTGAGAGAGAAGGCAGTTAGAGGCTGCTTAGCCAGATAAGAGGGAGAGTCTCAGGAGTAGAAAAATACCCGTGGGACAGCACCTGCACTACCTCTGTTGCTAGTGGAAAGAAATGTGGTTAAGAATTTCCTCTAATGCCAGGATGTTGCTCGGAAGGGACTGTGCCGACCTAGGTGCAGGCACAATGAATCAACCTAAATGTCCTTAACTTAACCCAGCTCATTATAATGTCATTAACATGCCATTAGCATTGTGTTTTAACCCTCCCCCTCCCCCCTCCCCTGCTGTACTTTTGCTTAGGCACTCATGAGTAATAACCAAGATGAAGTCACTATGGCCAACCCCTCATAGAGTGTATGGTGGCATAACTTGCAACAGGGTAGGGAGCCAGCCAGCAAAAATCCTTCATGAGTTGCTTCTACCACCCAGGAAAGATGAGGACAGTAAAAATGTCCTCATCTTGGCATGCACAGATGCAACACCCCCAAGGGGGATCTTTACCCCTCCCATGTGGGCAGATCCCACAGAAGACTTCCTTGTCTTTGCCACATAAAGACCTGGAACTCATCCCCATTTTTGTTAACTCTCCTTGGATCCCCTCTTATTGCTGAGATATTTTCTGTTGCTTAATAAAACTCTGCTCTGCTCTACTCACTCTCTGGTGGCCACGTGCCTTATTCTTCTTGGTTGCAGGTCAATAACTTGGACCTAGCTGAACTAAGGGGTGATTAGATGGCAACATTTCCTCCTGAGGGCTCTGAGGGATGATGTCTCCCAGGCCTCTCTCCTTGGCTCATAGGTGACCTCCTCCCTGTGTCTCTTCACACTGTCTTCCTTCTTTGCATGTCTGTCTCTGTGTCCAAATTTTCCCTTTTTAAAAAGACACTAGCCATAATGGATTAAGGTTCACCATAATGAGTTCATTTTCACTAAACAAATTACCTGTATAAACACCCTGTCTCCAAATAAGGTCACATTCTGTGGTACTGGGGAGTGGGACTTCAATGTATGAGTTTTTTGGGGGACCCCATTGAGCCCGTAACAGGGTAGCTGCAATGATGACAGAATATCAGGGATGGGTAAGCATTCATAAATGCCACCCTCCTGGAGGAAAAGGGAAGCTTCCTTTTGGGGACATGTTTTTGTCCTCATCTTGCCTGGGTTATAGAAGCAACTCACATAGGATTTTTGCTGGGTGATTCCTTACCCTACTGCAGATGATTCCACTGTACACTCTACGAGGGACACATGCCATAAACTCAACATAAAATGTCATAGTGGTCCCAACTCAGCATAAAATGTCATAGGACACTCCAGCTGGGTGAATTCTTCCAGACCCTGTTTTCTCTTCCTCATGCTTCAGACCTCTTCACTTCTTCAGACTACTTCACAAGTAGTCTGTTGTGGTAGCCAAACTCCCAGGCCCAGAGTCAGTCAATCTGCATTTCAACCCTCCACTTCCATTCCTCAGCAATGGCTCTTCATCTTGGATATCAGAATTAATCACAACCTCTATGTCTGGATTAAAGTTTGCTCTTGTATCTTCTTTACGAAGTTTACATATACTCAGTATTGGTGTGTACAGCTGTGTAATGCGGTATGACCTCTCTCTGTCTCTGTTCTCCTGGCAGCTCATTTAGGCTCCATTCCCTTCATATCCCACTTGAATTTGCACAACTACTCTGCACCACTGACTTTAGTATCTGTCTTGTAAATAGGGTCAGAGTTCCTCAGCCAGATCCCGATGGATAAAAGGAACCATGTCCCCACCCTGAGTCAAGCGGGTCTTCAAGAAACCCTCTTTGAGCCCACTCTGCCCCCAAGCTGCCTCCCAAAGATGCAGCATCTGTCCTGGCAGAGTGTGAGCAGGAAGGCTGCCTTGCCAGGCTCCTGACTCCCAGTGCTGTGTGGTGCTGGTGAGCTGAGTGGATCTTTGAGGGGCCAGACCAGGTGGAAGTTCCTACCCTAAGCAGCTCAGGGCAGGGACAGACCAAATCCAAGTGCACCAAATGGGGCCGTGACAAACCCTTCTGCAGGAATATCTGTGATCTCAGGAATGACCCTGAGAGAACACTGCTCTGATGCTCTGATGGGACTAAGGGGAGTTCTAAGCTTCCAGGGTGCTGGGCAGTGTCTCCCCAGAGAGTGGCTGTTCCCAATGTCAATCAGGCAGGAAGGGGAGGATGCTGGGACAGGAAGTAGCTTGGAGGTGGGCCTTCGGCTGGCAGAAGTTGCTGCTTTCTTCTCTGTGGGTTCCTTTCTCCTGGATCTGGACCCCAGAAGTTCCCAGACATAGGGAGGAGGGGTGCCAGGTGATGGGGATGATGGAGGTGGTGGCCACTGCCCTGGAAGAGGCAGAGCCAGTCAAGGGACGGCTGTGGGCAGCCTTGAGGATTCTGAGAGCAGCCATGCGCAGCAGTGGGCAGTTGTCAGTTACTCTGTTTATGTTTAGGTCTTCTCTAAAATCTTGCTAAACAATCAGGTTTGATCTCATTTGGGTTGGGGCAAATTGAGGAAATAGATCAGGTGTTCAGGCATAGATCAGAGTTTAAAGAACAGGCAAGCCTCGCCATGCCAGGGATACGATGACACTAGTGAGGTCCCAAGGGAAAGGGGGGCCTCAGTGGCAAGACTTCTATGGCCCTCCCATGTTGGAGAATCTCCCTGGCTGCTGCCAACCTTGGAGAATCAAGGGGAGCATTTGATCAGGATGCCATTGAGGGAGGCAGAGCCACCCCAGTGACTAAAGCCCTTCTCAGTGGGTTTTCTGCCCAAAGACTCGTGTCAAGGATTGTGTGCCAAGGGTCAGGCATGTTTGTGAGGACAGAGGGAGCCAGCAGGGAGCCAAGAGAATCTGTCCCAGAAAGCCTAGGTTTAAACTCCAGACTCCAAGGATCAGAGCAGGAGCAGAGAGTGGGTTACAGAACTTGGGGTTGGGAAACCTTATTGGTGCTCTTCCATATCTCTTTGATCTCATTTTCTAGCCCTGCACTGGACCCATCCAGGCTTCTTTGCTGTTCCCTGAATACACGAAGCTGGCCCCTTTTCCCCAGACTTTGCACTGTACTTTGCCTGGAACTTGCTTCCCTCGGTTATTCACTTTACTCAAGTCCTCTCAAATATCTGACAGAGAGGTCTCTGACCACCCTATGGAAAAGAACAACTCTTATCTATCCCTTACACGTTCTCTTACTATGCAACACTAATTTCCTACAATTATATTCTGCAGTATGTTTATTTGTTTTTTCTCTCGTTATTGTCTGTTTGCCACAGTAGAGTGTAAGCACCATGAAGACAGGAACTGTGTCTTGACCACTGTTGACTTCCAAGCACCTCAAATAGGACCTATCACATAGAAGTTTCAATCCATATTTGTTGAGTGAATGAAGACAACAGGTGTCAACTTAGCTTCTACTACAGTTCTAAGACTTTTGCTTCAAGAGGTGGGAAGATGCCAGAGGCAATGGTGAGGAGCCATGGCTCTTTCCACCTGGCCCTTTCTCCTGTCTGTCCCCCTATCTTTCTGTTACTTGGTCATTTCTCCCAAGATCTGTCCCTTCAAAGGGTTCTTCAACTCCACCCGTACATTTATTCTTCCTTGCCTGTGCTCTTGCTGTTGTCTCTTACTGTTCCCTCTTCATTCTCAGCTTTCCAAAAGCTTGCTCCTCTCTAAGGCCAGAACTTACTCATCCTTCAAGGGCTCACTGGAGGCTCTGTAACCTTTTTGGTAAAGTCATACCAGGTGAAACTAATATTCCTTTTCCTTGGATCCCAGAACCTTTTCCTGATACTTTGATTAAGGCATTTTTACAATCTGACATAATTAAGACCTATGAAAGGACAAAGGCTCTATCCTCCCTGGAAGATAGGGAGGTTTTTTTGGTTTGTTTGTTTGTTTGTTTCTGTTTTTGTTTTCTTTTTTTGAGACAGGGTCTCACTCTGTCACTCTCTCACCCAGGCTGGATTACAGTGGCATGATCATAGCTCACTGCAGTCAAATTATGAGCTCCAGCATCATCCCTACTCAGCCTCCTGAGTAGCTGGGACTACAGGCACAAGCCTGTCTAAGTTTTTTCTTAATTTTTAATAGAGTCAAGGTCTCCATATGTTGCTCAGGCTTGTCTTGAACTCCTGGCCTTAAATGAGTCTCCCACCTCAGCCTCCCTGGGATTACAGGTGCAAGCCACAGCACCCGGCTGGGATTCTTAAATACATGAATGAAGTGCCGGTATCTCTAGTGATTTGCACATAACAAATGCCCAATTAATGTTTGCTTAATTGAATAAAATTGACATTATTCTCTGAGAATTAGGTGGGGAAAATGAAGTGAATTTGAATGTGGGCTGTATGCTACACACTGGGGTAATAATGCCATAACATACTTTATTTCCAAAAACCCTCCCGGCAATCTTACTGAAGTGTATTACTATCCCTGTTTTGTAGAGGATGGTCAGAGAAGTTATGTGAGCTGCCCAGGGTTACATGGCTACTGAGAGACAGAACCAGGGTTTGAAGTCAGATTTATATATTTAAAGACGAGATGACTTATACTCATTTAAATTATTTTTCTCACTATAAATTCAGGATGGGATTCCAGTAGACAGCATAGCTACACATCAGGCATAGATTTGGAAGCATATTTCCACATGCCTAAAGGTAAAAGCCATGTGTCCTTTCTCCATGAGGATGAGAATACTTTTATATAGTCTTTTCATGTGGAAAGAGTCTAAACTACACAAAGACCTGCCCCAGATGAATCAAAACAATTGACTATGGTGAGGTCACATAAACTGGTGATACCTAGTTAACTTCTCTTGAGGCCAGAGCTAGTGTTGGCACACTTGGGACTCGAGAAGGCAAGAGAGGTATTTATAGCAACAGTGACAGCTGACTGCAAGTATTCATATGACGATTAAATTTATTCTAGGAAATCTTATAAATATTGAGTTTAATAGCTGTCACTTTGAGTTCATCAGCTGAAGTAACCAGTTTAGAATTCATATTTGAAAAACTCCATTAAAGCTAAAGTGTAGAAAAATAGAGGGCTACCCTGGAGTGGTATCTTAGGGCAAATGTAGCTCACTGAATTTAGCTTGGTCCCTAAAGTAGTAAAACTTTATAATAGTTAAGTGAACCAAAATCTTTGCCATATCAAAACTAACCATAAAAACGCATCTTTCCAATGAATGCAGCTTGCCCTTTAATAGAACATATCAGAGCATGAAAATTGTCCTTTAAAGCGTGTCCACTAACTCCTCCTTCGACTAAATGCTTCAGGAGTGAAAATGAATGCATTCTAAAACTTTCATGTATTTTTTCCCCCAGAAAAGCAGGTTCCCAAAATATCTAACCTGTAAACTTTGAATAATAGCAACCCTTTTAAAAAAACCTAAAAAACTGTATAAAGAAGGGCTATATTTATATATTTACAGTTATTTGTTTTTCTTAACGTTTTCCTCTTGATAATAATTAAATTTAAATGTTTTTTCATAGAAAATCTGGAAAATACACAAAAATTAAAAAGAGACAAAAAAAGAAAAAGATTTTCGCCCCACCGCTCATAGAGGCAATCATGGTTAATGTGCTGATGTATTTTCTTTTCCCTGAGCTTTTGGTTTTCATAGTCCTTGGCTTTGCTGTTATTGATTTGTTCATCATTTGTTCTAAACAGTGCCAATGAACTCACAGATGCAGGTTGTGGATAGCAGCAGACGTGGAGGTGGAGGCTGGGCGGCCAGTGACGCTGTGAGTCAGGTAAGTCACTTCTCCTATCTAGACTGGACGTTTTCACAGGTTGGTTCTCAGAATCTGAGAAAAGCAGCGGACCCTCTTTCTGCAAATATTCATGATAGACCCACGCTTTGCATACAAGTTCAGGGCCCACATCCAAATCCTTTAGCGATCCAGGAGCCTCTCAGGTTAAACATCCTGAACTAGGTATCAGACTTCTTGACAGTTTGCAATGCTGCCTTCCCAAAGAAGCTTGCAAATGTCTCCATATATTATTTGAGTCAATGTGAGTTGTAAGTAAAGAAAGAAGGAGGAGAAAACCCTCTCAGATGGTCATCTGGGCCTCTCTACTACAAACAGCCTTACTGTCTCCAGGAATCTCAAGCCATGCTTTTGGGGAGGAAAGTACGCTTCTGCGCATGATCCCAAGTTCACACTGCCAACAACATCCAGACTAGCACAGTCTATTTGTGCTGGGGTCAGTGGAGAAGAACCTGTTAGTCAAGGCACAAGGAAGGCTTTGTTTTTTCTGTCCCTGCACAATGGTCCTGAATCATTACATGCCCTGGCATGCAGTTGGTGTCACATGGGTGTGATGACCACTTCTGGGTTCTGATCACATAGGGTCCAAAGGAACCAGAGATATGACTCAATCTAAGAGGCACCAGCTTCCCAACCATCCCAATGTACTGTATGGTAACTGCACACACACCACCCCTGCCCACCACCACCACCACCACCATCTCCTTCCCTAGGGACACAGCTAAGCTGACACCAGAGAAATGCAAACAACAAGCTCTGTCAAGGACAGAGCCAGGTGCTGGCAGGAAGGGCAGAGGGTTTAGTGCGGTCAGTTGGGGGCCCAGGGATGACTGATGTCCTGGAAATAACTTCTAATTGTAAGTCTGGAAGGGAGGATGCCATAGAAAAAAATGAGGAAGCTTCTACTCACTGACCACATACTGCAACTAGTGCTGTGTGTATAGAAATTCTATTCTTCAAGCTTTTCAATAAACATTCAAGATAGGTATTGTTCAGCCATTGACCCAACAATATTATTGGCTGGTGGCTCTGTGCCAGACCATGGGGAGGGCAGAAGCAAACTGACCCAAGTTCCCGCTGCCGTGGAGCTTACCTTCTAATGGGTAAGCCTTCAGGAAAGAATTGGGCAAATGCATATAAGTGATGACAGGTGTGAGTGCACCAAAGGAAAGCTGAGCTGCTGGGTCAGCGAGTGGCAGGCAGTCGAGAAAGGCCTGGGGAGTGAGGGAGCTGTGGGGGTGTCTGGGGCTGACCCTTCTGCCCCCAGGCATGGGAGCAGTCAGTGCAAATGTCTCAAGAGACAGGCTGTTCGATGTTAAGGGAGGCCAGCAGGACTGGTGTCCAGTTAGAACAAGGAAGGTGTGGGTGTTGGGGCTTAGGACAGATAGTTATAGGCCACACTGGGCACTTTGCACATTGTGCTGAGTGACGAATGAGATAGTGTGTTGATCTGTATTGTGTTGCTCTAAAGAAATACCTGAGACTGGGTAATTTATAAAGAAAAGAGGTTTATTTGGTTCATAGTTCTGCAGGCTGTGCAGGAAGCATGGCACCAGTATCTGCTTCTGGTGAGGCCTCAGGAGCTTAAAATCATGGTGGAAGAAGGGAGAGCAAGCATGTCACAAGGTGAGAGAGGAAGCAAGAGAGAAGTGGAGAGGTTCCAGACTCTTTCTAACAACCGGATCTCCATGAATTCCTCACTGCTGGGAGGGCGGCAAACTATGCACGAATGATCCACCCCATGACCCAAACACCTCCCTGTAGGCCCCACCTTCAACACTGGGAATCACATTTCAACATGAGATTTGGAGGGGACAAACATCCAAACTATAGCAGATGGGAACCATCAGGGCAGTTGAGCAAAGACGTGACAGGATTTGGCTTCCATTATGAAAGCATTGCTAGGGCCACTGGGTGGAGAATTAGACCACAGAGGGGTCAGAGAGAAAGCAGAAGGCAAATCAGGAACGCCCCACCCCCTGCCATATTCAGATGATGATTCTCAGCTCACAAATGTGCCTCCAAAATCTGATGGCACCATGACCCTCTCTGTCCTGGATCACCTGGATCCTCAGGTGACTTCCCTCTGCCTTTAAAATGGAACATATACACGGGCACCCACGAGATCCCGCCTGATCTGCACCAGCCTCCCTCTGCATTGCCTTGCTACCATGGAGTTGCCTTCTGTTCTCTCTCTCTCTCTCACTTGGTGATTCCACCCGAGACCGTGTTTCTGGTACTTACCTGGCCTGTGTACATTTCCCTGATGCCTGCGGTGTTCTCCTCTACCTCTTTATCTGCCTAAGACCTGGTCACTTTAACCATCTTCAACCTTCTTTTTCTCAGGGAAGCCGCTCCTGCCTCTCGCAGACCAGGCTGGGTAGGGCTCTATACAGCCTAGGGTTCCCCCCTCTACTTTGGCCACACTGCTCACTTTTGGGAGTACCTACTCTTTTTGGCCTCCTTCTTTGGGCTCCAGTCACCAAGGCCAGGTCACCTTCTCTCTTGCTCACCTTAAGCCAAGTGCACAATCTCAAAAACCTGATGACACCACGACCGTCCTGAATATTTGGACCCTTGACAAGGAACACTTTGTGAGGTGAACAGAATACTTGCCAACATCACACAGCTACTAAGTGGGCAGATCAAGAATCAAACTCCTGATTCCAACTTCTTCCCAGCCCCAGGACCTTCACACAAGTCTCAGTTTAGCCTCAGTTGGTGACAGCTGGTGAGTAAGACATTCAGTTTTTCTGGGTCTCTGTTTCCCCAACTATAAAATGACAGGGTTGGACGCTGAGTTTATTTCCAGGGCTCCAGGATCTACAAGTGCTCCCCCAGTCCATCTGACCACAAGAATTACCCAGGCCTGGGTGTACTTGTAAGAATACTCACCTGAACCTGCAGAATCACAACTCCAGATGATGGACTTGGGATTCTGGTTCTGTTTGTTTGTTTATTCAAGTGCCCCAGGTGAATCTTATCACCAAATAAGTTTTGGAAATACATTTCTAAGGGACTCCTTCTCAAAGGAGGTTCCCAGAAGAGAAAGGTCAAAGAGGAGGCAAAAACATGATTGTAGTGGCTATTGCAACACAGCAACAGCTCCTTCTCAAATGTCTCCTCTCTATTATAAAAAGAAACTTTGCATCTGAGCCTGATATTTATTTATGTGAATTATTTTGAGGGGCGAATGGAAGTCTCCAGAACTTTCACTGAAAGTTCAGCTTCCTGGACAACTGTAAATAGCTCTGCCGTGACAAACTTTGTCCAAGTGCTAATTAAAGAACACTCAAAAGGAGCACAAGCAGAGATGAGGACACTCTCAGAGCTCCTGAAAGGAGAGGCAGAAGCTCAGAGAGGTTAATCAGCTTATCTGAAGTCACACATCTGGTAGGTGGTAGAGGTGGAACCAGACCCAGCTCTCTGCCTCCCTGGCTGGTATTTTCAGTTCTGAAACATAAGAGTGCATCAGGGCAATGTTGCTTCTGCACAGAAAACTGTGGTGCCCACACTTTGGAGCAAAAGGTGCTCCGAGAACACCACATGAGTGATGACCCGCCCCAAGGATAGTGCGTGGCAGGGAGTTGGCACCCTCAGATAGGGGTAACTGTTCGACTAACCCCACCTTCTTGTCACTGTGATCTAGGAATAGGGTACTTTTCAGGCTTTTTCATTCTCTGCCTTATTGGGGTAAGTTTATGGAATACATTAGACAATTTTCCACCAGTCAAATGAAAATATGTTTGATGACTTAAAAAATAATCATTGGGCTGGGTGTAGTGATCATGCCTGTAATCCCAGCACTTTGGCAGGCTAAGCTGGGAAGATCACTTGAGGCCAGGAGTTCAAGACCACCTTGGGCCACATAATAAGCCCCCCATCTTTACAAAATGTTTAAAAATTTGCTGGATGTGGTGGTGCATTCCTGTAGTCCCAGTTACTTGAGAGGCTGAGGAGGGAAGACCACTTGAGCCCAAGGGTTTGAGGCTGCAGTGAGCTGTGATTATACCACTGCACTCTGGCCTAGGTGACAGTGTAGGCCCTTGTTTCTTAAAATAATAACAATAATAATGATCAGTGCTTGATCAATAATGACCCAGTGCTAGACCAAGGGAGACAGACTTATTCTCATTCTGCCATTTCTTTACCTCTAGAACCTCAGCTTTCTCATCTGGAAAATGGGATGATGCCTTCATCATTGTGTGGTTCATGAGGGTTAGATGAGATACTACACAGTATCTGACACAGAGTCAGTCAGTATTTGTTAAACAAAAGAACGGACAAATGAATGAGAGGGAGGAAATAATTTGCTCTGTCCTGGATGTGAAATCTGTCCTCTTTCCTCCCTGCCTCTCACTGTCTCTATCAGCTGTGCAGTAACTGGAAGCGGACCCTTCTGAATGAAGAATCTGTGGTTGAGGGGAGAGTGTGAGTCTACACACACTATGTGATAAAGGTAGACATGAGCATCAAATATAGAAACCCCCATAGAATCCATCGTCTTCTACTCAATGGAAGTGAGCTCTGGCTCAGTTGACCCCAGAGGAGGAGGGAGAGCATGCTTGGCAGGTTTAAATCCTACCCCTCTTCCTTTTCACCCTCCCTCCCTCCCTTCTTCCCTCCCTCCCTTCTTGCCTTCCTCCCTTCCTCCCTTTCTCCCTTCCTCCCTTCCTCCCTTCCTTCCTTGCTCCCTTCCTCCTTTCCTTCCTTCCTTCCTTCCTTCCTTCCTTCCTTCCTTCCTTCCTTCCTTCCTTCCTTCCTTCCCTCCCTCCCTCCCTCCTTCCTTCCATACATCCTTTGTTCGTTCCTTCCTTCCTTCCTTCCTTCCTTCCTTCCTTCCTTCCTTCCTTCCTTCCTTCCTTCCTCCCTCCCTCCCTCCCTCCCTCCCTCCCATTTTCCTGCTTGAAAGATGGGGAGGGAAGAAAAAGGAAAAGTGCAAAATCTGGGAGGAGTTGGCACTTTTGAGTCAGAGACCTGGGATTTAATCACTTGTTCCCCACTGACTGACATGGTGACATTAGAAAAGACACCTGCCATCATGGGGCAGACACTCAATAAATACTTGTTGGAAACAATACATGTTAGTTGCTGGGCAAAGCTCTGTGTGTATTAACTCATTTGATCCTCACAATGTTATGCCGTATTAGGTGCTAGCCACAATATACAGAAGAGGGAACGGAAATACAAAGAGGTCAGGTAACTCACCAAGGAGACGCAGACCGTAAATCACAGCCAATCTACCTCCAGAACACACACTTTTAACTCCTCTGATACAAAACACTCAATACACACAACTTCCTGGGGTCTCCTTTTTCTCATGTGCAGGTGGCTGGTGGGATGGGGCGAAGCTTGAGCCTAAGTCATTTCCAGTGCTAGGACTGGGGCTAAGGAGAGAGAAATGTTCCCCCAAATCTCTGAATACCTCCAAGGCTCAGGTCTGACATAGGAAAATGAGGAAGAAGCGGAGATTGCTTACCCAGGGTGGACAACGGGGAAAGCAGATGGGAGCAGAGACTCCAGAGAGTGACATGGAGGTGCAGCTTCTAAGAGGCCCCCGATCTACTGAGGACCAACTGTATCCTTTCCATAAAATCCTTACAATGACAGTGTAAAATAGGTGCTGTTATTCCCACTTTGTCAATGACGAAATTGGAATTCTGAGTGATGAGAAAATATGTCCAAGATCACACAAGATATTGCGGACATAGCCTTCTACTTACGTCTGTTTGGCTCCAAAGTCCATGTTCTTCCTCCTATGTATACTCCACATTTTTGCCTAGAGCTGACCCTGCAGATAACATACTTGTCATGTCACGAAAACGTCTGGGACATGCTGTTGCAGAGCAATGCCTTCTACAGTGCACAGTTACAGTCATGTGCCGCATAACAATGTTTAATCAACAACAGGCCACATATACACACCTTGGCCATCCCATAAGATTGTAGAACCGTATTTTTATGGTACCTTTTCTATGTTTAGATACACAACTGTTACCCATGTGTTACAGTGGCCTACAGTATTCAGTACAGTGACATGCGGTGCAAGTTTGCGGTCTAGGAGCAATAGCCTATACCATATGCATAGGTGTGTAGTAAGCTAGACCATCTACATGTGTGTAAGTGCACTCTGTGATGTGTGCATAGCAAAACAGCCTTCGATGTATTTTCTCAGAACATATCCCCATCATTTAACAGCACATGACTGTACTTAAAATGTCTTCGAAACTCCACCATCAAAGTCATGGCCAACGTGGGCTGCTCTGAGTGGCATCTGGAAAGCTGGAGCAGGATGGAAGCTGACTCAAGAAAGGAAGGTGGCTGGGAGGCTTAATATAAGCTCCTATAAACTTCTTAATGCTATCCAGACATTAACACTGAGTGACACCCTGGGGTTTCCTGGCTTTAATTTCAGACTCAGGATAGATTGGCTAACGAAGCTGCTGAGCAGCATGACAGTGTCTATTAGCAAGGAATTTAATGGTCCTTTCCTAAATTAAAATATTAAGCTCCCTACAAATTACAAACTTGCTCCAATATAGTGCAGACCTTGGGAGAAAAAAATGAATCACAGACCACTGGACCATGAGAAGCAGCTCAGAGATTCTGCTCTTGGATGAGGAAGCTGGGGTCAGGAAGCATTAGGTAGTTCCCCAAGTCTACATATCTGGTCAAGGGCCAAGTCAGGCCTAGAACCTCCAGCCCCTGACCCCAGTCAGCACCCAGCATTGGCCCATGGGTCAGGAACAAAAGAGATTTCCACTTAGATTAAAATCTGGACATGGCCAGATAGTTCTGAGCACCTTTTGAAATGACTTGTTTGGTTTATTTGTTTCCAGATTTTTTATCCATCTCCCAAACTAGACAGTAAACTTTTCCCTCCACTGTCTTGCTCTTGCTGTGTCCTGAACACTTGGCATGATGCCTACACACATAGAAGGTGTTCAGTAATATTTGTAGAAGAAAGGGAAGGAGGAAAGAGGGACAGAAATATCTGTTAGTACCTACAATATACCACACACTACAGTCACATTTCATTTTCTTTGTGTGTTAATATCTGTCTTTTCCCTCCCTCCCTCCCTCCCTCCCTCCCTCCCTCCCTCCCTCCCTCCCTCCCTCCCTCCTTCCTTCCTTCCTTCCTTCCTTCCTTCCTTCCTTCCTTCCTTCCTTCCTTCCTTCACAGGGTCTGGCTCTGTCACCCAGACTGGAGTCTAGTGGTACAATCATGGCTCACTGCAGCCTTGACTTCCCAGGCTCATGTGATCCTCTCACTTCAGGCTTTCAAGTGACTGGGACTTCAGGAGTGCATCACTGTGCCCAGCTAATTTTTGTATTTTTGGTAGAGTCAGGGTTTTGGCATGTTGCCCAGGCTGGTCGTGAACTCCTGAACTCAAGCAATCTGCCTTCTTTGGCCTCCCAAAGTGCTAGGATTACAGGTGTGAGCCATCAAGCCCAGCCTATACCTCACTTCTTTCTAAAATACAGCTATCATCCCCATTTCTGATGAGGAAACTTAGGTGCAGAGAGGTAAAGTGATGGGTTTAAACTCACTACTCAACTAACATGTAGCAGAGCTGGATTTGAATCCAGGTTTAGATGCTTATCCCATATTCTTTTCACTACACAATCTGCTTGCTGAGAATAAGCACTCACTCATTCAACATGTATTTATTGTGCTCCAGCTCTGTGCCAGGCACAGTTCTAGGCTCCTGGGATATTTTAGTGAACAAAACAGATCAAGACCCCTGCCCTTGCAGAACTTACATTTCATGGGAATCTAAAATTTCCATGATGTGGATCAGAGGAAAGGGCAACGGTCCCGAAATGAAACACACAGGAGATGGACCTTTTGGGCCACCACCTTGGGCTGAGCTTCCTACCGGGTCTGTCTCAGGCCTCATGGAAGCTTCCCCCTGGCAGACAACATTCAGGGCACTGGAGAAACACACCGTCTTCACCTGCGCTGGGCCTGGCTCTTGGAAACCTAGTGGGGACAGCAACTTCAAGCTGAGCATGTCTCTGGAAGAAGTAGACATTTGGATATATTCAGGTTGTCCCATTGTTTTTCTGCAAAACCTGCCCACCCCAGTGAGCCTCCAGCTATGCAAATGAACACTAAAGGTCTTCTGAGGTGGAAGCATTTGAGACCATGGCTCCCAGAAGCAAACATGCTCTGAACACTGTTGGGAAAGTCTAGCTCTCAGTTGGAGCGAGACGAAAATTCGGGCATGGGTCCCAGAAGACAATGAGGGAGGCGGGGCAGAGGCTTTGCCCCGCCACTCCCGTGGGAGATGAGAATAGTAGCATCCTTCTCATCTGAGGGGTAAGATCTTGAAGGTAATGAAACACTTCCTGGGACTCTTAGGAATTTCTAGGAACGTGCAGAGCCATTTTGAAGTCTGAATTACAGCCCTGCTTGGGGGAGGAAGCCGTTCTCCCAAGATCTATGCAGCAGCCCCTGGAGCTCCAAGTTTTGAGGGCTCTGGAAGAATCTGGAGATAGCAGTGGCAGGGAGGTTGGCGTCTCAGGATGGGCTCGGTCAGCAGGGGCAGTGGAAGGGCCTCATCAGGAGGCTTTGTGGGTCGCGACCATCAGAGCTAGAACTTAAGAAGGTATCAGGCCCTGAGCGGTGGGGGAGCCCCAGAAATGCCGCATAGGTGCTGTAAGAGGCACTTGGTTTCCTGCTGAGGCAGGTGGAGGTGGGGCAGGGCATGGAGTCTTTCTAGCTGGGATGTAAGTGTAAAGGAGACCTTATTCTGTAGACCCAGGGTGTTGAGGCCGGCGGACAGTTGCTACATATAATAGTTGCACTTTGCTTGCCAGCAACTAGGCAGAAAGAAGCAGCACAAGGAGAGGTTAAACCTAATGGATTATTCCAAAATGCCAAGCCCATGAACCAGCCCTGAGTACCCACCTGGGTGACTCCTGTCAGGCTCCTCTCTTCCCACACCTTTCTCCTCCCCGGTCCTCCTTCTGGGGTAATCTTCCTACAGCTAATGTCAAGCAGTTCTTCCTCTACAATCCTCAATGTCTCCCCATTGCCTTCAGAGGGTCCCAATTCCTCAGCGTGGCATGTGAGCACCTCCACATCCCAAGCCCCTCCAACTTACTGCTCTAGATTCATCTATCATTATTCATTTTTACCAATATTATGTCCCAGCCCACACGATCCAGCCCCACCAAACCACTGACTGAATCTGAACAGGCCTGTGTGTGCTGACTCCTCTGCCTAGGGCTCCTCTCCTCTTAGCCTTGTTCTTCATCTGGCAAACTTTTCATTCTAATGAGTTAGCTGGAGCATCATAGCCTTGGGAAACCTTTTCTGGAAGGTTTCATGTGGGGTTGAACTGAGACTTCCTGCCTTATGGGCATGCTTATCTCGTACTCTCCCTTTATTGGTGCATGTAGAATTCCAAGTGGCATTGATTTGTTCCCCCCACTAGACAAATAACATTCTTGAAGGCCTGACTTGGTGTCAATTACCTCTGCATCCTTAGAGCCGAGTGCAGTTGGATGCAGAGCAATGCTCTGAAGAGTTTGTTTAGTGAAGGAAGGGAAGTGTGTGGATGAGCTATGGTCTTGGTCAGTATTGCAGCGTCACTCAAGGGACCAGCACAAAATTTAAGGGCGTTCCCAAACAGCTCATTAATTATAGTGAATAATACTTAATGCAATATTTTAAAAATCCATATTTATGCCCCAAATTCCATGATACACACGCCTCAGAATGTAACATACAGACAGGATCTGAACCTGTACTTGACATGACAAATCACTTGCCTCCCCTTAATCCCAATGAGTGAGCAATGAGCTGGGACTTTGGGGGACTTTACAAAGTACGTGGAGTATGACGAGTCCACACAGTACATGAGTGGCTGAGTTAGCACTGCCACCATGAGACTGTAGAGGAGGGGATGGATTACAAAAGGAAGACGAGGGCAGTGTTGGAGGTGGTGTGTTAATCAATCAGGGATCACCGGAAGCCAACTCTGGCTAATCATTTTCCCCAGAAGAGGAATATATCCAAAGGATATTGGATGGCTCCTGGCCCTGTCAGGAGGCTGGAGTTTGGAATCAGCACTCCAGGTCAGGTACAGCCTGATTAGGACACTACAGCTGGCGTGTGGCACCACCGATACCACCACCCCTGCTGCTACTCTGATGTCTGATTGGCCTCCTGTCCTGCATCACACACGCCAGAGTGAAAGGCCCAGGCAGGAGTGGCCGACCAGCCAGGCCTTGGAAGGGTCATGCTTGGGTGTGCGGCAGTTGCATGGGAGGACGATTGTTAGGTTTTTGTGGTGAAAAGTGCTGGGCTGTGTCCCACTGCTACTCTCCACAAATGGGGGGGAGGTCCCCAGCAAGAAAAGGGGTTGCATGGTTCGATCCACATGACCAATAACATAGGTAAGTTTGAATTTTCATCTTGGGAGACTGATGTTATTAATTAAAATAGAGAACTCTGGAGAAGGAACAAGCTTGTATTTTTTTAAAATGGCAGAAGGAAAATACTAAGTTGGTTTCACTTTTAGTAATATGATTGGCCCCATCTAGGATGCATTTGGACTGTGTTTTATCATGAGGACAAGCTATGGGGAGATTCAGGCCCTTTTGTACTTCCCTGCACAATTTTACCCTGCACAATTTTACCTGCCTCTCTCAGGGGTGGGATTGGGGTCCTTCTAAGGAAGGATCCTTGTGCCACCCTAAATACAATCAGAGGTTGCGTGGTCAGGAGGAGAGCACCAGCTCTTACTGGAACCCTCTGCCGTGCAGGTGCCATGCATGCCTTGTCTCATGTGAGACTCATGACACCCAGCAGTGCTACTGTTGTTAATTCTACTTTACAGGTGACGAAATAGAGGCTCATAGAAGGTTAAGTATAAGAAGCTCAAGATGACATATAGAGTTAGGTGTGTCAGAGTCAGATTTGAACCCAAGTTGGTCTACCCCAGACCATGTTGCTGCCTGGCCAATGAAAGTGGTCCCTTATTTGTTAAGCCTTTGAGCATTTGACATTTTCCTTCCATAAGACTTAATATGATGAAAATGGCTGAGCATATGAATGACAGCACTCTGCTTGCTTGCTGACTCTGGTCTTTACTCTGGATTCACCCAGCCCTTGGGTTTGCACCCTGCTTCCAGCACACCTTTCCTGCAGCCTGTTGAGGGGTGATATGGTTTGGCTGTGTCCCCACCCAAATCTCATCTTGAATTGTAGATCCCATAATTCCCTCTTGTCATAAGAGGGATCCAATGGGAGATAATTGAGTAATTGGGGTGGGTTTTTCCTGTGCTGTTCTCGTGATAGTGAATGAGTCTCATGAGATCTGATGGTTTTGTGAAGGCCAGTTCTGAACCTGCTGTCTTGCCTGCCGCCGTGTAAGACATAACTTTGCTCTTCCTTCACCTTCCACAGTGATTGTGAAGCCTCCCTAGCCATGTGGAGCTGTGCATCCACTAAACCTCTTTTTCTTTATAAGTCGTGCAGTTTTGGGTATTTCTTCATGGCAGTATGAAAATGGACTAATACAAGCGGCTCTGGTGCCACCTCCATTTTCCAGCATTCCAGCCATTAACATTTTTTCTTCCTTTTTCTTTTTACCTTTTTAGGATGAGAAATTTCAAACCTGCACCAAACAGACCCCTGATACCTATTACCCAGCTTTAATAATTTTACTGACTTAAATTTGACTTCAGTGTACCCTTACAATGTTCATTAGCATTCCTTGCATCTCTAGGTCTCCTTACCAGGGAATTTTTCCTTAGAGTTCAATGTTAATTTTACTTACTTTGTTTTCTTTTTTTAAACCCATCTTCAAATTTGGTATCTCTGAAAGCAACAAATCCTCTTTTTAGGTCTATGCATTTTAGTACTTCTTGACAGTATTAAATGGCTCCTGAAACATTGTGCAGAATGACGTGCATATAAATGTTACCTTCTGCAAATTTGTAACTCAGTGAATCTCTAAAATCCTCTAACCTCAGCTCAGTTTTCCAAGGCCTTGTCTCCTTAGGTTTATGATCATTGCTTTGTCACATTCAGATAGATCCAGGTTTTGTTGTTGTTGTTCCTATTGCATTTTTTTTTTTTACATTATTATTTTGCTAACCACTATCATTATTAATTGAGTAACTACAGTGTGTAAGCAGCCAAGTCCTAACAAAAAGTTTGTGGGGCTGGGATTGAAGTCACCTATATGTCCATAAGTGTCAAGGAGGGAGCCTGACTGGCACAGACTAAATGCTCACTGAAAGCTCATCAAGAAAATGTCTTCACTTCCAGCCCTAGGTCTGAACATTGCTATCTGTATTTTCATATAAGTCCTTCCATCTTGGAAGTAGGAGGTGGGATTTGAAAACATATTAGCCGTTGATTGGCTTTGACTTTGAGCAAGCAGGTCTTTTCTGACAGTTACCCACATTCAGTTACTTCATCTGGCCTCTTGGGAGCTCTTTGAATAGGCCAGGCCTGCTCCTGCCCCAGGAGCTGGCTTTGGTTGTCCTCTGTCCTCACCACCTGGCTCACTCCTCATCCCCTGCAGGACTCAACCCCAAACCCTATCTCAGTGAGTCCTGCTGTAATTGCTGCTTCCAAGGCTCTCTCCTTCATTCTTTTCTTCTCTATTTTTAGAGGACTTATCAACTTCTAACGACTGTGTGTAAAAGTTGAGGTCAGGGATTATTGCTTTTATTCATGGATAGGTCCCTAATGCTAGCACCAAGCCTGGCATGGGCACACTGTAGGTGCTCAATGACTGTTTGTTGGATGAATTAAATAATAAATGGCCGGGCGCGGTGGCTCAAGCCTGTAATCCCAGCACTTTGGGAGGCTGAGACGGGCGGATCACGAGGTCAGGAGATCGAGACCATCCTAGCTAACACGGTGAAACCCCGTCTCTACTAAAAAATACAAAAAAACTAGCTGGGCGAGGTGGCGGGCGCCTGTAGTCCCAGCTACTCAGGAGGCTGAGGCAGGAGAATGACATAAACCCGGGAGGTGGAGCTTGCAGTGAGCCGAGATCTGGCCACTGCACTCCAGTCTGGGCGACAGAGCGAGACTCCATCTCAAAAAAAAAAAAAAAAAAAGAATAAATGATTTTGTATCTTGCAGAGATAATCAGTGAGCAAAAATTTCTGAAGCACTTTCTTAAGACTTGTCTTCTTGATAGCTGGTTTAGCATAGTTGTTAAAGGTTTGGCCTCCAGGACTGGTCAGACCCAAGACAGAATTGCACTTCTACCACGTGTCAGCTGGGTGACCTTAGGCAGGTCACTTTCTCTGAGCATCAGTTACTCCATCTATAATAATGAAACTGTTGCTGGTTGAATTATGTATCCCTAAAAGATTAATAGTTCTATTGCTAGTACCTGCGAATGTGACTTTATTTGGAAATAGGGTCGTTGCAGATGATCAAGTTAAGATGAGGTCATGAGGGTGGACCCTAATCTATTCTGACTGGTGCCCTTTTTAAAAGAGGGAAATATGGATACAGAGACAGACATGTACAGAAGGAAGATGATGGCCAGACATGGGGAGAATTCCGTCTAAAAACCAAGCAACATCTGGGGCTACGAAAAGCTAGGAGAGAATCCTGGAGCAGGTTCTCCCTCACCACTTTGAGGAGGAGCCAGCACTGCTAACACTTTGATTGTGGCCTCCAGACTGTGAGACGACACATTTCTGTTGTTTAAGCCCCCCAGGTCTGTGCTACTTTGTTATGGCAGCCCCAGAAAATGAATATAGACATCATTTTATATACTTTCATAACATCTATGGAGATGCCCACTTATGTACCACTCACCTCATCTGAAAGTGTTTGTTAATGCCTGCTTTTCTTTCTAAACTGTGAGTTCTATGAGGGCAGGGACTGTTTACTGGTGTATTCCCACCACCTAGCCCCATCCTGGTGCATAACGGTTATTCAATGTGCTTCTATTTAGCTTGCTGGATAATACCTACTTCCTAGGATTATCTTAAACATTAAATGAAATACGTGTGTAAGGTGATTAGAGTAATGGTTTCCTCGACAAATGGTAACTGCTCTACTGCTCCTCTTACTATGGAAATAACAGTGTAGAGCCTGGCTCTGCAGACTTCAATTTCCTTCTCTGGAAAATGGGGATAAAAACGGCCCCCTATGAGGGTTTAATTAAATAACAGAATGTATGGAAACTACTTCACTCCGTTCCTGAGAAATGGTAGATAGTCAGCAAATGGCAGCAACAAGGACATAAAACTGCCCCGTGGATATATTTCATTTATCTTTTAGACAACTTTACTGTTGCTACATTTATTTGTCTGCTTAAAGAGCTTATAATTTCACTTTATTGCCTCTGCTTTCCTCTGGGATTTATTGAAGGCTATCATCTGCTAAGCAATTTCTCATTCAGTCCATAGGATATTTTATTAATAGTCCTTCTATTCTTTTTTCTAAGTGCTTCTATGCTCAATCAGACTTATGAGTAAAATTTGGAGTTTTGGCAAGTGCTGGGCTACATTTGTAACAAGCATCCTGCCCCGTGTGCTGCAAACATGGAAGTGAGGAATACAAGGAGGCGAGTACATTCCCTGAAACAGTTCACTTTGTAATTGTTCTGGGGCAGGCTGTCACTGGGTGTGATACGGCACAAATGTGAGAACTCCCCAGTGTCGTCCTTCTGAACTTCTTACTCTTACTCTTGCTGTCTTGGCTGTCGGGGTGTACAACTAAGAAGTCTGCGTGATTAGAGGCTTAATTACCCATCATAGTGAAGTCCAAGTTTCCCACCGTAGCCTTGGCTTTCTCTCACGCTTGGGCAGTGCACACCTTCTCTTCTGTGTTGTAGTAGGAAGAGTTCTGATGAGGATTCTGAGAGCTTTGAGCACTGGTCTGCCCCTTCTGTGACTGGGTAAATCACATATTCTCTGCGCCTCAACTCTTCCATCTGCCTGATGGGCTGATAATATCTACCCAGTTGGCTTGCTTTGAGGATTACAGGAGAAAACAAGTATCTAACAACTGCGAAAATCCTGTAACCAGAAGAAACTCACCTGCCCACGGGGCCAGGCAGGTACCATAACTGGGTCAAGTAGGGTGGAGGCACAGGTAAGTCCGCTTCAGCTCATGACCGCAGTCCTTAGTATTTGCCAAAACTGCCGCCAGGGACCCCTTGCTTAATATATCTGATAATATTCTGCCTGAACTCAATCATTCCACCTGTGACTTAAAAAAAATCAAACCCTAGGTTTTGAACATATTTGGTTGTCACAGTCGGGAGTGAGAGATGTTGCCACTGGTGGGGTTGAATGTAGGGATGCTATTAAACATCCTATAATACACAGAACAACCTCCCTCCACAGCAGGGAATTATTCAGCCCACAGTGTGGAGAGTCCTGAGATTTAAAAACTCCAATCTAGATCAATTTTCTGACTTAACTTGTAATTCTTCTTCCTTCTATATGAAAAGTGTTCTGAAAATCTCCCTCAAATTTAACCCAGGTTGGAAAGCATTAGGCAGTCTCATTATTTTATTCATTCTCCAAGCACAGCTTCTGCAAATAGACTCCATCCAACCAGACCTGCCTGAATGCTCCCTGGTCTTGATCTTCTTGGGCAGGGGAGTTCTATTTAAATTCTGAGGATGGATATTTTGTCAACATTTGAACTTACTTCCCACTTTCCTTGATCTTCAAGAACCTCGTCCCTGTTAATTAAAAAACAACAAATCATTCTGTGTTCTCAGCAGTCAAAAGGAATTTATTCGAGTCTAGCCCTTTTAATATTTCCCTTTGTCTCTAGCAGTTCCTTGGAGCCTCGAGTCAAAGCTTGCTCTAAATGGGATTGCTGTTGGGAGATCAGAAGAAAACTTGATAGGAGTCTTTGGTGTGAGGCTGGCAGCACCTGTGTCCCAGCTAAAAGGCTACTATAATCCCAGATCAATATGAGAGTCTCTTGAAAGGTTTAGAGGTAGCTGTGCGTTTCACCTTTCCAGTATTTATTCAAATTTTAACTACAAATTAATTGCAGAATGTTTACAATTTGCTATTTGCATCCCTAGACATAAGCCTCATTAAGCCTTCTAAATTATAATTTTCAAGGAATTACAAACAAGACTTTCATGCAAATATACACTGAACACAAGTCAAAGATTTTACTCAACTCGCTAATGAATGAAGGAACCGTAAGATGTTGTGACTGGACTGGTTCAAAGGGAAATTTGAAGAACAAACATTTATACAGGCAATTGGGGATTCTGAAATGAATATTTAAATTTTTAAATGTTTTATTTTTGTGGGTACATAGTAGGTGTCTATATTGATGGGGTACATGAGATACTTTGATACAGGCAGGCAATGTGTAATAATTACGTAGGATAAATAGGCTATCCTTCCCCTCAAGCATTTATCCTTTTGTATTACAAGCAATCCAGCTATACTCTTAGTTATTTTAAAATGTACAATTAAATTATTTTTGACTATAGTCACCCTGTTGTGCTAGCAAATACTAGATTTTATTCATTCTTTCTAATTTTTGTACCCATTAGCCATCCCTACTTACCACCCCCTCCCTGCTCCACTACCCTGTTCAGCCTCTGGTAACTATCATTCTAATCTCCATCTCCATGAGTTCAACTGTTTTCATTTTTAACACTTACAAATAAGTGAGAACATGTAAAGTTTGCCTTTCTGTGCCTGGCTTATTTCATTTAAAATAATGACCTCCAGTTCCATTCATGTTACTACAAGTGACAGGATCTCATTTATTTTATGGCTAAATGGTACTCCATTGTGTATATGAACCACGTTTTCTTTATCCATTCATCTCTTGGTGGACACTTACATTGCTTCCAAATCGTGGATATTGTGAACAGTGCTGCAGCAAATGTGGGAGTGCCGAAGTCTCTTCGACAGACTGATTTCCTTTCTTTTGGGTATGTACCCAGCAGTGGGATTGCTGGATCATGTGGTAGCTTTATTTTTAGTGTTTCGAGGAACCTCCAAACTGTTCTCCATCCTGGTTGTACTAATTTACATTCTCACCAACAGTGTATGAGGGTTCCCTTTTCACCACATCTTCACTATCAATGGTTATTGTTTGTCTTTCAGATAAAAGTCATTTTAACTTGAATGAGATGATATTTCATTGTAATTTTGATTCACGTTTCTCTGATGATCAGCAATGCTCAGCACTTTTTCATATCCCTGTTTGCCATTTGTATGTCTTCTTTTGAAAAATGTCTATTCAGATCTTTTTATTATTATTGTTTAGAAATAAAGACACAGTTTCACTCAGCCTACCAAAGTGCTGGGATTACAGGCATGAGCCACCACACCCACACTATTCAGATCTTTTGCCCATTTTTTAATTGGACTATTAGATATTTCTACTGGACAGTGGTTTGAGCTCCTTATATATTCTGGTTATTAATTGTTTGTCGGATGGGTACTTTGCAAATATTTTCTCCCATGCTGTGGGTAGTCTTTTCACTTTGTAGATTGCTTCCTTTACTGTGCAGAAACTTTTTAACTTGATGTGATCCCATTTGTCCATTTTTGCTTTGGTTGTCTATGTTTGTGGGATATTCCTCAAGCAATCTTTGCCTAATCCCATATCCTGGAGAGTTTCTCCAATGTTTTCTTATAGTAGTTTAATAGCTTGAGGTCTTAGATTTAAGTATTTATTTTTATTTGATTTTTGTATATGGCCAGAGATATGGGTTTAGTTTCATTCTTCTGCATATGGATATCTAGTTTTCTCAGCACCATTTATTGAAGACACTGTCCTTTCTCCGATGTATGTTCTTGGAATCTTTGTTAAAAACAAGTTAACTTTATATATATGGGTTTGTTTCTGGGTTCTCTATTCTCTTTCAGTGGTCTGTGTGTCTGTTTTTATGCCAGTACCATGCCATTTTGGTTACTATATCTCTGGAGTATAATTTGAAATCAGGTAATGTAATCCCTCCAGTTTTGTTCTTTTTGTTCAGGCTAGTTTTGGCTATTCTGAGTCTTTTGTGGTTCCATATAAATTTTAGGATTTTTTTCTATTTCTTTGAAGAATGTAATTGGTATTTTAATAGAGATTGCATTGGATCTGTAGATTGCTTTGGGTAGTGTGAACATTTTAACAATATTGATTCTTTCAATCCATGAACATGGATTATCTTCTATTTTTTGAGTGCTATTTTCCACTACTTACATCAGTGTTTTATAGTTTTCATCGTAGAGAGCCTTTACTTCTTTTGTTAATTCCTAGGAATTTAATTTTTGTTTCTGGCTGTTGTAAATACAATTATTTTTTAAATTTCTTTTTCAGATTGTTCAGTATTAGTATATAGAAATGTGACTAATTTTTGTATGTTGATTTTGTGTTTTGCAACTTTACTGAATTTGTTTATCAGTTCTAGTAGTTTTTTAGTGGAGTCTTTAGGTTTTTCCAAAGATCCTATCATCTGAAAATCAGATAACTTGAGTTCTTCCTTTCCAGTTTGGATGCCCTTTATTTCTTTCTATTGTCTGATTAATCTAGCTAGGACTTCCAGTACTATGTTGAATAACAGTGACGAAAATGTGCATCCTTCTCTTGTTCCAGATCTTAGAGGAACAGCTTTCAGTTTTTCCCCATTCAGTATGATACTAGCTATGGGTCTGTTGTATATGGCTTTTATTATGTTGAGGTATGTTCCTTCTACTTCCAGTTTTTTAAAGGTTTTTTTTTTTTTTTTTTTTTTTAAATCACAAAACAATGTTGAATTTTATCAAATGATTTTCATCAGCAATTGAAATGATCATGTGGTTTTTGTCTTTCGTTCTGTTGATATGATGATGTATCACATTGATTAATTCATGTATGTTGAATTATTCTTGCAACCCTGGGATAAATCACACTTGGTGATGATGAATGATCTTTTTAATGTATTGTTGAATTTGACTTGTTAGTATTTTGTTTAGAATTTTTGCGTCAATATTTGCCAATAATATTGGCCTGTAGTTTTCTTTTTTTCTTTTTTCTTTTTTTTTTTTTTTGATGTGTCTTTGTCTGGTTTTAGTATCAGAATAATACTAGCCTCATAGAATGAGTTTGGAAGTGTTCCCTCCTCATCTACTTTTCAGAATAGTCTGAGTGGGATTAGTATTAGTTCTTTAACTGTTTGGCAGTGAAGCCATTGGGTCCTGTGCTTTTCTTTACTGGGAGAGTTTTTTATTACAGCTTCTGTCTTCTTACTCATTATTGGTTTTTTCAGGTTTTGGATTTCTTCCTGGTTTAATGTTGATAAGTTTTATGTGTCTAGGAATTTGTTCATTTCTCTAGGCTTTACAATTTATTGGTGTATAGTTGCTTATAGCAGCAACTAATGATCTTTTGAATTTCTGCAGTATCAGTTGTAATGTCTCCTTTTTTGTCTCTGATTTTATGTATTTGGGTCTTCCCTCTTTTTTTTTTCTTAGTCTGGCTAAAGATTTGTTCATTTTGATTATTTTTTCAAAAAAGCAACTTTTAATTTTTGTTGATCTTTTGTATTGTTTTCTTCATTTCAATTATATTTATTTCTGCTGTAATCTTTATTACTGATTTTCTTCTGCTAATGTTGGGTTTGCTTTATTCTTGCTTTTCTAGTTAAGAGGCATTGTTAGGTTATTTGAAGTTTTTCTTCTTTTTTTTGATATAGACATTTATGACAATACATTTCGCTCTTAGTATTGCTTTCACTGTATCCCATAGGTTTTGGTATGTTGTGTTTCCATTGTCATTTGTTTCAAAAAAGTTTTCAACTTCCTTCTTAATTTCTTCGTGGACCCACTGGTCATTCCAGAGCATATTGTTTGATTTCCATGTGTTTGTATAGTTTCCAAAATTCTTTTTGTGGTTGATTTCTAGTTTTATTCCATTGTGGTCAGAGAGTATGCTTTTTTAAAATGTTTTAAGATTTGTTTTGTTACCTAACATATGGTTTATTCTTGAGAATGATCCATGTGCTGAGGAAGAAAATGTATATTCTTCAGCCATTGCATGAAATGTTCTGTAAATATCTATGAGGCTCATTTGTTCTATAGTGCAGATTAAGTACAATTTTTGTTGTTGTTGTTGATTTTCTGTCTGGCAGATCTGTCCAAGGCTGAAAGTGGGATGTTGTAGTCTCCAACCATTATAGTATTTTGATCTATCTCTCACTTTGGCTCTAATAATATTCACTTTATATATCTCAGTGCTCCAGTGTTGGGTACATACAGATATATTTACAATTGTCATATCCTTTTGCTGAATTGATCCCTTTATCATTATATAATGATCTTCTTTGTCTCTTCTTACAGTTTTTGTCTTGAAACCTATTTTGTCTGATATGAGTATAGCTACTCTTCCTCTTTTTGGTTTGCATTGGCATGGAATACCTTTTTCTATCCCTTTATTTTCAGTCTGTGAGTATCTTTATAAATCAAGTGTGTTTCTCATAGGTAACAGACTACTGGGTCTTTTTAAAAAATCAAGTTAGCCATTCTATGACTTTTTATTGGAGATTTTTATTTATTTACATTCAACATTATTATTGATAAGTAAGGACTTACTCCTGCAATTTTCTTATTTGCTTTCTTTTTTTTTGTTTTTGTTTTTTGGTTTTTGTTTTTTGTTGGTCTTTCTTCCTTCTTTCCTTCCTTTCTGTCTTCCTTTTAGTGAAGATAGTTTTCTCTAGTGATTTAATTTTTTTATTTTTATTTTTTGTGTATCTTTTGTATGTTTTTTTATTTGAAATTATCATGAGGCTTGCAAATACTGTCTTATTACCCATTATTTTAAACTAGTGACAATTTAACACTGATTGTATAAACAAACAGGCAAAAAGAAAATTAATAAAAATAATAAAAACTCTACACCTTAACTTCATCCTCCTGCTTTATAACTTTTTGTTTCTCTTTATATCTCATTGTCTATGTCTTGAAAAGTTGTGGTAGTTATTATTTTTGATTTATTTATCATTTAGTCTTTCTACTTAAGAGTAGTTAATATGCCACAGTTACGGTGTTATAATATTCCTTGTTATTTGTGCACTTACTATTACCAGTGAGTTTTGGATCTTCAGATGATTTTTCTTGTTGCTCATTACTGTCCTTTTCTTTCAAATTGAAGTCTTTCCTTTAGCATTTATTGTAGGACAGATCTGATGTTGATGAAATTCATCAGCTTTTGTTTGTCTGGGAAAGTATTACTCCTTCATGCTGTAAGAATATTTTTGCTGTGTATACTGTTCTAGAGTGTAAGTTTTTTTCTTTCACCACTTTAAATATGTCATGCCACTCTCTCCTGGCCTGTCAGGTTTCCACTGAAAATCTTGCTGCCAGATGTATTAGAACTTCATTGTAATTTGTTTCTTTGCTCTTCTTACTGCTTTTAGGATTCTTTATCCTTGACCTTTGGGAGTTTGATTATGCCTTGAGGTAGTCTTCTTAGAGTTAAATCTGCTTGGTGTTCTCTAACATTCTTACACTTTGACCCTCCTCCGATTTCTCCTGGGGATAATATTACTGTTGTAAAACTTAAGATAAGTGCTTGAGATATTTTGCAGACCCTGTACTTGATGGATCAGTTGGTACCACCCAGCCAGATCAATATAAGTGCTCATCTGATCTTGTGGTCCCCACCCAGGAACTGACTCAATGCAAGAGGACAGCTTGGACTCCCTATGATTTCATATCTGACCCAATCTTCAGCACTCTCAACTCACTGGCCCCTACTCATGAAAGTATCCTTAAAAATTCGGATCCTCAAGTGCTTGGAGAGACTAATTTTTGTGGTAATAAAACTCCAGTCTCTGGCACAGCTGGCTCTGTGTGAATTACTTTTTATTGCAATTCCCCTATCTTGATAAATCAGTTCTGTCTAGGTAGCAGGCAAGGTGAACCTCTTGGGTGGTTACAAATTTGGGCAGTTACACATTGTTTTTTATTCTTTATTCTTTTGTCTCCTCTGACTGTGTGTTTTCACATAGCCTGTCTTCAAGTTCACTATTTCTTTCTTCTCCTTGATCAATTCTGCTGTAGAAAGACTCTGATGCATTCTTCACTATGACAACTGCATTTTTAAACTCGAAAATTTCTGTTTGATTCTTTTAAATTATTTCAATGTCTTTGTTAAATTTATCTGAGAGAATTCTGAACTCCTTCTTTGTGTTATCTTAATTTTCTTTGAGTTTCCTCAAGAGAGTTATTTTGAATTCTCTGTCTGAAAGGTCACATATCTCTATATCTCCAGGGTTGTTCCCTGGGGCCTTATTTAGTTTGTTTAATGAGGCCATGTTTTCCTAGATGGTCTGGATGCTTGTGGATGTTCATTGGTGTCTGAGCATCAAAGAGTTAGGTGTTTATTGTAGTCCTCATATTCTGGGCTTGCTTGTGCCCATCCTTCTTGGGAATGCTTTCCAGATATTCAAAGTGACTTGGGCCTCATGTAATGTATGGTTCTTGTAGACTTGTAGAGGTACCATGACCACCACCACTGAGACTCCACTGGGTCTTGTCCACTGCCTAATGTAACCACTACCTGGCTACCATCTGTGTTTAATCAAGGCCCTAGAGCACTACAATCAGGAGCTGGTGAAGTTAGCCTTGTTTGTGTCCTTTACTTCAGGGCAAGGAGCTACCTCAGGCCCTGGGTGGGCCCAGAGATACTGTCTTAGAGCCAGGGATTGGATCAAAAACCTTAGTAATCTATCTGGTGTTCTATTCCACTGTAGCTAAACAGGTCCTCAAACCATGAGACAAAGTCCTTCTCCTTCTTCCTTCCTGTTTTCAGAGGCAGAGCAACCTCTCCTTGTGGTCACCACTACCACTGGCCCACAAGGAGCTCTGCCAGGCCACCAGTGATGTTCACTTAGGGCCCAGGGCTCTTCATTCAGCTTGTGGTGAATACTGCCCATTAGGGCAGTGGGCTTTCATCTGGCCCATGGCAGATCTGTAAATGCTGTCCAAGTGCCTAGGCCTGGACTCAGGTACCCAAAGAGCCTGTTTGGTGCTCTCTTCCACTGTGACCTAGCTAATACCTGAAGCCAGGACATCTCAGAGTCTCATTCAAGAAGCAAGTTTTCTACCTGCATGTTGCTGTTGGTTATTAAGGGCCCATGAGTTCTTTAATCAACAGGTGATGAATCCTGCCAGGACTGGGTTCTTCCCTTCAAGGCAGCAGGTTCCTTCCTGGCTCAGGGTGTTTCTAGAAATATCATATGGGAGCTAGAGCCTGATATGGGGGCCTCACAACTCTGCCCACTGCCCTGTCCTACTGTAGCTGAGTTGGTATCCAAGATCCAAGACAAAATCCTCTTTACTCTTCACTCTTCTGTCCTCAAACAGAAGGAGAGTCACTTTTGTTGCTGTGAGCTAGGCTGCCTGGGATTGAGAGAGGGGTGGAGCAAGTACTCCCCCAGCCACCCGACCTGGTATCTCACTAGGTCACGCTTTACCCTAGTCCACTGTCTCTAAGTCCAGCGCAGCATCAGGACTTGCCTAAAAATTGCAGTCCTTATGTCCTAGACTGCCTTACAGTTTCACTTGGAACCCCAGAGCACTTTAGCCTGCAGTAGCAAGGCTCTCCTAGAAACTCAGTTTCCAACTGCTGGGATGGGCACTTCCCCTCTGACTGGGTCTGATCCAAATGCTCCCTCTGTGGGTTGGCACAGGCTGAGTTCAGCATGGTTTTCCTCTTTGCTCTTGCTCTCTGCAGCACTGAATTCAACGCAAAGCCCCCAGCCACTGTGCTCTCTCTCCCCCAAGTGCATATTCTCTCTCTGTGCTACATGACTGCTTTGGGGGGATGTTGGGAGGTGGCATAGGTGATTCAAGATGTCTTTACTACCCTCTTCAGTGCCTCTTTCAATGATAGGAAGTTAAAACCAGGCACTGTGATTGCTTACCTGATTTTTGGTCCTCATGAAAGTGCTCTTCCGTGTGCAGACAGTTGTTAAAATTTGGTGTTCCTGTGGTGGAGCGATCAGTGGAGGTTTCTTTGTGATCATCTTGCTCCACCCCCTGAAATGAGTATTTTCTAATAGATGTAAAACTTTTCAGTATCCTATAGGGCAATAAAGTGCTGTGTTTGGGATCTTTTCTACAGGGTAGAGATTAATTGATACCTCCTGGAGAACATTCATTTGCATTGCTATTAGTCTTCCAAAATTTAACTTCTAATCTTGGAGAATTGTAATATAGCCTAGCCAATTGAAATATAGCCTAGCCAATCGAAATACAATCAAGGCACTCACCTCTCCAGATTCCAGTAATTCCTAGACTGTAATCGTAGAGAGTAATTCCCTTACATGATCCCGCTTACAGGTCAGCATATTTCTAGCTCCTTAGATCTTTCTGGCCTGGAACCTTCCAAATCCTCAAGATGTAATATGTAAATATTTGTGAAATGAAGATTTAGCTTGTGGATTCAATAGCCCTGTACTCTTAATTTAGGAAACTGGAGAATTTTTTTAAAAAGGGGATGTGGTGGGAGTGAGAGAGAGCTTGACAAAGAAATAGAGCAGAAATAATAGCTACCATTTATTGCCTACTGTGTGCCAGGTATTACACATATATAACCTCATTTAATCTTTGCAAGACCTCTATTTTATAGGTGAGGAGACTGAACCTCAGAGAGGTGAAGTATTTAAGGTGAACTTATTTAAGGCTATACAGTGACATGCCTATAGATTTGGTGGCTTGTTTAGCGCTCTCTGTAAGATATAATTTCTGGAAGGGCAGGGAGCTTTGTTTTCTTCTCTGCTATATGTCTTCGCTTGGTCTGTCCTGCAGAAACAACACAATCAACATCTGTTGAATGCATGAGTAAGTGAATGAATGAGAGAATGAGTGGAGTAGCAGAGCTAGGACCCATTCCCAGGTCTATTTGACCTTCACATGCCATGGTTTTCCCACTATACAAAAATTGCTATTATTTTTCCCTTCTCTACATAAGTGGCTGGCTGGCACTATAATTTAACACTTTGATTGCTCTGGCAAAAAGGAAGGGTGCTCGAATTAGCATGAAGTTTTCTGGGTTTAAAATAATTATCTGATTATAGCTCAGGTAGCAGATAAAATATGAAGCAGAAGAGAATTTTGCAGAGACTGCTTTTAAGAAAAATGTTTCACATGGGGTAAATATGCAAGGGATCAGCATGAAAAAAGACAACGTTTGATAAAAAGTTCATTTTCATATGTATGTTCTGGGTCAGAGGTCGTTTCAGTAACTAGAGTCCCTAACTCCGACCTATAGTAGCTGCAGAGTGAATATCACTGAAGGAATGACTGACTGACTAACAGATGCTTCATAAGTCCTTTCAGATGATGACGGGAATAAGGGCAAATTAGTAAGTCTTTAGAGAAAGCTAGTCATAGTAATTATTCCCAGAAAGGTAAAACATTGCTTATCATAGCAATATGTTTTGCTGTTGTATAAATTATAAGTCGTTGGGCAAATCTTTTATGGATTATGATAAAAATTGACAACTATAGAGTCAGAAATTATGGAGTTCTCCTGGTTGCCCCCTTCAGCAGTCTCTCCATAGCACTTTGGTGGATGGAACCTCCCCTTCCTGGAGCAGGTGACAGAAAGTACCCTGATGCTTTTTGTGCTGCTCTCCCTTTTTCCACGTGGTTACTAAAGGTAAGTTACAAAGCCCCACTGGAGTTGGTGCATATTAAAAATGATGTCAGAGGGAAATGCACAGATGAAAGCTGGCTCTAGAGATGAGAACTTTATTTGAAATGATCACTGAAAAACAGATTTTGACTCATGAAAGAGAAAACTACTCCTCACAGCCCCCATCAACATGTGACTGAGTTTCCCAACTGCTCCCCATCTTTCACATTGCGAATCCAAGCTCTGAGGCACTGCCCTTGCCCGGCTCCATCTTGCTCTCTCCTCCCCTTTGTTCAAGCTGGATTGAGGTTTTCTTCCTCTGCCTTTGAGTTAGTGTGGAATGGGCTTGATGACAAGTTACAAATCATACCTGAAGGTGCTTGAAGTACAAGAAGAATGTTTGCCTGGCTTTTGGTTATTAAACACCAGCAATGCTATTTTGGTATCCAAGTCCAGAGCAAGGGAGAAAGAAAAAAAAAAGACAAGAGGAACAGGAAATCATGAAGTTAAATATTTACAGGATGACTGTGACTTGCATGAAGTTATTCAATCCCCTTCTCTCTCTTTCTCCTTCCTCTTCTCCTTTCTTCTCCCTCTCTCCTTGACTATCTTATACACAAATTTCAGTCTTAGGAGAGCAGAGCAGCATGTGGTGAGATGACACAGTTCTCTTTCTTACAGGGTCATATGCTACCATGTTTGTTGGTTACACAAAAACATAATTTTTTTAAAGCATGGTTGTTCATGGTAGAAATTATTAGGTTAACTGGAATAATTTGCACACAAACCTATTTTGTTTTAGTCTTAGTGACTCAGAGAAAAATAACTAAAACCTTTCCTCAGCCACTAGCCCATGTGGTCACTGAGCACGGCTATTGTGCTGAGGAGTGTGAGGCCCAGGCTTACCAGGGCCCATGTTGGCAGCTGATGGGGCCTGAATGAATCTCCTGGCTCTCAGTCTAGTTCTCTTTCTGGAACATCACGCTACTTCATGATTAGATTTCATCTGGGCAGGAAAAATGAGCAGTAATTTCAGAAAGAGAGATCTAAGTTTTTGCATCTAATGACTCTGAGTATGTGTGTATGGCAATAAACATCTCACCCTTTAGCCTTGCATGTAACAAACGATGTAGGCATTCAGTTGAGCTACATTGCTGGATTGTAGAATGAGAGTTCCAAGTGGAATTGAGTGGAACAAATCATTAGGTCTTGTCACTGCCTGCAAAAGGCTGCCCAGACTAGGTCATAATATTGTTTATTATTAATTCACTCACTCACTGAACAACCACAATGATCCAGGTAGAGATGTTGGGATACGGTATGGAAATGGGTGGAAATAGTTAAAATATTTGGTGCCCTACCATAAAGCAGATAGCCACCCATTTCAATCCAATGTGGCAGTGGCCTGAAAAGGTTTTATGTTATCTTCTGGTGCGTTGGTGATCATGGGCCAGATCTGAGTTCAAATTTAGTGCTTGACTTACTACCTGGGTGGCCTCAGGTTACTGAACCTATTTTAGCTTTATCTTTATGATAGAGATAATAAGATGATCTCAAACTGCTGTTTTTGCTAAGGTTACATAAAATAATTCATTTAAAGCACTGGGCCCAGTGCCTCATTCATATAAATGCCCATTAAGTGTGGGTGTTACTCTCACTACTACTGTTTTTTTTTTTTTTTAAATTTTCGTGAATATAGAGTAGGTGTATATATTTATGGGTTTCGTGAGATATTTTGGTACAGGCATGCAATATGTAATAAGCACATAAGGGTAAATGGGGTATCCATCCCCTGAAGCCTTTATCTTTCAATTCGATTGTATTTTTAGTTATTTTTAAATGTAGGATTAAATTGTTTTAAACTACAATTATCCTATTGTACCAGCAAATATTATACCTTATCCATTCCTTCTATTTTTTGTACTCATTAACCACCCTTTCTTTCTCCCCACCACTTCACTACCCTGCCCAGCCTCTGTTAACCGTCCTTCCACTCTCTGTCTCCAGGAGTTCAATTGTCTTAATTCTTAGGTCCTACAAGTAACTGAGAGCATGTGAAGTTTGCCTTTCTGTGCCAGGCTTATGTCATTTAACATAATGACCTCCAGTTTTATCTATGTTATTACAAATGACAGGAGCTCATTCTTTTTATGGCTAAATAGTACTCCTTTGTGTATATGTACCACATTTTCTTTATCTATTCATGTATTGATGGACGCTTCGGTTGCTTCCAAATCTTGGCTATTGTGAAGAGTGCTGCAATAGACATGGGAGCGAAGCTGTCTCTTTGATATACTGATTTCCTTTCTTTTACGTATATACCCAGCAGTGGCATTGCTGGATCATGTGGTACTCCATTTTTAGTTTTTTAAGTAGCCTCCAAACCATTCTCCATTGTGGTTCATTCCCTCCAACAGTGTGCAAGGGTTCCCTTTTCACCACATCCTTGCCATCTATTGTTATTGCTTGTCTTTTGGATAAAAGTCATTTTACCTGGGGTGAGATGAGATCTCATTGTAGTTTTAATTTGCATTTCTCTGATGATCAGTGATGTTGAGCACCTTTTCGTAGGCCTGTTCACCATTTGTATGTCTTCTTTTGGAAAATGTCTATTCAGATCTTTTGCCCATTTTTAAAATCAGAGTATTAGATTTTTTTTTTTTTTTCCCTACAGAGTGGTTGGAACTCTTTATTATATTCTGGTTATTAGTTCCTTGTTAGATGGGTAGTTTGCAAATATTTTCTCCCGTTCTGTGGATTGTTGTCTCTTCTTTGTTGAGTGCTTCCTTTGCTGCGCAGAAGTTTTTTAACTTGATGTGATCCCATTTGTCCATTTTTTGCTTTGGTCACCTGTCGTTGTGGAATATTCCTCAAGCAATCTTGGCCTAATCCAATGTCCTTTAGAATTTCCCTAGTGTTTTTTGGTACTAGTTGCATAGCTTGAAGTTTTAGATATAAGTCTTTTATCCATTTTGGTTTGATTTTTGTATATGGCAAGGGATATGGGTTTAGTTTTATTCTTCTGCATATGGATATCCAGTTTCCCCAGCACCACTTATTGAAGAGACTGTCCGTTCTCCTGTCAAAAATGCATTCACTGTACATGTATGGATTTATTTCTGGGTCCTTTATTTTGTTCCAGTGGTCCGTATATCTGTTTTTATGCCAATATCCTGCCATTTTGGTTACTATAGCTCTGCAGTGTAATTTGAAGTCAGGTAATGTGATCACTCAAGTTTTGTTCTTTTTGCTCAGGATCCCTTGGCTATTTCTTCTAGATTTTCCAGTTTATTGGCATATAGTTGCTCAGAGTATCCACTAATGATCCTTTGAATTTCTACTGTATCAGTTGTAGTGTCTCCTTTGTCATGTCTGACTTTATTTATTCAAGTCTTCTCTCTTTTTTCTTAGTTATTCTGGTTAAAGTTTTGTCAATTTTGTTTATCTTTTCAAAAAACAAACTTTTCTTTTTGTTGATCTTTTGTTTTCTTTATTTCAATTTCATTTATTTATGTTCTGATGTCTAGAATTTATTTTCTTCTATTAATTTTGGGTTTATTTTATCTGTCTTTTTTAGTTCTTTTAGATGCATCATCAGGTTATTTATTTGAAGTTGCTCTTTGTCGATGTAGGCACTTATAGCTACAAACATTCCCTTTAGTATTGTTTTCATTGTATCCCACAGATTTTGATATGTTGTCTTTCCATTATCATTTGTTCAAGAAATTTTTCAATTTTCTTCTTAATTTCTTTATTGACCCACTGGTCATTATGGAGCATGTTGTTTCATTTCCATGTGTTTGTATAGTTTCCAAAATCATTCTTGTTATTGATTTCTAGTTTTATTCCATTGTAGTCAGGGAAGATGCTTGATGCTATTTCAGGTTTTTGAAAAATGTCTTAAGACTTGTTTTTGACCTAACATATGGTCTGTCCTTGAGAATGATCCATGTGTTGAGGAAAAGAATGTCTCTTCTGCAGGCATTGGATGAAATGTTCTGTAAATATCTTTAAGGCTCATTCGACAGTGCAGATTAAGTCTGATGTTTCTTTGTTGATTTTCTGTCTGGAAGATCTGTCCAAAGCTGAAAGTGGGATGTGGAAGTCTCCAACTGTTATTGTATTGAGGTCTATCAGTCTTTTTAACTCTAATAATATTTGCCTTATATATCTAGATGATCAAGTGTTTGGTGCATATACATTTACGATTGTTAGATCCTCTTACTGAATTGATCCTTTTCTCATTATATAATGACCTTTGTCTCTTCTTATAGTTTTTGTTTTGAAATCTGTTTTGTCTGATCTAAGTATAGCTACTCCTGCTCTTTTCTTGGTTTCCATTGGCATGGAATTTTTTTTATGTTCCTTATTTTCAGTCTATTTGTGTCATCATAGGTCACATATGTTTATTGTAGGCAATAGACCAATGGGTCTTATTTTTTAATCCATTCAGCCACTCTATGTCTTTTGATTGCAGAGTTTAGTCCATTTACATTCAGTATTATTATTGATAAGTAAGGACTTACTCCTGCTCTTTAATTATTTGCTTTTTGGTTGTTTTGGGGTGTTCTCTTCCTTCTTTCATTTCTTCCTGTCTTCCTTCTAGCAAAGGTACTTTTCGCTGGTGGTATGATTTAATAGCTTGCTTTTTCTTTTTGTGTATTCTTTGTGTTTCTTTGACTTGAAGTTCTCGTGAGGCTTGCAAAAACTATCTTCTTATAACCCACTATTTTATGCTAGTAATTACTTAATACTGATTACATAAACAAAGAAAACTAATAAGAGCTCTACACCTTAACTTCCTCCCCTTGCTTCTAAACTCTTTGTTGTTTCTCCTTATATTTTATTGTGCTATGTCTTGACAAGTTGTCATAGTTATTATTTTTTATTAGTTCATCGTTTAGTCTTTCTACTTAAGATAAGAGTAGTTTACACACCACAGTTACAGTGTTATAACATTCTGTGTTTTTCTGTGTACTTGCGATTACCAGGGAGTTTTATATCTTTAGATTATTTCCTATTGCTTATTAACATCCTTTTGTTTCAGATTGAATAACTCCTTATAGCATTTCTTGTAGGACAGGTCTGGTGTTGATGAAATCCCTCAGCTTTTGTTTGTCTGAGAAAGTCTTTATTTCTCCTTCATGTTTGAAGAATATTTTTTGCTGTATATATTATTCTAGGGTAAAAGTTTTTTCCCTTCAGCAGCTTAAATATGTCATGCCACTCTCTCCTGGGCTGTCAGGTTTCCACTGAACAGTCTGCTGCCAGATGTATTGTAGCTCCATTGTTTGTTAATTGTTTCTTTTCTTTTGCTGCTTTTAGGATCCTTTATCCTAGACCTCTGGGAATTTGATTATTGCATGCCTTGCAGTAGTCTTCTTTGGGTTTATCTGCTAGATGTTCTATACAATTCTTGTACTTGGACACTGATACTTTTCTATAGGTTTGAGTGGTTCTCTAATATTATCCCTTTGAATAATCTTTCTATCCCATCTCTTTCTTGACCTTGTCTTTAAGGCCAGTAACTCTTAGATTTGCTTTTTAAGGTAATTTTCTAGATCTTGTAGGCATGCTTCATTATTTTTTATTCTTCTTTCTTTGTCTCCTGTGACTGTGTGTTTTCAAATAGCCTGTCTTTAAGTGCACTATTTCTTCTCCTTGATCAATTCTGCTATTGAAAGACTCTGATGCATTCTTCAGTATGTCAGTTGCATTTTTAAACTTGAAAATTTCTGCTTGATTCTTTAAAATTATTTTAATATCTTTATGAATTTTATCTGATAGAATTCTGAATTCCTTCTCCGTGTTATCTTAATTTTCTCTGAGTTTCTTCAAGACACCGATTTTGAATTCTCTGCCTGAAAGATCACATGTCTCTATTTCTCCAGGATTGTTCCCTGGGGACTTATTTAGTTTGTTTGGTGAGGTCATGTTTTCCTGGGGGTCTGGATGCTTTTGGATATTCATTGGTGTCTGGGCATTGAAGACTACCCAATGAGTCTGCTTAGTACTCTACCTCCCTGTGGCTGAGCTGGTACCTAAGGGGAAGGAAAACATCCTCTTTACCTTTCCTTCTGCTTTTCTCAAGCAGAAGGGGTCTCTTATAGTAGCCACCACAGCTGGGAATGTACTGAAACCAGCAGATCTCAGAGTCTCAGCCAAGAACCACAGTGTACTACCTGGGTATTGCTTCTGCCTATTCAGAACCCAAGGGCTCTTTAGCCAACAGGCGATGGGTCCTGCCCAGACTGTATCTTTCCCTTCAAGGCAGCAGCTTCCCTTCTGGCCCAGGATGTGTCTAGAAATGTTATCCACAAGTTAGGACCTGGGATGGGGGCCTGATGACTCTGACTGATGCCCTATCCTACTGTGGCTTAACTGGTATTCAAGATAACAAAGTCCTCTTTACTCTTCCCCCTCTTCTCTTCAAGCAGAAGGAATGGGTCTCTTCATGCTATTTTCAATCAATCCAGCCACTAGCATTGGGACTGATGCAGACACTAAGGATCCAAATGATTTTTTGTTTGTTTGTTCTTTAACTGCATTGGGATTAGGCAACAAAAGGGTCTAATGTGGCTGAGAGTTTTTGAGAGTGGAGTGTTTTTAGGAGGGTAGCTGCATTCCAAGAAGAGAGCTCTGCTGGGGTAAAAGAGGCATGAGTGCCAGAAAAGGGCATGCAGTGGTGAAGAGCCACTAACAGCGCTACCTGGGGTTGGGACAGGGGTGTTACAAGCACTCCCTTAGCTCCCCTGTCTGGAGTCTCAGTAAGTCGCATGCCCTCCAAGTCTACTGGCTCTGAGCTCAGCATTTGGGCTTGCTTAGGAGTTGCTGTCCTTTTGGCCCTAAACTGCCTTAAAGGTTATTTAGGGCCCCAGAGCACTTTACTGAAACTCCAGTTTTCACCACTGGTATGGGCTATTCCCTCTGGCTAGAGCTTGTCTGTGGGGAAAAAGAAAGATCAGAGTGTTACTATGTCTATCTAGAAAGAAGAAGACATAAGAGACTCCATTTTGTTCTGTATTTGAGATGCTGTTAATCTGTGACCCTACCCCCAACCTTGTCCTTGCAAGAGACATGTGCTGTGGTGCCTCAAGGTTTAATGGATTTTGGGCTGTGCAGGGTGTGCTTTGTTAAACAAGTGCCTCAAGGCAGTATGCTTGTGAAAAGTCATCACCATTCTCTTAATCTCAAGTACCCAGGGACACCTACACTGCCAAAGGTCGCAGGGACCTCTGCCTAGGAAAGTTAGGTGTTGTCCAAGGTTTCTCTCCATGTGATAGTCTGAAATATGGCCTCGTGGGAAGGGAAAGACCTGATCGTCCCCCAGCCTGACACGCGTGAAGGGTCTGTGCTGAGGAGGACTAGTTAAGAGGAAAGAAGGCCTCTTGGCAGTTGAGATAGAGAAAAGCATCTGTCTCCTGCCCATCCCTGAGCAATGGAACATCTCGGTGTAAAACACGATTGTATGTTCTGTTTACTGAGAAAGGAGAAAATCGCCTTAGGGCGAAAGGTGGGACTTGCTAGCGCAATGCTGCTCTTTATGCACTAAAAAGGTCTATGGAGATGTTTACATATGCATATCAAGGCACAGCACTTTATCCTGCCACTTCCCTTTTCCTAAGATGGTAAAGATAATGATCAGTAAATACTGAGGAAACTCAGAGAGCGGTGCCAGCGTGGGTCCTCTGTATGCTGAGCGCCGTCCCGTGGGCCCACTTTTTCTTTTTCTATACTTTGTCTCTGTGTCTCATTTATTTTCTCAAGTCTCTTGTTCCACCTAAGGAGAAACCCACAGGTGTGGAGGGGCAGGCCACCCCTTCACTTGTCTAAATGCTCCCTCCATGGGCAGGCATTGGCCGAGTTCAGCCTAGTTTTGCTTTCTGCTATGACAGGGCAGCACTGAGTTCAATTCAAAATCTCACAATCACTGCACTCTCCTTTTCCCAATCCACAAGGCTGCTGCTGCCGGGGAGTGGAGGACTGGTGGCATTGGCAAATCCAAACTATCTTTCCTGCCTTCTTCAGTGCCTCTCTCAGTAATATGAAGTTAACACCAGGTATTGTGGTTACTGACCTGATTTTTGGTTCTTATGAAGGTGCTTCTTGTGTGTGTAGATAGTTGTTAAATTGTGTTCCTGGCCGGGGTGGAGGAGGGGTGGTGGTCAAACCTTCTATTTGACCATCTTGCTTCATCCCTCTCTACTGATACTACTGTTATTGGTATTATTAGAAATGAAAATGAGTCCTGTGAGTTATAACTGTCTTCATTTTGCAGACCAGGAAACTGAGGCTCAGAGAAATATTAAGCAGCCAAAGTCACAGTGATTAAAAAAGGCAGGACCAAACTTGGACAGAGATCAGGACCCACTCCTCTGAGAACTCACTTCTTTCGCTAGCTCCAGTCTAAGAGTGCTATCTAGGAGCAGGTTTATGGGGCCCCAGGAGATGTTCAACCAGAAGGCTTCTGATCTGCAGGGGCTGCAGAGGGGAAATCTGCCCTGACTAGAAGATTTGTTTTCCACCCATATTCGTTTGATCTCACATTGCTATAAAGAACTACCTGAGACTGGGTTTCAGAGGCTGTATAGTAGGCATGGCCAGAGAGGCTTCAGGAAACTTACAACTATGGTGGAAGGAGAAGGGAAAGCAAGCACATCTTCACATGGCAGCAGGAGAGACAGAGCAAGCAAAGGGGAAGTGCCACACACTTTTAAACCATCAGATATCATGAGAACTCACTCACTATGATGAGAACAGCAAGGGGGAAAATCCACCCCCATAATCCCATCACCTCCCACTAGGTCCGTCTCCCAGTGAATTATAATTCAGTATGAGATTCAGGTGGGGACATAGAACCAAATCATCTAATCTTGCCATGTCCTAGTGTAATTTTTGGAAGTTTTCTGAACTAACATTTCTTGTCTAGAAATATACACACTCAAGATCAATCTAACTATTAAAAACAAAAAATGCTTATTTTCCAGTACCTGTTTTATGTTAGATTCTGCGGTAAATGAAAAAGATAGTGACTTAATGTTCCTGCCTATCATTCATTTGTAGCTTGTGCATCTATCCTTTCATCTGTCTATCCATATCACAAACATGTATTAAACACCTACTGTAGGCTAGACACTATCCTGAAGGTGCTTTTCTTACCTAAGTCTTTTTTGTTTTTTTTGCCTGCCAGAGAGTACAGTATTCTCAATTCCAGATAAGAAGTGGTGAATAAGTGAAGTGCAAATTGGTGAGGACAGTTAGACACGCAGTGATTACTTCTAACAGGTTTCCACCACTCTGCTAAGTAGCAAGGTGAGGACTCCGAGGGTGAGCTGCAACTTACAGAGCGGGAAGACCAACAGGCAGTGAGAAAAGAAGGTGCAGTGGCTTCATGTTATAGCAGATGCCTGTGTGTACACATGGGAGCGTGTATTGCTTTATGCCGTTTTTCAACTGCTTCAGCCACTAGCATTGGTACTGCTGCACACTAAGGATTCAATTTTTTTTTTTTTTAATTGCATTGGGATTAGGCAACAGAAGCCGCCAATTAGGCGGCTGGGATGAGAAAGGAGAGTTTTTAGGAGGGTAGCTGCATTCTAAGTAAGGGACTCTGTTGGGGTAAAAGGAGCGAGTGTTGCAAGAAGGGGGTGCGGGGGTTGAGCTGACATCTCTGCAGGAAATGGATGCTGTCCAGGTGCTGGTGGGCGCCCCGGGCAACGTGGCGAAGCAACTCAGCCGGTCCAATCAGACTGCGTCCAGGGCTCGGGTTTCGCGATCATTAAGTGACTGAGGCAGATCCCCACGCGGCACCTGGCCACGCGCTCAGCTCTCCCGCCGCGGTAAGTATGTTTAAGGAATCCTTCTCATTACGGCGGCTCCATACCCAGGTCCCCGCCCGGGACAGAGGAAGCCGCAACAGGTCCCCCGGGGCACCGGGCCCTCTCTCCTGCCTCCAGCCATGTACGAGGGTCCGGCAGTTGCGCCGCCTGAGCCACTCCCCGACCAGCGGGCGGGGCGGGCTCTCCTAAAGTCGTCGCGGTGGTCCCCGAAGCCGGGTCATAAATAATTCACGAGCCAGGGCCTGGCTAGCTAAGGGAAGGGCGGTGGCAGCGGTGACTAGGGCGCGAGCAGGAGCGGGAGCCGGGTGCACGGTGAGTAGCTGGGTCCTCATCCCGCAGCGAGAGAGGCATCTGCTGACCAGGCGCGGGGCTGAGCGCACTCCTTCCACTGTACTGGGGGTGTACAGTGAGGAGTGGACGGGTTCTCTCCGCGCCCCCCTTACCCTAGCCATCTGTGCCGCCGCCCTGGCCCCTCAGCAGGTGGTGCGTACCCGGACAGCGGCTGGGGGCCAGAGGGACTGCGGGGAGCGCGTGGTGGTCCCGGTGCCCGGCCAACCCAAACTTTTTCCGCTGAGTGGTGGCCTGCGCTGCCCCGCTTGGGTCTTCTTTCCGTCCACGGGGGCTGGGGGCGGTGGTGGGGGTAGCCGGCGGCTGTGGTTCCGGAGCGGGAGTCGGAGGTGGGTGTGCGAACCGGACCCGGGCCCCAGAGACTTCGGACTCGCTCTCCGCGAGAACGACTACCGAGGTGAGATATGCCAGGGTCTTGGGAACGAGTCTGCGGTAAAGGAAGCTCTAGGGATGGCCCCGGGGACATGAGGCGCTGAGCTTTCCCGGCTGAGTGCGGAAAGGGGCCAACACTATGCAGCAGACCACAGCCGGAGGAGGGATATGGGGGTGCAAAGCGAAGCCATCTCCCGGCGTCCGTGGGAGAACGCAGGCACCCCTAGCTCAAAGCACCGTCCCAGCCTCCCACGCCACGGCCCTTCTGCATGCATGTGCGGGGACCCGCGGCTATCGCTAGATGGAGAACTGGGGTGCTCAAGGCGCACCCTGCCAGAACGCGCTAACCGGACAACAAAGAGGAGCTTGGACAGACCAGGAGCTTCATGGCTGTAGAAAGTCGGAAGCTCGGGATCAATTTCCCCGAGAGCCCGCGTCTGGAGAGGCAGGGAGTCAGATCGGAAGGAGGAACTAGCTCCGGAACCCCTTCTCTCTGGCAAGATCGCCCCCGATCGGTGCCCAACAGGGGCCGCGGCGGGGAACTGGCGCCGACAAGCTCGGAGCAGCCAAGTTACTCCGGCAACCCCCTCCCCTGCGCGGCTGCGAATTCCTGGAGTCTCTTGGCTTCCCGCGCCCGCCCCGCCGCTCATTCTTTTGTGTCCCGCAGCTCACAAGAGGCTTCCGCCCAGAAGGGAGCTAGGCCGGGAGGGGGATTGGCCTGGAGGTGGTTTGGAGGTAAAGGGCGGGGAAGCAGGCGCCCCAGGCTTCCTTCCGCAACAGGTTGCTCCTGGAGCCCGCGAGGGCGACTGACCTTTCTGGAGAAAGGTTTGCTGGAGTTCCTGAGGGCGGCAGCTGTTCTTTGTTAAGAGAGCAAGTGCACGATCTTGGTTCTTGAGTGTCCCCCAAGACTCACGTGACACGAACAACCGCGGCGATATGGTGGGTTGAATCATAAGAAATTGTCGGTTTTTTGGATGGAAGATATGAATATCGTCAACCTCATATGATTCAACTTGTATGATGTTACCCATTTTTCTTTTCTCACCGTCCTCTCTGTCCCAGTTATCCTAGGAGCCCCGGTGGAGTTGAGCTCAGAGTATTGATGCTAAGCAGAAGCAGACAGACCCCAGATAGCCTTCCAGCTGCGTGCCAGGTGCTTTACCTATTAGATTGCTAGCCTGCCAACCCTATGCGAAATCCGCCTTTGACAGAGGAGCAGAAGAAGGGTTGGAGAATGCAAACAACTGTCATCTTGGCAGAGTTAGTAAGGAGGACCAGAGCCCCCTTACTGTTGCTGTTGGCTGTCTGTTCAGCAGTGCCCTTTAGTTTATTCTTGTTTTTTTTTTTTTTAATATGTTCCATAATTTTTTTCTAAACTTCCTTCTGATTTCTAAACTTATGATTTCTAAACTTTTCTAAACTTCTTTCTGATTTCTAAACTTCCTTCTGAATTTTATACGAGACAGTTTCTTTGTGTTTTAGTACAGTGAAGTAAACAAATGCATCAGAGGACAAGCTGAAAACTTTAAACCAAGTGTTGTTTTGTTGGTACTGTTTAAAATATAAAGGAAATAGGTTTTTCAGGGAGCAAAGGGCTATTTCTGAGATTTGTTAAGGGTCAGGATACTTTGTTAAAACAGTGGAAGCTGAGTCTGGGGTGATTGTATCAGATAAAGGACTTCTTGGAAGGATGGACCCTGGGTGGCTTAGGGAAGTGGCAGGAAGGCTGGCTAGTCAGGCTTAGGAATCCAAGACATGCCACGGGACCCCTGATGCGGGGATGGCTGCGGCTGCCAGAGCCCCTGGATGTGGCTGCTGGCATTGCTGCCATCATTGCTGGAATGAATTATAGACACTGTCCTGCTTCAGAGCGCGCAGGCCCAGGCCCAGAAGAAAGCTTCTGATTGGCCCAGCGTGGCTCAGCTCCGCCAGGACAGTTTGGGCAACTCAGCGGGCCTCACAATGCAAGGCAGGGCTGCCTCCCACCCAGCTCACAAAGGTGATTCAGAAATTGAGTATCCCCCATGCCCCCGCCAAAAGCACCCCAGATGGCAAAAATCCACTACAAAGATCTTTTTTAAAAAGAAAGCTTCTGAGAAGTTCCATCAAACGAAGAAAAGAAATGAAGGTGATCGATCACCATATTTGCCTTTTCATTATTTATTTATTTATTTATTTATTTATTTATTTATTTTTGAGACGGAGTCTCCGTCGCCCAGGCTGGAGTGCAGTGGCGCGATCTTGGGTCACTGCAACCTCCGCCTCTCGGGCTAGTGATTCTCCTGCCTCAGCCTCCCGAGCAGCTGGGACTACTAGCGTGTACCTCCCCTCCTGGCTATTTTGTGTGTGTGTATTTTTAGTAGAGACGGGTTTTCACCATGTTAGCCAGGATGGTCTTGATCTCCAGACCTCGTATCTGCCTGCCTCGGCCTCCCAAAATGCTGGGATTACAGGCTTGAGCCACCACGCCCGGGCCATGTTTGCTTTTATACAAGTATTGAAATGCAGTTCTCTGGACTCCAGGCTCAGAATCACCTAAGGTTGCCCAGGCTGGAGTGCAGTGATGTGATTACGGCTCACTGCAGGCTCAACCTCCTGGACTCAAGTAATCCTCCTGCCTCAGTCTCCCAAGTAGCTGGGACTGCAGTTGTCCACCACTATGTTCGCTAATTTTTAAAAAAAAATTTTTTTTTTTTTTTTTTAATAGAGACAGTGCCTCTCTATGTGGCCCAGGCTGGTAGCAGTTCTTCAGTGAGGACCAACTGTGTTCCATGCTCTGGGGATACAGAAATAAGCCAGGGACCTGCACAGCAGCTTGGATAGATCAATTCAAAGCTATATGAAAAGGGCATTTGGGGAGCTTTCACCTTACATCTGTTATTTTCCAATGTGTTTGGGAAGCCTGAAGTGTCCTTGGAAAGTGACATGAATTGACTAGGTGGGCACTCCAGGATCAGAGTACTCCAGGAACAGAACTGTTCTCAAACTTTGTTTGAAGGATCAGTCCCCAGGAGAGCTTATTAAAAATGCAGATTAATGAGCTTCATCCCAGAAATTAGGTCCATTAATAGTCTGCATTTCAACTAAACACCCCATTTTATCCTGAGACAGAGGCTGCGTTCAGTGGCTCTCGGACCTACTGGGATTTAGCAGGTAAATACTCAGAGCTTCTCTTTTTGGCACAACCTATTAAACCCGAGATGAAAAACTCTTCCTCTTTGACTTGACTTTAATCAGTTTCTAGTATTTCGTAGTTAGTGAGATTTTAATACTTCCTTAAAATGTACTTTAAAACTTCAGAGGGACCTACATTTTGGAGCAAGATGTAAAGAAATCTGGAAGTGCAACTCCAGTTGTTGTCTGTCTCAAATCATTGTCTCCCATCTTTGCTGCAGTGAGCAGTTGTGTTTCATTTCACTGGGAATTTCCCTTCCCCTGCTTTGTCACTGAGGGAGTTGGAAAGCCTGTTTGTTCATAGTTCTTTCCTGGGCAGTTTCTCTCTGTCCTGGACTGAGGCTTGGTGGAATTACCAGAAAGTGGGCCTTCTCAGCATCTGAGCCTTTAATCCTTCCAGCTGCTGTGCTGGAGGCTTAGCTCTCTGCCTGTCCTTTAGCAAAAAAAAAAAAAAAAAAAGATAAAATGTACGTGTGGTGTGTTATGCTTGCAGTAGATGTTCAAAGGGCGCCCTTTGGAAACACCAGGGTCGAGGTGTCTACTGTGGGTGTGATGGAGGGCAGAACCTGAAGCGTGGGGCACGAGGTTAGTACTGGCAGCCACTTGGGATCTCAGCAGCCCATGATTTGACAAAGGAAGAGTTTAGGGCCATTGTATTGGTAGCCCTGTGCAGGAGTAATTGCAGTAGGACAGGACTTAGAAGATGAGGCAATGGAGGGATTAGATATGAATCTAATCTTTGTTCAAATAGCTCATGAAATCCCATCTCTCGTCCAAAGCTTTCTTTGACTTGGAACATTGGTAGTGGGTCCTCTCGCCTCTTGTAAAGTATGTCACTTTCTTCATCATCCCCCTTCCGTTTCTTACAGTGTGGGTTTCAGGAGCTCCATGTCCTTATCTTGAAAGTTAGTAAGTATGTATCTAGTTCACAAAATGACAGCAGCTTGCTCTTGCTCCAGAACCCTTAATATGGAGAGGAAGAGTGGCACATCCCGGATCCTTCCAGGTTCTGTGCCGATTTGCCTAGTCTCATGAAACCGCACAAGGAAATAACACATTTTGGCTTCTACACCAGCGCCTGCCCTGTAGCTCTGAAGCAGGCGGTGTTTGGTTTCCCCCCACCTACCTGGATTAGGCTGAAGGCCTTGCTCTAAAGCTTTGCAGCCTCCTCTCTGGGGCAGTTCATGCTGCAGGCAGGTTACATGCATTGTTGACTCTGCTGCTGTTTCTTTCCCTGCGGGGGATGGTGCCATGAGTGAAACAAGCTGCTCATCAGGCTCTTACGAAACACCGACTGTGTGCCATGCCCAGTGTTAAGGTCTGGGGATTGAAAGAAGAATAGGGCAGGGTCCACCTTGGAGGCACTTTCAGTCCCATTTCCTTCCCAGATGCTGGAGCCACAGCTGCTTTTAGGATTCTTGTTGTGTTTCTCCCTCTCCCAAGGGATAGGTAGGAGTCTCCCTCTGCCCTGGCTTTCATCTCTGAGAACCTTGTTGTCAAGGTGGTTACTTAGGGTGAAGGTTTCCATCAGAATTACTTAGTAAGCTTATTAGAAAGACAGGTTTCAGTGTCACACATGTGTCCAGACCCAAACAGTGTGGTCCCTAGCCTTGAGGCCATGCCCTTCTACTTTGGATTGGGGGTGAGGTGGAGAGGGGGATGTTTGAAATGAGATTAGTGAGTAAATAAGTAGAATATAAGGCAGAGTAAGATATATCTCCAGCAGCAAGGAGAACAACACACACTTGGAGAAGAAATAAGCATATAAGCATATACTGGATTACTGGGACCCTAGTGGCTCTTATTAGAGCCTGAGAGGGGGGCACTGTAGGGACAGTGTCTTGACGTCATAGTTAGATCTTGGACTTTGAAGGCAAACTAGTGAGTTTGACTCTTGGCCGCATGGTTAATCACCTGTGACCTTGGGCAAGTCATCAGGACCCTCTCTGTGTCAGTTTCCTCATCTGCAGAATGGAATAATGCCTCAAACAAGGAGGACCTTGTTTCTATCTATGAAGCATAGATAGCAGTGCCTATCTATATCTCTATATAATATATAGATATATCTATATCTATATCTATATAATAAATGTTAGTTTCCAAGATCCCAAGCCTTCTCTACAAAACCTAGTATTTCCCGAACACATAAAGGGTGTGTGTTCTGAGTCTGGCCCTCCTGAGGAGGGACTTTCTCTGAGTCATGGCTTTGATGCCAGCGCCTGCCCTGTGGCTCTGGAGCAGTTTGTGTGCTTGGTGTCCACCCACCCATCCGGATTAGGCGGGAGGCCTGGCTCTAAAGCTTTGCAGCCTCCTCTCCGGGCAGCTCCAGGTGCAGGCAGGTTACATGCATTGATGACTCTGCTGCTGTTTCTCTCCCTGCCAGGGATGGTGCCTTGAGTGAATGACCCCCTTGGAGAACATTCTTCTGGAGATGTCCCTCGCCTCAAGCCAGCCTGAGACAGAAAACTGAAGATTCAGCAGATCCAGTGCTTCCTGCTCCTCTTCTGCTCAGGAACACACTTGTCTTCCCCAAGGCTTCCAGAACTTCTGAGGCAGGAGGCACCCAGTTCTACCTCATGTTTGGAGGATCTTGCTAGCTATGGCCCTTGTACTCGGCTCCCTGTTGCTGCTGGGGCTGTGCGGGAACTCTTTTTCAGGAGGGCAGCCTTCATCCACAGATGCTCCTAAGGCTTGGAATTATGAATTGCCTGCAACAAATTATGAGACCCAAGACTCCCATACAGCTGGACCCATTGGCATTCTCTTTGAACTAGTGCATATCTTTCTCTATGTGGTACAGCCGCGTGATTTCCCAGAAGGTAAGTGCTGATGGCAGGGAAAGATAGGATTATCTCCAAACGCACCTACAGTATTGTTTTTTAATGTCGATGCAATCAATATATAATATATTCAGTATTTTAGTGATTGCTTTGCACAGAAGCAGAAAGCATTTAGACAGAAGTTAAGAAGACTTGTACCAGGTTAAATAGATTGCGAGGAATGTTATCATGAGAAATGGAAGCAAATGATGTTGCTATGTTGGTTTTCCACTTCTTCACCTTTTGTTTTGCTTGGTTTTGCTTTGTTTGGGTTACAGCAATGAATTATTCTAAGGCACTTACCAAAGGCAAAAGTTAGAGTAAAGTTAGGGTAAAAATGCAAATTTTGTATCATCAAAGGAGAAATGAATAACTATCTAGCATCTGATGGCCACCTCAAGGCTTAAAAATTTAACTCTCTTCTGCCCACTACAATATGCAAATTTTGACATTGCTTAGGGTAAGGGCAAACATGTTTACCTGACCAGCTGTTTTCTTTAGTTCTAAGAGCTTGGGTGTGCGGAAGAGTTGGCACTTGCCAGAATTGTCATGCTGTGGTGTCGTTATTCATCACACACAGTACCGTTCGTCATTTTCGCCTTCTTAATGTTTGTTGTTTTCCATACTCTTCTGAATTCAGGGTATATGTTCATAGAAAAGGGATTATAAAAATAAAAAAGCCTGTGAGAAATATCTGCTAGTAGGGTTTGGCACCTAAATTTTTGATTGGCTTAACAGTAAGTCCATCCTAAGCCTGTTCTTTTAGCTACAAAGATTTGATTACAGTCATTGATTACAGAATTTGCTGCAATCTTTCTTATCATTTTCCTTAGCTGCTCAGCTACTGTTTGTAAGAGAGTCCTAGTGGTGTGTGTATGTGTCTGTGTGTGAGAGAGAGGGAGAAAGAGAGAGAGAGGAGGTATTCAGTGAATCTCCTCACTTGTTTATATTATGGGGAGTTTATAGATTTTCATTAAAATACATTTGTATTGATTTTTTTAACACTTATTTGTCTTAAATTGGTCAATTAAAACAGCTTGAAGTATAGCTGTCAATTTTTGCTAATTTAAATTTCAGTTCACGAAACAAATCTCTTTGAATAGTTATTGTCGTTGAAGAGAATCCTGAACAAATGCTGCTTACTGTTTATGTTGCTGTTAAAATACTAACTTTGGAAATCCCAAAGACAGAAGTAGAAAATTAGCTGAGTTTATTTATTAACATTGGATACAAATTCACTCTTCTGAATAGATATTTCTTGGTTTATTTGGAGACTTAATATGTGTTACTGAATAAAATAACCTACTAACGTTTTTATTTAAAAAATATTTTAATTTTTGCGGGTACATAGTAGGTGTATCTATTCATTGGGTGCAAGAGGTATTTTGATACAGACATGCAATGTGTAATAATCACATCATATAAAATGGCGTATCCATCCCCTCAAACATTTATTCTTTGTGTTACAAACAATCCAATTACTCTTTTAGTTATTTCAAAATGTACAATTATATTATTATTGACTATAGTCATCCTGTTGTGCTATCAGATAGTAGGTCTTATTCATTCTTTTAAACTATTTTCCTACTAGTGTTTTTAGTCTTTGCTTCTTGGTTTTGTTTTAATATAAAAGGCATAGAATTCAGTTGTTGAATATGAATTTACAATCATTTCCTCAGAAAGACTGGAAAGCTTCCCATGCCTCATTCTAAGGCATATCATGTAATTAGTTAATCCCATAATCTCTTTCCATATGTTGCTCTATTTTGGTCCCTTTAGATTTGATTGGAAGGTTTCTTCATACTTTTTTTTTTTTTTTTTTTTTAACAAGGAAAAGCAGTATATTTTAAGGTCTTCATTCTGGTGATCAAGTTAGAAGATGTCTTTTAGCTTACACAACTTCCAATGCATTACAGGTTTTGAATTGCAACAACATTGTTAGACCTAAGGAGGGAACTGAAGAATTGTAATCCTAATGTAATCTGAGGGTATTAGCCTAGTTTTTCTCTTGACCTTCATCAATACTTACTACCTTGCAGAAGGAAATTCTCAAGTTTCAACAGCAGACCAGGGAAGACCAGCATTACCTCTTTGGGAGGAAAAATTATTAGGTTGCTTAAATAATATAATATTTATTGCAGTGTTGGTTTTCTTGCATCATCCCATTTGTTTGTATTCTTCCACCTAGTTACTACATTTCCTAGTAGTCTTAACGTACCCACTGGCTGCTTTACAATGTATTGGACACTTATACGACAATCATGATTTTTCCATTTGGGGCCAGCGCATTTCACAAGCACCAAATCATAAACAGATGCCCTCATAATTGAAGATGCAAAAAACAAAACAGAGAAAGAGAGAGTGAGAGCATGTGCATGATTGATTCTTATATATTGTTTATTAGTTTAATACCTTAGTACATTAACCAAACACAAGACTTCAGGACCGGTCCTCTGTGGAGTAATGTCTTCATAGAAGCCGTTCTCCCATAGGTATATCCTTTCATTTGAAAGCGTGCAACTGCCCAATGGGCTCTTCGTGCCTGCTGGCCAGATAGAGCCGATATATCAATGCAGAGGAACTGCAGTGGAGAAAGAGTTTAATTCAAGCAGAGCCAGCTGAATGGGAGACTGGAGTTTTATTATTACTCAAATCAGTCTCTCCAAAAATTCAGGGATTAGGGTTTTTAAGTATAATTTGGTGAGTAGGGAATTAGAAAGTGGGGAGCTCTGATTGGTCAGATAGAAGATGAAATCATAGGGAATAGAAGCTGTCCTCTTGCACTGTCAGTTCCTGGGTGGGGGCCACAAGACCAGAAGAGCCAGTTTATCTATCTGGGTGGCATCAGCTGATGCCTCAAAACACAGGGTCTGCAAAGTACTCTGCAAAGTATCTGCAAAGTATCTCAAGCACTGATTTTCAGCTTTACAACAGTGATGTTATCCCTGGGAGCAATTGGGAGGTTTAGAACTTTGTGACCTCTAGCTACACGACTCCCAAACCATAATTTCTAATCTTGTCGCTAATTTTTTAGTCCTGGAAGAGCAGGATAGTCACCCATCAAGAAGGGGTTTGTCTTGGGAAAGGTCTGTTACTGTCTTTGTTTCAAAGTTAAACTATAAACTAAGTTCCTCCCAAAGTTATTTGGGCCTGTGCCCAGGAATGAACAAGGATAGATTGGAGGTTAAAAGCAAGAAGGAGTTGGTTAGGTCAGATCTCTTTCACTGTAATAATTTTCTCAGTTATAATTTTTGCAAAGGTGGTGTCAAGAGTAGTGGTGCTTTAACTGCAAAGTTCCAGTGTAGGTCAAGGAATAGAAGAGATAGAGTAGCCCTGGAGCCTGGGCTTCCTCTTTTCTCACCATCTGACTGGAAAGTTTTTCACTTTTATATTCTGTGTCCAATCAATTGGTTTTCCAAATTTTGCATTTGAAACTCTAAGAGAAACCCTTCTCGTATCCCCAGGAAGTAAGGCTTTGTCTCAAGTCCCAGCTTAATAAACGTAAAATGGAAAGGTCTTGTTTAGCTGAGATTTGAGACAAAGCCTTACTTCCTGGGCAGAAGAGATTAGTTTAAATTAGACAAGGAACACAGGTAACCACCCCTGTGTTGACATGGCAGAACATATTCTAGAACCTGCTGTGGGTATTTCATAAATGCTTTCCCTGGCCTGAAGCTGCAAAAGGAATACTCTACCTACGGGGCTTAGGCTCATTAAGAGAGCTGTACCTTACCTTTGAGAAGAGTCTCTTGTTCATTCATTCAAATCTGAAAAGATATTGGTGGCAGGGTGACCAGAGGAAGTTAGGGAAAGGGTGTTCCGGGTAGAAAGTAGGGCATGTCTAGGGTTTGTTGGAGACCGTGGTTCAAATGTGAGTGTCCTACTCCATTCAGTTTCTTGGAATAATACCATAGACTAGGTGGCTTAAACAACAGGCATTCATTTCTCAGAGTGCTGGAGGCCGGGATGTCTAAGATCAAGGTGCTGGCAGATTTGCTATCTAGGGAGGGCTCGCTTTCTGGCTTGTAAACAGCCACCTTCTTGCTGTGTGCTCACATGCCCTTTCCTGGGTGCAGGCTCCTGGAGAGAGGGTGAAAAGAGATCTTCTCTTTCTCTAATCCCGTCAGGCACTATTTCCATCATGAGGGTCTCACCCTTATGTCCTAATCTAAACCTAATTATCTGTCCCAGAATCCCCACCTCCAAATACAGAAATGTTGGGGGACACAGACATTCAGGACATGACAGTGGGTGAAATAGGTGTTCATGGAATAAATTGACCAAAGTTAGGGAAAACCAGTGCTGGAGGACCTTGACCTCCAGGGAGTTTTAGAGAGAGAAGGAAGGTGAGGAAGCCTTCCAGCAGACGTTTCATTAGTTGGACAAGCATTTATTGAAAGTCCCTGTGTTCTGGGGTTCACCTTGCTGGATGCTGTCTGCCAGGGTGTGCGTGGAATTCTTAGGGAAGAGGACCCAACAACAGCTGATTGGTTAGATCACAGGGAGGTGGAGGCTTTTGCAGTGGTCTGGAGGGAAGTGATAATGAACTCAAAATGAAACAAAAGGCAATAGGGGAAATGGACTCAATGTCTGTTTCATGTCGCAAGAACTTGGTTTAAATCCTAGCTCTTGCCCGTTAACTGCTGGATGATCTTAGCTAAGTTGTTTAACTTTCAGACCCCTTTTTGTGTTGGACATAAAGTGGATTACAGTTACAATCAATTTGATGCCATGATTGTTGTAGGGAGGGGACTTAGGAATCAGAAGGTGTCTCCAGGAGGGATCATTGAACTGTCCTTGCTACTGTTCCCACAGGAACATTCTACACGGCATTGCCTCGTATGAAACCCTCCCTTGACTTTTGAGGTTAAGTGGGCCTTGTTCCCTTGGCAAGCCTGACAGTAGTCTAGAAGCCAAGGTTTGGATGTGATGCTAGTTTACTGACTGGTCGTTGCTTCTCTGCAAAAATATCTACATCTGACAGGCACTTGCTTTTCTTGGTTTCTTTGTTCTTTTCTGCAGTTTTCAGTATCTGCTGCAAGACTTACTTTGCTAAGTGTTTGCTCATTTGATTCTTTTGTTAAACAAAATTGTGGGAAGTCTTTGTTCTAGACTGGCCCCAACAGACCAGTCCAAACCAAAACGGACTCAATCATGCTAACTGCAATGTAATCAAACCGAAACTTTAAGGAAGCAGAGAGATCACAAAACAGACCAAATTTTTTTTAACTCTTGAAAACAGGAGATTGCGTCATAATAACGGAGTCCCGTCTGCTCTAAAATCCACTAAAAAACAAGTAACCTGAAATAATTAGTCAGGTTTTTTTTCTATATCCGTGTCCTTGTTTCCACCTTACAAAACCCACTGTTCTGCTGTTTTCCAGTGGGATTTGCGATTAAATAAATTCGTTAACGATAGTGACAGACTGACTTCAATGCCTAAAGTTTTGGTCAGCCTCTCAAAATTGCCAAATTTACCAAACCTCTCAATCTTGAGAGGTTGATCTGAAGGGGGGAAATTGTTAAAAAATTAAGTGTAGCCTAAAGCTGCCTCCTTACATATTTTAAGTTTGGCCTAAATGTTTCTCCATACATAGTAAACTGGGACCTAAACACGTGTGTGAACAGACTTGTGTCCTACTCTTACAACAAGTAGCTGAGTCTTACCCAATGGCATTAGCTGTGTTTCAGCGAATTGCAGGTGGCCACTAGTTCAAATCCTGTTCAAATAAATATATATAAATATATTATAAATATATTATACCGAGCTGTAACCCATTTAGCGGCTCCTGTACCTCACTTCCGTTTTCTGCACGTCAATTTCCTTTTTCTGTCCATAGATGTTATACGACCACGGGGCAGCCCCAGAGTCGTTCTGAATGTAGTCCGAGGTTCCAAGGGCTGCCTGATTCATGAATCATCCTTTGCTCAGTTAAACACTATTAAATTTAATTTGTCTGAAGTTTTTCTCTGAATACTTCCAATAACTTTGGAAGGTAGATGATGGTGGTAGGTGGTGGTATTATTTCTTACATTCCTTTCTACAGATTGGAAAACTAAGTCAGAAAGAGATTACATGTTCAAGGCACACACTAGCTTGTGGCACATTGAGAAACTCCCATCTCTAGGACTGGTTTTATCTCCTATAAAACGCAGCTGCCTTGTGTGTATTTTTCTTTTATTTTACTATGATGCTTTTAAAATGACCATCGGTTAGTATGGAAAATAGTAATTTTTGCACGTTAAAGATGTGCATTGTGAAATATTGTCTGGTGTGGATGATGAGTAGTGCCACTTCCAATTTTATGTGGTCGTGATGAACTTGGCATAAGTTCTGACCCAGATTTGAGCTCTTCTAATGGAGCAAGCAAGGAAATAAATCTCCTTTGTTGTTAGTTTCCTATAAATTCTCTAAAATTATTCTCTGCCCTGTTTTGTTTTGGTTTTTTGGTTTTTTGGGTTTTTTTCGAGGCAGAGTCTCACTCTGTTGCCCATACTAGAATGCAGTGGCATCATCTCTGCTCACTGCAACCTCTGCCTCCCAGGTTCAAGTGATTCTCCTGCCTCAGCCTCCCGAGTAGCTGGGATTACAGGGAGGTGCCACCATACTTGGCTGATTTTTGTATTTTTAGTAGAGATGGAGTTTTGCCATGTTGGCTAGGCTGGTCTCGAACTCCTAACCTCAGGTGATCCACGTGCCTTAGCCTCCCAAAGTCCTAGGATTACAGGTGTGAGCCACCATGCCAGGCATTGGTATGTTTTTAAATTTAGATTTTAGGATGGTCGGCCTATTTGTAAAAACATTTTAGGTGACTCTGATTTGCTTCTGGGATTTGGTGTGTGGGGGAGTGGAGTTGGGTGAGTTGGTAGAAGTGGGGAAGGTGGGGAGTTAAGCCTTGTTTCCTTGGAGTTTGAGAGGCCATCAGGATGTTAGGGTGAGTATAAGAGCTCTCTGCATTACAGGTAACAGAATCCTGTTAGCTGTAAGGACAGAATTATAACAAATTTAGTTTAAAGATCTCAATTGGCTATATTTGCAATTCTAGAATTGGGCAACACTTTATTCCGCAAAATTGAACAGGTGTTGCAGTGAGTCCAGCAGAGCCTAGCTTCATAGTCAGAAAAAGGGCTGAAGAAAGCAAGAACAAAGAACACAAAGTGAACTGGTCACCTCAAAGTTACTTTCCTTGTAAGACAGGGACATGGAGACAGAGCAATAGAGAAATAACTGGTTATGTCAGGTGACTTCATGTTAAGGATTGAAATGGAGGGAGCTTCATTATCATGCCAATAGCAGCTGGCCTGTTTGGGAAATAGGCTGCTATCTTCTCTCCTGATTTCTTGGAAGGCCAGATAACAACTCAGTTTCCATTTGGTGATGTGGAACTTTAGCATGGGTGACTTCATTTGGATTTTTATTCTGCTCTGTTGGGGCTTAATACAGGAGCTTAGTCCAAAACAGTGGCCTCCTATCATTTTTATTTAACATAGCCAAGGTAACCAAAAACAGGGAGTTTCTCATCAGGACGCCGGGTTGTCTCAGGGCACTCAGTGACATATGAGCCACCAGGGACCAGCCCTCACTCGGATTCTCTCTGCCTCCCATCTTGGCTTCTCTGCGCATCTGCTCTGTGCCTCCTCCCCTACCCTCTCCCTCTGGCTTCCTGCACCCCTGCAGTCCTCATGGTGGAGAACCAGCTTGTCAGAATCCTAGGTTTCAGGCCAGCTTCTTGGAGAGTGGCTGGGAGTTCTTTCTTTTTCTATCCCAATTCTCAGTTCCCAGGGAGGGCTTCTGGCTCACCTGAACCAATCACAAACCGGGGAGCCACTGAGTTACATGGCTGGGGTCTTCTGTGTGAGCCTGGCTGCTGTGGGCCCTCACTGCCACCATGGCCTCAGAGGCAGAGAGAAGCGGTGCCCAGGAAAGGGGCGGCCGAGTGAATAGCCAAATTGACGTGTCTATGCCCATGTCCACGTAGAAGCAGGGTCCAACATCTGCGTGTCCTTACTTAATTCAGACAAAGCCAGCATTGTCGCCTTTAGAACATGTGACTCATGCTGGCAATGGGCCTAGCCACAAATTAGGTCACAGAGGAAAGAACTGATATCTATTGATCCTTCCCCCTCCATGTCAGTCACTCTGCTGGGCAGCCTACAGCTGCCATCGTAACAGTCAGACTGGCAAGCAGCACCGTGTGTCCGCTTTCAGGGATTTAGGCGAGTCAACAGCACCAGGAGCTAAGTGCTATTATTATCTCGTTTTACAGAAGAGGAAGTCAAGGCTCAGAGGATCAAATAACTTGCTCTGGGTCCCACAACTGGTCAGTGGCAGAGGCAGGGTTTGAATCCAGGCAGGCTTCAGAGGCAAGTCATAATTGCCACTTTTCTTTTGCTGATGAGGAAAGTGAGACTTAGAGGTTAAGGAGTGTCTAGGGTCACACACCCTGATGGCTAAGAGGCCCAGCCAGGGTTAGACCCGGGGCCCTGTGCCTCCCAAGCGCAGTGTCTTCCCTCTGTGCTGAACCCTGTTGCCTCTATGGAGGAGATCTGTTGTACAGATTTCATTTGACATCCCCAGTGACCTGTGAGTGGGTGAGTTTGAGTGGGAGGTGATGTGTCTGCAGATTGTAATAGATTATAATAGAAACAATCCTAATCTTCCTTGTTGTGTCTTCAGTCTCATAGGGCAGTCTTTTGTAACCAAACTGAAAAACTCATCCTGTAGACTTTTAGCCTATTACCTAGCCTACAAAGTCTCTCTGAAATGGGGTCCTATCTTGTCCTACATAAATAATCGAGGCAGGCTGTGCGCAGCTGGGAAATGTCCGGCGAAAGACACCAGAATAAAAGCTTCCTGCTCTGCTGATCTTCAGCGAGGACATCCTTTCAGGAGGCCTTCAATACAGGCAGGAAAGGGGAGATTAAGTATGAATGTAAATACAGACAGGCCGCCCAGCAGCTGCTGCATGAAGCCACCATGGTATTAAATAGCATCTGTCCACTGGGCTGGAGCAGAAATGAAGTCTTGAGATTTACCTTTAGAGAAGTGGCAGGAAAGTGTGGTCTGCAGGGTGGTGCCAGGTCAGAGCCTAGAGCAGGATGACTTTTGCAGGAGAGATGGCACAGATGGCCTGTGCCTGGGATCAAGATTCAGAAAGGAGCCCATACTCAGTGGCCCTGGAGTCCCTGCCTCGATTTGAATCCCAACTCTGACGTCCATTAGCTCTGCGTTGCACAAGTTACTTAATAATCTCTATTCGTTAGTTTTCCCTCTCTAAAGTGGAAATGATAATAATAGTACCTGCTTTTCAGGTCATGTTAATATTTGTTTAGGTAAATTATATTTATAAAGCATTTAGAATAGCGCCTGGTAGATAGTAAGTGTTATATATGTGTTTGTCAAACAAAATATGAATGTACAAAATCCATGTTTATTAAAAGCTTTGAAATTAATCTCAGGTCTTGGTGATGACATGGACAAAAAAAGAAGTATTTATTTGACCTTTGCTTTATTGGTTTCCTAGGGCAACTATAACACATGATCACAAACCAGGTAGCTTAAAATGGCAGAAGTGTATTCTTTTGTGGTTCTGTAGGCAAGAAGTCTAATATGTAGGTGTGGGCAGGGCCACGCTCCTTCTGAAGGCTCTAGGGAACAATCTTCCTTGCCTCGAATCTTCTAGCTTCTGATGGCTCCGGGTGTTCCTTGGCCTGACCAGGATCACTCTCATCTCTGCCTGTCTTCACAGGGCCATCTCTGAGTCTCTTCCTTTCTAAGGATACCTGGCACTGGATTTAGGGCCTACCCCAAGTCCAGGATGATCTCATCTCAAGATACTTAATTATTTCTGCAAAGACCCTTTATCCAGGTAAAGTCACGTTCACAGGTCTTGGGGTTAGGACTTGGATCCATCATTTTGGGGAACACCATTCAGCCTGCTACTCCTGCTATATTGTTATTTAGTTTTCCAAGTAACCTTGTGCTGCTCAGAGATATTAAGCAATGCACCCAAGATCATATTTCTTGAAAAAGATGGGACCAGATTGAAACCTGACTGATTCCAAGTGCTTATTTCACTTCTGCAGAGGTGTAGCAAGGATTTACTGGGCACCAAGCCTGACACTGTTTGGCAGATGGTGTTGACTGGGTTCCCTTGCTCTCAAAAAGCTGACATTCAACTGAGGAGACCTCCACCTCCACAGTCAGCTGTGACACAGGGCAGACTGGTCCGGCTTACTGTGAGTTGTGAATAGTGTTCACAGCTGTCTAGAGGAGGGATTGGTCTTGGTGGGGGCAATCAGAGAAGGCTTCCTGGAGGAAGTAGCCTTCAAACTAAGCTGTGAGTGTATGGAAGAGTTCAAGACACAGAAAACATTCCAGGCAGAGGGAACCGAGGCCTGAATGATGCAAGTTGAGATGGGCTCATAGGAGCCTGGGGAGCAGTGAGGCTGGTTCCCTGCATGTCTGGAAGGTTGTGAGGACATGGGCTGGGGAGTAGCTTGGAGGCATATGACTTGCAGGCTCTGGAATGTCATGCCATCAGGGTGCTGCAGACAGTAGAGAGTGAGCATCACCCAGAAGAAAACCCCTAACCTTGGCCAAAGTGACATGAAGGAGGTCATGGGGAGCATGCATTGGTCCCTGAGTTTGTTTCTGGAAATTCTTGTGTATATTTGGACACTAGTGACTTAGCTCAGTCCTATTCAAAGTGTGGCCTTTGGGGCCAACAGCATCAGCATCACCAGGGAGCTTTTTAGAAATGCAGCTTCTTGGGCCCCATCCCACACTTAACTAAATAAAAAAAAATTTTTTATGTTTTTGAGACGGAGTTTCTCTCTTGTCACCCAGGCTGGAGTGCAATGGCGTAGTCTCGGCTCACTGCAACCTCTACCTCCCGGGTTCAAGTGATTCTCTTGCCTCAGCCTCCTGAGTAGCAGGGATTACAGGCACCCGCCACCATGCCTGGATAATTTTTGTATTTTTAGTAGTGGCAGGGTTTCACCATGTTAGCCAGGCTGGTCTCAAACTCGTGACCTCAGGTGATCTGCCCACCTCGACTTCCGAAAGTGCTAATTTTATATTTTTTTAATTCAAAAATATTAAAAATATTAATGTTAAAGTATAATATGCATACAGAAAAAGTACGTGTAAGCTTACAACTTGATGACTTTTCACAAATCACATTCATATAACTAGTACTCAGATTGTGAAAAAGAACCATTCCAGGAAAGAACTGCCTCCTGTTACCTGGTCACTGTCTCCTGCCTCCTCCCAAGGGTAATGCCCACCTAACTTTCAGTAGTATAGATTAATTATTCCTTGTGGAATCACACAATATATACTCTTTGGTTTCTGGCTTCTTATGCTCAACATTTTGTGAAATTTATCCATATTGTTATGTGTAGTTGTTAATCTTCATTCTCATTGTTGTATACTATTCTATTATGTGAATATACCATTATTTGTTGATCCCCCTACTGCACTGGCATTTGAGAGGTTTTTGGTTGGGGCCGTTATGCTTAGTCCTGCTATGAAGATTTTTCCTATGTGTTTTAGTGACTATATGTACACATTTCTGCTGGGCATATATCTAGGAATGAATTGCTGCACAATGGGGTATGCATTTTTTTCATCTCTAGTAACACCACCAAAAAGTTTTCCCGAGTGCATATGCCAAGCAAATTTTTTAAAAACATTATTGTGGAGAATTTCAAATATGTGTAAAAGTAGGAGGAGAGCCTGATGAGCCCCTATTTATCCATCACTCAGCTCCAACAATTTTCAACCCATTACCGGTCTTACTCTGGTTCTACCTCTATTCACTCCTCCTACCCCCTTCTTTTACTTTGAAGCAAATCCCAGTTATTGTGTCATTTCATCTGTAAGTATTTCAGTATGCGTCTCCAAACATGAGAACAATACCATTATCATGCTGTGGAAGTTAACAGTATATCTTCATTATAATCAAGCATTCAGGAAATGTTCAGTTTTATTGATTTTTTCATAGATGCATTTTTAAGTTTTTTTGTTTAAATCAGGATACCAATAATGTCCACACATTGCAACTGGTTGGTATATCTCCTTACATCTATTTTTTATTATTATTATTATTATTATTATTATTATTTTTGAGATGGAGTCTCACTCTGTCACCCAAACTAGGGTGCAATGGCGAGATCTGCAACCTCTGCCTCCCAGGTTCAAGCAATTCTCCTGCTTCAGCCTCCCAAGTAGCTGGGACTACAGGCATATGCCACTATGACCGGCTAAATTTTGTATTTTTGGTAGAAGCAGGGTTTCACCATGTTGGCCAGGCTGGTCTCGAACTCCTGACCTCAGGTGATCCCCTGCCTTGGCCTCCCAGAGTGCGGGGATTACAGGCGTGAGCCACAGCACCCAGCCTCCTTCATCTATTTTTGATTTATAAGGTGCCCCTTTATGTCTTTTTCCCTCTTGCAATTTATTTGTTGAAGAACCAAGTTGCTTTTCCTACTGTATTTCCCTTAGGCTGCATTTCACCAGTTGCATCTTTATGGTGTTCTTTATCATGTTCCTCTGTCTTCCTCTCTTCCTGTAAACTAGTACTTATAGAGATAAGATTCAGGTTCATTTTGGGGGAAAAACACCTTTATAGATAGTGTCGTACATTTACATCAGGAGATGAATAATTTCTGGTTGGATCTTTTGTGATATTGGCAGCAATGATGATCACTGTCTAGATTTATTCATTCATAATGGGCCCAATTCTCTCAAAATCATTCACAAACATGCTTTCAGATATATTGCAACTTTTAGGGGGAAAGGGAGGATACTTTGCATATTTTGTAATTTAAACTTTTTACTTAACATTATATCATGGGCATCTTTCCATGTCTGTTCCTAGTAGGGTGTTGCCTAAATTAAGAAAGTTTTCTAAGCAAAGAACTTAAAACATTCACCAATCTTTTGATGTAGAGCCAAGGTTTAAAATTTGTTTTTATTAGGACTTAATTGTTAGAAGTTTCAAATTTAATGTTTCTGAAATCATACTCAAAATGCATCCTTTCTAATTTGTGGTTTCTTTGTTTTGGTTTCTTTGAAGTATAGCAAAAACTAAAACACTTAGAGTTCAGAGTTCTAGATTTTTAGTTGGTTGTTTTTCTCCCCAGACTTCTAAAATTTACTCACATGTAATTTCATTCAAATGACTGGCCTTTAATAAGGTTTTATAGAACATTTGACTTAGGTTTTTAATGCTCCTTCTCTTTATGTTCATGCTTCTTTAGTTTGTGTGGTATTTACTTATTATTCATTAACAATTGTGCTTATTATACAGAAGGGGCCTGGGGCAAACCCAATGTTATGGATTGAATTGTGCCCACCGAAAATTATGTGGAAGTCCTAACCCGAAGTACCTCAGGATGTGACCTGATCTGGAAACAGGGTTGTTGCAGATGAAATTAGTTACTTTTAGGTCATACTGGGGTAGGCTGGGTCCTTAATCCAATATGACTGGTGTCTTTTTAAAAGGAAAATTTGTAAACACACACACACACAGGGAGAATGCCAAGGGATGATCACACTGCTACAACTCAAGGAACCACCAGAAGCCAGGAGAGATCTCTAACAGATCCTTCTTTAGAGCCTTCAGAGGGACCGTGGCCCTATTGACACCTCAATCTTGGATTTCTAGCCTCCAGAACTGTGAGACAATACATTGCCACTGCGTTGTGGTACTTTGTTACAACAGCACCAGAAGACTAATTCACCTTGTAAGTAGATACATGAGCTGGTATTTGCAGAGGGCCAAGAGCACCCGACAGAGTGGTCACCTCGTGGGGAGGGACAGAGCACAGCCATGTGTTCTGAGGGATGGAACTGATGTCCATGTCATCTGGTTAGCCGAGAAAGTGGGCTTTAGTTCTCTGTTAGGTGTCTCTATTCTACATATTCTATTCTCTATCCATACATTTGAATCACTTTATCTATTTAATCATGAAGATTCAACTCTATGTGCTGAGAAGGAAAAAGAGAAATTGCTTAAATAGTACACATGATTCTTCCTACTGTTCTACAGCTAGATCCCATAGTATTCAGCTGAAGAAGCCCTTGCTCTCAGGGTTGACATTCTGTTGTTTCTCTATAGTCAGCTGGTAATGCAACTCTCCTTTCTTAAAATCCTAATGATTCATTTTATACAAGTCTCTGGGTGAGTTCCCGTGGGTGGTTCCACTTTTCCTGTAGAATTCGAAGTGCCTGGATTTTGCGATGGCTGTTTCTATTTCAGACACTTAACAATTTATTTCCATGATAACTGCTTGTTACTTCCGTGGACAAATTCAGGTTTATAATATTTTAGCCAACAGGAGTCCCCAGCTTAATAACTACTTAACAATAATTAAATATCTGCAGAGAGCTCAGGGGCAAGGGACACCTGTGATGTGAGGAACACTTGGTGTGATGCAGACCAAAGGTGACAAGGGCTCCTAGGAACACCCAAAATGAGAAGTCATAGTGTTGAATTAAATCTGAATCATCGAATGGGCTCAATTATATATGTTGCTTTTGTGTTCAATATTTGCTAAAATAATTTCTAACTAAGTTTATTCTAAATTTAAAAACAATGTATGTGTATGTTGGGGAAAATGCAAATATCACTTAAAGGATGAAACAGGAAAAGTAAAATAACCCCATTTCACTCTCCAGAGGTAATTGATGATCACCAAGTTTTGTATGCAACCGTTCATTCATTCATTCATTCATTCATTCATTCATTCATTTAGTAGGTGCTTATTGAGTGCCAGGCTGTGCTTTAGGCTCTGGGAAATAAACATCCACAAAATGTTTCAGACACACATGCACACACACACATATTTTTTTCAAAAGAAATTATTTGAGAGCCCAAGAGTCTGAGACCAGCTAGGCAACGTGGTGAAACTCCATCTCTACAAAAAAATGCAAAAATTAGCCGGGCTTGGTAGCATGCACGTGTAGCCCAGCTACTTGGGAGGCTGAAGTGGGAGGATTGCTTGAGCCCGGGAGATAGGCAATGGTTGCAGTGAGCCGAGATTGCACCACTGCACTCTGGCGTGGGCAACAGAGTGAGACCCTGTCCCAAAGGAAAAACAAAAAAGAAAGAAATTATTTGACATGCTCTTCTGCCCCTTGCTTTTAAAACTTAATATATCTGGTAGATAATTCTAGTCATGCAATTCTCTTTAATTTGGAAAAAAACTGCAGGGATAACCTATTTATATGACTGAAAATTCAAAAGTGCAAACGGATATGCAGTGTGAAACTTCGGTCCCATTCCTGATTCTCAGCCACCTGCCTCCCTTTTTAGGCAACCACTGTTGTCAGTGTTTGTGTGTGTCTGTGTCTTTCAGACCTATTTTATGCATGTAGAAGCCAATATGTGTATATGGTCTTGTCTCCATCAGTGAAAAAATATTGTATATATTATTTGGCACCTTACTTTCTTTTTAAACATATGGCTTGGTTATTATTTTATATTAGCACAGAGAGAGACTTGTCATCCTAATTTTTTAGATTTACGCCTAGGAGTCTTATTACCATTATTTTTTTATTGCTGTGAGGTAGTTTATTATTTATCAATTAATTTCAACCATTTTGCTGTTACATACATTGTTATAAATTATTTTAGTTATTTCACAAATATACAAGTTTATATATGGGGTAAATTCCTAGAAATAGAATTGCCAGGTCAGTTTATAATTTCGTGAATTTGCATTGAGTGATTTTTCACTCAGGATAGACTGTGGTATAGACACAATTGTAGCTCACTGCAGCCTCCGCCTCCTGGACTTAAGCGATCCTCCCACCTCAGCCTCCCCAGTAGCTGGACCACAGGCATGAACCATCCCACCTGGCTAATTTTTTAATTTTTTTATAGAGACGGGATCTCCCCATGTTGCTCAGGCTGGTCTAGAACTCCTGGGCTCAAGCCATCCTCCTGCCTTGGCCTCCCAAAGTGCTGGGATTATAGACGTGAGCTTCTGAGCCTGGCAATTTGCACTTTTGATAGATATCGCCTAATGACACTCCATAAACATTTTGGAGTTGATAAGTTTACTTATATATCAGAAAATGCAGAAACAGCTCACTGAATTTTGTCTATTGTCTTGTGGGGTGGACATCATTTCTATTTTATATACATGGAAATGGAGACTCAGAGAGGGTAACTCACTTAGCCAGGGGTCACGTGGCTTGTGAGTGGGCAGAGCAGGAATTTGAACTCATATCTGACTGATTTCAGAATCTTGTTTTTTTCATTATCCTCTTAGACTAGGTTATTACATAGTACATTTAGGGGGATTGAACAATGCATTCCATGGAAAATGCTTTGTCAGTTCCAGTACTTCCTAGATGTCTAGAAAGGAAAAACAAGTGGAGTGATTTTGAACATTTGATATAAAAGTTCTGTTCAGGTATTACTCAATGGATTTTAGCCCATTCCCGAGGTACCTTTTTGGACATTGTACTGCTTGTTTTCCAAGTGTGTCTTCCCTGCTCCCACATGAATAGGCTCCAGAGTTAAAAGCTGGGCTTTATTGCCTTCTAATGTGCCTTTTAAATGAAAAATTATCTTTGTTTTATTTAGTTTATTTTTAGTAATTCTTCTATTTTATTTTTGGAAGCTTATTTAATTTTTTTTTAGCTTTTTGAGGTAAATTATTTTATTTTTATGCTTATTTTCTAATAAATGCATTTAAGTCTGTAAAATTTCTCCTGAGGACAGTTTTGGCTTCCTCCTGTAAGTTTTTTAATGTGGTATTCTTATTTATTTATTTTTTCCTGAGATGGAGTCCCATTCTGTCACCCAGGCTAGAGTACAGTGGTGTGATCTTGGCTCGCTGCAACCTCTGCCTCTCAGGTTCAAGCAGTTCTCCTGCCTCAGCCTCCTCAGTAGCTGTGAGCACCACCACGCCTGGCTAATTTTTGTATTTTTGTAGAGATGTGGTTTTACGATGTTGTCCAGGCTGGTCTTGAACTCGTGACCTCAGGTGATCCACCTGCGTTGGCATCATTTTTTATTTCTAGTAGTTTATCATTTGAGTTTTGATTCCCCTCTTTATTCATTTGGCTAATATTATTGAATAAATTTTATCTTTCTGAAAAGCAGTGATTTTTTTAAAAGTATGAGTTGTTATAGTTAGTGTCATGCACGTCTGTGTGAAGAGACTACCAAACAGGCTTTGTGTAAGCAATAAACTTTTTAATCGCCTGGGTGCAGGCGGGCTGAGTCCAAAAAGAGAGTCAGCGAAGGGAGATAAGGGTGGAGCCGTTTTATAGGATTTGGGTAGGTAAAGGAAAATTACAGTCAAAGGGGGGTTGTTCTCTGGTGGACAGGAGTGGGGGTCACAAGGTGCTCAGTGGGGTAGATTTTGGAGTCAGGATGAGCCAGGAAAAGGACTTTCACAAGGTAATGTCATCACTTAAGGCAAGGACTGGCCATTTTCACTTCTTTTGTGGTGGAATGTCATCAGTTAAGGCGAGGTAGGGCATTTGTACTTCTTTTGTGATTCTTTAGTTACTTTAGGCCATCTGGCCTTATAGGTACAAGTCACAGGGGATGCGATGGCTTGGCTTGGGCTCAGAGGCCTGACAGTTCAGTAAAAAATGTTAGTTCGTAAAAAATGTTATGTTCTGAAGTTCACTGGGCTTTGTCCCGAGCTGGGAGCCGGATGCCTAGAGCGATTCATAAAGACCCCTTCACTCTCTCCTCATTGTTTTCTGGAACTGCACAATGAAACCTGTTCCTTCCATTACAGTTGTTGAGGCATTTGTTGATTATGTTCCAGTTTCCTCTTTGTGAGAGCCCTTGGAAAAAGACCTTCTTTCTAGTCTTTTTTTTCCTGAACAATTGGCCTGGGTGGTTTCAGGTGGCTGCTACTGGGAAGTTTGGAAACAGTGAATCACCTTTCACCACAGGTATAGGACTCTGGCAGTACACCATTGCTTCGTATGTTCCTTGTTCAGCAAACAGGTAAGGAATGAATGCTGTGGGGGATGGAACCATCAGTCAGAGAACACCTGACTCTATGGAGCTCCTCTTTCCTCTTAGGTCCCCGGGCTTTTCTTTCTTCTTATTTATGTTATCATAACTCTATATGTATCTCTGTAAACCTGGGTAGATACGAATAAAAATAAAAATCCTAATCTTTCTTGAGTGGGATTAAAAGAAGAAGAGTCGATAATTTAAAACTAGAGAAGGGAAATAGAGAAGATCTGTTTTCCCCATCAGCCTGGATGAAAGAAGTTTCTTTAGACTTGCAAAGAGTGGTGATCAGTTTACAGAAAACGGCTGGAGAGACAAAGACTCTGTTTAAGAAACCTGTGGAGAAGAAGCTTCTTAGTCCACGCTGGGAGCCAGAAGGTGGTGATGTGACTATTCACATTTGGTTTTTCCTTAGCATTGATTACTTCACGTAGGAATCTCTAAGTTCCTGAGTTATGATTTGAAATGTTTCAGTCTGATGCTGTCACTGATGAAATTAGGACATGTTGACTAATTGAGATGAAGGCTCTCTTCGAACCTGACTGCATCCTGGGAAAGAGGAGGTTGTATACATTTTTATATCCTCTTGGAAATTGGCTGACCCAGAAGCTCAGCCTAATGAGATTTGGACAGCAGGCTTCCAGGAGGGCGATTGATTGTGACATGTTGCGTTTTATATGCCAGATCTGTGTATAAATGACTGAACACCCGGGTGCCTGCCTGGCAAGGAATTGTGTTTCTTTAAAGAGCCATTCCAAATATAACTTGTGCATAGAAATAAAACTGAGCAGAAATGAGTATCTCCTTCTGAAACTCAAGTAAATAGCTCCCTGACTTCAGAAATGACAGCTTCCCAAGTGTTGCATTGCAAAAACAGGAGCAGGCCAGTCTTCCTGAAGACGAACTTGCTCACATGGAAATCACAAGCTCTCGTGTGAGAGTGTATTTCAGATCTGTCCCCTTCTGACCACCAGGACTGCCCTCCTCCAGCTGAGGCTGCCAGTTCCCTGGACCATAGCCAGGGCCTCCTAATGGGCAGAGAGAATGGGCAGCAGCCTGCAGTAGTAGCCCCGAACCCCTGTAACAGCTAGGCCAGCCGACTCCCTGGGACATGCCAAACACCCCTCAGCCTCAGACCCTTTGCTTCTCTGCCTGTTCCCTTTGCCTGGACGACTCTTCTGCGTGGCTTGTTTCCTTTCCTTTCCTTTTCTTTTTTTTTGCATGGCTTGTTTCTTGTTTCATTCCAGCCTTTGCTCAAATGTCATCTCAAAGGGACAGATCGTCTTCCACCCCCACACCCCTCACCTTGCTTCATTTTTCTTTATAGCATTTATTCTGGTATTACAGTAAATATTTGTTTATCTCACTTGATAGACTCTAAACATCTTGAAAAGGGGGAACTGTTGATTTTGTTCACTCGTCCATACAGTAGCCCCAGAATCTGGAGCAGCGCCCACAACACAGCAAATGCCCCGTAATTGTCGCGTGCACGAGTGGATACACTCTTGTGTACCCTCTCAGGGCCCCCCTCCTCTTCTCTTTGTGAGCACCCACAGTCCTGCATTATAAAGATCCTCCTGCCCTCCTCTCCCACCAGGGTTGTTTGGTGAAATCCTAAATCTGGTTGCAGCATTTTCTGGTTACTCTACTTCCTCAGGCCTACACCCAAGCGGCTCACTGCTCCTAGAAACCATTGTGACTGTTCCAGCTGGACTCACTTAAATGAATATCCACAGCCCCCACGAGGATGCTCATACTCCTGACAGCTCTGACCTGTTTCCCAGTCAATCCTCTTTCCTAACACCCTGCTTGCACACGTCCTGTTCTCTTCTCAGATCTCCAGCCTGAACTCTTCTCTGCCAGCTAGAGACCTTGCTCTTCATGGAGACTATGGATGGAGTCACATGCAGACTCACTCATCCCTCCCTGTTTTGACTTCCAGGTTTTTACTAGGGTTAGATATGCAGAAAATGTTTTTGTTTGTTTGCGTTTAGGATTCTTTTCTCGGAACATTGTTAGCCAAAAGATATGATTAATTTCCAAGTTTTTGAAGGAATTATCAATCCACCAGAAGGTCTGTGAGGTTTATGCCTTTACTAGTGATGTGTTGGGTATTTAGAAAATGGAATGATAAAGGCTATCACATTGTGTTTTTAAAAGTATATATTTCTCATTACTGTCAAGGTTGACTATTTTCACATCTGTTTCTTTTCTAAGGGTTTTGTCTGTGAAATGCCTCTGCCTAGCTGTGTAGCAGAGTCTTAGTCTTTTTATTATTGATTCCATGACAGCCTCTCTTCAGACGAAAACCCTTTCCCTAGGCTGTTTACCATGAATTGGTATTAGGCTATTTGGTTTTAGGGAATTTGTGAGTTAGGGGAGATCTTCCGATCAGAAGTAATTATTCAATTCCCTACTTCCATTTTGTAAATGAGAACACGAAGGCCCAGATAGCGGAGGCCTGCTCATTTAAGACGATGCAGCCAAATGAGACCTGGTAGGATAACTAAGCCAGAAACAGGACAAGGGGAATTTTTGCCTAGGAGGTTATCTCAGCACACGAGTGATCCTCCTGCCTCAGCCTCCTGAGTAGCTGGAACTATAGACGTAAGCCACCATGACCAGCATCATTTCTCAAGAATGGTACTGTGATTATGAATCCAGATTTTGTTTCTCCAAGGAAAATAGTCTTGCCTAGGAGAATGCTAGGTTCTTAGATCTCATTTAGATGCCTTATTTGGGGCATGCAAGTTGTATGAGCAATTGCTGCAGGTAGACAGCACTGGGTTAGGGGCTACAGGATTTGTGTGGGAGAGAGAACATTTTCTACTTTAAGGAATGAACAGTCTCTTTAGCAGAGGAGACAAATGTATTTACATAGAATAAATAATTCAGGGAACAGGTAAGCCAGTGGATCGTTAAATATCACAAGTGAGTTGTGAGTTGCAGGGATTTAGTGATGAGAGAAATCAGCTGAGGACCTCCCATTTTAACTTTGAGGATAGGGATGATTTTTTCCCTCCTGGAACTTGAGTACTGACCATTATAGGGAGGGTTTTGATAGGTGGAAATAGCATCAGCAGACCTCAGAAGGGTCATGGACAAGGCATGCTTTGGGAGGTCAGGGATCTGGCTGAACTGAAGGGGTCTCCTTTGAAGGGAGACATAACTATAGCACCTCTATTAATTGCTCAATATGTATTGGGCATCTTGCTAAGATTTTCACACATTGTTTTTTAATGATGAGTATTTTTTACAGATGGGAAAAATTGAGGCCCAGGGAATTTAAATAATTTGCTGAAGTTACACAGCATTAAGTTTCTGACCTGGAATTTGAACTCAGGATCACTTGATTTACGGTGGCCATATATTTGTCATTTAAACCAGCACCTTTTGAGAATAAAAGAAGGCACTGGTAATGATTACGCCAGGACAGCAGATGTAAACCAGGGCTGTCTGGGCAAATCAAGATATATGTTTGGTCACTCTGACTCCAAAGCCTGGTTTCACTTAGATTTCAATTTGAAGGGCAGGGTTACATTGTGGGTAGCTTTAAAGACAATTGATGGAGGCCAAGTAAAAGGGGTTAGATAGACTGATTAACCTGATAGCACTGTGTAGAATGGAATGGAGTAGAAGAGAGATGAGAGATCAAAAGAATAATTAGTGGGTGACTTCATTAAAAGTAGGGTAGATGTGATGGAGATCTGAACTGGATAATGAAATGCAAGGGAGGTAAGATGTCTTATAAATTATTTTATTTTGTTTTGTTCGAGACAGAGTCTTGCTCTGTCATCCAGGCTGGAGTGCAGTGGCACAATTTGGCTCACTGCAACCTCCACCTCCCAGGTTCAAGCAGCTCTCCCGCCTTGGCCTCCCAAGTAACTGGGATTACAGGTGCTCGCCACCGTGCCTGGCTAATTTTGTATTTTTAGTAGAGATGGGGTTTCACGATGTTGGCCAGGCTGGTCTCGATCTCCTAACCTCAAGTGACCTACCTGTCTTGGCCTCCCAGAGTGCTGGGATTACAGGCGTGAGCCACTGCTCCCGGCCTTATAAATTGTTTATAATGAAAAATTCCATACCTACTCAAAACCAGAAAGAATACAGTGAATCCCCATATGCCAGTGGTCCAGATAAAAAATGATTTGGTTTTGTCATATTTGCTTTATCTATCTTTTTTCCTTGTATTTTCTTTCCATTTTTCTTTGCCGAAGCATTTAAAGCAAACCCAAACCTCACGTCACTTTCCCTCCCACCACAGTGTGCATTTCTAAAGAATATTGACTGTCCATGGTGTCATTACCAAATTACCAAAGTTAATAAGAATTCTGATTATTTTACTCTTAAGTATCATCATTAAATTTAGTGACCACATTTTCTCAGTTATCTTTTTTACTGTTTCTTTCCTTCCCTTGAATCAGAATCACAACAAGGGAGAAAGAAACTCTTAAATATTGTGGTTTTTCTCCAAAACTGAGTCAAAAAGTTTTGAGCTTGATAAATGAGGAAAATTAGTTAACTGGTTAACTGGGAGGTAGAGTTTGGAAAAAGGAAAGTGATTGCAGACAAAAATAGAAAGAGGTCCAATAACTTTTTTCATTTCAAACTTTTATTTTGAATAACCTCAAACCTTAAAAACATTGCAAGAGTAGTACAGATGGACACCTGTTTATCCTCTACCTGGATTCATCAGTTGTTAATATTTTGCCACACTGTGAAATACTTCAGCATGCACTTCAGGTCATTTTCCTACATAACACATGCAAATATGGCATGCAGAACATTTCACATTATTATGACACTTTTGTCTCCTAAACAGTTCATATTTACATTTCTCAAATATTTACATTATTTTTTTTAATAACTTTTATTCAAATTAAATATTTTGTCTGTGGTACTACATAAATGACATGTCCTCTCACTGTTATCACAGTAGGAGGCTCGTGATGTCAATTTGTCCCATTGTTGGCGAAATTAACAATGTGGTTAAGGTAGTGTCTTCCAGATTTTTCCATATACTATCCTGTTCCCCAACAATCATTTGCCTAGGGCTTTTAGGATTCATAGGTTATTCTTGCCTTAAGAAATCATTTACTGCCAGGTCCGGTGGCTCACACCTGCAATCCCAGCACTTTGGGAGGCTGAAGTGGGCAGATCACTTGAGTCCAAGAATGTGACACCAACCTAGGCAATATGGCAAAACCTCGTTTCTAGAAAAAAATACAAAAATTAGCCAGGCACGTTGGTGTTGTGCACCTGTAGTCCCAGCTGCTCGGGAAGGAGACTGAGGTGGGAGGACCACCTGAGCCCAGGGAGGTTGAGGCTGCAGCGAGCCGAGATCACACCACTGCAGTCCAGCCTGAGTGACCAAGTAAGACTCTGTCTCAAAAAATAAAAAATAAACCATTTGCTATAGTGCTGTAATGTGGTGGTGTTCTGTCGCTTCTTTTCCATTTATTAGGGGGCATTCTGCTGTATCAGGAGCATTCTGATACCATGCTATAGGAACGGGGAAACCTGCTTATTTCATTATTTTCCCAGGACTTTATGGCGATTTTGTGAGTGGCCAGAACAGAGCTCGGGGCTGTCGATTCTGTGGGAGTGCAGTGAGTAAGGCTGGAGACGTGGAGTTGTAGAAACAGTCAGGGAGGAAAGGTTAGGTGCTTCCTCAGTTGCCAAGGAGGTTTGATTTAGCCTGGCCTTCTCAGTGGGGGTTCACGAGTGTTCAGGCTCAGCTATCACAAAGCATTCCTTTTCATCTCCACACTGGCTGCAGGGTTTCCAATCCCATAGCTCATAAACAGGCATAGATATAGATCCAACAGAGAAGTTGGTTTGTTTTGTGTTTAAATTGAAAGAAGGTGGCCTTTGGGCATTTCATTCCCTTCCTTTTCATTTGGGGTTTTGTTTTCTGACATTATATAGAACTTTATGTAGGAGAGATTCAAAGCAAATAAGAAGATGTCATGTTTGTATTGGATTCTAGGAAGTTTCTTGGAGGGCCACCGAGTTCTTGTAAATCCCAGTCTCATTTGGAGTTTGTGACTCTGCTCTCAGCTGTGAAGAATAATTGGAAGGACTCTGTTAAAATGCTAGGCTCATTAAACCAGGGTCAGAAACCCGGTCCTGGTTTGCTCAGCTGGGAGAAAAACCATTCCGTGTCCAAAGTCAGTCTGGGTCCTGACCACCTGACCAGGCAGCCACAATGACTCTGCTGTTGGGCACAAAGGGGAAGGGACTTTACAGTCTGAACTCACAAAGCACATCCTGATGAGGCCTTACATGTCCCACTCAACCTGTGGCCAAAACCCCGCACTCAGCATCTTGGAGCGTAAAATCAACTGATTCTGTGCTCAGAGAGGGCTTGGCACACAATAGGTGCCTTCTTCACCTCACAGGTTGATGGATATTTAGAGTGGTTAGAGAGTTCACAGCTGAGCATTTGTTCATGCTTCCCAGCACTCAAAAGGTTGTTAGTGATAATAATGGCATAGCATTTATAGAAGAGGAAATGAAGGCACAGAGTGGCTGAGCCACCTGCCCAAGGCCACAAAGCCATTAAATAGCAGGGCTGGAGTTCTCTGCCCCTAACTGCTATGGTAATTGCCTGTCTTTCCTCATCTCCCATCCTGGCATTTTTATTTAAGCAGTGCCAGTTACTTGCAGTTCCTTCAACCTGTCATGTTGTCTCATGTCTGAATAACTTTGAACATGCAGTTCCCTGTCCCTGGAGTTTTTTCCCTTCACTTAATAGTTGGATATTTCTACTCTTAAGACACAGCTCAAATGTTATCTGCTCTAGTAAGTCTTTACTCCTCATAACTCTCCCAACTTAGCCAGCTGACGCTGAGCCTCATATGCCTGCATCTCCCCACACAGCACACCTACTTTATTTTGTTTACTGATCTGTCTTCCCAGTAGGCAGTGAGCCTGTTAACAGCATGGATTGCATCTTTTCATCCTTGTATCCTTAGAACGCAGTACAGACTCTGAAATGCATTTGTGCCTTTTAAGCATTTTTGGGAATATAGTCTGACCATATCATTAAATATATGAAGGGATTTCAAAATGTTCATGGAAAATATGTATATGGAAAAAACTATGCATGGATTTCAAAAATTTTTTGCATCAAAATAAACTTATATTAATTTCTTCTAAGATATCTGAATAGGTACTAGTTTGATTCACTAAGAAGGACAAGACATCAATTTTAAAATAGCCTGGATTAGGCTGGGCATGGTGGCTCACACCTATAATCTCAGCACTTTGGGAGGCCAAGACAGGGAGATTACTCGAGCCCAGGAGTTCGAGACCAACGTGGGCAACATCATGAAACCTCGTCTCTACAAAAAATACAAAAATTAGCCAGGTCTGGTGGCATGTGACTGTAGTCCCAGCTACTCAGGAGGCAGAGGCAGGAGAATCACCTGAGCCCAGGAGATCAAGGCTGCAGTGAGCCATGATCGTGCCACTGCACTCCAGAACAGGCAACAGAGTGAGATCCTGTTTCAAAAAAAACAAAAACCAAACAAACACCCTGTATCAGTGCAACATGAATTCTAAAACTGAAGCAAGAGCAAACATCCATTTTTTTTTTTTTTTAATTGTTGTTGTTTTTTATTTTGAGATGGAGTCTTGCTCTGTCACCCAGGTTGGAATGCAGTGGCATGATCTCGGCTCACTGCAACCTCTGCCTCCTGGGTTCAAGGGATTTTTCTGCCTCAGCCTGCTGAGTAGCTGGGATTACAGGTGCCCACCACCGTACCCAGCTAATTTTTGTCATTTTAGTAGAGATGGGGTTTAACTATGTTGGCCAGGCTAGTCTCAAACTCCTGACCTCGTGATCTGCCCACCTTGGCCTCCCAAAGTTCTGGGATTACAGGTGTGAACCACTATGCCCAGCCCAAACATCAAATTTATGGTGAAGCTTGGATGGAAGAATAGTGAAATAATGGATGCTTTACACATAGTGTATGGGGACAATGTCTTAAAGAAATCACAGTTTGCAAATGGGTAACTCATTTTAAGAAGGAATGAGACAATGTTGAAGATGAAGCCTGCAGTGGCTGACCATCCACATCAATTTACAAGAAAAAAATTCATCTTGTTCATGTCATATTAAATACAATAATAAACTATATATACATATCTTTATATATATATATATATAAATTTAAGGAGATCAGAGCCCTTTTATTCAGTACAATCGTGACTGGTAGTTGGTAAGTTTCTCATGACAAATACTACGTGCTGAAATACTGTAAAAATGGTTCTAGGTCACATATCCTACTTAAGAATATGGTGAGATCTGATTTACAGGAACCAGCATTTTTAACTTTGTTTTGTCAAGAAGTGTGTATTTCTTATCTGTGGATGGGGGAAGAGGGAGATAGAGTACTAGATTAATAAAATTATTTTAAACATTTAATTTAATTAAAACAAATTTATGTGAGCTCAAACTATATATAAGGAAAACAATTTCCCCTTCACGCTGCTTCTTTTTTTTTTTTTTTTTTTTTTTTGTTATACTGTACTTTGTTATATACATGGAGGCAGCGGGGATACATTTGATACGTCTAATAAATACAGCTTGGCTTCTAAAAGTCTGAAACTTCACTCCTTTTATCAAAAACCAAACTGAATAATTTAGTCATGTGGATGTGAGGATTTGAAGGGTTTAAACGAAAGTACTCTGAGAAACTGAAAAGTACAGCCCTGTTGCAGCAGAAAATGGTTTTTCAATGCATATCACTCACGTACTAAATTCAGACAGGCACAGCTCAGCCACAGCATAAGGAAATAGGCTCAGTCAGGAAGTTTGGGGAACTCCAGGATCCGGGGCCATCGTGCTGTTTGGGTCCCCCCAGAATCCCTTCTTTGGTCTCAATGTCGCCCACACCAGCCACAGGAAAATGTGAGCCCAGGAGTGGACAGATTGTGTTCATTTCATTATGAATAATGGGCACATTTAACCAAATGGGGGTGCTGGAAGGTAGAGTTGATAAATATATTTTTCAGAGAAGCCACACTTAACTCTTCAAGTGACAAACTTTTTTAGCTGTAATATTTTCCATGGAAATCTTTTCAAAAGGCATGTATTTGAATTCAGGCCTTTGAATTGAGTGCACACCAAATATAAATCAACTTTATTTTGGGGGGGTGGTTAAGGATCCTCATTCAAGATCCTTGTCCTCAGAGACTATGTGTGGCCTCTTGCCCTTGTGCTCACTGGGCCCTGAGTGCTACCCTTTGCTTGGTAGGGGGCTTAGGTTGTCGGCAGTTGTCATTAATGATGGTTCCTCTACCTGCTCTGAAACAGAGCTGTTCAGAGATATTCTGCTCCTGCACCTATGAGATATAACCATCCAGCAGCAGCAATAGCTGACTGGGGTAGAATTAGGCCAGGCTATAGTAGATGATGATGTAAACAAACATTCATCTAGTGTTGCTGCTAAAACTATTTTATAGATGTTGTTAACATCTACAACTAGTTTAACGAAACTAATTGTAATGAAACTAATTGTGATGAAACGAATTGAAACCTTTAATGAAAGGCAGTACCGGCCAAATACTGTAAGTACCGGCCGGGCATGGTGGCTCATACCTGTAATCTCAGCACTTTGGGAGGCCAAGGCAGGCAGATCACTTGAAGTCAGGAGTTCTAGACCAGCATGGCTAACATGGGGAAATCCCATCCCTATTGAAAATACAAAAATTAGCCAGCTGTGGTATGTGGCATGTACCTGTAATCCCAGTTATTTGGGAGGGTGAGGCAGGAGAATCACTTGAACCCAGGAGGCAGAGGTTGCAGTGAGCTGAGATTGCCCCACTGTACTCCAGCCTGGACAATAGAGACTGTCTCTCTCAAAAAAAGAAAGGCAGTACCCTCGATAAAGTGAGTGGGCCTCATCCAATCAGTTGAAAGGCCTTAAAAACAAAAACAGGTTTCCTGAGGAGGAAGAAATTCTACCCCAAGACTGTAGCATCCACTCCTACCTGAGTTTACAGCCTGCCAGCCTGCTCTACAGATCTCAGACTTGCTAGCTCCCACAATTCCTTAGAATAAGTCTCTGAATATCTGTATTACTGTCTCTTATTGGCTCTGTCTCTCTAGGGAACCATGACAGAGATAGGCAGTTATTCCCAATGTTTGGGAATGAGGGTGGGAAGGAGTGTGTGGTTGGAGGAAGGCCTAGCCCTCTGCCTATTCTAATCACTGAAGAATCAAATGAGCAAGGTCACCTGTATCTTGAGGCAGAGTCTATGATGACTGAGTGCTGTCTCTGAAGTACCCACTCTCTGCTGTATCTTGACGCAGAGTCTATGATGACCGAGTACTGTCTCTGAAGTACCCACTCTGCTATATCTTGACACAGAGTCTATGATGACCGAGTGCTGTCTCTGAAGTACCCACTCTCTGCTGTATCTTGACGCAGTCTATGATGACTGAGTACCGTCTCTGAAGTACCCACTCTCTGCTATATCTTGACGCAGAGTCTGTGATGACTGAGTACTGTCTCTGAAGTACCCACTCTCTGCTGTATCTTGACGCAGAGTCTGTGATGACTGAGTGCTGTCTCTGAAGTACTCACTCCCTGCTGTATCTTGACGCAGAGTCTATGATGACCGAGTGCTGTCTCTGAAGTACCCACTCCCTGCTGTATCTTGACGCAGAGTCTATGATGACTGAGTGCTGTCTCTGAAGTACCCACTCTCTGCTATTTCTTGACGCAGAGTCTGTGATGACTGAGTACCGTCTCTGAAGTACCCACTCTGTGTAGACAGTGTGACTCCGCGAGTCCATGGGGTCATTCTTGTCTCCCTCGAGCTTGTGATTTGGAGCTGAAGTGACTGGCTTTGCACCAGATGAGAGGCAAATGCATGTGTATTTGTATGTCTTAAGTTAAAATAAAATATCTAAGGCTTGTTTTCCTTCTTTTTCCTTTCCAGTCAACCTAACAGAACTGATTATATCTACTACGCTGATTCAATGTAGATTTAAACATTTTCACGCAATGAATTGGCTCTTTAAACATTGTTTTCCTTGATGAAAGGTAAATTGAGTCAAGCTATGCAAATAACTAGACATTTCTGGATTTGTTTAAAGTCATGAGGTATTTTCCTACCAAGAGAAGACAAATTTTTATTTTAGAAAATGGAATCAGGAAGTTCTAAAGCATAAAAACAACACCCAGCAAGCCTAGCCCAATAAGGGAAGACAAGACTCAGAGGCAGCGTTACCTCTGTTAGTTACTTAAGATCCCTTCCATATGGGAGCCCTGGAGAAAGTGCTGGTGGCCACATATAAACCACGTAAATGTTTATATTTTTACCAGCTGGCTCTGCATCTTGAGTTAAATCTGCATTCTCCTCCAGAAAGGGCAACCTGGACCCGGAAGCTGGTGCTCCCAACTCATTTTACCAGCCATTTGTACTCATAACTCTTGGAGATGCTACAGAGATTTTAAGCCAGCTTAACCTTGACCCCTATCTGATGCACTATTCCCAGGATAATACTATTACCTGAGAACATTTTCCTTAAGTATTTTGGCAGTAGAGGCTTGTTTGAATTGGTGGTTTAAATTGGTTATGGACATGTGTTTTGTAGATTAGGACAATTCAGTTGGTAGGCTTATTGGATGTGTCTCAGGCCTGGGATGACTCTTCAAGCTTTGTAGGCCATGGATGAGAAGCAGTCAGGAAGAGTGATTCATCGGAGTTATACTCTACTGTATTTGGTCGTGATTTTTATGAGCGCAAGTACCTTTTCATGCATTCTCTTTTATGAATACAGGAATTCATATATTTGAGTGAAGATGTCTTAAAAATCTCAGTTTATGTGGGTGCTGGTCTGTAAGCTTCACTAAGTCTCTGCATGTGTCATGTGTATGTTTACTTTCTGCTGAAACCAAAAAATTTTGTTTTGTTTTTTTCTCATTCTATGTTTAGTCAAAGCTGGCAGGATAGGCTACTGGTAGAGGAGGCATGTAGGTAGAAAATGTTGGGGGTCTTAATTCAGTAAGGTGTGTTTTTTTAGGGTAAGTAACATCCTTTGCTAAGAGAAACAAGCCCAAATCTCAGTACAAAATGTTTGTGGTTCACTGCTCCGTCCAACGTAGAGGCTGCCGTGAGTTGGGTGGTGTGGTCTGGGGACTCCGGCTCGCTCCACCGAATGGATTTGCCAGCCGCTTGGGCTTCGGAATTCTCCTCTGGATCCTCTGTATTTAGCTGAGAAAAGAATAAAGAGGGCAAACATGCAGGGTCTTTTGGGAGGTTTCAGAGGCCAGGCCTGGAAGTGGTGTGCGTGTACGTCCATCCGTGTTTTGCTGGCCAGAACTCAAGTCCCCTGGTCCCTCTTAGCTGCAAAAGAGCTGAGGAATAGAGTCAGGCTGTGGGTCAGGGAGGAAGAGGCAACACACAGATGGCACAGGACACTTTCATTCTGCGCCAGTCGCCGAGGGCTGGCAGGGAAGTGTGGAGTGTTGAAGGCCGTGGGATCCCAGAGTGGAGGTGGGAGAGGCTAACATGTCTCTTAGCATCTGTGTGCTCTGTATATTATATAGCAGGCACTGCACTGGACACTTTGTGCTCCCTATATTACATACCGGGCACTGCACTGGACACTTTGTGCTCCCTATATTACATACCAGGCATTGCACTGGACACTTTGTGCTCCCTATATTACATACCGGGCACTGCACTGGACACTTTGTGCTCCCTATATTACATACCGGGCACTGCACTGGACACTTTGTGCTCCCTATATTACATACCAGGCATTGCACTGGACACTTTTCTTGGGGCAAGATGCCTCTCAATCTTCCATAGCCTGTGTAATGCCAGCACATCCAGAGACTTACCACTTTTTGAACTGTGTAGATGTGTGTTTTTTCTGGGCTTGTCAGTTCTACTTGGTTTGAATTTGGTCTAGATGGGGGCAAGTTGTCAAATTTATTTGGAAGTGCCTCCAGAAAGTCTTTTGTGCCTGGAAGGGAACAATTATAGTTGCATTTTAATTAGTATTTAATTTACAAAAATGATGCATGTACAAACCTAGTTTCTGCAAGTCTCTAAATTGAACTTGAATATTATTTTATTCTGTGTCTTTTCAGAAAATATGAATAATCTCTTTCACTTTGATCAGTGTTGTTTTAATGTATGGGTTAACATATTAAATCCTTCTTAGCACAGAGCCACGTGTGACACCCCTGAACTATGTGTGTTTAAGATGGGGCCACCAAAGGCAAAAGAGGGACTGTGGTCTCTCCGCAGAGAGGCACTTAACACTATTTATGCTCTTAATTCATCACATTTCTAAGTAAACACAAGTGCCCAAGCAAGCTGACTTACAGATACTATCAGCAAAACCTTTCCAAGAGCACTTAAGCTTGGCACAAGTCTGATAAATCTACTGCAAACAACAGGGGATTTTAAGTTCTCTATTCATTTTACAAGAGAACATTACAGGGGTGGAATTTCACTAGGCCCAGCTTGGGCCAGAATCTACATAAGTACTCAAAGAAGCCAGTTTGGGAACAGAAATATCTTAGTCAAAGATGAGTTTTGATTCACATAAAGAAGATGGATCTCTTATAATATATGGGTCCTGCACAAGGCACGTTTCTTATTTTAGCTTACGTCTGTGGCTCAGACATCTCAACACTCATAAATCGCACACATACGCACGCAGCCTGTTGGAGAAACTCCTGCTGCATGTGCTGTTGATGGAGCCCTGTTGAAGTGTAGTGAGAAGGTGCAAGAGAATCCCACGAAGCTAAGCATCCTGCCAGCGCTATCCCCTGACCTGGGGGGTGTGTGAGAGAGAGACAGAGAGAGAGACCCTGAGTTCCAGAACTCGTTTCTGCAGACTTGGCTGCTGGCCGCAGAAGGTCCATCCTGAAGTTCACAGGGCTGCTCACTCCCAGGCCACACACCCCGGAGAGGCTGGCAGTCAGAGCTATGGACAGAGCAATGGATGGAGAGGCGCAGAACCACGTCCCAGACAGCATCATGGGGCAACCCATGTGCCCTCAAGAACAGGCTGCCCTTATTTTCTGTACTTTCCGGGCTACAGTATGCATCCCTGCCACCTTCTCAGCACGTGCAGTCCAGAAAAATATCCATTCAAAGTGGAGCTCCCGTGATGCTGCCAGGGCTGATTCTCACGCGGGGCTTCAATTCTCAGTCTCTTGCCTTGTGCTTGGAGGACTGTGGCAGAAGACTCCACACCAACGTCCTTTCCACCAAGGGCCTGGGGAAGGGAGGTGTTAGTGAGCTTTTCTCGCCCCAAAAAGCCAAGGCTTAGCTGCGTGTGGTGTGCACGCCTGTGGTTCCAGCTACTCTGGAGGCTGAGGCCAGGAGTTGGAGGCTGCAGTGAGCTATGATGGCGCCACTGCCCTCCAGCCTGGGTGACAGAATGAGATCCCATCTCTATGAAATAAACAAAACAAAAAACAAGAAACGCCAAGACTTGAGTCTGTTGAGTCTGTGTCTCACTGGCTGAAGCTGGATGGATTGTCTATTGACTCCTAAACCCAGTGAGTCTGTGTCTCACTGGCTGAAGCTGGATTGTCTATTGACTTCTAAACCCAGTTAGTCTGTGTCTCACTGGCTGAAGCTGGATTGTCTATTGACTCCTAAACCAAGTTAGTCTGTGTCTCACTGGCTGAAGCTGGATTGTCTATTGACTTCTAAACCCAGTTAGTCTGTGTCTCACTGGCTGAAGCTGGATTGTCTATTGACTCCTAAACCAAGTTAGTCTGTGTCTCACTGGCTGAAGCTGGATTGTCTATTGACTTCTAAACCCAGTTAGTCTGTGTCTCACTGGCTGAAGCTGGATTGTCTATTGACTCCTAAACCCAGTTAGTCTGTGTCTCACTGGCTGAAGCTGGATTGTCTATTGACTTCTAAACCCAGTTAGTCTGTGTCTCACTGGCTGAAGCTGGATTGTCTATTGACTCCTAAACCCAGTTAGTCTGTGTCTCACTGGCTGAAGCTGGATTGTCTATTGACTCCTAAACCAAGTTAGTCTGTGTCTCACTGGCTGAAGCTGGATTGTCTATTGACTTCTAAACCCAGTTAGTCTGTGTCTCACTGGCTGAAGCTGGATTGTCTATTGACTTCTAAACCCAGTTATGGGGGTTGAGGGAATATGCTGCTTGTCTCAGACCAGAAGGTCTCACTCACACACTGTAGGTCTCACTCACACACTGTGCGTCTCAGCTCCCCTTTAACTCTTAAAAATTATTCAGGGCCCCAAAGAGATTTTGTTTATCAATATTGATCATGTTTGAAGATAAAATGGAGAACACCTTAACATATATTTGTCAATTTATTTTAAAAGAAAGATAGTAAACCCTTTCCATAAATAACTTAATTTTGTTAAAAATAACTACGGTTTCCAAAAGCAAAAATCATGAGAAGAGTGGCATCCGTTTTTGCATTTCTGCAGATCTCTTGAACATCTGGCTTAGTGCGAGTCAGCTGGATTTTCATATCTGTATCTGAGCTGGTCCTGTTGAAGTACTGGGTGTTAGCGTGACTGATGTAGAGTGTGAAGGTCTGCTCTCACTGAGATATGTAGTTGTAAAACAGAGCCGTATTTTAGTATTCTCTTCAGATAATTGTGCATATTTTTCTTTAATACCACACAAAACTGTACAAGTGATAGTTTGTAAAAGTTATTTGCAATATGGAATCTGGAACCACATGAATTAGTTTTTTATATTTTGATCTAGTTACATCCACTGGTCTGTCTTCCACTGTATTTATTTATTTTAAAAAATATAAATTTGTATAAATTTATGGGTACAAATGTAATTTTGTGACGTGGATAGAGCACATTGTCGTGAAGTCAGGGCTTTTAGAGTATCCGTCACCTGAATAACATACACTGTACCTATGAAGTAATTTTTTATCATCTGGCCTCCTCCCACCTCCCTGTCTTCCACTTTGAATGGATCTTTTTCCATGCAGGATTTTGTGACATGATGCATGAATCATCTGGAAAATATTCAGTCACCGAGTTTTGCACATCTCCTAAATGTGGACATATTTCATTTTATAGTATCAAAAATTCTTTAATATCCTTACTGATCACGTTAGAAAGGCATAAGTACTGGAATGCTGTCAAGCTCATGGTGGTGGATACACATTTTGCAAAATTCTAATTTTTGCTTGAAAGCTCTAATTTTATCATTGGCAACAAATCCTGTCAGTGGCTTCTTAAACTTGCAAACTCCACTTCTTTCATTTTAGAGAAAATGCTGGCCAGACACGGTGGCTCATGCCTGTAACCCCAGTGCTTTGGGAGGCCAAGGTGAGAGGATCGTTTGAGGCCAGGGGTTTAAGACTAGCCTGGGCAACACAGTGAGACCCCATCTCTACAAAAAATAAAAAAATAAAAAATTATCTGTGCATGGTGGCGTGCACTTGTAGTCTAGCTATGCTGAGGGGAGAGGGGAGGATAACTTGAGCCCAGGAGTTCAAGCCTGCAGTGAACCAGATTAAGGGCTGAGATTGGGTATATCCAAGTCTTAATAGTCACAATTTGTCTCTCAGTCTTTCTTATTTAGTTTTATTTATTTATTTATTTTTTTGAAGCAGGGTCTTGCTCAGTCACCCAAGCTGGAGTGCAGTGGCATAACTGTGGCTTAGTTGAACTCCTGGGCTCAAATGATCCTCCTACCTCAGCCTCCCACTACAGGTGCATGCCCCCACACTTGGCTAATGTGGGGTCTCACTATGTTACCTAGTTGCCCAGGCTGGTCTCAAACTCCTCGGCTCGAGCAGTCCTCTGTCCTTGGCCTCCCACAGTGCTAGGACTACAGGTGTGAGCCACTGCGCCTGGCCATCAACTTTTCTTCCAAGTAAAGATGGTGTTCCATGAAAGCTGTGGCTCGTTGAGCTCACAACTTAAAACACTTGCACAAATGCTTTTTGCACATTATCCTTGGATGTGCATGAAAGAGCTTTATGTGTAGTTACCATTTCTTTACACAGGATAATAAAAAGAGCTGTACTCACAGGTTGAAATTTAATAAAAATAATTTTTAATGCTTTATCAAGACCCTTCTTAAGTGTAACTATTGAACATGAATGCCTAATGGGAAAGAATATAATGAGTATTAGCTGCAATCTTGATTTGTGCCAAGTCCCCTGCATTCTTACCTACCACTGCCTTTGCACCCTAGTGCAAATGTCAACACAACAAAAAAAGCATTAACATCTTGTGTTTTGACCTCATGGACACCCTGAATGTATCTTGGGGATTCCCATAGCCCATGTTTGGAGACCATGCTGGTTTAGACCTTTGTGGTGCTGGGCTCACGGCTTCCCCAGTCCACGTGGCCTGAGAGGATGGAAGGAGCAGCTCCCCAAAAGAAATCCGAAGTTTTTCATTTTGTTTTTGTTTGTTTGCTTTGTTTTGTAAGGGAAAAAATAAAAGTGAATGGATATTGAATGGCCAGAATAATAGTCTTCCACACTGCACTTACCATGGATACTGTTCTATAACCTACATTCTCTAAATTCCTTCATATAATAATAGCAGGTATATACCATGTTCCCATTATGTGCCAGGCTCGGTGCTGTTTTATTTATAAATGTTTTCTCACTTCACCCTTAGTGGTCCTTTGAGAGTAGGGATATCTTATTTTACAGATGAGGATGTTTGTAGCAGTTATTTACCTACAGACACTCAGTTAAGTGGTGGAGCTTGGATTCGCTTCTAACTCGTTTCTAGGTCAAGATCCCAAAATGCAACATATTATGCTGTGCAGCTAAATATATTTTGATAAATAGTTGATTTCTCAGTTTCTAAATCAACAGTAGACTATTTATTTATTTATTTATTTTTATTATACTGTAAGTTCTAAGGTACTTGTGCACAACGTGCAGGTTTGTTACATATGTATACATGTGCCATGTTGGTGTGCTGCACCCATCAACTAGTCATTTACATTAGGTATATCTCCTAATGCAATCCCTCCCCTATCCTCCCTCCCCACAACAGGCCCCGGTGTGTGATGTTCCCCACCCTGTGTCCAATGTTCTCATTGTTCAATTCCCACCTATGAGTGAGAACATGCGGTGTTTGGTTTTCTGTTCTTGCGATAGTTTGCTGAGAATGATGGTTTCCAGCTTCATCTATGTCCCTACAAAGGACATGAACTCATCCTTTTTTATGGTTGCATAGTATTCCATGGTGTATATGTGCCACATTTTCTTAATCCAGTCTGTCATTGTTGGATATTTGGGTTGGTTCCAAGTCTTTGCTCTTGTGAATAGGGCCGCAATAAACATACGTATGCACGTGTCTTTACAGCAGCATGATTTATAATCCTTTGGGTATATACCCAGTAATGGGATGGCTGGGTCAAATGATACTTCTAGCTCTAGATCCCTGAAGAATTGCCACACTGTCTTCCACAATGGTTGAACTAGTTTACAGCCCCAGAATCTACAAAGAACTCAAACAAATTTACAAGAAAAAAACAACCCCATCAAAAAGTGGGCAAAGGATATGAACAGACACTTCTCAAAAGAAGACATTTATGCAGCCAACAGACACATGACTTCTAAACAGAAGCCTGATCTGTAAAACAGACCAAAGCAATGCTGACTGGTTGAAGGGGAGGTAATCTGTGTTGTCTGAAGGGGATTAGACAGCCTCAGTGTCCCTCTGGTCCTTGGGCAGCCCCCAAGGTACTGTGAAGAAACTATTGGGGTTCCCTGGGTGCATATCAGTTTGAAAATCTCTGTTCCTGCAGCATAATCTTTAAATATCACCCATATCTCTGAGTTGTAAAGGAGAAAAGTTGTTTTGCAGAAAGCCTTTTGGGAAAGTGGCTTGCTTTGTTTTCCTGTATGTTAATCTGAACTTTCGCATCATAAAAGGAGTCGATGTAGGGTTTTCGTTTGCGCCCCTCCAGTAGTACATTTCAGGTGTGATGGATATAGTGATAGTAATGCAGAAGCTCCTTCCTGGGGTGAGAGGCAGTGTACAGGGTGGCGGGAAGGCACCCGCACAGGAGGAGGAAGACCTGGGCCTTGGTCTGGCCTCCTCACGAATCACTATGTCACCCTCTCTGTCCGTGTCCCAGTTGTCTCATATCATTCTTAGATGGCGGCTCAGGGTTAAGTGGTGGCTCTTAACCTTTTTTTGGTCCCAGGCCTATGTGAGAATTTGAAAATGCTCTAAATGAATATTTATGGAAAAGTTCAAGTTTGCATTGCATAGTTTTTTGTGCACTGCTTGGAGGCAGGAAGAGAAGGATTTCCCATGTTAAGAACTCTTGAGTTGGGTTATTTTATTTTATTTTTTTAGATGGAGTCTGGAGTGCAGTGGCGCAATTTTGGCTCACTGCAACATCCACCTCCTGGGTTCAAGTGATCCTCCCGCCTCAGCCTCCCAAGTAGCTGGGATTACAGGCATGTGCCACCACACCTGGCTAATTTTTGTATTTTTAGTAGAGATGGAGTTTCACCATGTAGACCAGGCTGGTTTGGAACTCCTGACCTCAGGTGATCCGCCTGCCTCTGAGTCCCAAAAGTGGTGGGATTACAGGTGTGAGCTGCAGCACCCTGCCGAGTTGGGTTAATTTTAAGATTCCTTTCATCCATTCCTTTGTAAAATATTAATATCAGGCAAATGTGGAATTATTGAAAAATAAATTTCATTTGTGTTTCCAGATAATTAAGAATTAGCAATTTCAGCATAATTTTTATAAATGATTATTAATAAGCTGTATGTGGTTTGCTGGTAAATATTAAAGTGTATTATGATAAATTACTAACTTAAAAATGACAACTCTCTAATTCTGTCCCTGACAAAATAATAAATCAGAAGTATTTGTCTTCTATTCTTGGCTTCTGACTAGCGTCATTAATTATTTAACTACATTAAGAAATAGTAATAAAATTATAAGAATAATAGAAATACAGTTATATTAATTTGTAAGCATATAAAGATCTTTTTCCAAATACGCATTTTATATTTTTACTGAAAAAATAATTTTGCTATTTTGTGGCTTTTTTTCCAGATACTTTGAGAAAAGTCATACAGAAGGCACGTGAGTCCAAATTTGATTATGATAAGGTAATTTTTCATTGGTGTATTTATTATTAAAAATATGAAGTATGAGAAAAATTTTGGCTGACTTGAAAGTAAATCTTTAAACAACCAGTTATTCAATCTGCAATTTTAGTAACCTTTTTTGACTAAGAACTTTCATGCAATATTGAACCACCTTACAAATCCCATTTGAACCATAGCAGAAATTTCAAAAGTAGCATTTGAAGAAAGCCTTTCAAGTTGTATGTTATTTAAAAATTAAAAACTATGGCTGGGCGTGGTGGCTCATGCTTGTAATCCCAGCACTTTGGTAGGCTGAGGTGGGCAGATCACGAGGTCAGGAGTTTGAGACCAGCCTGGCCAATATGGTGAAACTCTGTCTCTACTAAAAATACAAAAATTAGCCGGGCGTGGTGGCACTCGCCTGTAGTCCCAGGTACTCGGGGAGCTGAGGCAGGAGAATTGCTTGAACCCGGGAGGCAGAGGTTGCAGTGAGCCGAGATGGTGCCATTGTACTCCAGCCTGGGTGACAGAGTGAGACTCCGTCTCAAAAAATAAATAAATAAATAAAGTAAACAAAAAGTAAAATTTCTTCAAAAAGCAATATTACACTACTTTTCTTTTAGCTGAGGGATGAGAACTCCCTCGTTAAGTAGAATTGTTTGAAAATTCCTAGAGATGGTGACGATGTACTCTGTTATAAAACATCGTTTGTTGAAAAGTAGCTTTGCTTTTGTACAAGGTTTATGAATCTCTTGCTGTGTGAGTACATGGCTAGAATTGAAGGAAGGTGGAGATAAAGATGATAGCCTTTAGTCTCAAGAGGCTAGAAGACAGATAGCAGGGACCTTATCTAGTTAATGTAACGAGGATCATGCAAGGGCAGAGCCGGTGGGATGGGTGGGCGCTCTGCTCACATTCCAGGCTTCAGGAACCATGTGAGCAAAGAGGTCAAGGTATGAAAGAAGCAGGCCCCTGGCAAGAGGGAGAGAAAAAAAGGTAAGATGGGACCTGATCCTGGGAGGACCTTGAACATCTCCCTGGAGTGAGTCCATAGTATTTTCAGAAAGTATCAAAGCTCCTTGCATTTTTCTGCTTATTACCCAAGGTGCTGCCAGTGCACTCCTCTGCAACTGCCTACCTAAACACACAAGTGGTCTTGATTCTGGTGTGTTATGAGTGTAGGTTGCCCATGAAGCAAACAGACAAAAGTGTGTAGCACTGAATATTAGACAATAAAAAATAGTTAAATGTGTTTGCCAGGTTCTCAGTCCTTCTCGGTAAGTAAAGCACTTTGTTCCTTCCTTTCCTGGTTTGAAGGTGGTTATCAGGCTAACCATAAGCAGATGTATAGGTGGACGTTTTTTACTGGCCTGCACAATAAATCTGAACGCTAGTGTTTCCGGCACGGGGGAGGGCAGTTCCCTCTTGCCCAGTGAATCATTACCTCAGATACGGTAGTTACAAATGGTCTCATCATATTTTTAATTTGCAAGAAAATTATACTCAAGAGAAAAGTAAATGCAGAAGCTGAAGAGGAAAGCCTTATCCAGAGGCTGTTTACATTCAGCAAGGGAAGACTGTGTGGAAGATAAACTGAGCTGTTCCCAGGGCTCTCAGCCTTCCCCAGCACTGTGGAAAGCATTTTCATTCCTCAGTGCCACAGGCTTCATTTATATCTCCCAAACGTGATTGCCACATCGGCCTGCATCTCTAGGGGGAAGAAAATGACTGTTGCTTTTATCTTTATATTCAAAATTAGCATAATATGCTTAGCCAGCCTGAATGCCAACCAAGGAATGGAGTAGGGGCAGTGCTTCAGTGGGATCTGGGACTTGGAGGACAAGGTCTTGAGATCCTTAGTTGGCCTTGAGGAACCTGCGAGCCTGAGCTGGAGCTGGGCTGCCACTGACCCTGGCAGTGTCTTTGTGCTTGACTTGGTATTAGATTTGGCACTCCCATAACCTTGGTTTATACACCTGGCTCCTGTTCTCTTTCCTTGCCTTTGCAAATGAATAAAAACTCTGGATGAGGGTGCAGTGGAGAGAAGATGCAGAACTGAACCCACATGAATGAGCTGAATCCTACTCTGGATGTGGAACTGGACCACGCTTTCTACCATTATCCAAAGAAAGGGGTTTAGTGAAGCACAGGCACCAAAGGAGCCAGGCCACATCTGGAGGGGGGTTTTCTGACTAGATTTAGTCTGATAAAGGCTGGGTGTGTTGGGTTGGTTCCCCCTGAAGCAGACCCTAAGCTGATGACTCCAGGGCAAGTCATTTGTTTGGAAGCCTCAGGGAACACAGATTCCTGGTCTTACCCGTATCTTCTGACTCATATGCTCTAGCAGAGGAGCCCAGGAGTCAGTGTTTTTCTTTAACACACACTGTGAAGTGCATCTTTATGTCTGGTGAGCTTGGGAGTTTGTGCCCTGGTTGGTAACAAGCCTGCGTGTCCCCTCCCCAAGAAAGGGAGCCTGGGATCATTTAAAATGCCCCGTGTGACCCCAGAGGCAGCTATATCTGAACTGCCCCCCAGTCCCCATGTTTTGGATGCCTCATTTAAAAGTGATTCCCATCACAAATGTTGTTCCCTCAGATCTGCCAGCTGAGGCAATAGTTTCTAAACCTTTAGATTTCCTGGACCAGAATATTTCAAAAAAGTGATCTAGAAAATGACATAGAGCCACCTAATTTTATTTGGCCACAAAAGGACATTTAAAATCAAACATTGAGATGTTTGGAATAAAAATGGTGGGAATCCGTTGATCGTTTTAAGCACAAGAATAGCACCATCAGACTTTTATTTTAGAAAAGGGCACTTGGGAAGGTGCTGCCATTGGTTCTGGAGTTCTCAGATCTGGTTCTCTATTTTATGAAGATCACATGGTTAGTGTGTTAAGCATTTATAACTTCCCCTCTAATTCTCCTTTTCATAACCGATTAGCATACGGATTAAGAACCTTTTGGGAAATCCAAATGTAAATGCAAATGTGAATTTCAGAACTCAAAGTAACTTAAACCACTGTTTCTTAAATTCACACTCAAGTTTTATATTCCTTTCTCATACTTATCCTTCTATTACCCGATTTCCTCCTTGTGGGATATGAGCGTTCTTGGTTATGGTTGATCACTCATAACTTTTTCTATCTGTTTTCTTGATGCATGCTGCCTCTGCCAAAATTCCTCACCTGCGTTGACTTCTACAGCCAGAAACTCTAATCTTAGGTCTAAAGGTAAAGTCCTTGTCTGCTATTTCAAGTTGCTCTTTGAAAGCCTTTCTGTTCTTCACTGTCATCCTCACTGTGAAAATGTGTAAATGATCCATTTCATTTATGTTTTTACCATCACTTTTAACCTTCTCTTTTAAGCAAGATATCTCTGCAATATTTAGATGTTGATCTTCAACATAATCAACAAAGCACTGGAAGATCTTGGTGTATCAAAAAACAGTGTAAACAGTGACAGGCCTTCATCTAGTCAGCCTAGATGTGAACTCTTGAAATAACCTGTCTTGTTCCTGATACTGCCTGATGTTTAGTCAGTAACACTAGAAAGGCTGTGTATCAAATGTACAATTTGTATTTAAAGCTAAAATTAGTGCATTTAAAACATTTCAATATATCTCGTCTCCTGGGTTTGGGTTCAGTGTCTCCTGGAATTCAGAAAGAATTTACGTTTCTTTAAAATAGTAAACAATTTAGAATATTTGCTGAGAAATGATGGAAAAATACGTAAGTAAGAGTTTGGAAGGTCTGGGGTGGTTTCTTAACTGGCAAGTGATGTTGGTCCTCGAGGAAGGGTTAAGTCAGCTAATAATGCCTCTTCGTGGACACGGGATGGGGGTTAACTTAAGCGTGAGCACGTACTTGATGAATGCAGCAAAATTCAGCCACTTTCTTTTTTTTTCTAGCAGTTTAATCTTAATATGGAAGTAGGTAATATTCAAGCGCCAGATGCACCAGATTTACTAGTCTTGAGCATTTGCTCATAGCGTTAACTACCGTTTGTTGAATATCTACTGTGTGCTGGGCACTTGGCTAGTTGTTTTCACATTCAGTCGTTCAGTTTTTGTCTCTCACAATACGTTTATGAGGTTAATGCTAATGTGATACTCTCCAGTTTAGGGACCTGGAAGCCCCCTGCTGGGATGTAAAGCAGGTCGCTCCTCCAAGACATCACATTTGCTCCCAGGAGCAAGACGTTGTGTTTTATTTTCCTTTGCTCAGCTTGGCTTAAGAATTCGCAGCTGTCTAGATTGTCCATTTAGTTGCAAACTGCCAACTTGTAATTTTCTGCCATTCTTTAGAAATGTAAGCAGCTACATGCATGAATTGGAATGATATCAAGTTTCATCATCTAGTTGCATTAATTTTCGTTTATCCCGGAATAAAGTCAGCAGTGATTATGAAAAGAGGTTTAGGTCACATGATTGTATCTAGAAATTGTGCTGTTCCTAGGGACTCAGGAACTATCTGAGACACAGACTGCCGAGGTTGGTCCTTCACTGTGGATCTGACTCCTGGGCATGGCATGAGAAGCACCTTACATGTCTACTCAGTACCTGGTCCTTTGTCACATTATTTCTAATCATGCATTATCTCTAATTTTCACAATGACTTGACAAGGTACGTATTATTATTTCCAGTGTGTTAGTGGAGAAACTCACTGACTGGCCTGTGTTTAATGTGCCTGACTTAGAGTCTGAGCATTTTTTCTAAATTAAGATACATTCCAGATTCTTGTGTAACTGTTTGCCGGCCAGTCCAAAGTGCTTTGAGTCTTTAACTTCTATTTGTGCAGTTTTCCTGGTGTAAAGCACCTTATATGTAGATTATTTGTTATGCAAGTACTCCTGCCAAGATTTATTGATCCATTTAAAAACAAACAAAATACCTTCGCGGTTAAAATTAAACCGTTTGCAGCTCATACTAGCATTTAGATATCTTCCTAGGGGTTGAAGGACATCTTCCAGTAACCACTTGGCCCTATAGTCGATAACTCAATTTTCTGCTTCCTCTGTTTCAAAAAGGAGCTTCAAAATGGAATATATATATATATTCAGATTCAACTAATGATGGCAGATACGTTAAAAAAATAAAACATGGCCAGGCGCGGTGGCTTACACCTGTAATCCCAACACTTTGGGAGGCCGAGGCAGGTGGATTGCTTGAGGACCGGAGTTCAAGATCAGCCTGGACAACGTGGTGAAACCCTGTCTCTACTAAAAATACAGTACTTGGGAGGCTGAGGCCTGAGAATCGCTTGAACCCAGGAGGCAGAGGTTGCAGTGAGCTGAGATCACACCACTGCACTCCAGCCTAGGCAACAGAGCAAGACCCTGTCTCAAAAAAAAAAAACAAACAAAAAAAAAAACTTTGTACACCGTGGAATGTTCTACTTATTATTTCGTGTTACAATATGTGCTGTTTCTTTTGTTTGAATTGCAGATTATCTACTATGAAGCAGGGATTATTCTATGCTCTGTCCTGGGACTGCTGTTTATTATTCTGATGCCTCTGGTGGGGTATTTCTTTTGTATGTGTCGTTGCTGTAACAAATGTGGTGGAGAAATGCACCAGCGACAGAAGGAAAATGGACTCTTCCTGAGGAAGTGCTTTGCAATCTCCCTCTTGGTGATTTGTATAATAATAAGGCAAGTAGAATCTTGGACAACAACTGATTGTGTTTTAGGTTGATGAAGAGTGTCTCATATTTTAATGGTTAAACCATAAGTTTAAAACTAAACAAAATAGCAACAATGAAAAAAAATCCCACAAAACAGAAAAAGGAGAGCACAAGTGCTTGTCTAGAGTGATTCAAAAGGATCTCATTAGCACCAGACATTAGCGTTGTAATGAAGCTGCCTCAACTGAGCTGATGAGCCAGCGTTTTGGTATTTTTTTCCTTTTGAAGGTATCCTGAGAAATCTTGGACTGCAGAAGGGATTTACATTCCAGCACAGCAGACCCCTCTTAATTAGCTCTTTGCAGACAGGCAGCATGTAGAAAGGAGAGATGGATCTGCAAGTTGATTTGCTAGTTGAGTCCAAAGGAATCGTGATGGACAGATGCAGTCCCTGAATTTGGAAATTTGAGAATATTGTAGAATGCAATTGACTTTCTAATAATAAACCCATTTTTCTTATATGTGCTGTTCATCTGCTACCCTCTCTTGAAGTCTGGAACACACTTCATGATTTAGGATGTTTCTGCTGCAGCTTCTGCTGCTTTCAAAAGTTTTTCAGTTGACTGGCAGATCAGAAATACATTGCTTTTAAGATGACGTTTCTTCGAGTCCAAATTAGAATGCTCATCTGAAGAATGTGCACCACAACACATTCTTGGTTATTGTTCCACATTTCCTCATTCATTCCACCACTGTTTCATGAAGCAACAAAAATAAATGTGCCTATGACGTGAAGGCACAGCAAGGTTGGCCAACAGCCTTCTCTTTGTCGATTCCTCCAAACACCACATGTGCTCAGTAGCCGTAAGATTTTTTTCAAGTTTTACCAAGGAAGTAATATTCAGGAATTTTAGCTGAAAACAGTCAGTCCTATGAGTTGGAGTTCCAGCTGCAAACCCAAGAAGGAAAGTCTTTAAGTGCGGCCACCAGCAGGGGTCTGATAAGATGTGTGGCTTAGGGTGACCACTCATTGAAATGCAGTGTACCCATTGGAGAGGACTGGGCAGCTCCGGATTTGTTGGTACCAAACAGTCACCATGACAGATGAAGTGAAAAAAACAGGTTGCAGACCATGTGTAGAACATGGTAACTATGTTAAAAAAAAGAAAAGAAAAAAAAGATGAGGAAGGAGACACAAGCACTTGGTCATATTTGTACAGAGTGGATGGGATGTGAAAGGGTTGACAAGCAACTGGCAACAGTGGTTGCCTCTGGGAAGGAAATTGAGGGTTGTGGAGGGGAAGGAAGGAAAGTCATTTCTTGCTGTAGCTGGGTTTTTGTCTCTTTTGATTATGTACCAGGCTCGGGTATTACCTATTGAATTAACTGAACTAAAACTTGAACAATGACAAAAAAAATATTCACAACAGACAAAGGCCAATGCATTGCCACTTACTCCAGGGCAGTGATTATTTAAGCAAAGACATACTTTTGCTGATAATAGTGGAATAATCGACCGACCTTAACTATATATATGTGTGTAAACAGGATTCAAGTGAATGTGTTAGCTGACTTCATGCACTGTTGGTTAGCCTGAGATTTACTTGTTTTTTCTCCATGACGTTGGGGTGTGGGCATCTCTGTCTGTCAATCTCTCTTTCTCTCTCTCTCTCTCTCTTTCTTTTCTTCTCTTTTCTATTTTCTGTCTCTCCTTGCCTCTCTGTATTTTTCTGTCACTGTCTGTCTCCTTCTCTGTGTCTCCAAAAATCATTTGATCCTTACTGTGTTTTTCATATTTGATCTTGAGAGGCAGTTTGGGATCAGGTCAGTAGCGATCATTGCAGATGTGCCTGTCTGTCTCTCCTTTATATTTGATATACTCTAAGGAATGCACAGACTTTACCTCCTTTTCAGCTACCAGAAGAATCTCAGTTACAGCCCTGAAACCTGTCAAACCCACCAGGGATCCCTGTGTGTTTCCCGTAAGCCTGAAACTTACATGCCGCATTTGTCTGGACACTTGCACAGCGATGTTTACCCACTCCATACACCCTGGACCTCAAAGATGAGATTCAGATGTGAAAGCGTCATCTGAAAATATTGCCCTTCGGGCTTCTTGTTAGAGTGATTACTTACTTAACAAGTTAATAATTTTCACTTGATGTCAATACATAGCCATAATTTCAGGAAAATTCTTGATTGAATGTAGTTATTTATTTACCTGAATAAATGTTTACATGTGTAATAATGGGTTTCCAATATTTTGAGTTTCTTTCCTTTTTTGAGACAGAGTCTCGCTGCTTCACCCAAGCTGGAGTGCAGTGGCGCTATCACGGCTCACTCCAACCTCCGCCTCGTGGGTTCAAGTGATTCTTGTGCCTCAGCCTTCTGGGTAGCCAGGATTTTACAAGCATGCACCACCAGGCCTGGCAAATTTTTGTATTTTCAGTAGAGATGGGGTTTCACCATGTTGGCCAGGCTGGTCTCAAACTCTGGCCTCAAGTGATCTGCCTGCCTAGACCTCCCAAAGTGCTAAGATTACAGGCATGAGCCACCGCGCCTAGCCACTACATTGGGTTTCTTTTTTAAAATTGAACTTCCATTTGCATTACATATAATTTTTTGTTACGCATGTTATAGTTCACTCTCAGCTGACTTAGTTATTTACATTATGTTGAAAATGCCAAAATGTATCAACAGTAAATCTACAAAGTAAAAAATAAACTTGGCTTCCATTTATGTATAAAATGAAAGCTACCATTTTGTTAATTCTTCAGAATTCAGACCTATCAAATCAATATATGTTTTTTTCTAAGTATATTTTAATTTAGAAAATTCTTTTAAAAAATGCATGCTGTGATTCTATACCCTCCTACACACTCAGTTAAAACCATTTTTTTCCCACCCAAGTAAAACATTAATGTGAAAATTTTAATTTCAGATTTCAATATAATTAAACCAAAATTGATCAACTGTTTGAGTTTGTGACAAAACTAAAACTAATTTGATTTCACGTAGCACATTGAATTTATATATAAATTATAAATAGGCTTAAATGAGAGTAGTATGTGAATTTTTTTTCTCACTTTAAATTCTGATGAGAATTTAAGCTTCTTTGCCTTGAACTTTTTGATTTACGGTAACTATTTTGATGGCTTCCTTTTGAAACCCCCACTGGTTTGCAAATACCTTAAACATGAGTTGCATAATACCTACATATTGTTTGCAAGTAATCCAAGCTAGCCAGGAGGATTAAAGACCTGGGGAAAGTTAAGATTTCTACATTATGAGCAGCTAGACAGGAGAAGAAAGAATGTCAACAAAATCAGAAGATTAGATTAAAATAAGAAGGAAAAGAATGTCAACAAAATTGGAAGGCAGAAAGGGAAAGAAAGTTCAATTATGTACCCTAGAACTTAAAGTATAATTTAAAAAAAAGGAGGGGGAAAGAAAGGAAGTGGAGGAAAAGATAGGAGAGTGGACTCTCTCTTGTTTAATGCAGGGCCTCTAGCTGACATTGGCTTCAGTGGAGATTGGACACTACTGAGAAATAATCTTTGCATATGATTTTTAAAAAATTCTTTCAGAAACCCAGAGCAGTCCACCTGCCTTTTATTGGACTCTGTCATTTTTGTGGCTCAAAATGTTACAATTAAACGCAGTTGGTTTTCAAGTTAGTTTTGAGCATCCTTTTTTATTTTGAAAAATGTAAATCTTTTCTTTAGGGGGTGAAGGGAAGACATAGGTGTTAAGGAGAAAGATTCCCTAGCAGATGTGCAATCTACGTGGGCATGTTCTTTCTCTGAGCATTCCCAGAGGCAGCTGTGGAATGTGAGAATTCCGTAGACACTGACATATGTTTATGCAGTCTGTTTGACCATCAGCACAAGATCGAATTTCCACCTCTCACTGTAGACTGTTAAGCAGATGTGTCTTACTCCAGAAAGAGCCAAGTTTCTTCTCCTTCCTTTCTCTTTGCTTGTCACCACTGCATTTCTCATAAAGGTTATGGAAGAAAAAAAACAACCATGGCTTGACTTCCTCTGTATGTTTTTAAGTTTCTGAGTATGATAAGCCAACTTTGCTAAGAATTCCCATGGTGAATTGAATTCCAGTCATTTTCAGGAAGCTGGCTATTTTCAAAGTTCATTTTATACTGGGATGTGATTGTTAATTCCTGACTGGGAGGCTACAAGGTTGTAGAAAAGAGATTGAGCTAGATACAGCAGTCCTGAAAATCGTGAAACTTTCTTCATGTGAATGACCTCTGGTTACTTACAGTTTAAATGTAATTTTTTTTTTTTTTTAATAAGAGATCAGTTATAGACTGAAAGCATTTATTTGGCTTTCTTTGGCTAATTTTATTAAATCAGTAGAAATTGGTAGGAACAATAAAGTTACAAGTTTCAAAGTAAAGGTTTAAAAGTAAGGCTTAGCCTTACTCTATAAAAAGCTTATTTACTTGTAAGTGTATATGTGAGAAAATTAGTTTTTCCATAATAAAATATAGAAGATGTAAGGCTATAAAAATAAAAATTCCTATCTTCTGCTAAAAATTCCAAGAGATTTTATTGTACTGCTTAAAAGCATATGTTTTTGGTTGTTTAAAGGCATTTATGTCAAATGCCAGAGAACTGATATTCACTGAAATATTTCCTTTATGTGTTAGGTAAATGTCTCTTAGTATCCTTATATTCTAATAATTGACTGCTGATTGTTCAAATAAAAATATTTATTCACATACCTTTTTTTGCTCAAAAAATACATTGAACAACAGGGAGTGTCTAAATCAATACCTCAAAGCATAATTTCTTTATTCTCTATTTGTGTTTGAACAGAAGGTTTAAATTTGAGATTGCAAATGGAGACCATCAGTTGGTCTGCATAGTATTTAAAATTTTTTTTGTTAGTTGCTAATGTTTAAAAATTGGGAGATCTCACATCAGAATCCAGATTCCCAGATTTTTGTGGAAAATGGGAAGATATGGGAATATTTATCTGCCACCATGGTGGCGCTTTTGGCACCTACAGATTAGCTGCTCTTCCAGCCCATTTTTGATCTCCCAGCTTCCAGGACCCCATGCTACCCAATTTTTCCTTAATGCTTTCTGCCTGCTTACATAGGCATTAGAACTTAAATACAAAATTTACTTTGTGCATTAGTTTGAAAATCAGCCTTGAAAATCACTAACTTCTACTCTATAATTATGCTTAGTACGGTTTTTTTTCCTTTTTCTCTTTATTAATGGGGTCTTGCTATATTGCCCATGCTGGACTTGGAACTCCTGGGCTCAAGTGATTATCCCATCTCAGTGTCCCAAGTAGCTAGGGCTATAGGCGTGCGCCACCACACCCAGCTTAGTACGGCTTTTTACAAAAATTATCAGTGCTTTAATTTTAATTAGATCTATTATTGATTAGTAGAAATGTAGGTCTAAAATACGTAGCATTGAAATCCAGTGTTGTATTGAAATGTTGTATTGCAATTCGTTTCATTGACTGATGATCTTGTGAGTAAGGACATTTATTCAATAAAGGCACAAAGACAGTTTCTGACTCACACTTCAGACATATGGCCAGTCTTCTAAATAGACCAAATGAAACCAAAGTTCGACCCCTAAACTCACCTTCATGGAGCACCCAGTGTGGACAAGACTGCATTATACAAAGTTAACAAAGAATTCGTTTCCACCTTTTTTTAAGGAAAATTAAACATAGATAAGAATAAAGACAAATTAGAGTGTGAAGTGAGACATACCCCATCAGAATTAAAGGGAGAGCCTCTGGGAGTTCAAGGAGGTTCTTCTCCCTTCTGGAGATGAGTGGAGGGGTCAGTGTGAGTCAAGCGAAAGTGGACTTGGACTGGTTCTTTTTACCAAGTTCACTTTGACTTCTTATATCTGGAATCTGATGAGTGAATAAAATAATTTGGACATGCTGGGAAGAGAGAGCAAGGATCCCCACTGTGAACCTCAGGTATGTTCAGATGGTGATCCTGACTCATCATGGTCTAGAATGTTGTGAATTTGGCATGGTAGCAAGCTCCAGGTGCATTGCTATGACTCAGCTTTTGTGTGTGTGTGTGTGTGTGTGTGTGTTTCTTCTTCACAAAACTCCAAAATCATTATTTTGAGTCATTTGACCTCTTTTGGCATGAGTGCCTAAGTTAATGACTCTTATTGCTATGGTGCATTGGCTCCTAAAATACCAATGCAAATTTAGGACAAATTATAAGGCAGTCATTCCAAATGAGACAGAATATTGTTAACATTTATTTTATAAGTTTACCATCGGAATTAAACCAAACTTAAAAATCTTAGAGAACGTGTACATCCAGTACTGCTCTCCTTTACAGCTTGAGAAGCACTTATCTAATCTGAGTTAGATTGGATCTAATTTATCTAATTACACCTAAAGATCTAAACTGACCTTTTCAGTTTGGAGGTACCAACTGAAGTCCACAGAAAGAAAGTTATTTTCTCTGGCTTGTACAGTACAGTGGTGGCAGGACAGGACCCAGAACCCAAATCTGGTGTCCCTAGTCTAGTACTCACTACACTGCAACTTGTTAACCATAAGAAACATTCCTCAACGTTGTATTATATAGACTTTTTTGGAGCACTGTGGGAAACCTAATGGACATATGTTATACTGCTATGGAAAAGTATGTTTTTTTGTTTTTTTTTTTTGAGACGGAGTCTCACTCTGTCGCCCAGGCTGCAGTGCAGTGACGGGATCGCAGCTCACTGCAAGCTCTGCCTCCCGGGTTCACGCGATTCTCCTGTCTCAGCCTCCCGAGTAGCTGGGACTACAGGCGCCCGCCACCTCGCCCGGCTAGTTTTTTGTATTTTTTAGTAGAGACGGGATTCACCGTGTAGGCCAGGATGGTCTCGATCTCCTGACCTCGTGATCCACCCGTCTCGGCCTCCCAAAGTGCTGGGATTACAGGCTTGAGCCACCGTGCCCGGCCGGAAAAGTATGTTTTGAAACCAGTAATGAAACAATGCTCCTTGGAATGTATTTATACTATAAGTGGGGTGAATAACTGTCCCCATTTACCCAGGATGGAGAAGTTTCCTGGGGACATGGGATTTTAGGTGCCAAAAATGAGATGTTTAGTCATCCTACCCGTAATTATACGCACATATAAAGCCTCAAGACATTGCTTTTGCTGAAGAGGCAATGTATCGATTTTCTCCATCTGATATGTTTTTAAAGTTTGCCTATTATTTGCAAAACTTACTTCTAAAACCATGTCTACATCTTCCACTGGATGATTACAAACTAACAAGTTTGTTACTTGCTTCTGCAGGTAAAATAATTCACCTATGTTTATGTAATTCCTTACTGCCATCTAGTGGCCAGATTCAACAGAACCTTGGCAATTAGCACCTTCTATTTTAACTATATATTCAAAGGCTTTGCCACAAAAACAGGCCAATTGGTCAAATTATTTTAAGTCAAAGGATTATTAGTAACTAGTCAACAGTAAGAGCCCTTAAAAATTATTACATTAGACATTTTAGATGGCTTGAAAAAAGACGTTTTGGTTTTTTTTCACATAGAGAAGACTTTCCTGTAAGATGCCTTTCATAGGGCGTTTTTGAAGCTTTTTTTGAAGTATATTTCACATGGAGGAAAGTGTCCTTTTCACAAGTACATATGCATAAGTGTCCATGAAGTGAATCCACCCATGAACAGGGTACTCTGCCATTCCACCCCTGCTCTGGGCATAACCACTGACTTCTAGCACCACCGTTTCACTTGTTTTGCATTTTCCATAGATGAAATAATACATAGGTGCTCCGTTGCATGTGGTTTCTCACATAGCATTTTAATGCTAAAGTAACTCATGTTTCTTTCCAACCTGGACAATACAGGCACTAACAGACAATTAGAGAAACAAAAACCTTAGAAGCTCCAAGTACTCTTATCATTTTGATGTTTTTTTCTATAGCCTTCTTTGGGGGGTCAGGTAGCAGAATGTGTGTGTGTGTGTGTGTTCACGTGCGTGCATATGTTCACACAGGAGGGTGTGTACACACATTCACATGAGGACAGGAATGGGACTGGATCATGCATGCTGCCTTATAACCTTTTCCCAACTATTTCCTCCACAATTTGTTGTGAACATTGTTCCATTGATGAGAGTCATTTTGAACAGAATGGAGATTTGCCTCCTCTGAGAGAACTGAGTCCTATTTTGTAGCCCCTACGTGTGTGGTGGTTTGACTGTGGGATGGCGGTGGGAAGGCTGTGGCAGGAGAGGGAGCTGGAGAGGAAAGGCCAATCCTTCTGCGGGCTCCTCGCTGACTCCTGCTCTGCTGCCTGGACCTGGACAAAGAACCATGGACCATGCAGTAAATGCTCTTCCTTCTCTCTGCCTTTTCCTGCAGCATTGGCATCTTCTGTGGTTTTGTGGCAAATCACCAGGTAAGAACCCGGATCAAAAGGAGTCGGAAACTGGCAGACAGCAATTTCAAGGACTTGCGAACTCTCTTGAATGAAACTCCAGAGGTAAAGACCATCATGTCTATGTACTGCGATGCTTTATAATTTTGGCTTTTTGGAGTTCCTGTGTATATTTGGAATCTCATTCGAACCTTCTAGAAACACAGTGAATCAGCGTAGACTGGTGTTATCTGTTAATGTCCTGGATGAATAAATAAAACCCCAGAAAGTGATTTTCAAAAGAGTACAAAAGCCGAATTTCAGAATTGGTATTTTAATTTTATTAATAGCTTAAATTACAGTATGTATTATAAAAGGACTTAACACTTCTAAGGCTCTTATGATTTTTTTTAAAAAGAAAAGTTTTGAGACCCTATTATCCTTTCTTTTTGGCTATATAGTTAACTTTCCATCACTTGCACAAAGTTACTCTTGTAATGAAACCATCCAGCTTTATAAACATCCATTTACTGATGTCTGCATAGGTATGTCAAATTCCTTGGGAAGGACATGCACACATACTCACGGACACACAAATTGTCTTTAGAGAAGGCCAATGGGATGGTTGAAGGGTGGGGATGGGATGGGAGAGGAGGTTCCCTTTCTTCTGTACTCCAGAAGCATGTTGACGAATTACATCTTCAGAACATCGTTTTAAAAAGTGTCTCAGCATGAAGCAGCCTAAATGTGTGGTGCTCATGGGTTCCAACTTGTCAGAGAATAGAAAAGTCTCTAAGAACTTGCTGGTTACCTCAAAATGCTCTGATTCAGGAAAACTTTTGTGTATTAAATCTCTTTTTGTCCTTTTATTGCCTTTGGACCTTAGAAGGGAAGGTTTCACAGAATGTTCTTTTTCAGCAAATCAAATATATATTGGCCCAGTACAACACTACCAAGGACAAGGCGTTCTCAGATCTGAACAGTGAGTACAATTTAAAGTTGCTTCACATTTTTTTGGTTTCTTTGTTTTGACTCATCTCCCATAAAACACGGACTAAGAAATGACATACGTGAAAGTTGGGGGAAAACAGAAAGAGGATTCCCTAGCCTTATTGCCGACGTGTCATTTGTTACTCAGCGATTAGAATCTAGTCCTCATCGAAGGCATCTGTTTCACGGGCAGCAGGAAGAATGTCACAGGCAAAATGAAGACTGTTTCTTCATTTTACACTTAGTGGAAAGCTTTAGCATTCTTGTAGTCACAAGCGCTCATTCTCCATTTCCTTCATGAGGGAAAGATTGTTGTCCTGCCAGGTGCCCTCTACAGACACAGCCGGCTCCTCAGAGCAACCAGTGGCTTCAGAAATGGCTGGATGGAGAGGGCTCAACCCTGCATGCCAAGGTTTAGCTTAGTGCTTCTCAACTGGGGGGTGACGTTTGGCACATTTGGTGACATCTGGAGACATTTTCGGTTGTCACAATGAGGTAAAGGTGGGGTGAAGCCAGGGATGCCTCTAAGCATCCCATAATGCTCATGACAGCTCCCACCAGAGTGCAGTCTGGGTTCGAACTCTAGTCTAGTCAAAGAGATTAGATACAGAGGGAGTTACACACAGGTCAAGATGATAACACCATGTTCCTGGTGTAAGTAAATACCGGGTCTGTGAGTCGTAGTGATTAATTTTTCACTGGGGAACAGTTGGTGTGGAGACTCTGAAGAGAAATCTCCGTACACGAGTCCACCCCTAGACAGGGTCCACGATGCAAATGAGTTTTGCAGCAGGAGAGGCTGAGGCAGTGTGGAGAGAATGAGGGTGGGGTGGAGAGATGAGCAGAGGCCACCCTCACCATCCCTGTGCTTATTTGCATGTAGGTATCAATTCAGTGCTAGGAGGCGGAATTCTTGACCGACTGAGGCCCAACATCATCCCTGTTCTTGATGAGATTAAGTCCATGGCAACAGGTAAGCAGCAGGCAAAAATGACCAAAGAAAGTTCCATCCAGGAGTCCCTGGGCTTGGCAGACTCGCTCACTCTTTTCTTGTTCCCTGAGAGCTGGCTTGGGGAGAGCCACCGTCCGTGGCCATGCAGACAGTTCAGGTCAAGACACTGTGTTGCAATAGCTTGGTTGTGCTCTTTATTAAAGCTTGTGCCAAAGGGGTTGCCATTTCAGATGATAGGGGCAGAATTTGTTAGGGGCCCACCACCTGTTTTTGTAAACACAGTTTTATTGGAACACAGCCATTCGCATTTGTTTAGATATCATCTGTGGCCGTTTTCACGCTCTCATGGCAGAGCTGAGTCATTGGAAGAGACATAGGGTAACCCACGAAGCCTAAAATATTTACCATCTATCTGGCCATTTATAGAAAAAGTTTGTTGACCCTGATACAGAAGATGAGGAACCTATAGACATTTAGGTCATCTGAGGGAAATTGATTCATTTTTCCTTCCTGAAAGTGAAACTTACAAGGAAGGAATATACATATATGTCTTAAGCCTCCATGGTCAATGATGTAAGTGGATAAACTGCACGCTGCACTGTAATGAAAAAAGACCTCCCAGGCCCTTCCAAATGTTGAGAAAAATGTCCTTGCAAGGTACTTGTTGGAGACGACAATTACATCTATGTAAAACACTCATTTTGCCAATATGAATTTTGCTTTCATGAGCTAGCATCCCTGAGAATGTAGTCCATAAAGAAGATAATTGTGTAGAAATTGGAAAAGTATTCCCGTTCCTTTTGGCATGCCTTATAGTTCAACAACTGAGATGAATGCGTGGAAACAGGAGGATGTGCAGAACAGGCCAGGAATTGTTAAGATGAGCCCTAACTAGTTGAAAGGCCTTTCCTTCCCTTTCTCCTTGACCCTGCAAAGCGTCCAGCCAACAACAACATTCTCAACATCGACAATAACATCACAAACAACATCCTCTGTTGTTGACGCCTTAGATTTCTCTAGACATCTGTTCTCTTCATCACCAAGCATTTTCTTTCCAAGCAAGGAAACGGAGACCCAGAGAATGGATATGACCTCAGAGACCATTGCCTCCTGCCTTCCTGTCCTGGCTTTTTCCGCATGGCTTCTCCATTCCTTCTTTCTTTCCTTCCACCCTCCCTCCCTTTTTTTCTTTCCCTCCTTCCCTTCTTCCCTCCTTCCTTCCTTTCTCCTTCTCTCCTCCCCTACTCCTTTCTTCCTTGCACACCTGGCCACTGTCCATCATTCCAGTCTTATTTCCATTTTGGGACACTCATCTCGGATGTCCCTTCCTCTTCTCGTAAGAACATCAGTTCTGTTGGATTAGGGACCCATCCTTATGACCTTATTTAACCTTAGTTACCCACCTAAAGGTCACATCAGTAGTTAGGGCTTCAACATATGAATCTGGGGGAGACATATTAGTCCATAGCTATTGGTTAGCTGCGAAGTGGTGGAGTTGGGATTCAGACCCTGTTCTAGCAAGAGCCCGTGTTACCTGGACCACCCTAGATGGGACTTAGTACCTTGAAAAGTATTAAGATGGAGGGTGCTGTGGTGATATCCACAAGGAGGCAACACGTGCACCTCTGGAGGGAGAATTGGAAATCTGGGATTCCAGTGCTCACATGGCCACAGATGATGCCAGGCATCCTGCAGCCTGGATCCCTCGTGCATCAGTGCGTTTGCAATATTGAACAAGATCTTTTTGTTTTCCAAAAGCTTCAAAGTATTTTATGTCTATAACATACTAACTGGGTTGTAACTCTGGGAGTCATTCCAGGCCCACGAAGATCACATATATTATGTGACTGCAATGTTGAAGAGATCGCATATATTATGTTTGCAATATTGAAGAGATCCAAGGTCTCTTCCAGCCCCAAATTAAGTAATGGTGAAGGCTGGGCAAAAGTATATGAATGATGCACTGTGGTTGATGCGTTGGAGTAGTTGTTACTTTTTGCCCAATGTTCTTGCAATTTTTCGTAACTGAATTATAGTAGTTTTTAGGTAAAAGATGATTCAAAGATTCTCTTTTTCTCTTCAGTGCCTCATGTGTTACTATTAAAGTTCTTTTTTTTGTTTGTTTGTTTATTTGCTAAAAATGCTTTGCAGCCCTATGTGTTTAGTGGGTTTTGGAGAGAACAGAAACATGCCATTGTTTTGGTGTACAAATCATGTTTGGACTGCAGATCAGGACCTATAAAGGAAATATACTATGGGCTGGTAAAATGGTAATTCACTAAAATTGAGAACCTCAGATAGCTTTTCCACTTACTTCAGATACATAATATATATGATGATGGTGGGCCTGGACTGACTCCCAGAGTTACAACCCAGTTAATAGTTTATAGACATAAAACACTTTGAAGCTTTTGGAAAACATGTATTTATCACTTCTGAGTCCTCCCTGTGACATGACAGAATATTATCCATAGCCTAGAATGGCTATGAACAGTGCTTAATACACATTTCCTGGGCCATGCTTTTATTTTGTCACCTGTCATTCTCCGTTGTTGTTGTTGTTGTTGTTATGAACAGTGCTTAATACACATTTCCTGGGCCATGCTTTTATTTTGTCACCTGTCATTCTCCGTTGTTTTTGTTGTTGTTGTTGGTGGTGGTAGTGGTGGTGGTTCTTGCCTTAAGATAATTTATCTTGAAGTCAAAGTGAAAAGGACTGTGAGGAGTAAACCATGGAACATTAAAATGTGAAGTGTGTTTTAGCCTGCTCTTTTGTGTTCTTCTGTGTATTTCTGGTGTATTTCGGTGTATTTCTGTGTATTTCTGGGGTACTTCTGTGTATTTCGGGTTGCAGCTGAGTTCTTTTTTGTTTTGCTGTGGTTAATATTTATTGAGCTTCTACTATGAGCCAGATACCAGGCTTCATGCTTCACCGACAATACTGGATGATAGGTGGGAGAGATGAAAAACTGATACCCAGGGTGCTCTTTGATAGACCTAAATATTATTATAATCTTAAATATTGTTAAGCTATGATTAGACTGAAATTCAAGAGAAAATACTATTTGAAGCAGAGTTTAAGATTTTCTATTCAGGTAAAGTGACAGAAATTTGAGACCAAGGAAGATACAGTTCAATTCTGGAAGCCTCCCCAGGTCTCTGGGTACTAGGTTGCAGTATCTAACCAGACCTAGTTAGCATGGGGGAGACCATCTCCTAAGAGCTCAGCCCCACAAGCTATTAGGGCACAGCCTGGAATCAAATTCTTCTAGTAACCAGGAGGTGACCCAACCCACTCCCTAATTTATAGATGAGACTGAGGTCCTGAGAAGTGAGAGTTTGCCAGATGTGCTGTAGCAGGATAGAAGCAGAACTGGAATGCAACCTCAGGTTACTTTTGGCTAGACTCAACATGAAAACATTTTTAAAATGTGTGTGTGTGTGTTTAGCACTCAAGTATTATCTGTTATGTGGCTGCCAGGAAAGGATGTGGAAGCCAGTTTTTAAGGGCATTCATACTTTTCCTTGAAACACCCAACTGCGGCTTGATCCTCAACCATCTGTTCCGTGAGCCACAGAGCAAAGACCTGACCAAGAAGATTTATTTGCTTAGAAGAAGAGCAATGCCCTCTAATTTAAATTTCACATCTTGTACTGCTGTGGCTTTAAGCCACTATAGAAAAAAGTTGTAATTCCCTACCTTCCTAGTCATGTATAGGTAGCTCCACCATCCAGATAAATCATGATAGCAAACAATTAATCTGGATTTCCTAGTACAGATGCCCCTCCACATACACGATGGGGGTCACATCCCAATAAACCATGGTGAAGAGAAAACATTGTAAGCTGAAAATGCTTTTAATACACTGTAGAATATGCATTGTTTGCCCTCTTGATTGCATGGCTGACTGGCAGCTGTGGTTCGCTGCTGCAAGAGAGTATCCTACCACATATCACTAGCCTGGGAAAGTTCAAAATTCAAAATTCGAAGTACGATTTTAACTGAATGCATACAGCTTTCCACTATCACAAAATTGAGAAATCATAAATTGAACTATTGTTAGTTGGGTACTCTCTGTACAAGAATGTGTCCTAGGGGGTGGGGCTTCCGAAATTAAACAGATAGACCACTGCCTTTGAGGCATTTTCATCTGACTGATCTAACCCCCCTGTTGCATGATGAACGTGGTGGTGTTTCTGTACTTGAAGACGAGGAAGTTGGCTCAGAGTGGTTCAGGAGTCTATTTTCAGTCACACAGCACATAGCAAAGCTGAGATCCATGCCTAGACTGGCCTCAATCTAAAACCGTGCTCTTAACTACTGTGCTAGTTTTGATTCCAACTCTTAGAATAATTAGAGCTAAAATACATCTGGATGTAATCCATTTTGATGTGCATTTAAACTGCTAGGATTGACTTGTTTGGACTGACCTCTTCGAGGCTGGGTGGTGATGACTTTGCTGACCACTGCTGGCCGGTTAATGCCGCATCGAGGTGTCCCCATCACGCTCCTGGGTTGGTGCTTGTCCCCCTGCTTCTTGTTGGAAAGAGACCCTAAGCGGGAGAGCAGAGCTGGGTGGAGCAGCTGTTAGAGCAGCCTGGCGATGCTCCTGTATTCCCCTCAGCCTGTCCCTTGCACTGTGTCCCTCTCACTGCCATCTAAAGTCATTTACCAGTCCATCCCACGTCCGTTTAGACACACTTTTGTAGATGAGGAAGGACTTGGCGTGTCTGTTCTGAAGTGGGCTGTGTTTCTACAGCAATCAAAGAGACCAAAGAGGCATTGGAGAACATGAACAGCACCTTGAAGAGCTTGCACCAGCAAAGCACACAGCTTAGCAGCAGTCTGACCAGCGTGAAAACTAGCCTGCGGGCATCTCTCAATGACCCTCTGTGCTCAGTGCGTCCATCAAGTGAAACCTGCAACAGCATCAGATTGTCTCTAAGCCAGCTGAATAGCAACCCTGAACTGAGGCAGGTGAGCAGGCATGAGTTTGCCATGGTCAAGGGCTGCATGCTGGGGACTGCCAGGCAGGGCTAAGCGAGGGTGATCTATCCAGTGCACGGTGGCCTGACTTGGAGAACGGTCAGCCCCTGGCCTCTGTCACCCTTCTTGAGTCATTTGATCACCATATTGGAATGACCACAGCAGGAACAAAGGAGTAAAAGGGAACCACTATGTGGGAGTTCTCTGCCCCTGAATGAAACACATCAGAATTAATTCAGCTTTACAAGGAGAAAAGGAAACAATATATTCATGTAGACCTTTAAGAGTTAAAAAATATTTTAAATGATGTGCTTAGTCTATTAACTGCGTATGCTGAAATAGAAGAAAAATCTCCCATTTTCCCAAAGAAAAGATTTTTTAAAAAGAATTTGGAACAACTTGGATTATATAAAGTTCTGAGATGTAGGTAAAATGGCCACGTCTATTAATGATGTCTAACTTATTTGGTTAGATACACATCTCACTTTTTTTTTTTTTTTTGAGATGGAGTCTCACTGTGTTGCCCAGGCTGGAGTACAGTGGCACCATCTCAGCTCACTGCAACTTCCAACCTCTCGGGTTCAGGTGATTCTCTTGCCTCGGCCTCCCGAGCAGCTGAGATTACAGGCACCCGCCACCACGCCTGGCTAATTTTCGTATTTTTAGTAGAGATGGGGTTACACTGTGTTGGCCAGGCTGGTCTCAAACTCCTGATCTCAAGTGATCTGTCTGCTTCAGCCTCCCAAAGTGCTGGGATTACAGGCATGAGCCACCATGCCCGGACACCTCACATTTTATATAAAATAACATTTTGGTATAGATACACTTTTTCTCACTCTTACATTTCATTCCATTGTTTTTCAAACATTTCACCTGCAACATCTCTGTCTGGATATCACTATAATTGTTTTTGATTGAACAGTTTTTTAGAGCTTAGTTGCATCTGAGTTGTTTGAGATAGATCCTTTTTGGGGGGCACTTTTTATTTTTAATGTTGTATCAAACATGTGGAAAACCTGCAAGATGAATGCACGGATTCCTGTTCACACACCCTTTGTCCACATTCTTCAAGGGTCACCATTTTGCACCATGTGCTTTATCGTATTTTATCAGTTTATCTCTCTGTTCATATCATTTAATATATGCATTCATAAAATAATATGCATTTTTTTCTCAAAAGGTAAGTTGGGGATAAGTTATAGACATCATGCCTTTTTACCTCTAAATATTTTATTGTACTTCATAACTTTACATAATCATTATATAATGATCAAAATTAGGATAACATTGACCCGACACTACCATTTAATCCACAGTGTCCATTCAAATGTTGATCTTTCCAAAAATGCATTTTATAACTATCTTCTCTTTTTCCAGTCCCGGGTCCAGGCCAGGATTACACATTGTCATTTATTGTCATGTCTCTTTCATTCCTGTTGATCTGGAACAGTTTCTAAGTGTGTCTTTTCTTTTGTGACACAGACATTTTTGAACAGGCCATTTACTTTGTAGAATGGTCTTCAGTTTAGGGTTGTCTGATGTTTTCTTGGGATTAAAGTTACTCATATTTGCCAGGGAAATATCACAGTAGTGATATTATGTTCTTGGAGATCATGTGAGAGGCATATGATGTTTGTCCCTGTGTTGGTAAGAGCCAGAGCACTTCAAATCCATGTATAATGCTGTAAGTGGAAAAACTATTCCAGATTACTCACTAATAATAACCACTGACTACATTGCTTTTAAACATGACTTTAAAAAGGTTGTTTACAATTTTATTGAACAATGTTTAGTATTTGAAATTGTGAAGTCATATGTATTACATTTGTGTTAAATTTCTTTGCCTCATTTTTTTAGCTGATTACAGCAAGAGACCTCCAGACATCAAAAAAATTAGTGCTTGTCAAGGAGGGTCTGAGCTGTGTTTTTCCCAAATAAAGCTCTATTGTTCAAAAGAAACTGAGATTGTACCCTATAGTATAGCCGCTTTGGGACTTGGATATACAATGACTTCTTTCTTTATGAGGAATCGTTTTGAAGGTAACAGCCTCGTCTTATATTTCGTTTTATAAATTTTCAGCTTCCACCTGTGGATGCAGAACTTGACAAAGTTAATAATGTTCTTAGGACAGATTTGGATGGCCTGGTCCAACAGGTATGTTTTTTGGAAAAAATACAATCGCTGATTTTATATAATTTTAAAGGGTGGACTAGTACGTAAGAAAGTGGGAAACAGCAAAACAGTGAAATTCCAGAGAAGGGTTACCAAGAAGGGTGATAGCTATTACCTTCCAGGCAATCGTGTTCGCCATTCCAGCTCCCAGGATTTTTGTTAAGCACCTGTGATGTGTGAAGCGGCATGCTAAGACCATGAGAGATCAAGAAGAACATGACCTCTGCTTTCCTAGGCCTCAGAATTTAGTGGGTGTAATGCTGAACCCCACACTGATTCTAATACAGAATGCTGTCCCCCCTCTGCCAGTGAGTCAGCTATACTGGTTTCCTTTTGTTCTTTCCCACCTTCATGCATTTGCACACGCTCTTCCCTCTGCTTGGCGCTCTCTTCTTTTCCTCCCTCCTAGTAGCCTTGCTACTTAGTTATTTTATTTATCTATCTATCTATCTATCTATCTATCTATCTATCTATCTATTTATTTATTTTTTGAGATGGAATCCCCCTCTGTCGCCCAGGATGGAGTACAGTGGTGTGATCTGGGCTCACCGCAACCTGTGCCTCCCAGGTTCAAGCGATTCTCCTGCCTCAACCTCTTGAGTAGCTGGGATTACAGCTGTGTGCCACCATGCCTGCCTGAGTTTTATATTTTTAGTAGAGACAAGGTTTCACCATGTTGGACAGTTGGCCTCAAACTCCTGACCTCAAGTGATCTGCCCCCGTCCTTGGCCTTCCAAAGTGCTGGGATTACAGGCATGAGCCACTGCACCCGGCCACTACTTAGTTTTTTAAGCTTCATATATCACCTTCTTTTTTTCTTTTTGACATGGAGTCTTGCACTGTTGCCCAGGCTGGAGTGCAGTGGCATGATCTCAGCTCACTGTAACCTCTGCCTCCCAGGTTCAAGCAATTTTCATGCCTCAGCATCCCAAGTAGCTGGGATTACAGGCACGTGCCACCACACCCAGCTAATTTTTGTATTTTTAGTAGATTTTGTATTTTAGTAGGGGTTTCGCCATGTTGGCCAGGCTGGTCTTGAACTCCTGACCTCAGGTGATCCACCCACCTCCGGCCTCCCAAAGTGCTGGGATTACAGGTGTGAGCCATCATGCCCAGTCCATATATCACCTTCTTAACAGGCCTTTCCTGGGCTTCTTGACTAGGTCAAACGCTTTTTAATACATTCTTGCAGCATTGCAAATATTTTCTGTTAATTTCCTCATAACTGTAGTGATTTCTTTAATGTCTCCCTTCCCACCACTGGACTGTAAACCCCCAAAAAGGCAGGGACAGCATTGGTCTGGAATTCCCTGATTTCCCCAGTAGCTTACGAAATGTTGCTGTTTATTCAACCAATAGATACTGAAAATGCAATAAATATTTCTTTTTAGATTATGGTTCAGCAGAGTGCCTGGGCCTATGGGAAAATGAGAGGATAGTTTTATTCTTGACTCTGTCTTTTAGCATGGATGTAAAAACATCTCAAATCTCAACCCATTTATGCTTAGTGTTCCATTATTGGAACGCTAAGCTCGTGGGAGTTATTTATATCCTACTGCCAAATGTCATCACCAGGTTCTGATTTTTCACAAAAAATATTTGCAACCTTCAGCGTAAGTGGGTTAAACACTTGCCTACATATGTTTACTAGACACTTACTGACAAAGTAAGTGGCCCTTAAACAAGTTATTCAGAATTTCTTGGTCTTTGCACTCTGGTGTTACTTCATTTCTTAAAGAAGGCATTGAACCGGGAGATCTGTAAGACACTTTCCAGCTGTGAAATCCCCCATGGCATCTGCAAGTCCAGACACAGACGAATGTCAAAGAGTCAGGCACACAGAAAACCAACACAAGCACTGGCGTGCTCACTAGCTTAGTCTCCTTGGAGGAAACAGAAGTCATGATGTTCATTTTGTAACATCTGATGTAGCTAGGCTAAGGTGGAAACTGGCTGGCACCATCAATCTTATGAAGGTTGAAAGTGCTGTACTTTTCCCTGGCAGACAGCTAAGTACACCAGCAGACGGTGAAGAAACACTCACCAAACCCCTTCCAGAGGAAAGGCTGGACGTTTAGTTGAATTATTTGGAAATAATGATATTTCCCTGTCATGGGGGTTTAGCCCCAAAGCCCTGTCACTTGGCACGGTTGTTTTTTCTTTTTGTTCTACCCTCACCACAGTTGTATCCTCTGTAAGCCATGCTTTGGGAGATATATATAAAATTTTTTTTTTTTCAGTTACACTATATTTCTAATTTTATTTTTAATTAGAAAGTAAGATTCCGTTTTTAGAAATTTACCTTCTGTCTGCACATGGGATACTGTACCGATCAGGGTCTCTTAACCTCAGCACTGCTGACACCGTGCACGGCTCTTCGCGGTGGGAGCTCTCCTGTGCATGGTAGGGTATTTATTAGCATCCTTGGCCTCTCCCCCCACAATCCCAGCAGCAACCCCCAACTGTAATAACCCAAATGTCTCCAGACTTTACCAAACATACCCCAGTTGAGAACAAAATTTTTCCCAGTTGAGAACCACTGGGAGTATATGTGTATACTATATATATATGTATGTATAGATGATGTATGTGCCCATAATAGTACCTAGGCTCTGTGTAAATATGTTGATTTTTAAAATTATGGAGACCCCCATATGAAAAATTTCTAACATGATCTTTGATTGATATAATTTAAAGACAATGCTCTTTAAAGGGAATTTTTTTAGACTCTTGATGACCATATAATGATCATTTCACCCTTAAGATGAATGTTATATTTTTATTTTGCCTCTCTACTCGTACTAAGTTGCAAAATGAGTGACTAGTCAACTAGTCTTCAACTTACCGTGTACATCCATTTATTTTGAAATGTTTTTCAGGGCTATCAATCCCTTAATGACATACCTGACAGAGTGCAAAGCCAAACCAAGACCGTCGTAGCAGGTGAGATTCACAGTTTGAGGTGATTTTGTGTCTCTTTGATTGGAAGGTCAGTACAGAGAAATGTGTTGCCAAGTATTACATTGTTCTTTTCCTTAAAAAAAACAAAAAACAAAAAACAGTTTCTCATTAAAACCATCAAAATGAAATGAGTATCAGAGCTTTACAATTGTGTCACTTCATTCGGTGACTTAAAAACAAGAACAAGGCCAGGCACGGTGGCTCAAGCCTGTAATCCCAGCGCTTTGGGAGGCCGAGACGGGCGGATCACGAGGTCAGGAGATCGAGACCATCCTGGCCAACACGGTGAAACCCCGTCTCTACTAAAAAATACAAAAAACTACCCGGGCGAGGTGGCGGGCGCCTGTAGTCCCAGCTACTCGGGAGGCTGAGGCAGGAGAATGGCGTAAACCCGGGAGGCGGAGCTTGCAGTGAGCCGAGATTGCGCCACTGCACTCCAGCCTGGGCGACAGAGCGAGACTCCGTCTCAAAAAAAAAAAAAAAAAAAAAAAAAAAAAAGAACAAACCTGTTATTGAACATTGATAAACATCATTCAGCCCAGCCGGCAGCTGCCACATGGTTGAGAGCCACAGTGTAATCCAGGTCCCTAGAGTGTGTGCCTTGAGACCTTATAGCAGCCACAGTTTGGAAACTCATTCTGATTTTCTCTGAAGAGAAAAACTGTAGATCATTGTATTTTCTAGATAAACTTAAAATCAAACTTTTAAAAGGAATACTGTATAAAAGGATTTATTTTGTCGTTAGGAAGATTTTAATCTGTCCACTGATGCTGACGCAATAGTATTTTAGGCTCCTAAGATTGCTTACAATTTTGGAGAGACAGAATCAATGTGGAGAGGATTCTACTCAAATTACTGAATCATGCTGTATTTGGGTTATGGGATTTGGGGTGAACGTACAGAAGGAGAGAATGCAGTGGTAGCAGTTCTTTGTGCAATGATAGAGACAAACCTGGGTTATTTGCTTGAAGAAGAAATCTCTGGGCTGGCTGCAGTGGCTCACGCCTGCAATCCCAGCACTTTGGGAGGCCAAGGCGGGTAGGTCACCTGAGGTCAGGAGTTTGAGACAAGCCTGGCCAACATGGTGAAACCCTATCTCTATTAAAAATACAAAAATTAGCCAGGCGTGGTGGTGCACCCCTGTAACCTCAGCTACTCGGGGGGCTGAGGCAGGAGAATCACTTGAACCCAGGAGGTGGAGGTAGCAGTGAGCCGAGATCTAACCACTGCACTCCAGCCTGGGCGACTCTCTCTCAAAAACAAACAAACAAACAAAAAAAGAATAGAAAAGAAAAGAAATCTCTGAAGCTATGTAAAGCTATCTTCTATGTCTTTGAAAAATCAATTTGGTGCTGCTTTTATCTGTTGAGTAAGTGGTTTTAAAATGTTATGTTAGAGATACTTGATTATTTTTCCCTAATAGTGTTTTTTTGACCCGTGAAGAGTTTGAGTAAAAAAGTGTTTTATTTTGCTACATAACACTTTAGATGTTTTGTGGGTTTCCTTTTGTGTAGTATAAGATTCTACTTTAAAATATTAAGATGTTAAGGACAGGGTTCAGACTTTCGTGTGCTAACCTCTGAAGGCTGATGCATGCTCTACGTCTGACAGTCACCTGCTCACTAATCTCTGTGTTTAATTTTTTGGTTTCCCCTCTCTGGACCTCTCCTGCCCATACGTGCAGCCCTTCCTTGTAAGTCTGACACAGCAGAGTGTGCTGCGTGAGTTGAGTGTGGCCCATGGCGCATGGTGCCATTGCCTGAGCACGAGCCAGCGTTTTCCTAGAGCCGGGTCAGTGCCGCTCTGTCAGCCTGGGTAGCAGGTGTTTAGTTTCATGTCCTTAGCTCTCATCCCAACCTGAACAGATTATTTAGTGGCAACTCTGTGCCAGGCTCTGCCAGGCACTGGGCTGTGAGATGCATAAGCCATGAGTTCTTCTTGTCCTTTAGTCAGCCATGTGTACACAAACTTGTTGTCACACTCTGGCACCATGACCAGGTTGGTGCCAGGGAAACAAGTTGAGGAGAGGCTAGTGGGAGGCTGCCTGGGACATCGAGAGAGGTTTGAAGAGGGTATATGATAAGAGAGGGCACCAGTCACGTAGAGTCGCCAGAGCAGCAAAGTCACAGAGCCATGTCGTGCGTGACGGCAAGCCAGGCTGAGAAGCTGGCACAGGCCCTAGGAGCTGCTCCTAGAAGACGGGAAGGCTGCCTTCCCCATCTCTCAAAATCTCAGAAGTAACCAAGAGACCCACTGAGTCATTTTTGGCCAAGGATCCTCAGGTGTTTTCACACACGAGCAATGAGCCCCAAGGAGTAACAGTCCTTTCTTAACGAGTCACATCCAAACACCTGACACTCTGTTGCTTGCTTCTGTGTCTTTGATTTCTAGATGTCATAGCTATGTGAAAAACAAACTTTAAAAAAGTTTCCAGGGCCGGGTGTGGTGGCTTACTGCTATAATCCCAGCACTTTGGGAGGCTGAGGCAGGAGGGTAACTTGAGGCCAGGAGCTCAAGACCAGCCTGGGCAACATGGTGAGATTCCATCTCCCCATCTCTACAAAAAGTAAAATCATAAAAAATTAGCTGAGCATGGTGGTACACACCTGTAGTCCCAGCTATTTGGGAGGCTGAGGTGGGAGGATCCTTGAGCCCAGGAGGTTGAGGCTGCATCGAGCCATGATCATGCCACTGCACTCCAGCCTGGGCAATACAGAGAGATCCTGTCTCAAAAAGAATAAAAGTTTCCTGCCATTTTTATGTGATTACATTTGCAACCAAGCTACCATATCTATTCTCTACCTAAAGTTCACCGGGAGCCTCAGGATAATATTTTGAGAACGGCTAATCTTGTCTCTCCTGCTGCAAAGAGATTTACCTCTCTTGCAGGATCAGTGGACTTTTAACTGATTAGTGTGTTCTTAGTATGTCCATGTGAAGAATCACTTGGATACAGCCACCTTCAGAACTCATGTGAGCACTGGTTCAGGTGAAATCCTGCACCCCAGGTGAGTTTGATTTTAGGACCTGTTGTGATGGACACTCTCCAGAAAACTGGTTTTCTTTGAACTTAACTCCTGTCTGAAATATTAAGACTGATAGCAAAGGAAACTGGCCACTGAGACTACTATTGGTTTTTGAATAGAAAAGACACAGACGTACTTCCTAAGAAGTCTCAATTTGTATCAATCAGGTAAAATTTTAACAAAAATATCACCCAGAGTCACTTGTGTTTTTTGTTTGTTTGCTTGGTTTTTAAATGGGGCCTTGAGAATTACTCCATTCCTGAAGGCTTTTCTTTTCTTTCTTTCTTTCTTTCTTTTTTTTTTTTTTTTTTGAGAGCGACTCTTGCTCTGTCGCCTAGGCTGGAGTGCAATGGCACGATCTTGGCTCACTGCAACCTCTGCCTCCCAAGTTCAAGTGATTCTTCTGCCTCAGCCTCCCAAGTTACAGGCGTGCGCCACCACAACTGGGTAATTTTTGTATTGTTAGTAGAGATGGGGTTTTGCCATGTTGGTCAGGTTGGTCTCGAACTTCTGACCTCAGGTGATCCTCCCACCTTAGACTCCCAAAGTGCTGGGACTACAGGTATGAGCCACTGTGCCCGGCCCTGAATACCATTTCTTAGATGGAGAAATTGTTGTTGTCATTTAATTATTTTCCCAAAAGCATGTAATGAGGACTTTAGAGTCAGATAAACCCAAATTTCAATCCCGTTACCAGAGCTTTCTTTTAAGAGACCCATGGGCAATTAATTGAATCTCTGCGAGCCTCTGGGTCACTGTTAGTAAAATGGGGAATGAGAATATCTACTTCAGTGAAATAAATGAGTTACTATTTATAAAAGTGCCTGGCACATAGTCTGCACACCATATATTTTAATCACTTGATCTACTTTAAGTAAAGTAAGTAGAAGAGAGAAACTGGCTTGACTTCAATACCATCTCATTAAAGTCAGTCCTCACAGCTTGCTGTTTTGTTGTTAAGTAATTGCTTTTTGATGGTCTTGGCTGTATTCATGCTTGTTGTAGAATCTTATCATATTTTAAACACATACATAATGTGAGAAAAACTAAAGGTGGTTCAGGCATTTCTGTTCGGTTCCAAAACAAAGTTTCTATTTCCTCCATGTTTGCAAACACATAACAAAGGTATCTTCATTTTCAGGTATCAAAAGGGTCTTGAATTCCATTGGTTCGGATATCAACAATGTAACTCAGCATCTTCCTATTCAGGATATACTCTCAGAATTCTCTGTTTATGTTAATAACACTGAAAGTTACATCCTCAGAAATTTACCTACATTGGAAGAGTATGATTCATACTGGTGAGTGTCTCCTTGGAGCTGGTGAACTAAGAGAGTGAACTTTGTAGAGAACAAGATAAAAAATCTGACGTTAGCACCAGGATCATCTTATGACAGCAAATTGTACAAGGAGGCCATGACCTGATATATGTTAACCCCAGTTTATGTTCGTTAAAAAAGTTGAAGTGCTCGCTTAGACCAGGCAGCACATATACTAAAATTGAAACAATGCAGAGAAGGTTCACATGACTCCTGTGTACAGATGATACGCAAATTTGTAAAGCGGTCCACATTTTTTTTTTAAGTTGAAGTCTGGACCTTTGTGAGCCAAATATTTGATAATTTGCAACTTTGATGTCATTAGTGGTTTCTGGAATACTAGTTATAATTATCAAACTAGGCATGTAATGAGATTTTAAAGCTTTAAAGTAATTAAGAAGGACATCTGGGAAATATCCTTTTCTATTTTATAAACCAATATAAACATTGGTTTATAAAATAAATATGCAGAGGTTGGTTCTTACTGAAAGAGCATCCTTTTCTTAGCTGTGCTTTGAAACCAGTGAATTGCTCCCAGAGCTTAGGTGAGCGGTGGGGTTTGGCCTGGGGTGAGGGTAGTGGACATCCCAGCCAGAGCCCTGGGGAGGGAAGGACTTGGAGGCTCAAGAAATTTAGAGGATCATCTATTTTGTAAGATGCACTTCTGTCTCTGAGGAGCTCAGCCACCCTTCATATCTCCCAAGCCCATGGGGAGTCCGGAGACTCATTCTCATGTAGATTATTTCTTATACAAGACCACAAGATACATAATTAAAATTATAGCAATTGGCCGGGCGCGGTGGCTCATGCCTGTAATCCCAGCACTTTGGGAGGCCGAGACGGGTGGATCACGAGGTCAGGAGATCGAGACCATCCTGGCTAACACGGTGAAACCCCGTCTCTACTAAAATACAAAAAAATTCAGTCGGGCATGGTGGTGGGCGCCTGTAGTCCCAGCTACTCAGGAGGCTGAGGCAGGAGAAGGGCGTGAACCCAGGAGGCAGCGGAGCTTGCAGTGAGCCGAGATTGCACCACTGCACTCCAGCCTGGGCGACAGAGCGAGACTCCATCTCAAAAATAAATAAATGAAAATTTAAAAAAACTTTTAAAAAGTATAGCAATCGATACCATTTAAGAGACAGTTTCAGTGTGCCCACCAAGCACTTTCTGCATGACATTTCTTTTAATCCTCTCAAAAATTCCCTGGGCTGTGTTCCATTTATAACCCTGTTTTATAGACAAGGAGAGGGGCTCAGGGAAGTGAAGTGACTTCCTTAAGGCTGGCTAGCATACAGCGGAGGTAGGTTTTGAAGCTCCATCTGGCTCTGCTTTTTGTCATTGCCACACAAACAACAAGCTCCAGGCGGCACCTGCCGTGATTCCCTTGTGGGACTGGGCCACCCCAGCAAGTCTCAGAAAAAACAGAAGGCAGACCCTTTCTCAATGAACTTATAATTTCATTAAAGATCAGAGCTTCACAAACAAGAAAGAATAGTACCATTACCTGTCTACCTGACTGCCATCCATCTCCCTTCCTTTTTCCCCTGCCCTAACACCATGAGCTTATCTTAAAAAGAAAATCAACTGAGTGGATGCTCCTTTAACTCTAAAAGTTTTCTGAGGCCAGCCTCCGTGACTTATTTAATTTTGTGCCCTCACTGTCTGGAACAGACCTCCCCAGAATGGTTGCCTGTGGCTATTACTGTAATTACTGAGATTGCTCTTAATTGAATGAAAAGCTTCAGTGGCGACTTTTGTCAAGAGACACCCAGCAGAAGTAAATTCTTTGTTTTTTAGTGTCTTAAATGTTGGGAAGCATTACTACCCTTGAATGCCTCTTGCTGCCCGGAAAGGTTGTTCTACCTTCCGGGAATGCCAGTAAGGCCTAATTGAGGATCCATTATCCTAAAATGTCTCGTAGGACCATTATGAAATTGAGATTTGTATTCTGCAGGTATTTGATTTAGGATGCTCATAAAATTCTAAATACCCCATGCATCTGCCACGTAATCTGTTTCAGTAAAGAATACAGCGGCCCCCAAATATTTCTGCAACCACAAAATGTTTTAGAAAAAGGCCGGGGAAAAGAATCCAGTGTTTCTTTATCTGTAGTCTAATCACGATCTAGCCATATGCCTTCATTATTATAATAGGCACTTAGAACATCAGAAACCTTAAAAGAACATAAAAATCTTAAGGGTGTTTTCATCAATAGCCTTGGAGAAGCTCAGTGCACTGTGCATATGAACCCTGTGTGACACCCGTGGGAATCAAGGCAAAGCAAGGAAACGATGATCCCATGACTGCCAAGAACAATGCAAACCTAGGATCAAAATAAAACTTTCTCCGTTGGTTGAATTGGAAGACAAAGGGTGGGAAGGGATCTTTTCGTTCAACATTATTGCCCTCTGAGGAATTGATAGAAGACTCTGATTTTAGAAGCCAAGAATAACTCATCGGCTCCAGCCTTAGTCCAGCAACTTTTGTGTTAGGGTGGCATCGCCCATGTCATGTTTACTAACACTGTGCTTGCCTCTCCAGGTGGCTGGGTGGCCTGGTCATCTGCTCTCTGCTGACCCTCATCGTGATTTTTTACTACCTGGGCTTACTGTGTGGCGTGTGCGGCTACGACAGGCATGCTACCCCGACCACCCGAGGCTGTGTCTCCAACACGGGAGGCGTCTTCCTCATGGTGTGAGTGCCTGCTCCTCTCTGTCAGTGGCGGTGGGAATGCAAGGGAGAGACTGGGTGCTGACTCTGGTGTTACACAAACCCAGTGCCCTCTGGGCCATGTACACGGGGTTCCAGCTCCCAGGTCGTGAGGAAGAGAGATCTTGCTATGACTGGACCTTCCTTGATTTGGGTACTCTTGTCAAGCATAAACATTAAAAAAAAAAAAAAGACAATAACAACAAAGACACTAAATTACTTGCATTTTGATAGACCAACTTAAGAACACTATTTATATATGGCAGGCTCCCTTTTAAAAGCAGCCAGGCTTGCCTTCTTGATTTGTATTGTTCCTTCTTTTTATTCATTCATTCGTTCATTCATTTACTCACCAGAGGCTGAGCCAATCTCTGTGGGACAGCAGTATTGGTTAGCAGTATTGCTAGCTTGAAACTCTAGAAACTTGATTTAGAACTAAGGCTGCCAAGCCAGAACCCTTAGGATTTAGACAAGTAGCCTAGATTAAGCATGAGAACAGGTGTGAAGCAGCAGGGAGAGGTACACCTACAGCAGAAGACTGGAGTGACTGTCCCTGCTTTGAAGACATTCACCTCCAAGTTCATGTGTTTGAAAAACCTGACTGTATGGGTACGACAGAGCATAGCAGGCATGAACCAGGTGCAACTGGAGCCAGAGCCAGAAATGTAAGCTAGGATGTGGTGTAATGGCTTTGAATGCTCTGCAGAGAGGGAACTTTGTGGGTTCTATGTTCTCTTTTTGAGTCAATATTCTCTTTTGGATAAGATCATGAAGAATCAGCAGTAGGGAGTGAGATGGGGCTCGAGATCAGTGGTTAAGGTTTGAAACAATTCCTTTGGGGAGTGAAGAACAAAAACCTGAGTTGTGTTCTCTCATTTATCCACTTAAGTCACTAACACGGGCCTGTGAGTGAGCGGGCTGGAGAGCAGGTGCTGTGCATTAATTTGATTAATTTGATTAATTTGTTTTTTAAAACTTTGAGTTTTCAAACCAAATTGTCACACACACATACACACACACACACACAACAAACAAACACAAAACTTTGGGTCACTGGAACAATAAATCAGGCTTCTTATAAGCTATGATTCTAAATCCTTTCCCTAAAATAATTCGGCTCCAGTATGGTATAGGCCTTTGCTAACAAGAGTCTTAACCTTAGAGCTAATGACCTCAGGTCTACCAGGGCTGGACAAAGAACTCCACACACAGAGAAGCCTAGAGGCTCACAGGCCAAAGTTAAGAAATTGTTTTTGTCCAGGCGCGATGGCTCACTCCTGTAATCCCAACACTTTGAAAGGCCAAGACAGGTGGATCACTTGAGGCCAGGAGTTCGAGACCAGCCTGGCCAAACATGGGCGAAACCCCATGTCTACTAAAAATACAAAAATTAGCCGGGCATGGTGGCACATGCCTTAATCCCTACTACTTGGGAGGCTGACGCACGAGAATTGCCTGAACCTAGGAGGCAAAGGTTACAGTGAGCCAAGATCATGCCAACTGCACTCCAGCCTGGGCGACAGAGCGAGACTCTGCCTTAAAAAAAAAAGAAGAAGAAGAAGAAGAAAAAGAAAGAAAGAAAGAAAGAAAGAAGGAAAGAAGGAAAGAAGGAAAGAAGGAAAGAAGGAAAGAAGGAAAGAAAGAAACTTAGCTGCAAGTACCTCTGGACAGAGAAGAAAAAAAAGAGAAATCATATCCAGAAGGAAAAATGAATTTGTCTTCCCTTTTTGTTCAAATGCACACAGATACACAAAAATACATTAAACAGAAAATTATTAGGTTGGTGTAAAAGTAATTGCTTTAATGTTTAATTGATTTTAAGTTTAATGTTACAAATTTAACAACCCTGATACTTGGCTGTCTGTCAGTGTTGTGATGGTGTGTGTGTATATATACATGTATTTCCATACTTTTTAACTACTTGAAAGGTAGGGTAAATTGCTCTGAAAAACGGTGCACCCCTCATCGAAATTTTATTCACTTTTTAAAGGCATACAACCAAAAACATGTGATATCCAGCTTCAAAAAAAGAAAAAATAAAACAGAGAAATCATCAACAAATTGATGGAGTCTAAAAGCTACCTTAGTTTAGATACACGAATTCTATAGACATGGAGACGTATGGCGTGGAGGCCATAGGATTCATCTCAGCAGCAGGAAGAAGGCTGGGAACTGTCAGATGTTGTTTGATTCATTTCAAGGAGTCTGCAGACTTAGGGTGGCTATGATTTCTTTATTGTTGAATGCCACCAGTCAGCACGGCGCGCTTTGCTGTGCTTGGCAGAATTCTCTACTTCTTGAGGTATCTGGTAAACAACTGGATAATTGTGAAAGGGGGAGATGATACAAGCGTCATCAGTCTAATCAGACTAATTAGAAGAACGCAGTTTCTTTTTTCAGAACTGTTTACTTGCTTGTAGAAACCAGAAAGAGTACGTGTAGTTTTGTTGCAACCAAAACACCACCTGCTCTTTAAAAATGGTGACACCATCCAATCAAGAGCATGGTCTCTTTCAAAACCAAGCAGGAATTCTTATCTCCCAGAAGGATATCAGTGAAAGATGTGGAAGGAGGAAAGTCAGAGAGCCCTGGCTCTGCTCTGATCTTTCATCTTCAGAGGGTCCCAGAAGCGTTTTATTTTAATTTTATTTTTGTAGAGACAGTCTCACTTTGTTGTCCAGACTGGTCTTGAATTCCCGGTCTCAAGAGATCCCCTGGTCTTAGCCTCTAATGTGTTGGGATTACAGGTGTGAGCCGCTACCCCTGGCCCCAGGAGCATTTTAGCAGCTGAACAGAATGCAGTGGTGAATGTATTATCTGTTGCAGAGGGATGTAGGAGGCTTCTCCAGAGATAAGGAGATCTAACAATGGCACAAGCATCTCTTGTTTTGAAGCCCATCACAAAACTTCCCATTTTAGGTATTGACAACAATGCCAAGAGTAGCCACAGGTATCACAAACTGGGCACATTCCTGTGGCTGGTGGCAGTTTCTGAGGTTACAGAAAGAAGTTTGTCAGGCTGTATAGCAAGGGCTATAAAAAGACCATGATGCTCTTTGCCCAGTAATTTCCATTTTGGGGACTCCAGGTGAAGGAAGTAGGCCAAACTATGAAGAAAGCCAGGGAAGAGTTTTTGCAGCATCAGTTCTGATAGTGAAGCAGCCTGCCTGCCAGGCTGTAGAGGAGTGGCCAAGTGAGTTACGACACATCCATGCATGGAAGATCACATGGCCCCTGAAGTGATAACTGGGTGACTGTCCTGATTTGTTGACAAAAGTTTCTAAGATAAACTTTTTTGAAAGGGGGTCAGAAAATGATGCTTGTATTATCCTAACTATGCACATCAGGGGTTAGTCAGCAAGCTTTTCCCAAGAAGGGCCAAGTAACAAATATTTTAGGTTCTGCTGGCCCCATACAGTCTTTGTTGCATATTCTTCTTGTTTTTCACCTCCTTTTGCTCTTTCATCTTACTCTGATTCTCCTCGTCCTCTTCCTCCTTTTCAATATTTTCAGTACACATTAGCCATTATCTCACTAACCTTAGAAAAACAGACCTTAGGCAGTGGTTCCCCTACCCCTGATCTAGGAATGTGCATATTTAGAAAATAAAGGCTGGAGATGTTGACTGTATGTGATTTAGAGTAAGAGTCATGGTGCTCTTTTTAGACAGCTGTCTTAGTTTTTATGAGTTTTTTTTAACTCCAACACACAGACACACATGCTCAGACGGGGATCCTGGCGTGGCCCTCACTCACTTCTTCTTTGTGTTCTCCCAGACTCAGAAGCCTTGTAGGTCAGAGAAAGTCAGGCTGACTTAGGCCTTTCCAATGAATATTACTTGCTGTTTATTTTAGTGAAGAAATACAAATACTGTAATTATGGCTTTGGTGTCTGCAACCAAAGGGGAGAATCGTGCCCTTAGGAGGGGGTGCTGTAGTGATTGCAAGCATCAGCCCACACCCTCCTGAGGCTCCTTCCTGGTGTGCACCAGTGATGGTATTTGATTTGGCAAGTGCCCCTAGATTGATTTTATTCTCTCTCTCTCTGTCTATACCTAGACAGCTAAGCACTGCTACAGAAAAGTTACGCACCAGGTACATTGGGTATCCCTACAAACTTAGCATCTCCTGTCTCAAATGGACCTGCCATGGTCTGATAAATCTTTTATTTCGTTTTCTTCCTTCCCTTTCTCTTTTTCTTCTTTTTCGACACCCCCTACACTTTCCTGCAACAGTCTTTTCACTCTGATACATCCATCTTCCTCTACTTCACCCATCTCTTAGCAGATGGCTTTACCTCCTTCTTCTCAGAGAAAATAGAAGCCGTCATGCAACTTCCCATCGTCAAACTTCCAAACACACATGCTCCCAAACACACATGCTCCCAAACACACCCGTCCCTTCTCTGCAGTGCCAGAAGCGGAGGGATTCCTCCCTGCTCAGGCTGATTCTGCCAGCTATATTCTCAATCCCATTTCTTTCCCTGATCCTGATAAAAATGGATCATCCCCTTTCTTTTCCATGTCTTTATTCTCTTCCTGTCTCCTTGACTTTCACTCAACACTTAACCAGGCTCTGTTCTTTCCCTTCTTCAGAAATAAAAGCAGAAACTCTTCACCCACACTGCCTCTTCCCTGTAGCTCTCCTTCCCCCACGCCGGCTCTCAGAGGAGTGATCTGAGCTTGCTGCCTGTGCCCTCCTCTCCTGCTGACTCCCCAGTCCACTCCAATTTGATTCCCTACCCCATCACTGCGCTTGTTTTAAGTTGGCAGTGACTTCTCTGTACAATGCAGACAGCACATTGGTTGGTGACAGTCGACCACTCCCTCCTCCTGCAAACACTCCTTTTGTCCCCTAGGTGGCATCACACCCACATAGTTGCCTTCCTACTTCTTTGCCTCCTCATCTTGTTCTGGTTTGCTGGCCCTCCTTCCAGCACCCGTCTTTGTAAATGTTGAAGTCTTCCAGACCCAGCCCTAGGCTGTTTGTTTCTCTCTCCAAGCCACCCCTGGGGATAAATGACCGTGGCTAAGCTGCTGGTTCCCTAACGTACATCAGAAACCCAGATATCTTAGCTCCAAACATACTGACTCCTACACACTCTTTCCACTCAATGTCTCTGTGGCAGCAAGACCAACATCCAGCCCATCTTCTCTTTCCTTCCAGAGCATTGGTGCTCCCTGGCACTGCCCTTGGAGGAGCCCTTCCTTGCCTCTACGTCTCGTGTCCAGCGCTTTCCGAGTCCTGCTATCTCCTATATTAGGCCTCCTGTGTCTCCTATATTACGTCACCATCATCCACCAACTCTCCACCAATCCTGTCCCCTTAGGCCACCCTCATGGGCCATGATAACAGCCTCTGCAATGATGTCCCATCCACGTTGGCACCTGTCTAGTCCATCCTTTACACTGTGCCAAGAGTGCTCTTGTTCAGAGAGAAGTCGGGCTGTGCTCCCCCTGTGCTTTCAGCCCCTTATTGGCCACCCCTTGTGGGTCCCAGGCCCCTATACAGTACATCCCCGCCTGCCCTGGAGCTGCCCCTCCCCAGGTCCCAGGCCCCTATCCAGTGATCCCTCACCTGCCCTGGTGCTGCCCCTCCCCAGGTCCCCAAGGCCCCTATCCAGTGATCCCCCGCCTGTCCTGGAGCTGCCCCTCCCCAGGTCCCCAAGCCCTGTGTCACTCCTAGGTGGATGATCTGTTTCACCTGAATAACACTGAAGACCCCAGGTCTATTTTATAGAGTATAGGTAGATTTAGTAAGTATCAATAGGTACTATTGAATCATTCTTCCTTGAATTACTAACCTTACATTTTTTTTCCAGTGGAGTTGGATTAAGTTTCCTCTTTTGCTGGATATTGATGATCATTGTGGTTCTTACCTTCGTCTTTGGTGCAAATGTGGAAAAATTGATCTGTGAACCTTACACGAGCAAGGAATTATTCCGGGTAAATATGATTTTCTACCCATTATGAAAGGACTTGAACAAAAACTTGGATTTCTTCATATGTTGTGTGTTACTTTAAGAGCAGTGCAAACATATAAGCAGTTTGGTTTAAATTCAGTAAATTTCTTGAAATTATTAAATTCAATAAATTTTTAAATATTCAATAAATACAATAGATTCTTTTTATTTGTAAGAGAAAGAAAATATGGGAGTGTCCTTATTTTCTGATCATAAGTGAAATCAGGGACAGGAGTTAAGTCCTGCCCCTCAATGTGGATTGCAGTATTTGAGGAGAATAGAATTTTCCTAGCAGTGGTTTCCAAATGTGGCTGGGAACATCAGAAGATCAGTTCCCAGGTTCCTCCCACACACCCTGGGAGATTCCCAGGTGACAGAGGTGTCCACACAGATGAGCCCTAAATTTGAAAGGAAAGAGACTGATAAGTGGATGTCTCGTGACAGAGGGCTGACCTGGCAGATGTCTAGTGGTGCCACCAGGAAATGAATTCAAGCTTCGCTTTCTTCCTCTCAGTCCAACTCCCACAGATTCCGGGGAGCCAGTTGGCAGTTTTGCTTTCTTCATTAATGAGGAAATTTTGTTCTAAGTGTCTGGCTTCTAATTTTGGCTTTTCTATGTTTTTTTTCCTCCAGATTCTGATTTTTAAAATACATTTATATTTCACTCTTTCATTGTATATACATTTTTCCGCCTAAGATCTGTTATGATATCAGGTGAATACTGTTGTGACGGTGTTTTAGTTGTTTCATTGGTCGAGGGAGATTAAGTTGAGATCACCAGCACGTCAAATGATCTCCATTTGGCCTTTTGATAAAAGAAAGACATCAAGCCAGGCATCATTATCTCCTGTAGAGTGTTGAATCATTCAAAGATGCTTTTTCTTAAGTAGGGGATATTTCAAAACCATTTCTACTTCTCAAGCACATACACGGTCCTGCACTGATTTGCCCATCTTAAATATGTGTGGTGCTGGGGCAGAGAGTGTGTGAATTTTAATACATTTTGTCCAGAGACAGAAATAGCACAGCACTGGGTATACTACTTCATGGCTGTATGTTAGCTATTCTGATCAAATGGTCTACTCTACTTCTATTTATAAGATAAAGATTTATTAAGATAAAGATTAAAAAGTTCTATTAAGATAAAGATTAAAAAGTTCTCAGCCAGGCATGGTGGCTCACGCCTGTAATCCCAGCACTTTGGGATGCTGAGGCAGGTGGATCACCTGAGGTCAGGAATTCAAGACCAGCCTGGCCCACATGGTGAAACGCCGTTTCTGCTAAAAAAAAAAATACAAAAATTAGCCGGGCAGTAGTGGTGCGCGCCTGTAGTCCTAACTACTCAGAAGGCTGAAACAGGAGAATCATTTTAACGCAAAAGGCGGAGGTTACAGTGAGCCGAGATAGTGCAACTGCACTCCAGCCTGGGCAACAGAGCGAGACTCTGTCTGAAAAAAAATAAAAGTTCTCAAAAAATGTAATTTTAATAATTTTGATTGATGCTACCCAGTGGTCAATTGATTTATTCCAATTATACTATTATTTTCTAGTTATAAGTTGGAAATCAACCTGAAAAATAATGTTATGAAAAATTTCAAAAAATATATTCAACAGAATATTCACTTTATTATATTAGTATGTATGTGAGTGTAAAACTGATTTTTCGAAAATCCTTCCTAATGTGTTCCAGGTTTTGGATACACCCTACTTACTAAATGAAGACTGGGAATACTATCTCTCTGGGAAGCTGTTTAATAAATCAGAGATGAAGCTCACTTTTCAACAAGTTTACAGGTATCAATATTTGCATTATATATTTTGCTATTTAACGTGTTCTTTTTCCGGAATGAGAATTTTGCATTTGAAGTGTTTTTAAATCTTAATTATATGACTTTCCTGTTTCAGAGATAAGCTGTCGTGTAGTATCTTAAAGACACAGCAGAGATTAGATCAAAAACCTATTCCTTCTACTGAAAGCCTTTGAGACCTTGGAATGGTGATGTTTCAAGGTCTTGCTCTCCAACAATCTCTGGAACTCGCTGGTTAACGTGACCCTATGATGCACTAACGGGACCTCATGAGAAATCTTGTTCAGGAACCACATTGCTCTAAATAAAAGCCATCCAACAAGAATAGTGAACAGGTGATTCAGTGATTTGGATCACCGACAGGAGGAAGGCAATGCAGTTCAAGAACTGTCTGCTGTCAGGCCTTCTGAACTCTGACCCAGGCCCCCTCCTAGAGGCTCTGTGGCCTGGGCAATTCCATATCTTCTCTGTTTCATGGGGGTCGTGGTCATAGGAATCTGACCCTGAGGTTGTTTTAGGGTTAAGTAAGATACATGAGATTCAAATGGTGCCTGACACATCATTCGGACTTGATGAACAATACTGTTCTTAATACTGTTCGTCTAGGGTGGCCACAGTGGCTCATGCCTGTAATCCCAGCATTTTGGGATGCCGAGATGGGTGGATCACTTGAGGTCAGGAGTTCGAGACCAGCCTGACCAATACGGTGAAACCCCATCTCTACTAAAAATGAAATATAAAAATGAGCTGGGCATGGTGGGATGCACCTGTAGACTCAGCTACTCAGGAGGCTGAGACAAGAAAATTGCTTGAACCCGGGAGGTGCAGGTTGCAGTGAGCCAAGATCGTGCCACTGCACTGCAGCCTCGGCGACAGAGTGAGACTTTCTCTCAGGAAAAAAAAGAAAACAAAAAAAACTATGTATATATAAAATAACTTCTGACCTCAGGTGATATATATCTGTGTAGTGTATGCTTTTCCCAGTGGTAAAATGGGCTCCTAGTCTGATGGCTGGAAGTCTTAGGTGTCTGATCTTAGACGTGAACCCATGGGCAGCTCTCTGCTATGAGCCATAGGGAAGGGAGTCACTTTAAGAGTATTTGAAATCAATTCATAGGATGCTTTTTAAACACCGGTGACACTTATTTCTCCCACCGTGAGACCGAAGGGCCAGAGGATGTGTGTTAACATGGTGTGTTCATAGTAAATGAAACTAAAAATACACAGGGCGATAGTGACTCACATTGAGAGCAGAACACTTCGTAAGTCATAGACACAGGTCCCCATCTGTCCAGAAGCCTTTCCATGCCCTACACGTGAACCACCATTCTTAGTGTTCTTATTACTCTCTCAGAGTTCCTTTATGCAATTTTAAGCAAGTATTAACCCTATGCCTAGCATTATTATATAGCTTAGTAGTATTAGCCATCATTTGATAGTCAAAAGACTTCTTCAGCATTTTGTGAATTTGTTATACTTTTAGGTATTGCTAGGTTCTTTTTGTACTTTTTAAAAACATTTTGAAATATGCACACATTTAATTAATCAATGGTCATTAGTTCCTCTAGCGAAAACACAGAAGTTATTTTAAAATAAATATAGCTACATCATTACTAAGTATTTATTTATTTATGTATTTATTTATTTTTTGAGATGGAGTCTCACTCTACCGCCCAGGCTGGAGGGCAATGGCACCATCTCGGCTCATTACAGCCTCTGCCTCCTGGGTTCAAGTGATTCTCCTGCCTCAGCCTCCTGAGTAGTTGGGATTACAGGCGTCTGTCACCACGGCTGGCTAATTTTTGTATTTTTAGTAGAGACGGGGTTTCACCATGTTGCTCAGGCTGGTCTTGAACTCTTGACCTCAGGTGATCCACCTGCCTCAGCCTCCTAAAGTGTTGGGATTACAGGCATGAGCCCCACGCCCGGCCATTACCGTTTATTTCTATTACCTAATAAATATTATGCTAAGCGGTCATAGTGGTAATTTAACAAAATTCTAAGAGCTAGCACCTGCATGGTCCTTTCTGTATGTCAAGACTGATGGAAACACCTCGGATGTATAAACTTCTTTAACATCCACACCACTCTGTGAGCTAGGTACCGTACTAACTACTTTTATTATTATATGAGCACCTGGCGTAACGGGAGCTAGGTACCGTACTAACAACTGCTTTTATTATTATATGAGCACCTGTGGTAACGGGATACCTGAGATATTATACAAAATTGAATTAGACTCTGATCCTACTGTCAAGGAAAACTTAGTAGAGAGTTAGATCCGTAAAGAGGTGTTCCAGAATACGGTGATACCTACAGGTGATAGAAATGTACTGAGGCTACTCTAGAAGCCCCAAGATGGGTGTCTTATGCAGTGTGGGAATGGAGGGATTAGGAAGGACTTCCTGAGGGTAATGGCACCTAAGCTGATCTTAGTAGGTTAGTGGGGATTGACTGGGCCAAGAAGAAGGAAAAAGGCACCTAGGCCGAGGGACACAGACAAAGGCAGGGAGGTAGGGGCAGTAGGCTGCTCTTTGGGAGCTTTTAAAAATCCCACTACCACTTTGGGGCTGAATACAAAATTAAAGGACAGAGAAAAGTCCTCGTTTCCATTATTCAGCCCACAGCAGTGAAAACTGAGTTTCCGGAGCCCTGAGACAACACTCAGAATGAACTTATAAGTGTTGCTTGTAGGCTTCGTCTTCTGAATCCTTCTTAAATAATCTTCTTCTTCTTCTCCTTCTCCTTCTCCTTCTCCTTCTTTTCTTCTTCTTCTTCTTCTCCTTCTCTTTCTTTTCTTCTTCTTCTTCTTCTTCTTCTTCTTCTTCTTCTTCTTCTTCTTCTTCTTCTTCTTCTTCTTCTTCTTCTTCTTCCTCCTCCTCCTCCTCCTCCTCCTCCTCCTCCTCTTCTCCTCCTCCTCCTCCTCCTCCTCCTCCTCCTTCTTCTCTTCTTCTTCCTCTTCCTCTTCTTCTTCTCTTCTCTTCTCTTCTCTTCTCTTCTCTTCTCTTCTCTTCTCTTCTCTCTCTCTCTCTCCTTCTAACTGGTCTCCTTGTTCTCATTCCATCCTCCAAACCTCCCAGCATGATGTGATGTGGCCCAACCACATGTGTCACTTCCTGCCTAAGTTTCTCCATTGCCCATGGCAGAGGCAGCTGATGAGTGTCTAGTGCCCATCCCCCATACTCAGGGTAGACATTGATAGTCAACTGAGGTCTCCTGCTTAGCCCAGGGAGCCTCAGGCTCCTTCTGGACTGTGTGCTCTAGGCATACATTAGCAATCCGTTGACTTTTCTCTACACAATTAAATCCATTCACCATCCCTAGGCTGAGAGGACAAAGCCAAGTGTTTCAGCCTGGCATGCTAGCTCCTTTTGTGATTCTGGCTCTTGCAGAGCCCTCCAATTTTACCTCTGGTCGTTCGTAATCAAGCTCTGAGTTTCAACAACACCAACCTGCTTGTTCTCTGGAGGGAAGGATCACACCTCCTAGGGATGTGGGAAAGTTGCTTCTTCTAGGCATCCCTCAGGCCTAGAAGGCCCTGGCTGCTGTGGCGAGGAAGGGATGCCGCATTCCTGGATGCCATTATTTTTGTGGCAGGAATACACATCCAATGAGACCTACCCTTCTTAGCTCAGTCAAGTCTAAAAAAGTCAAATTTTCCTATTTTAGAGATAAGATTGAGGCATGGCGAGGTGAGGCCATTTCACCCAGGGGGCTGAGTTAGGTTACAGCAAACTGTGCTGACCATCGAGATGTCTGCGTCTCCTCCCTATCTCTGTCCTCACCATGAGGATAGATATCTAAGCATATATTTAGTCAGTGCAGCTCGGCCCTGGAAATACAGAGTAGAAATGTTCTTGGCAGGAGCTTGATAGAATAATTTAATGAAGTTCCTAATCTACTCTGCAGTGTATCTCTTTCTAGCAAGTATTGTTTTTCTTTTTAATGAGAATTTATTTCTTCCCAATCTGTAAACTTGTGGTCCACAGCAGAACTAAAGCATGTAGGAGACAGATGGAAAGATAGATTTATCAATCCTATTGCATCTCTTCCAAGAACAGGATGGTTAGTCAAACAAGGCAAGAAGTCAGAGGTGGTGGGTACTGAGGGATTTGTGTGGCCACTTGGGACACCCAGCCCCACTTCTGTGTTCACAGATTAAACAAAGAGAAACAGTGAGCCTTTCTCCTCCTCTTCAGCGGTGGACATAGGTAGCTGCAACAGCTTTTCTAGGTCCTAATTTCTCTGTTCATTCCCACAGTGACTGCAAAAAGAATAGAGGCACTTACGGCACTCTTCACCTGGAGAACAGCTTCGACATCAGTGACTATCTCAGCATCAATGAGGTAATTAGAAGTCGTCATGGAATCGACATAACACATTCCTTCACCAAATCCGGTTGTCTTTCTTTCTTTTCTGGAAATTGAGATGAAATTTGCATAAGATCAAATTAACTATTTCAAAGTGACGTTTGGTATATTTACATGACTGCGTAACCTTCACCTCTATTTGGTTCCAAAACGTTTTCTCACTGCCCGACCAGTTGTCTTTCTTGTGGTTTGAATTTTTCTAGTGTATCATGCAAGAGCCTCTAGAGCAGCCTCACTATGGACACTTCACAGGGAAAGATGTCATTTTGCTGACTATAGACGTTTTTGTGGGAACAATCCCTGTTTGTTCCTCAGGAAGGCTCTCGCTCCAAGACCAGCCTCCCTTTTTGCCAGTCCCTGAAACTGGGCACTCAGTGTGGAGAAGCATGTTCCACACCATCCTCCTTCCTTATGAGTCACATGGTGGCCCCAGGACTCCAGAGTGAACTAAAGCAAAGGATGGAAGCCAACAGACCCTCCTCTTTTCTTTTACCAGAGCCCACACTCCAGTCTTGAGTCTTGAGACTTGGAGGAAGGGCCATTCCAGAGCACAATGGCCTGAAGAAAGAGCAAGAGTTTCATTTGCCCAGGCCTAGGGTGCCGTTAGCCTAGACCAGCCCCACTCCCTATACCTGGAGGCCTCTTCTGACTTTCTGCCAGAAAGAATCTGGAGCATGCTCTCTCTTTTGGGTTTCCCGAATGAGAGCAGAAACAAAGGGATCCCAAGAGAAAAGGCTATTCCCAAGCCCCCACAGCTTGCCTACTGCTGCTAAAGTTACCATGAGGCCATGATGGCTTGATGGTTTTCAAATGTGAAAAGCTGTATTTGAAAGCTGTATATGAAAAGTTTATGATCTTCCCTAAATAGTCCATATATATATATATACACATTAAACATACATAATTTTGTAACCAAACCCTAAATAGATGCCCATCATGCTGTGGGTCACTTCTCTGTGTGCTATGGTGGGTAGCAGTTGGAGAGGTTGCCTGGGACATGCAGGCACTCGATGCTGCTGGAAACTGCTGACTATCAGTACAACCCTGAATCAACGACCACGTTTCCATAATCTTTGCCCAAGTAACTAAACACTGTTCCCCAAATGATATGTCCCATTTCTTCCTACTCCCAGCTCTTGTATGTGCTGGTCCCTTCCCTGGAACGCCAGCCTACCCTGTCCCTTTCAGCTTCTCTGTTTGTCAAAGCTAGGGGCTTAGAAGCCATGGGACCCATAAAGAAAGAGATGGGAAAGGAACAGGACGGGAAGTACCAGGAAGAGATGCCAGTCAAGTGCTTGCACATTCTTTTGTCCTTTCTGGTTTGATTGCTCTTTATTTATTTATTTATTTTTAATTTTATGTTTAAAATTTTTTTAACATAGAGGCAAGGTCTCTTTATGTTGCCCAAGCTGGTTTTGAACTCTTGAACTCAAGCGATCCTCCCACCTCAGCCTCCCAAAGTGCTAGGATTACAGGCATGAGCTACCACATCCAGCTCTTATTGTTCTTTTAAAGCATTTGATTTGTGACATTCTTGGAGAATAAGGGACTGATTTGTAACTTCCTTTTTTTGCAGCATACTGCAAGCATAAGCAGTGAATTGGAAAGTCTGAAGGTAAATCTCAATATCTTTCTGTTGGGTGCAGCAGGAAGAAAAAACCTTCAGGATTTTGCTGCTTGTGGAATAGACAGAATGAATTATGACACCTACTTGGCTCAGGTATGACGCATGTGTTCATGCTTGATCCTTTAGGGGAAATTAGAGTGTCACATGTGTATTTCTATTTTGCTTTTGATTTTTTATTAAGATGAGATTCACATAAGACTAACCATTTTAAAGTGAGCAATTCAGTGGCATTTAGTACATTCACAGTGTTGCACAACTACTGCTTCTATGTAGTTCCAAAACATTTTCATCACCCTAAAGCAAACCCCAAAGCAGTGGCCCCCATTTGCTCCTCCCCAAACCCTGGCAACCACCCATCTGTGGTCTCTCTCTCTCTCTTTTTTTTTTTTTTTGAGATGGAGTCTCGCTCTGTCACCAGGCTAGAGTGCAGTGGCACAGTCTCGGCTTATTGCAACCTCCACCTCCTGGGCTCACGTGATTCTCCTGCCTCAGCTTCCCGAGTAGCTGGGACTACAGGCACATGCCACCACACGCAGCTAATTTTTTTTGTATTTTTAGTAGAGATGGGGTTTCACCATGTTGGCCAGGATGGTCTCGATCCCTTGACCTCGCGATCTGCCCATCTTGGCCTCCCAAAGTGCTGGGATTACAGGAGTGAGCCTCCGCGCCCGGCCCATCTGTGGTCTCTTTAGATGGATTTACCTAGTCTGGGTATTGAAAAAAGAAAGATTATATAACACACAACCTTTTGTGTCTGACTTCTTTCACTGAGCACGTTTTTGCAGTTCATCCATATTATAACATTATCAGTACTTCATTCCTTTTCATAGTTGAATAATATGATTGAATAAAAATACGGCTTTATATGTATAAATAAGAATGCAAATGTTGCCACCTGTTTAAGAGTGTCTAACCTCACGTAATTACTTTATGGTTATGAATCCATGTTTAATCTCTTGCCTACTAGATGTTGTGTTAAGGCTTAAAGATCCCATATCCATAAGACAATTTTTGTTCACTTCTATTGTAGACTGGTAAATCCCCCGCAGGAGTGAATCTTTTATCATTTGCATATGATCTGGAGGCAAAAGCAAATAGTTTGGTGAGTTCCAATCGTCTGGTTAAATACTGTAGTAGTTGTAGATGTCAAACGTCAGTGCCGTTTTTAGGGAAGCTGCTGAAGAGGTTCCTCACGCTGTGAGTAATCCCTTGTTCATAAACACCTCTCTTGTGCGTGTCATTGCGTTTCCGTCCGCAGCCATGGCCATGTGGCTCAAACCTCTCTGAGCCTTGAATGTTGCCAGGATGGTGTCGGGTTGAGGCAGGGCGGGTGAAGCCTGCTTTATTGAGGTAGCGGCAGTGTGACAGCTCAGAGACTGCTCTTCTGGAGCAGGGCGACCCCACAGGCAGTGTGCAGAAAGTAGCAGCCTAGGGACAGTTTTGTAGTCTTATTTATAACCACTTTCAGTGGAATGCTAATTAAGCGGCAGGTTGTTCAGAGATAGCTAGAAAATGAGTGGTAACTTCACAGTGTTGCCATGGCAATGGTTAACTGTCAATGAGCTGGCGGGCATGCCTTATGGTGATGGACAGGGAGAGGTGCTTTGGGCTCCTCTTCCTGGTTTCCACCAGTCTTCAATCTGGTCCGAAGTCCCACCTGCCTTCTATCTCAAGATGACTGCAGCCTTCCACCCTCTGCTTTGAGTGTGGGCACCCTCATTACTTTAGCTCTGGATCTGTTTCCACCCCGTTAGCCCCTCCACTTCTAAGCACACCTGCCCATGCACACAGGTTGTTCTCCTGCAGTGTAGGGAATAGTACCTGGGGCTGTGGGAGGAAGATTTCATGTGTTGCTTTGAATTACCAATAGTAAGTGATGAGGGAAGAGAGAGGTACCACCCCAGCCCCATAAGCTTCCCCTTTCAACTCCTCTGCTGGTTGGCGACTACTTGGCCTTAACTGGTCCCATCCAAGAAGCAGCACACCATGGTGATGAGGAACCTGGGCTTTTGAGGAAGACCTGGGTCTAAGTCTTGACTCAGGATAGGAGCTTAGGCAAGTTACTTCTCCCTTCTGCCTTAGTTTCCTCATCTGTAAAATAGGGTAATGGTATCTACCTTATAGAATTGTTATTCATTAATAAATTAAACACTCATTGAGTGTGGGTTAAATAAAAATTTCTCCATGGAGCCTTGGTTTTCTCACTTGTAAAATGAGAAGCTGAGAGTGGCTGTATCATGGTGAGGTGGAGAGAACACAGCCTCTGGCACTCAGGGAGGGCTCCTGGGTGTGGGTTATTGCTGAGAGTCCATGGTTCTGTGCTTTGAAGGAGGGTGTCTTGGCCCTGTCCCTCACACCAGCCCCCATGTCCACTCACAGCCATCATTGCACAAGGAGGGCTGTGTGCTTATGTCATGGCTGCCCTCCTGGCTGCCCAGGGCCCCTGAGGATAGCGAGAGTGCTTTGAGTCTGGAAAGATGGTATTGATCTTTGTTTTTTATTCTTTTTGTAGCCCCCAGGAAATTTGAGGAACTCCCTGAAAAGAGATGCACAAACTATTAAAACGATTCACCAGCAACGAGTCCTTCCTATAGAACAATCACTGGTAACAGTCAACAACATATTGTATTTCACTGTGACCTGAGCAGAATCTACTGCAGCGAGTTGGCTTTCATTTAGCCTCATGGCACATGCTCATCTCTCGTAGGTCCCAGCTGACTGACCTCAGCCCCAGAAGCTGAGCTGGGCTTTAGACAAAATAATTGCACCTCCCTCTTCTGCTTTTTCCCTTCGGTTTTTCATTTGAGCGCGAACAGTTAGATAAAATCTGTGGCTGTCTCCTCTACCTTGCTCTAGTTTCCATTGCTGTGAGCAGGCCCTCCTATGCCCTGCATTTAGCTACAGTGCTGTGGACTCACTCGATTCTTTTTCTCCAAGCTTTGTCTAGAAATATGTGAAGGTGAGGTTAAGTGCTTCTCTCTGTAGATCCACTTAGCCCTGTCTCCTGCCTTGATGGGCGTTGCTTCCTTTCTCCTCTCTTCCATCCTTTCCCTTTGCTTCTCACTACCTTGTGACTTTTTTTCTTAATGCAATAAAGGCAGTTTCTAGCAAAGAAAGAACGTGGACTTTGGAGTCAGACAGACCTGGTTTTAAATCCTGCTTGTGGCTCTCCAAACTATTGTAGCTTCTCAGTTTCCTCATCTAAAAATGTTGGGATCAATAACTGCCTTGCTTTTACCTTTTCATGGAGATGAAGGACCTGACCTCAGAGGATCTCAGTAAAGAGGAGGAATTATTATATTATGCTTGTATATGGGCCATATTTGTAGCCAGCAAGGAGAGAAGTGTGTGGAAACTGGGTTACTGAATCAGCTTGCTCAGGTTTGGCCAAGCAAGTAAATCCACTCCACTCCAACATCCGAACATCCGAACATCCCAACACCAAACTTTCCAGGACTAGTTTCTAGTACCCTTTTTTTTCTCTCTTGATTTCCTAATTTATTAGACTATTCACAAAGTCCTTTCACTGAATTTTCTTAATTTGTGTCCAGTGCTCTTTACAATTTTCTGTGCACTTGTTTATGCCTAACACAAATTTGTTAACATTTTAAGCTGGCTTTGCGTTTGGTTTTTTTTAATGCTTTTTTTCCAAGTACACAGGACCCTTTGGCCTTCTCAGAGCTAGGGCAACCTGTCCACAAATAGGCAAAGTGCTTCATACATGTGACCTATGATCTAAACCAGGGGTTGGCAAGCTAGGTACCCTGCCAACTACAGCCTGCAGGCTAAATTCAGCCTACCACCAGTTTTTGTAAATAAAGTTTTATTGGAATATGGCCACACCCACTCATTTGCAAACTCTCTGTGGCTGCTTTTGACTAGAAGGACAAAGTTGAGTAGTTGGGAGTATGGCAGATAAAACCTAAAGTGTTTACTCTGGCCTTTTACAGATAAAGTTTGTCAACCTCCAGTCTAAACCATTCAGGTTAACCACTCTTGTGGGGCAGGCTCTATTTTAAATAATGCCTTCCACTTTGATCAAACCTAATTCAAAGGGATTTCTTGGATGCCTCACATGTGATTGGCTGTTCTTCACAGCTTTAGGATATGTATCCATTTTTTTTCTTTAGGTTTTCTTACACCAGAGGCATAGAAGGTACACATTGTTAATTGTGCTGGTTATTTTTTCTAGAATGAAACCATTACAGTGTAAAGACAGATTTGATGGCTGTCTTGTGGGAAGGGAGGACACAAGGTATGTGATCTTGCTGTTTCATGTCATAATTTTGGAAATATTATCTATGTTTTTCGCCAGAGCACTCTATACCAAAGTGTCAAGATACTTCAACGCACAGGCAATGGATTGTTGGTAAGGGTTTACTTTGTTTTCCATCATGGGGTTTTGTTATAAAACACCACACAAAGAATGCTAGAAATGTGATTTTTGTAGGTACTTTAAGTTTAAAAAAAAAAAAAGCCTCGGTTATCTACCTATTTTAAATACCAAATTGGGTTTTCTTACTATTTCCTTTCTGCAAGTACTTCTATAAGTGCAGACATCATCTTAGCAGACTATTAGGTACGTAGGTGAAATCTATGTTTTGATGTGTAGGATGCAAGCTTAGAAGGTACATTGGTCACTTTCACGGAGATAATGGTGCCTAACACACAAGCCCAAACCTCAGTGCCTTCTAAGTATAAATGTTCATTTTCCCTGCTGGTTTGACAACAGGCTTCCCTACACATCTTCCCATTGAGAGACCTGGCCTGAAGGAGCAGCTCCTGTCTGGGGCACCTCGTGTCCTCCTAGTGGAATTCAGGGGATAAGAGGAGGCACAGGTTGTCCTTTAAGCCACTGCTCAGAATGGGCACCCTGCCCCTTCACCAGCATTCCATTGGCCAAAGCAAGCCACATGGTCACATCGTCATCTGGCTGGGGAAGTACACTCCATGCTCTGGGAAGTTATCCAAGGAGCGTATCAATAATCCTGAACAGCTAATGCAATCTACCACAGGGGCCATGTGCAGGCTGCAAGCATTCCCGCAGCAGACACTGAGCTGCAAGGCTGTGTTGTATTCATCTTGTATCCACAGCACCAATGGGCAACTCAGAAGATAGTTTTTCATTGAACGGAATAGCCTGTCCATGAGAGGTTTTGAGCATCAGCCTCCATGATAAAACTAAATGTTCCCTCCTTCCACTTTTCTCAATGAGGCCAACATTGTGGCTCAGCTCCTCTGAAGATGTTTACATTTACTCTGCTCTGGGACCCTCCCTATGCCTCTGATCACAGTTGCCATTTCATGAGTGTGTGTCTCATGCCAGGGGAGCCTGGAAACACACCGGTGACTACGTGCAGGTGCTTTGCTACCTGTATGCAAAGCATAGGGCGAGGGTGTGCAGTGGTACAAGGCCTTTCATGAGGGATCCAGCCAAGGGGGTTAGTAGGGGGCAGAAACTGGCCGTTGACTCACTCACCAGGCTCTGTGCCCTGAGGTCCCTGGGCAGAAAAGGCCCCTTTTCCAATTTGCACCAAGCTGCCATGTGGGTTGGCAGAGGACTCGTCTTTGCTTGTGTTGTGGTGCAAAGCCTATGGGCTTTGCAGTGGGGAAAAAAAAAAGTTTGGTGCAAATCCCAGCATTGTCGTATGCTTCCCCAGCATGGTGACCTTGAAGAAGCTGAGTTGCCTCATCTGCAAAGGGAGCCTAGCAAACAGTACCTTCCTTCCTGCCTTCTTGTGAGTTTCCAGCAAGGCCATTCCTATCAAGGACTAGCCCAGTGTCTGGCCTAGAGTAAATGCTCCCTCTCAGCTCATCTCCTTCCCTGCCCTCAGGGGGCTGGGCGGGTTCTGTCTTCCTCTTAACTAGGAGGTCCAGGTCATGGTGTTGTGGAGCTGAGTTACAGTACTTGAATCAATACGCAAATCATCTAATTAAATCTTTGTATGACTTGATACCCTGCTAACTGTGGCTGTGTGTTTCAGGAGAGAGTAAATAGGATTCTAGCTTCTCTGGATTTTGCTCAGAACTTCATCACAAACAATATTTCCTCTGTTATTATTGAGGTGAGTCTTCTTTTTTAAAGTAAGCATGTCCGTAAGTGGGCACATGAATGTTACAGATTAAATATTTATAATGTTTAAGTATGCTGTCATCATTTTAATGCTTCTACTCATCTTTTGTTTCTTTCCAGGAAACTAAGAAGTATAGGAAAACAATAACAGGATATTTTGAACATTATCTGCAGTGGATCGAGTTCTCTGTAAGTAGTTTATCTTTTGTGACTATTAAGGGGGGTCATGTTTTAGGATAGTCATTTTCTAGGGTAAAATCTGGAAGAAATAAAATTAAATTTCCCGTAATTTGGTAGGAGGTAAGTGAAAGGATATTGACATGCAGGACCAAGACTTCTGGGGCTGCCCACCAGGTGAGAGGACAGCCACCTCCTGGTCCCCTTTGCTCACCTTTGCCATATGCAATTCTTCCATTTACTTCCCACCCCCTTTTTCAGGTAACAAAGGGGCCAGGTAACAAATTTGAACTAAAACACTACGCTGGGCACAAGAACTTTTTAATTCTCTCAAGAGTCCTGTAGGTTGGGTCACTCTTCCAAAACAAATGGGGAAACTGGAAACCAAGGCTCAGAGAGACTAAGGATCTTGCTTTAAAATATGTACAATTGTCCCTCAGTATCCATGGGTGATTTGTTCCAGGGCCCCCTGCAGATACCAAACTCCTTGGGTGCTCAAGTTCCTTATATAAAAGATACAGTTATTTGCACATAACCTATGCACATCCTCCTGTATGCTTTAAATCTCTCTAGATTACTTATAATACCTCATACGATGTACATGCTATGTAAATAATTGGTATACTGCATTGGTTCAGGAATAATGATTTAAAAAGTCTGTACATGTTCAGTAAAGATGCAACTCTCCTTTTTTTTCTGAATATGTTTTAATCTATGATTGGTCGAATCCATGGATGCACAATTCCGGGATATGGAGGGCCAACCGTAACTGTATGTGCAGAACTCATCCATGTACATCAGCCATCAGTTCCATGTTTTAGAGCAGCGGTCCCCAACCTTTTTGGCACCAGGGACTGGTTTAGTGGAAGACAGTTTTATCCACAGACTGGGGGCAGTGGTAGTTTCGGGATGATTCAAGGGCATTACATTTATTGTGCACTTTATTTCTATTATTAATACATTGTAATATATAATGAAATAAGTATGCAACTCACCATAATGTGGAATCAGTGGGAGCCCTGAGCTTGTTTTCCTGCAACTAGATGGTCCTATGTGGGAGTGATGGGAGACAATGACAGATCATCAGGCATTAGATTCTCATAAGGAGCACAATCTAGATCCCTCGCATGTGCAGTTCCACAATAAGGTTCATGCTCCTATGAAAAACTAATGCTGCTACATTAGAGGTGGAATATAGGTGAAGCTTTGCTTGCTCACCCGCCGCTCACTTCCTGCTGTGGAGCCCGGTTCCTAACAGGCCATGGACTGGTACTACTAGCTGGTATCAGTCTGTGGTCCAGGGGTTGGGGACCCCTGTCTTGGAGGACATGGAGATCCTTTTTGTGACACCAAGTCAAAAGTAAACGGCACGTCTCATTCCTGTGAATTTTTGTGGATGCGGCTCAAAGTTTGCCTGTGTTTCCACCCCCCTAGATCAGTGAGAAAGTGGCATCCTGCAAACCTGTGGCCACCGCTCTAGATACTGCTGTTGATGTCTTTCTGTGTAGCTACATTATCGACCCCCTGGTAAGATTTCATCTTTCAAAAGAAGACGCAATGAATCCATCATCTTTGGTTGTTTTTCTGGATTGTGATATACACTTTAATAATGTTTTCTGCTTGAGGGAATCCAAAACCTAAAATGCAACATTTTGATCAATGTATTAATATGCTAATAGACTAGAAAAGTCAAAATTCTGGGCGGTTATCTTTTTTCCTTACCAGGATTATATTTACCAGTCAGGAAACCTGCAGGGAGAAAACTCCTATTAGTTCAGAATAATCAGAAAGACAGTCACGGGTGTGCAGATTTCTAATCTTCAAAAGAATACTCAGTACAACTACATATACAACCCCAAAGTTGCACCAAACTTCATTTGTCATTAAAAAGCCTTGGAAATGTGACTATTGGGATGGCAAGTTCCAGTTAATCAGGCTTAATCCTCAGCTCTGTTCCCTCCTCAATAGACGCTGACTCTCTGTGAGCGGATCCTCTCCCTCTGCTGAAAGCACCTCAGTGGCTTCCTGTTGCTATCTAAAGATCAGGATCTTTCATAGGTCATCACACTAGGCTCTGCATGGCTGGGCCTCCCCATTCCAGATCTCACTGTGTGCTCTCTGCCTGCCTGCCTTTCTTTCTGTGCTCCAGACACACTCATCTGCTTTCACTTTGTCAAATACATCTCAGTTTCCCCACCTTAGGGCCCGTGCACATGCCGTTTCTTCTGCCTGGACTGGAGATGGGCACACACCACCCTTCTCTTTCTCTCTCCTCTTCCCCTTTCCACCTACCCACTCCCCACTGTAAGACCTAACTTCTCTAGGTCTGGTAACACAATGGTGGAGAACATGAAGTCTGAATGAAAATTCCACCTCTATATTTTCAGAACTTTGTGACTTTGAAAAATTACTGAAATTTTCTGAGTTCCTCGCCTACATGGGGCTGTTTTGATGGTTCGGTGAGAGGTCACATGTAAAGCCCTTCACACTGTTGGAACATCAACGTTCAATGAATATTCACTACTATTGTAGTTCAGTCTTCAGGTCTTAGCTCAAACATGTCTTTTTTCCAGGAAGACTTTTCAGATTCCCCAAACTAGGTTGGGTTCTGTTTTCCTCATTCCTGTAGAACTCTATGCTTTTCCTTTAGAGTTGTTATTGCTGTTTCAATTACATGTTTATATGTTTCTTTGATTAAGACCTGTCCCTCCAGCACACTCTAGACTCTCCACTCCATGAGTCACCAGCGCATTCAAGGCTGTGTCCCTGTTCTCTGGCATAATACCTGGCACAGAGTATCACTGATGCGTTGTCAGGTAGCATCAGTTGTTGTCTCTGTCACAGTTCATCCCTATTGCCCTGTCTGTCCATCTCCCTCATTCACTTGTCCATCTGTCTGCTGGAGGGACTTTCATGCCTGAGTGAAAAGGATTCTGCCACCGACCCAACCATGCAGACCCTGAGCCCTGCTTCCTGGATGCTTCCTTCCTATAGGAACTACTCTTTTTTGTCCTGTGCTTGGTGGCCCTTGCTGTCAGCTTTGGCTGAAGCCTTCATTAGGGGAGTCCAACCTGCTTGATTCTGAATTGACCTCTCTTTATGTCCAGCCTCCACCACCCACCCCATTCAGTTGAACCACGTAGGCACCAGATGCCTCTCCACAGATCCAGGGACAGAGGGGAGGCCTAGAGGCTGCTCAGGAAGATCATAGGCTGAAGCTGTATAGCAGAGGGTTTACATCATAAGGAAGAGCTCTGGGCATCCATTTAGTCAATCAGATAGACTGTGGACTAGCTCACATGTTTATTTTGTATCTCAGTTGTCCTCAAAAGGATTGAGGCAGCTTCCAGAAAAAAGGATAGGGTCGTTATAAAGTTATAAAGCTTCTCAAGACAAGGTTGAAAACAGAAATCTAACAGACCGTAGACAGAAGGGAAGACAAATTGACTAGAAGTTAAGAGCCAAGAGGTGCCACCTCTGTAATTCTGAACTCAGCCAGGAGCAAAGCAGAAATGCAGGGTCAAGCTGTGAGGGTGAAGCAGGTGTTATTTCCAAGTGGCATTTGGCCTCATGGTGGGCTGGGGAGAGTCATTCTAGTGTTACTGACAGCATTATCTTAAGGCAGGGATATCGTCAGACTTGAACTTATATAGGAACTTGGCAGGTTGCAGATTTACATAGCAGGCCAAGTGTAGGATGCTAGCCAGAGTGGCATTTAGCTCATGACATCTATGCATGGGTCCTGATTGTTTGTCCATAAGGTTAAATCATTTGGAATATCACCTTGCAGATGTGAGTGATGTGGACTGTGTCACCACTGAGGACAAATGTCCCCTTGAAGGAAGAACCACTTCCAGACTATTGCTTTGTGGGAACAAGGGTTCAATGTTAAGAGATGGAACTTGGCCGGGCGCGGTGGCTCAAGCCTGTAATCCCAGCACTTTGGGAGGCCGAGACGGGCGGATCACGAGGTCAGGAGATCGAGACCATCCTGGCTAACACAGTGAAACCCCGTCTCTACTAAAAAATACAAAAAACTAGCTGGGCGCGGTGGCAGGCGCCTGTAGTCCCAGCTACTCGGGAGGCTGAGGCAGGAGAATGGCGTAAACCCGGGAGGCAGAGCTTGCAGTGAGCCGAGATCGCGCCACTGCCCTCCAACCTGGGTGACAGAGTGAGACTCCAGCTCAAAAAAATAAATAAATATATAAATAAATAAGTAACAAACAACTCATAAGAAGGATTGAAACTCAAACCTGCTGGCCATCCATGCTCTGATTACTGGACAGTCGGGCAACAAAGAGAGTCTGTTGGGGGTGGTTAGAAGTTGGGTTGGAGTGGCCTAGATTCGCATCCTCGCTTTGCCACTTGCTGCTACTGCTCCTCCTTTGTAAAATAAACATAATATTAGGATCTACTCAAGGTTTTTAGAAAGATGAAATGAATCCTAACAACGTGAGTAACATTTCACATAGTGCTTGGTCCACATGACATTAAAGAACAAAATGACAGCTCATTTTTTAAAATTCTAAAAAAAAAAAAAAAAAATCCCCTGAGCAACTGTTTTTCCCATTTCCCATCTTCAAACATTCAATTCTCCTGATTTTTTTTTTCCTAGAATTTGTTTTGGTTTGGCATAGGAAAAGCTACTGTATTTTTACTTCCGGCTCTGATTTTTGCGGTAAAACTGGCTAAGTACTATCGTCGAATGGATTCGGAGGACGTGTACGATGAGTAAGTATGTGGTCTTCCACAGACATGGGGGTCATTTCCTGGGTGGCGCTGTCTTCAATGAGTTGCTAAAGATGAGTTCTGATAAGATTAAACTTGATTTCTTTTTATTTTTTTCTTCCTTTTTTTTTTTTTTTTTTTAGTAGTAGTAGTTGGGTCACTTCTATTCAGGTGAATTTTTTTTTTTTTTTTCTTGGTACTGATTTTTCTATACTTGTTTTAACAGCTTTTTTCCTCTTGCTTAATCTTCTCAGCTTCCCTAACCGGCCTTTTTATTTCTTGTTTGCAGTTCCTCTCTCTCGGGGACCTGGCATTTCACTTTATGATAACTGTTTTTACACTTTCCATTTTGGCTCTGTAGTCTGCCCCTCATTCTGTGTCTGGTGAATGTGTATGCCTCATTTTTCACTTCGCCCATCTTTCAATGTGGGTCTCTCCTGAATTTGCACTGTCAGTATCTGTGTTAGAGTAAATATCTGGGGGATGTAGTTGCTGAGCTTTCATAATAATTTAAAAAATTAATTTTATCTCCCTTTTTTGTATTTTATAGTGTTGAAACTATACCCATGAAAAAGTAAGCCTTTTTTAAAAAAACTATATTCCTAGATGGGATGGGGGAGGTTTATATTATTATGTAATGGACCTTAAACATTAAGTTATTGGCATCTTAAAATTATGTAGAAACAGCAGATCTGTCCAGGCAAAAATAAATTGCAATGCCTCTTCAAAAGAGGGCTGGCACAGGGAAGGTGCTCAAGAAATACTTCATGAATTAATGAAAATTTTATATGCTAAGTTTATTAATCTATAAAGTAGTCATTTGGTCTTTGAAATTTAAAGGGAGCAAAATGTAAACTACTCATTTGTCTTGTTTTTAGATTTAACAAATTGTTACATACTTTTCGTGACCATTACATTGTCTTTGTAATCCATGATGTAAATACTTCATCTGAGAGATAACATGGTGTTTTGGTGTATTTATTTTTGTTACAGTATGGAAAATGGTAATAATGGTTATCATAAAGATCATTTATATGGTATTCACAATCCTGTTATGACAAGGTAAAGCAAAGTCTGGAAGTGCATGCCTGTTCTGTGATAAACCATCTCCTCTCCTATACATCAGCACTGAATTTTCTGCATGCTGTTGATGCCTTCACTTCTCTGTTTGTGATACTTTATCAATGCTAGTCTCCAATCATGCTCTACATAGTGTTCTATGATGCCATAAGTTTAAATGTTCAGTAGATTTCTAAACAACGGAATTATTCAGCAACTAAAATTTGGTGTCATCTTAAAATGCTATGTATGGTTGTAGATCATTACAGATTAAATGCATGCATACCTTGCATTTAGAATTTCTCTGCACCAAATAAACTGAGTAGTTACAGTTTTCAAAGCTCCTTCCTTCCTTCCTTCCTTCCTTCCTTCCTTCCTTCCTTCCTTCCTTCCTTCCTTCCTTCCTTCCTTCCTTCCATCCTTCCTTCCTTCCTTCCTTCCTTTTTTCCCTTCCTTCCAATAAATTAACTGTAACCAACCAGAAAAAGAACCCCAATTCTTCCTTCAAAATCTTTATGAATTTACGTTCTCTAGAATTAAGGAGCTTCTCTGGTTCTGGATATGTTATATATCAGGTAACTCTGAGCTTTGCTTGCCAGAGGTCAATTGTCTTCTGAGTCTCTACTAAGAATTCAGACCCACACGTCAGCCAGGGACCTATCTGCTCAGAAGAGGTGGAGCCATAGTGTGCAGGGCAGCAGGGCCGCAGTGGGCTGTCCTCTTCAGTGGGCGTGGTCCTTCCCACGCCCATGCAGCTGGCCCTCTAGTGCTCCCCTGAGCCCTGCTCCGCACAGTGATGTCTCAGATGCAAAAGCGTGAGTCTAACGTTGGTGCATGGGGGGGATCCACCTTAGAAGGCTCACGCTCCACATGGGAGGTGTCCAGTTAAAAGTGCCCACATTCAGGGAAGCCCACAGCTTTGGCTTCACACCAGGTATTTATATTTAGAGCCTCCCAGGCCAGAAGCTGCTCATCACTCAGGCACATCCTTATCTTAAGCAATATTACCTAATAACAGTTGATGCTCCACCTTGGTCAGATTTCAAGGTGAACAGAACCAGAAAGTCATAAAATTTTTCCTTTCAGAAGGATAGCTGGCTTCCTGGACTTAAAACTTTGAACATTGTAAAAAGTTCAGAACTTTTCATTATAATTTTCCATTTAGGGGAAGAGAAGTTATCTGAGTGCATTCCAGCTGCTATAACGAAATGCCTTAAACTAGGTAGCTTATAAACACCAGGGTTTATTTCTCACAGTTCTGGAGGCAGGGAATACAAGATGAAGGTGCCATCAGATTCGGTGTCCAGTGAAGGACCACTTTCTCATAGGTGGCGTCGTCTTGCCAAATCCTCACATGGCGGAAAGGGCAAGCTGGCTCCTTGGGGTCTCTTTTCTAAAGGCGTTAATGAGAAACTAACGAGGGCTCTGCCTTCATGACCTAAAGCATCACTGTGATTACGATTTCAATGTATGAATTTTAGGAGTGCACATTCAGCTGAGAGCAGAAATGGTGATAATAACAAAAATAAAGTTCTTGGTCAGGCACCGTGGCTCACGCCTGTAATCCCAGCACATTGGGAGGCCGAGGCGGGTGGATCACGAGGTCAGGAGATCGAGACCATCCTGGCTAATGCGGTGAAACTTTGTCTCCACTAAAAACACAAAAAAGTAGCCAGATGTGGTGGCACACGCCTGTAGTCCCTGCTACTCGGGAGGCTGAGGCAGGAGAATCGCTTGAACCTGGGAGGCAGAGGTTGCAGTGAGCCGAGATCGTGCCACTGCATTCCAGCCTAGGTGACAGAGGGAGACTCCGTCTCTAAATAAATACAGTTCTGAAATGGCAAATTGACTTCATCTCATCTGATATTTCCAGTATGCAAGGCTTGGTGGCTAGAGTGCTGTATTGTGACAGAGTTGAAGATAGAGTTAAGTATCAATTAACCAGGTGTGCTCTGGGGATAGTAGACAGCACGGCTGTCTACATAATGTCGTGGCCTTCCTTTTCGTGGTGTAGCATGCTTGGAGGGTATCTTACATGTATGGACTGAGATTTTCAAGATCAGAGGACAGTTGTTCTCAATTACCTCTGTTGCCCTAACATCGGATCTTCTAGGACTCTTCTGAATTTGTAGAATTGCTTCCTGGTGCTTGCCTGTTGGTTGTGAAGGCACTGAAAGTACTCTCTGTTTTAAGAAGAGTCATCCAGGCTGCATGGAAGATGCTAGAGAGAGAGACGCAAGCCTGGGTGGAGGTTGCCACAGGCAGATTTTCTGGAAGCAGTGCTGAAATGGAGTTTGGAGTGCAGGATGTTTATGAGGATCCATGGTTGTGAAAGAAAGGGGGAGAAGTTGAGGTTGGCCTGCCAAAGCCTTGGCCCGGCTGGTCAGGAGCTCTGGATCAAGCATGGCCTGTAGGGAGTTGCCCACATTGGGCTCAGCTAAGCCTTTGCAACCCCATCTTCCCCCAGAGCGGTAGGCTCTGACAACTGGAGGTTCTCTGCTGGCCATGCTGCCCCCAGCTGGAGGCAAGTCATTCTTAAAACGGAATCTAGAAGGCACAACTCCATGGCTCCCTGAGAGGCAGATGCACGGGTAGGCCTGGAAGAGTGTGCTGCATCCAATCCTCCCACAATTGAAAGGGAGGTGTCAGTGTGCAAGTTGACAAGACAGCCTTTGAGATGCCAGGGTCCTCTCCACACACCAGTACTGCCACAGACCTTTGTCACTAAGGCATGATCATCACAGCCAACCAGACTCTGGCTAATTCCCAGCTTCAGATCTGAGTGCTGGAAATAGGCAGGCGTCAGCTGTCTTCTGTCTTATGCCACCACGTGAGCCCTTTCCTACAAAGGAGGGTAGATTTCCAGTTCTAGCATCAATAAGAGAATAACTGAGCACCTATTTAGTATCACAGATGTCCTGTGTATAGCGTCAAAGACTTAATTGTCTAGGCTCAAGAAGCTTGTTGTGGCTCTCCTTATTTACTAGTTTTTACCCACATTGCTGGAACAGCATAAGATTTGCTAACTCTTGGATTTAACTTGCTGCACAAGAAAAAAAGACATGATAATGATGGAAAATTGGAAAATGTTAGAAAACAGCCCTAGTCGGTGTTGAGAAATGCCACTCTTCTCACTTGCTAATGAACATTTCATCTTGGGCTGTTAGCGTTGAAATTCAAACTAGATTAAATGCCTTTGTTCTGTTAAATACATAAATGAAGCTTTAGGATGATTCTGTGGTCATTCTTACTACAACAGACATTGGAAGGACTTGTCCTTGTGAAGGGCCTAGCACTTCACACATCTGTGAAGCCTGGGACTAGGGATATACTAATGTTGGGTGACCTTCCTTAACGGTCCACAGTACATTTGAATTTTTTTCTACTTTCTATATTCTGTGTTCTACAGTAGAGCTCTAAAGGCAGGTTGAAGTGTTTTGTTTCAATAAGAGAAAAATCCCAAAGACTGACACTGTATGTGAGTTTCGCCGAAGCACCTTTCATGGTAACAATTAAATTGAGACTTATTTTCCTTCCTGCACACCCACCTCCAGTGGGAACCCTGGCAAGTCTCCTGGATGTTCGGCCCGTCTGCAGGCAGTCAGTGAAGAATCATAGTTTTGATTTGGTTTATTTGCAGAAGGTTAGGGAATGACAGCCCAGAAGCTCTAGGGACATTGGGACACCTTTCTTTTCCACCCAGACCCTCCTAGAGGTCCCAGGGGTCTGAGTTGGAGTGGATCCTTGCTCTGCCTCCATGTGTCATTATGGAATAAGAGCTTTGAGACTGGGTGCCGTGGCTCACGGCTGTAATCCCAGCATTTTGGGAAGCCAAGGCCGGCAAATCACAAGGTCAGGAGTTCAAGACCACGCTGGTCACCATGGTGAAACCCCATCTCTACTAAAAATACAAAAAATTAGCCAGGCATAGTGGCAGGCACCTGTAATCCCAGCTACTCGGGAGGCTGAGGCAAGAGAATCACTTGAACCCAGGAGGCAGAGGTTTCAGTGAGCTGAGAGTGCACCACTGCACTCCATCCCAGGCAACAGAGTGAGACTCTGTCTCAATAAATAAATAAATAAAAATAAGAGCCTTGTTCGCATAGGGTTGTGAGGGTTCAGTGAGGTAACCAGGCAAAATATTCACCCTTTGACCACTGTGAGCCCTTATTTAAGGGTTTGCGGTTCACTATAAAAACTGTAATCTTTTCTTATTACCCTGGCATTTCCGATGGAGGGAACCCAAAGGTGATTCAGAAGATAACTAAGTGTGGCTCTAATCTGTTAGCTGAGCCAGCTCCACTTAGTCTCCATCGATGACACCAACTGGGCTCTGGATATTAGCAGACACCTCGTGATACCGTCTATACAAATGAACCCGAATTGATGCCTCCTTCACATGGCTTGAGACTGTGATTTTCCGCCAGTGTTTATCGCCAACAGTTTTCAGGTGTTGCCTGCATTTCAGGACAAAGCTAGGTTTAAGAGGCAAATGATCAGTGTACAGAGAAGGTGCTTGGCTATTTTAGAAAAGCCTTCTGGCTGGGCGTGGTGGCTCACGCTTTTAATCCCAGCACTTTGGGAGGCTGAGGAGGGAGGATCACTTGAGCCCAGGAGTTCAAAACCAGCCTGGGCAACATAGCAAGACCCTGTCTCTATAAATGAAAAAAAAAAAAATTCTTTTTAATGTAAGAATGAAAGAAAAGCCTTCTGCAAACTAGGACGTTAGTACTTACCAAGTGTGGAGCAGTTTGATAACTAATATTGCTTCATGGAGTGTTTCCCAGAAAAATTCTCTTAAGTAAGAACCATGAAGTGGGGTGCTTCTGAGTGGCAAACTCAGTTTCTTGGACTAGTTTTTTTTGTTCCCCTTTTCTTTTATCTTTGTTATTTCTTAAACACTCACACACATGTATACACACACATACCGTAATTAGTCCCTTATACATACAGTCTGTGGTTATTTGCTTTTGATTGAAGGAAAAGTTAATAGACTTTCATATAAACCTACGTAAGCCTGGATTTTCTTTCCAACGATGCTTCTGTCTGCCACACAAAGTCTCCAGAGCAAGTAGAGGCATTTTCATTTCAGGAAATAATGAGTGACTCATTTCCAAACCTTCCTGGCCTTTCGTGGATCACTAGAGGTCACTCAGATTGTGATCTTTCTCCTGCTAGGGAGTTCTTTAGAGAGACAGAGAAAAGAAAGAAAGAGAGAGAGAGAGTGTGTGTGTGTGTGTGTGTGTGTGTGTGTGTAAACTTACTCTTTCTAGCTCTGACTTCAGAGGTCAAGAGAGAAAGTTGCTCCATGTGAGGCCACAAAGGCTTGAGAACAACCAAACACCAGTGTTGGTCCAGCAGCCCCAGGAACCGGGCAGGATGGCCACCCTGCCTCATCCTGCATAGTCCTCACATTGGCCCTTTATGGCTATCATCACCTCCCTGTTGTCTGCCTTTTGCAGATAGACTCAGGGACGTGTAGGCCGTGCCCAGGTCTCCACAGCTAGCCAGGGCCAAGCTAAGATTTGAGCTATTTCTGCTATTCTCCCAAAGGCAGGTGGGCAAAGAAAAATTCCCAAAACAGATGGAAAGACCACAGAATAATTTGATTATTTTTCCCAGTCTTCACTCTGAAGACTACCAAACTGGCAGAAAGAGGAACAAATAAGAGGCAAATGTTGCTAGAAACTCTAGTTTATCTGAAAAGGAGAGAAATCTGATTTTAATATGAAATTACCCTTTTTAATGTTAGTAAACGATGTTGAGGAAAAAAATACCATGGGGGCCCAACAAAATATGTCTGTGAACCACCTTCTTGCTAGTTCTGCTGCAGATGGTGTTCATTGTGAGTGCAGTTGTAGATTCTTTGTTGTTGTTGTTGTTTGAGACACAGTTTCACTCTGTCACACAGGCTGGAATGCAGTGGTGTGATCTCGGCTCACTGCAACCTCCGCCTCCTGGGTTCAAGCGATTCTTGTGCTTCAACCTCCTGAGTAGCTGGGATTATAGGCACACACTACCATGCTCAGCTAATTTTTCTGTTGTTAGTAGAGATGGAGTTTCGCTCTGTTGGCCAGGCTGGTCTTGAACTCCTGACCTCAAGTGATCTACCCCAAAGTGCTAGATTATAGGCATGAGCCACCGTGCTTGGCCAGATTCTTAGATGGAAGTAGGAGGGGTTCGCATGGCTGCACCTCTAAGGCCTGGAGGAGGAAGCAGGTGGATCCCAGGGAATGCTACATGAACGGCAGCTGACCCTCACCTGGGTAGGTTCTGGCTGCATAGGTCTTGGGTGCTTGGAACCCCTTCCCTTGTGTGATGTTTTAGGTTCTTCAGGGACCAGGACCTTCCTTTGTCTGTGAAGGAGATAGTGCATCAGTGACAAACAGATTCCACCTCCTGGGCCAACTTCTCTCTGTTGATCAGGTTGCCCAGAGCCCTGTGTTGATTGAAATCTGGAGGTTTAATCCAGACTGACTCAAAAGTGCTGTCATCAGTGTGTGATGTCCACTCTGGGGACAGGAGAGTCTCAGTTGTCACGCATTGGCCTTCTTTATTTTATTACTTTGTTGTGTTGGGCACCCAGGAAGTTATCATTCAGAGCCCAAATCCTAATGGAAGAAAAGTCTTCCTAAAGGAAGAAATCCTGAAGAAAAGTATCTTCCAGTTATGGTCTCATATAGGGCCCTTTGTTTCTCTTACATCAGGATCTTCCAGGATTAGTTTTAGTTACTTGCTATAGTTTCATTGTCCCCTCCAAAAATCATGTTGAGATTTAATTGCCATTGTGACTATATTAACAGGCGAGACCTTGGACGGGTGGATAGGTCATGAGAGCTCTGCCTTCATAAATGGATTAATGCCATTATCATGGGAGTGGGCTCCTGATAAAAGGAGGAAGGTCGACCCCATTCTTGGTCTGTCTCTTGCACTCATTTGCCCTTCCACCATGGGATGATGCAGCATGAAAGCCCTCACCAGATGCCAGCACCAAGCTCTTGGACTTCGTGGCCTTCAGAACTATAAAAAGCATTATTTTTTTTTCTTTGTAAGTTACCCAGTCTCTGATATTCTGTTATAGCAGCAGAAAACAGACTAAGACACTGCCTAAATTCGTTTGTTTCACTCATTTCCTGCTTCTGAGGTCTCCAGAGTTCCATCTCTTCCAGGATAGGATGGATATACTGTCTGGAGGAGAGGCACTGCTGGGCAAGAGGAGAAGAACCAGTGATCCTGTTAGTGTGCCCAGTATCCCTCTGCTCAGTAAGGCAAATGTAGATATTCTTTAGAAATGATTGCCAGAGCCTACAGTCCTTCATAATGTTCAGCTCCAGGTCCTGGTAAGGTGGACAGTAACAAGAGATTGAGCCAGCCCCTGCTTGCACCCTTTTCCAGGGGCCCTTTGAGCCCTTTCAATAAAGAGTTTGTTTCTTTACCGAAAGCATAAAGAGTAGTGCAAGAAGAGGCACACAGAACCAAGCATGTGCACTTTCTCAAGTGAAACACTTTAGAAGGAATGTCTTGCCTGGCAGGTGCCCTGATGTCCTCTGTGCACATCCTCCCCCAACCTCATGTGTCTGATGCAGCACTGGAGTGAGGCAAGGTGGATCCTGCAGGTTCGAGGGGGTTGTGATCCACCCAAAGTCACAGTTGGGGAGGGTGGTGCCCGAGTTGAAACTGCAGACCTTCCAGATGGAGTTCACTAGCCTCCCCCTGGCGTATACCTTTTGATTGTCAAGGCCATTATCCCGGAGTCACTTTAGAGGACACTAGGGCTACTGTTGATGGTTCACCCAGAGAACCACTTAGAGGCCATATGCACTGCCTGATCTTACACCCAGGAATTTGTAGTTGTAATAAGGTCCCTGCAGAACTTCCACTGTCTTCTGTCCTAGAAGCAGACTTTAAAAAGACTCCTGCGGTAGACTGGTGTGTACTGCGGTGTTGCTGCCGGTCTAACGTCTTCAACATGTATTCTTAGTGACTCTTAACACTTTTAACCTTAGATTGTGAATATTCACAATTCTACCTGTCATAGTCTGTTTATCCTCTTTATCTTCTAGTCTCTCTTTAAAAGCAATACAAACAGAAGCTAGAGTAACCAATGTTTTGTTGGACACATTCTTCTTGATAAACTTTATGAGGTGTGGTTTATATTCATCTGTACCTTTAGTAACAGGCCTGCTTCTTAGCACAGAGGTGATGAAACCACCCACAGCTTTCCTGGGGGTATTATATTTCTTTGTTTTTTTGTTTTTTAGCCCATCACATTGATAGCTGATGTTGACATTGCTTGAGGTAAGTTTGATGCTTTCGTTGAAGAGAATCTATAGGACTATAGTTTTTAGTTTTTAGAACATCAAAACATAGCTATTCCTAATACATTAAGTGGGAAATCTAGGTCAGTATATTACACATGATAATTTTATATATCCAGTCCACCCTCTGTACCTGCAGGTTCCACATCTACAGATTCAAGCTGCGGATTAAAAATACTGTAAAACATGTTTTTTAAATAACAGTACAAAAATAAAAATAATAAAAGCAATACAGTATAACAACTACTTACATAACACTTACATTGTATTAGGTATTATGAGTAATCTAGAGATGATACACAGTATGTTGGAGGATGTGTGTAGGGGTCCTGGAACAAATCCCACATGGATCCTGAGGGATGACTGCATATATAGATACGATACAATGACCCTCTCTGTATATACATACATTGCTATATAAATGTGTGTGTATTTATATATGTATATATACACACACACAGTAAGTATGTGTGTATATTTTAAAAAATAAGTTTTTTTTTTTTAAGTAAAAAAATAAAGGCTGGCACGGTGGCTCACACCTGTAATCCCAGCACTATGGGAGGCCGAAGCGGGTAGATCGCTTGAGGTCAGGAGTTGGAAACCAGCCTGGCCAACATGGTGAAACCCTGTTTCTACTTAAAAAAGTTAGCCGGGTGTGGTGGCAGGCCCCTGTAATCCCGCCTGTAATCTCAGCTACTCAGAAGGCTGAGGCAGGAGAATCGCTTGAACCTGGGAGGCAGAGGTTGCAGTGAGCCGAGATCGCACCACTGCACTCCAGTCTGGGCAACAGAGTGAGACTCCATCTCAAAAAAAAAAAACAAAAAAAAAAAAAGTTTTTTTTAGAGTAAAAAATAAGCCAGGCATGGTGGTGCCTGACTGTAGTCCCAGCTACTGGGGTGGGAGGTGGTGGTAGAAGGATTGCTTGAGCCCAGGAGTTCAAAGATGCAGTGAACCATGATTATACCTGTGAAGAGCCAACACACTCATGCACTCCAACTTGGAAAATGTAGTGAGACCCTATCTCTAAAAAAACAAACGAACAAACAAAAATCTAGAAATCTGTGTACCAACCACATACTTTGAGCATTATAGACGTAAAAATTTTTCTGGCTGGGCGTGGTGGCTCATGCCTGTAATCCCAGCACTTTGAGAAGCTGAGGTGGGCAGATCACTTGGGGTTAGGAGTTCGAGACCAGCCTGGCCAACATGACGAAACCCTATCTCTACTAAAAAATATAAAAATTAGTCTGGCATGGTGGCAGGTGCCTGTAGTCCCAGCTACTTGGGAGGCTGAGGCAGGAGGATCACTTGAATCTGGGAGGCAGAGGTTGCAGTGAGCCAAGATTGCACCATTGCACTCCAGCCTGGGCGACAGAGTGAGACTCCCTCTCAATAATAATAATAATAATAATAATAATAATAATAATAATAATAAAATAAATAAACAAACAAAAACCACAAAGTTTTTTTCTATATTGCTATATTTTAACAAATTGTTTTGCAACAAACATATTGTTGTGCCTCTTGAACGAGTTTATATTTTCCTTAGTTCTTAGGCTCCTGGTGGGGACCATTTTAGGATTCTGCATTCTTGGTTTTCTCTTTATTAATTCAAAAGCAATTTCTAAAATTGTGTTTAACTTTCATTTCAGCATCAGGATACTCAAAGTGGAAAGGATCACAGATTTTTGGTAGTTTCTGGGTCTACAAGGACTTTCCAAATCCAGGAGGAACGCCAGTGGCAACGTAGTGACTCAGGCGGGCACCAAGGAAACGGCGTCATTAGTCTCTGGGTAGTGCTTTAAGAATGAACACAGTCATGTTTATAGTCCATGGTCCATCACTATTCAAGGATGACTCCCTCCCTGTCTATTTTTGTTTTTTACTTTTTTACACTGAGTTTCTATTTAGACACTACAACATATGGGGTGTTTGTTCCCATTGGATGCATTTCTGTCAAAACTCTTATCAAATGTGATGGCTAGGTTCTAACATATTGCCATGTGTGGAGTGTGCTAAACACACACCAGTTTACAGGAAAGATGCATTTTGTGTATAGTAAATGGTGTATATACCTTTTGTTACCACAGAGTTTTTTAAACAAATGAGTATTATAGGACTTTCTTCTAAGTGAGCTGAATAAGTCACCATTGACTTCTTGGTGCTGTTGAAAATAATCCATTTTCACTAAAAGTGTGCGAAACCTACAGCATATCCTTCGCACAAAGATTTTTATCTATTATACTTTATCAAAGATTGGTCATGTTCCATTTGGAAATGGCATACAAAAGCAATCCTAGAGAAACCTGCATAACTCCATCTGGCAAATTCAAAAGAGAGAGAGATCTTGAGAGAAAGAAGTGCTGTTCCTTCAAAAGCGGAGTTGTTGTAACAGATGCCAATTACAGTGTACAGTTTAACAGAGTTTTCTGTTGCATTAGAATAAACATGACTTGGAGTGCAGCTAATACAAATATCATCAGACTAGTATCAAGGGTTCTAAAATGAAATATGAGAAGATCCTGTCACAATTCTTAGATTTGGTGTCCAGCATGGATGAAACCTTGGAGTTTGGTCCCTAAATGTACATGAAAGCACAAGGTAAATATCTATTTGCTTTAGGATTTTCATGTTGGATCTGTCATTATCCAAAGTGATGAGCAATGAAAAACTGGTCGGACAAAATTTAACATTGACATAATGAAATTCCAGATGTAGGCTTTCCCCCAGGTCTTTTCATGTGCAGATTGCAGTTCTGATTCGTTTCAATTAAAAGGAACTTGGAAAACATTGTCTGTATGTTGCTTCCTTGAGCAGATCCAGCGACTCACAAGTTAGATGATGAAATTTGGGCATGTATTATTTGTGAATTTATTCCATTACTTATTATTAAAGGCCCATTATACAGAAGTAATTCAAGGTCAAGGTCAAGGTCAAAGTGGGCTTTTTTTAAAGATCTTCTTCAGATCTAAAGTCATCATTTCTTAGGGAACTGTCCAGGTCACAATACACACAATTGGATACCAACTATAGGCAAACTCTGCTTTGCCTGATGTACTCCTAAACATATACCAGTAAAAATGAATTTCTTTAAAGCAACACACAAGAGGCTTGCAATTTAAACAAGACTATGTAGTGTATAATTCTTCAGAGGAAATTATCTCTTAACTTCCCATTTTTTGAAAACCTGATTTTTCTATCGCCCATGTAAATAGTTCAAGTTATTCAAGCCAACTTAATACTCCTAGTGTCACTCTTCCAACTTTTATTTATTTATTTTTCAGTATCTCAAATCACCAAACACAGTGGAAGGATATGGTCCTAAAGTTCTTATCTTTGCTAAAAAAAAACCAGCCTGGCCGGGCACAGTGGCTCACGCCTGTAATCCCAACACTTTGGGAGGCTGAGGACAGTGGATCATGAGGTCAGGAGATCGGGACCATCCTGGCCAACATGGTGAAACCCCATCTCTACTAAAAATACAAAAATTAGCTGGCAGTGGTGGCACACGCCTATAGTCGCAGCTACTGGGGAGGCTGAGGCAGGAGAATTGCTTGAACCTGGAAGGCGGGAGTTGAAGTGGGCTGAGATCGTGCCACTGCACTCCAGCCTGCAGAGAAAGCGAGACTGTCTCAAAAAAGAAAAAAAAAATCAGCCTTTCCTCAACCCGACTGCACACTCAGCCTGGTAGTACAACATGTTTTCTTTTTTCCCTCTCTCTTCGGAAATAATTTCCTTGAAAGAATTATCTACACATCTCTATGTCCACTTTCTTATTTCCACTGGTTCTTCAGCTCCTGTGACCTGGCTTCTGTCCCCACCACTCCTGAAGGGCTCCTGTCGGGGTCTCCGAGGACTTGACTTTTGTGAACACATCCCCTTTACAAAGATCTCCCTTCAGGCTCCCAAAGGAGCCCTCTCCAGTGTCTTGTTGGGGCATGGCTGTCTATTCCTCAGTCTCCTTCCAACACTCATCTCTCCAGTTCTTAAATTTAGGTGGCATTCACAGGTTCTCTCCTCGTCCGCCCCTCACTGTCTCCTTGAGTGATTTCATTCACTCATCACTTCACCTGCTCCCTTTGGTTCTCTTGTCACATAGAGCTCTGGCCACCCCTGTGTTCATGACATGTCTCCACCCAGATGCACCTTGAACCAGAGGTTGGCAACCTTTCTCTGTAAAGGGTCAGGCAGTGAATATATTTCGCTTTCTGGGCCATGTGGCCTGTGTCTCCTCAACTGTGTTGTAGTGCAAAAGTAGCCATAGGCAATACGTAAGTGAATGGATATTGCTGTGCTCTCCAGAAATAACAAAAGCAGGCCACATGGGCCACAGTTTATAGCACCTGCCTTAAACCACTGTCCTGACCTGCACATCTGCACAGGTTCTCCCCATCATGTTCCCTTTCTTGAATTTCTCCACCTTCACCCTCTCACTAGAGCTGGAGGAATCTCTTAAGTCTGCTTTCTCACTCCCTTCCATCCACCCTTGGTCACCAAGCCTTCCTCTCCATCCCCACTGATGATCCTGTTACAGTTTTCATAATGTCTCTTGACTAACGAGGCCTTCCCCTCTTTCTTTTAGGCTTCCAGCCCCCTGAGTTTTGGCTAAGCATATGGCTACCTCGTGGGGACTATATTTCCTAGCCTTCCTTGCAGCTAGATGTGGCTGAGTGACTAGGCTTAGGCCAGGAGTAAGTGAAGTGTCTACTAAGACAAAACTGCAGATCCTGGACTTGTTCCACTGGAGTGGCAGCAATCAAACAAACCTTGGAATCCATGTGTTAAATTTGAAGAACTGCTAGGCATGAATCTGGAAGTCTGGTTCATAACAGAGAAAGTCTTTTTGTTACAGCAACTCAACCCATACACAGCCAGTTTGCCCACTTCCCTCCCTGTGCACAGTCTCCCTGTCCACCAATCCTTTCTCAACATAGCAGTCTCTTACAGTGCAAATCTGATCATGACACTCCACACTTAAAAGATGAACAAGCAAATAACAAGAGAAATTGGGCTGGGCATGGTGGCTCACGCCTGTAATCCCAGCACTTTGGGAGGCCAAGGTGGGTGGATCGTCTGAGGTCAGGAGTTCAAGACCAGCCTGACCAATATGGTGAAACCTTGTCTCTACTAAAAATATAAAAATTAGCCGAGTGTGGTGGCATGTGCCTGTAGTCCCAGCTACTCAGGAGGGTGAGACAGGAGAATTGCTTGAACCCGGGAGGCGGAGGTTGCAGTGAGCCGAGATCGCACCATTGCACTCCAGCCTGGGTGACAGAGCAAAACTCCGTCTCAAAAAAAAAAAAAAAAAAAGGAGAAATCACTGCCTTCAAGAGTATTAAAGCAGGATGAAGTGATAGAGGAACGGAAGAGCTCATTTACGTTGTATAGCGAGTGAAGGGCTCTGTGAAGGTGGCAGGGAGAAGTCAGGCATGCAATGTTCAGGGAAAAGATATTCAGGCAGTGAGCACGACTAGTGCAAAGTTCTTGAGGCTTGGTTTGTCCCAAAAGCAGAAGGAGGAAGAGCGTGATTAGAGCTCTTATGATAAGTTCCCATTGAAGGGTAAACTCAGCCTCACTAAGGCGTTGAAAAGGGCTGGCCATAACCTCAGGGCGGCTAGATGGGTCTAGCAAGCTGTTACCTGCAACACTGTGGTGGGTGGGAGAAAGGAGGTTGGAGCTGAACACCTGCCTTCCTCTGGCCACGACATGGAGCCTGGCTTGGAGTGCTGCTTACTCCAGGGGTTCCTGAATCAGAAGCACACGAAGGGCAAGCCTCTGTCTCAGAACTGGCCCTGTGGATTGGTACAGGGGCTGTGGACCCCACCCTGAGTCACCTCTCCAGCCTGATTCTCACCACTGCCTCCTTGCCCTTCACATTTCAGCAGTCCGTAAACCTGCACTCCAGGAGCACTCCTTCACAGTAAGCATTGCCCTGCCTTAAGAACCTGCCCTTGGCCAGGCACAGTGGCTTGTACCTCTAATCTCAGCACTTAGGGAGGCTGAAGTGGGCCGATCACTTGAAGTCAGGAGTTCGAGACCAGCCTTGCCAACATGGTGAAATCTCATCTCTACTAAAAACACAAAAATTAGCCTGGCATGGTGGTGGGCGCCTGTAATCCCAACTACTCAGGTGGCTGAGGCAGGAGAATTGCTTGAACCTGGGAGGTGGAGGTTGCAGTGAGCCAAGATTGCACTACTGCACTCCAGCCTAGGTGGCAAAGTAAGACTGTCTCAAAAAAATAAATAAATAAATAAAAAGAACCTACCTTTAGCTGGTTGTGGTGGTTCACATCTGTAATTCCAGTGACTCCAGAGGACAAGGAAACAGGAGGATTGCTTGAGGCCAGGAGTTTGAGATCGGCCTGGACAACAGAGTAAGACCCCGTCCCTAAAAATTAAAAATTTAGCTGGGTGTGGCAGCCCAAGCCTGTAGTCCCAGTTACTTGGGAGGCTGAGGCAGGAGGAGTGATTGAGCCCAGGAGTTGGAGGCTACAATGAGCCAGTCAGCTATGATCACACCACTGCAATCCGGTCTAGGTGACAGAATGAGGCCCCACCTCTTAAAAAAAAAAAAACCTGCCCTTTACCCTTTCTCAACCTGACAAGTTGACTGACTTGTCTTGAAGGTTTGGTACCACTTGGAAGCTTCCTCTGCTCCATACCTGGGGTGATGCCCTCTTCTGGGATGCTCTCACCGCTACACACACAGTAGCTGCCAAAGCTCAGTCCAACTTTAGTTCCAGCCCTACTAGGTCTTCTCAGGACTCAGGTTATCCAGGCGGAAGGAAGGCTGTGCCAGGTACCAACTACCCCACGTGGGATTGCCAAGATAAATCCTTCACATTCAAACTAGTCCCGCAACGTCCGTCAACTCTATCCCTAACAGCAAATTGCCACCTTTAGTCCACTCCATAGTGCCCTCTGGAAGGTCATCAAAAGACAGTTATGACCATACCAAAATATGATTCTTGACACAGAACCAAAAGTTATTTTCAATTTATTTTTTTTCTATTTTTAGAACAATAATAATAATAATATTTAAAATCATATTTTTCTGGGATATAATGAAAACTGTGTTATTTCAATTGAATTTGAAATAGAATTCATGGTCTAAAATAGACTGAATCCCAGTGTGAACATGTATTTGCATGCCTTCCTGGTCATCATTCAGTTGGTGCAATTGTCAGACGTGCAACAAGAAGAGAAGTGAGCATTGCAGCACTGTGGCCTGTGGCCACGGTGATGGTGGGACAGCCCCACAGAGGCCACACCAGGTGACTCTCTGCTCGGTGGGTGGGAGGGGGAGTGTCTCTGTGTCCCTCTAGCACACACATCCTCACACGGCCTCACATAGTCTTTTTTGCATTTGCTAGGACATCTCAACACCTAGGCTCACAAAATTCTGGCATCCTTTGGATTATTTAAACCCATGGTCCCCCAAGATGGGGATTCCAAGGAGCAGGGGGGAGCCTCGAGGCAGCCCAGACTCCCAGCTACAAACCTCTCTTTCCAGAATTCCACTGCCACACCTTGGCATATACCAAATGTTGACAAAGAAGGCTGTTCCCGTACAAGGGCCAATTTTAGAGCAAGCTCCCTCTGGTTGGAAAACTGTAAAACCCTCAACCCCAAAGCTGTGTGTAGTGCTTTGTGTGTGACAGGGCTGGGGCAGATCTCTCTGATGCACTCAGGAAAACCATTCCCTTTGCTTGTGGTAGGTGGCCCCTGGTGGCTGCTCTGCCCTTGCCAAGTGTCTAAGGTCTGTGGGCATGTTTCTCATTTGCTGTGAAACACCCTCCCCACCCTTGCAGAGAAAGAGTCTTTTGTGCAGCCCCCTTTAAAGGGTGACTCGTCCCACTTGGGTTCTGTCTCCTGGTGCAGGGTTGCAGGCAAGTTGATTAGAGCATCGCCATGAAGTTCATCCCCTGCCTCCTGCTGGTGACCTTGTCCTGCCTGGGGACTTTGGGTCAGACCCCGAGGCAAAAGCAAGGAAGCACTGGGGAGGAATTCCATTTCCAGACTGGAGGGAGAGATTCCTGCACTATGCGCCCCAGCAGCTTGGGGCCAGATGCTGGAGAAGTCTGGCTTCGCGTCGACTGCCACAACACAGAGCAGACATACTGGTGTGAGTACAGGGGGCAGCCCAGTATGTGCCAGGCTTTCGTTGCTGACCCCAAACCTTACTGGAACCAAGCCCTGCAGGAGCTGAGGCGCCTTCACCATGCATGCCAGGGGGCCCCGGTGCTGAGGCCATCCGTGTGCAGGAAGGCTGGGCCCCAGGCCCACATGCAGCAGGTGACTTCCAGCCTCAAGGGCAGCCCAGTGCCCAACCAGCAGCCTGAGGCTGGGACGCCTTCTCTGAGGCCCAAGGCCACAGTGAAACTCACAGAAGCAACACAGCTGGGAAAGGACTCAATGGAAGAGCTAGGAAAAGCCAAACCCACCACCCTACCCACAGCCAAAGCTACCGAGCCTGGACCCAGGCCTGGAGGGAATGAGGAAGCAAAGAAGAAGGCCTGGGAACACTGTTGGAAACCCTTCCAGGCCCTGTGTGCCTTTCTCATCAGCTTCTTCCAAGGGTGACAAGTGAAAGACGCCTACAGGTAACACCCTTTCCTTTACTCACATACCGAGACTACGTGAGCGGCACTTAGCACTTTCACAGCTACTGCGACCACATCAGTCTCAGCGTGTGTTTGGGGGTGGGTTTGAGGCTGTCTGTTGCAGAGTAGAGTAGATGAGGTGGTTCATCAGGGCTGGCACTTACCCTGGGGATGCACAAGAATCACCTACAAGAAGCTCTAAAAATGCGGATGTCCAGGCCCCTTGCCAGACGGTTCCATCTATGTCTCCAGCAGAGCAGAGCAGGAATGTATACTTTTAAAACGCTCCCCCAAGGGATTTGACTGTGCAGCCAAGGTTGAGAATCTCCTTGTGATGGGGCCACCCCACTGTTAAACTTAGGCCTTTGGAATTCTGCTGGGTGACGTTTCCTACTGAACCAAGCCTTGGCTGCAGCTGTTTGTGGCCGAGGTGCTATGTCACGGTGGAGGTGTCGCCACACCCCGTCTTGTTTCCTCTCCTGTGGTCGAGTTAGGGTGGGGGGTGGTGTGCACCGAGGAAAGTTTGAGTCAAATAATCTTCAAAGTCTTTCTCACAGCTCTCAAAGCCTTTAACTGTTTTTTGTTCATCACAGAAGAGAAAATCTAATAATAACAGATTTAATCAACTCCAAGTATTGCTTTTAAAAGACCAAACTTTTTTCTTGTGGAAATAAAGCTTATTACTGATCTTTCTCCTTAAATGCAGCAGCTTTCATTAGTTTTATACATCAGCAAGGAGTTCATTTACATGGGATTCTAGTCTTGTTCGTGCATTTTGAGTTTAAAAGGAGAGTTTCTGAGGGTTTTCATATTATCCATGTCAGAAAAATAGGAAAAAAGCAGATTTCCTGATAAGCAGCACTTTGATAACTAATACCACAAAACAAATAAGGCTTTTTCTAATAGTGCCCAAGCAGCAAGAAATGTCGGGTCACGCCAAAGTTGTTCTGGTGTCTGCTGCTGTGGGCTGGAGATTTCCTGCTTGTTTAATGTTTCAAATCAGTCCCAGAGGAGAAAATGGTCCCCTTAAGCCAAAACAAAAAAATTACTGTTGAGGGGAGGTGCTTGTTTTTTTTTTTTCTTTTAAAAGTTGATTTTTTTGGTCTTTCCACAAATAAGACACACAAATCATTTGAAAAATTCAAACACAACAGAAAAATACAAAGAATTTTAAAACTTCATCCATAATCTCACCACACAGAGATAAACAATGTTAACCATTAGAAGAGTACCCATTTAGACATCCATCTATGCATATTTATACAGACAGATGTGCAGCTTACATACAGATGCATACAGGTGCTAAAGCTTAAAACAGTATCTTGGTCCTGCAGATGAACCACGTAGGACTACTGTATTAGCTTGCTAGGGCTGCCATAGCAAAATACCACAGACTGGGTGGTTTAAACAGCAGAAACATATTTTCTCACAATTCTGGAGACTGAAAGTCCGAGATCAAGTGTCAGTAGGATTGGTGTCTTCTGAGGACTCTCCTTGAGTCATAGATGGCAGCCTTCTCACTGTCATTCCTCTGTGTGGATCTGTGTCCTCATCTCTTTCTGTTAGGACACCATTCATACTGGATGAAGTCCCACCCTAACAGCCCCCTTTAACCTTAACCACCTCCTTAATGGCCCCTATCTTTAAGTACAAACACTCCCTGAGGTACTGGAAGTTAGGACTTAAGTCTACGGTTTTTAGGTTTGGGGAGGGACACAGGTCACACAATTTTTTTTTTTTTTTTTTCAGAGCGGACCTCTCCCTGACAGAGAACCATCTCTTTTTGTATTATGCTGCTTTCAGTCCAACGTTCTCACACTGGAAGAAGGGAGTTTCTAACCAGATGCAACTGGCCAAATTCTTGATCTGCAGCTTCTCTGAAGTTTGGAAAAGAAACCTTCCTTTCTGGAGTTCACAGAGTTCAGCAATATGATAGGGAACAGGTGCTGATGGGCCCAAGAGTGACAAGCTTACACATCTACTTTTTCTCTGTAGAAGTTTTGCTTTGTTGATCTGAGCCTGCTATGAAAGTTTAAATCTGTAACACATTCATGAATTTCCAGTTTAGCCTTCTGAGCAAGACATGAATTTGTCACATTTCATTGCATGGCAACAGGGACTTGGAGTTAGAGGAAGTTCAGTAAATAGCAGCTATGTGTGTGCAAAATAAAGGAATGACTTCAGAAATACGATTTTAATCTTCTTAACGAACGCGATACCTAGATGCTATAGAGATCATGGATACCCATTAAGTCATGGTATTTTATTCAGGCTGCCATGATGCATTACACAGACTAGGTGGCTTAAAGCAACAGAAATGTGTTCTCTCACAGCGATGGCGGCAAGAAGTGCCTCAAGATGTCACCAAAGTTAGTTTCTCCTGGGGGGCCTGAGGGAAAATCTGTTCAATGCCTCTCTCTCCATTTCTTAAAGTTGCCAGAATCCTTGACATTCCTTGGCTTATAGACATATCACTCTAATCCCTGACTCTGTCTTCACATGGAATTTTCCCTTGCGTGTATGTTCACATTTCCCTCTCCTGATAAGGGCACCAGCCATTGGATTAGGGCCCATCCTAATCAAGAATGACCTTGTCTTAACTCCATTGTGTCTGCAAACACCCTATTCCCAAATAAGATCATATTCACAGATTCCAGATGGACATACATTTTTGGCGGGCACTAGTCAACCCAGCACAGCCACCGTGCAGCAATAGCAGCTAGCCAAAAAGGTAGAGAAGTGAACCTGAAACAGAACAACCCTGTACACTCAGCAATTAAATTAATCAATAGAGTTGGAAAGGAAGGAAGTTGGATTTTACTAGACATACGCAAAAAGTGACTCACTCTCTTCTTAATTTCATATTTGTTTTACCTAAGAACACATTAATAGTCCACTCTCTGTCTTTTTTTTTTAACGGCTATTTATTTATGTGTTTATTTTTTTGAGATGGAGTCTCGCTCTGTCACCCAGGCTGGAGTGCAGTGGCGCGATCTAGGCTCACTGCAACCTCCACCTCCTGGGTTCAAGCGATTCTCCTGCCTCAGCCTCCCAAGTAGCTGGGACTACAGGCTCGCACTACCATACCTGGCTAATTTTTATATTTTTAGTAGAGACAAGGTTTCACCATATTGGTCAGGCAGGTCTCGAACTCCTGACCTCAGATGATCCACCCACCTTGGCCTCCCAAAGTGCTGGGATTGCAGGTACGTGCCACCACACCCAGCTAATTTTTGTATTTTCAGTAGAGACAAGGCTTCACCATATTGGTCAGGTTGGTCTTGACCTCCTGACCTCAGGAGATCCGCCTACCTCGGCCTCCCAAAATGCTGGGATTACAGATGTGAGCCACTGTACCTGGCCCAATAGTCCACTCTTGATGTACTTAAATTGTTTCCCCATCTAGCCCAGCAGTGCCCAACCCTAGCTACATAATGGAGTCACCTGGGGCAACTTTTCAAAAACACTGGTGCTTGGATGTCAGCCCCAGAGGTTACAGTGTAACTGGCCAGGGATGGGGCCGAGCATGTGCAATTTTACATTTCCCCTAGTGACCCTAATATGCAGCCAAGGTTGAGAAACACTGCCCTTGATTCACTGAATTAGAATCTCTAGGGTGTATCCTAGGTAATCTCCAGGCAATCCTATGTGTAACCTGAGTTGAAGACTACTAATATGGCCTCTATATGTAGTTCACACAATGAACAAATATTTATTCATCATCAACTATGTCCTAGGCACTGTGCAAGACATTGGATAGGGGAGAGATGAACTAACTGACTAGGTTTCACATCTTAGAAGTGCAGTGAAGTAGTGGAAACCAAGACAACACATTGATGAGTGTAGGAGATGACATAGAAGGCTGTAGGTGGGGGTAGCCAGGGGACATTTGCTGGGGTTGAGTTTCTAAAATATATATACATCAAATATCTACTGTGACATACCAAGTCTATTTCTTATAAGGGCTCTGAGCCTTTCACTTGCCCCCTCATATAACTCTCACCACATCCCCAAGAGGTAAATAGTTTTATTCCCAATTATAAATCTTGCCTGGAGAGGTGACTTATACACAGCTTGTAAGAGTCAGGACAGCAGAGAAATCCAGGTCCACCTAATTCTACCGCTCATGGCGTTCAATTTATAAACATCACAGGGTAGGCTGGGATTTGTTACAGACCATTTTTCACCAACATTTTAAACTAAGGTCACCATACAGCTGACCAGTGATTTTAATGACGAAACACAATTCAAATCTGTGCTACCCAAAGGGTGACAGGTGGGCCAGAGGTATCTGCTTCTGCTGGGGACTTTAGAAATGCTCACTCTCAGCCAGGGGTGGTGGCTCATGCCTGTAATCCCAGCACTTTGGGAGGCCGGAGGCAGGCAGATGACCTTAGGCCAAGAGTTTGAGACAAGCCTGGCCAACATGGCGAAACCCTATCTCTACTAAAAAATACAGAAAATACCTGGGTGTGGTGGCAGGCGCCTGTAATCCCAGCTACTCAGGAGGCTGAGGCAGGAGAATCACTTGAACCAGGGAGGTGGAGGTTGCAGTGAGCCAAGATAGCGCCACTGCACTCCAGCCTGGGCGACAGAGCGGAACTCCATCTCCAAAAAAAAACAAAAAACAAAAAACTAATTCTCAGGCCCCACCTCAGACAAACTGAACCAGAGTAACTGGGGTGAGGCCCAGAAATGTGTATTTTAACATGTCCATGTGTTCCATGAACAGTAACATTGGCCAAGCAATATTTCAGTCATCCTAAAAGGAAAGGCTTTATTAAACCTTAAAGCAGATAATTCTGACATATGCTACAACATGGATGAACCATGAGTACATTATGCTAGATAAAATAAGCCAGTCACAAAAGACAAATACTGCATGATTCCACTGACACGAGGTACCTAGACCAGCCAAAAATCATAGATATACTCAAAGTAGAATGTTGGCTGCCAGAGACTATGGTGAGGTGAGAATGGGAAGTTGGTTTAATGTTTATAGAGTTTTAGTTTCATAAGATTAAAAGAGTTCTTGAAGTGGATAGCAGTGATGGTTGCATAACAAATGTAATTAATGCTACTGAACTGTACACTTAAAATGGCTAAGATGGCATATTTAATGATATATGTATTTTATTTGAATTTTTAAAAAATTTTAAAAAAGAAAAGGAAATTATTTTCACCAAAAGATATTGAAATAACAGCATATCCGTAAGAAAAATGTGAATACCATTACTTGATACAAAAAATAAACTGAAATTGGTTTATATACCAAAACGTAAAAGGTGGTTTCTCCCTAGTACTGGGGGTGCTCCTTTCCTTCGACAGTGACATAATCTGTTTGCTCTAATTCAGTAACTGCTACATCCATCTTTATTAATCAAGTACTCACCCACAGCCAGGCCTTTCTCATCGATGAGCCACCAATCATGAGGGCTGGGCACAGTAGTAGAACTGGGCCACTGAAAGAGTTCATTAGGGCTCACAAATTCTAGCAATTAATCATATGATCTTCCATATTCAAGAACCCAAACCAGGTGGTGATAGAAGCAACAGATTGGAGTCACCCTTTTTGTGTTGTCACTGATGGTGTCGCCTAATGATTAAATTAGTGAGGCATCCAAGGCAGTAGGGTCAATTATGCTTTTAAGAAAAGAAAAAGAGCATCAGCTGAGAGATTTCATGGTGAAATCATGGACATAGAGAACTGATCTCCTTGAATCCTGCCTCTTCTGTCCTGATTTTCTCCAAACATCTCCTCCGAAGGGGAAAGCTTCCTCTGAGGAGCACCTGCATGTAATGCTCACACTGTCTGCTAAAGACGTGTAGGACACAGTGCAGATAACATCATGTGTCTAGAAATTTTCTCAGTCACATCTTCCAAAGTCTATCTTACCACTTAAAAATGCCACCAACCTGAGACCAAGGACATGAAATGTGCATTGAATGTTTTGTCCATTAGCTCACTACTGGGGGCCCCATTGCTGTGAACAGGTGGCATTGTCTAACTACAAGTGAACCAGATACTAAGCAAGGCAGAGAATAGTCTGCAGTGCCACTATGGTGTGGCCAGAATCTGCCAGCTTCACAGAAAGGCAACTCCATGATGACAGTTGTCAATTATCCCTGCATACCAGTGATGGCCACCAGGTGACAGCAGAGGACTAATGTATTGTATTTGCCAGACAAGGGCAGGTCCCACCCCCAGAGCTAAGGATCCCTGTCACCTTTAGACAGAAAGATCAACTGCGGAGAGGGATCACAGTCCCCATAGGCCATTTTACTCTCTGTGGCACTCAGAGGAGGCTTAACTTTTGAGCCTATTGTGTTAGTGGCAGTATTACCATCGCCAGTCCAATAATGAACTAAGACAATGATGCTGGCCACCGGGGCTGGAGGGTCCAGTCACCCACTTTGTTTCATGTTGTCTCACCTCATATGCGTCCTTTCCATGGCATCCACAAGGGTTACAAAAATGTCTCAGGAGGCTGCAGTAGCGGCTATCAATAGTCCCATAGAGGAGTGTCCTTAATATACCAGTTGGTTGTCACCAACCAGGCAGCTTGCTGGCTGTACCCAAGAGTAGGTGAAAAAGGCGTGTCTGGTTCTTCCGAGCACTGAATAAGGCAAAGGTGATGGCTTTCCATGTAGCTCACTGGGCTATGGGCTCCTCCTGCAGTAGCTCTTCCAGAGCTGTCTCTGGGGTTAGACGACTGCTGCCACCAGGTAGACACCAGCATTTCTAGTCTTCAGTAAACCAAGCCCCAGCATCCTCACAGACTTCCTGAGAGTGGTCTCCAGGTAGTCAAAAGCTGCCCCTGTGAGTAATCAAGAGAGGGACAAGAAGACCCTGAAGGTGAGGTCTCAACTTACTTGTGTAAAGAGAATTATCTGTGAGACCAGACTTGCCCTATGAAGTGTTCCGCTTCCATTTAATATGAGAAATCCATGCATTTTGATTCTGTCCTTAGTACTTGAGGAGAACCAGTGCAGCATGGAAATATCTGGTGCAATGGTAACTACGAGTCCTCTCTAAGACCCAGGTGCAGGACAGCAGCTGTGTCTCAGGCAGAAGGTAGCAGGGAGCCATGCCCTTGAAATCAGTGCCCCGAGGGATGTGATCTGGGCAGAGGCTGCATCCCTTTGCTGCAGGCTCCACACAGTGTGGATAAAGGTAAGATATACCTGTAGTTCCCAAAGGGTCTTGGGGGTTACAGGCCCCAAAGTTAGGAGGTTCCAACATGCCTATTAAACTATTTCCATTGCACCTGCTGTGCAAGTCACTCCCCTTCAGCACCCAGCCCCCCAAATAAATTTGGTTGATTTGACAGATTTTCTTTGTCAATTTGTACACAGAGCTGACCAAAATACGTGGGTGAGGTACATTTCATCTGCAAACCCCAAACAGTCCCACTAAGTGCTAGGCTTCCTTTTGGAGTAGTGAGGTCTGTAGAGTAGGTACATTTTCCTTTACTGTCTTGGGAGTAGGTCTTTGAGCTTCTGTCCACAGAGCTTCACAGACTTGACACGGATGTCTGGTCTCTGTATCCTCTTAGGACTAATGAGCCACTCCTGGGCTTTCCTACAAGGCAGAGTCTACTCCAAAGTGGTTGCCAACTGTTCTTTATTGGAGCTTATCAGCAGGACCTCACTAACGCAGTGGAACCACATCAGGTTCTGCAAGGAGAAAGGCTCATTCTACATTTTGGTCCATCTGTTGGTGGCAAATAACAGGATAATTCAGTGCCCCTGTGGCGGGACAAAAAACAGATTTGGGAGCTTCCGGTCACATTCGAGGGAAACTGATCCTTGATGCTTGGTGTCGAAAAGATTGATAAAAAGCACTAACTGTGTCCCAGACAGTGTACTGCCAGTTGGACATTTGATTTAACTGCAGACACAAAGTTTGCAAGACCCAGAGTTATACTGCCAACAACAGATTCAACTGGCAGTGATCCACCGTGGATAGAAACATCCACGTCAGACTTCTGTTGAGGCAGAAATAATCTTCTTGTGTGTTAGGTCCCTGACAGGTGGGGCTTTAGTTTTTACAAATAAGGCAAGTATTTGTCCAATTAATCAAATGGATGGATTTAAACTGGTGGCATTGACCTACATGATCTCCATTATACATTCCTGTACTTATGTTCAGCAATTCAAAGGTTATTTGATTTTGGGGGGCATTTTGGACACTAGGACAATTACTGACATTTTTAACAATTATCAATCACACCTTCTGCAGAAAGAATTTAAGTAATTCCAGATGATGCATGAATTATGGCATCTAACTGCTTTGAATAAAATGGCTAAGAAAAATATGAGCATAAAAAATCCTTTGCTAGGTGATACGGTTTGGCCCTGTTCTCACCCAAATCTCAACTTAATTGTATCTTCCAAAATTCCCATGTGTTGCGGGAGGGATCCAGTGGGAGGTAATTGAATCATGGGGCCCAGTCTTCCCCATGCTATTCTCATGATATTTAATAAGTCTCATGAGATCTGGTGGATTTATCAGGTGTTTCTGCTTTTGCTTCTTCCTCATTTTCTCTTGCCGCCACCATGTAAGAAGTGCCTTTCACCTCCCACCATGATTCTAAGGCCTCCCCAGCCATGTGGAACTGTAAGTTCAATTACACCTCTTTTTCTTCCCAGTCTCAAGTATGTCTTTATCAGCACTGTGAAAATAGACTAATACAGTAAATTGGTACCAGTAGAGTGGGGCATTGCTGAAAAGATACCCAAAAATGTGGAGGTGACTTTGAAACTGGGTAACAGGAAGAGGTTAGAACAGTTTGGAGGACTCAGAAGACAGGAAAATGTGGGAAAGTTTGTCACTTCCTAGAGACTTGTTGAATGGCTTTGTTCGAAATGCTGATAGCAATATGGACAATAAATCCAGGCCAAGGTGGTCTCAGATGGAAATGAGAAACTTGTTGGGAACTGGAGCAAAGGTGAGACTTGTTATGTTTTAGCAAAGACACTGGTGGCATTTTGCCCCTGCCCTAGAGATTTGTGGAACTTTGAACTTGAGAAAGATGTTTTAGGGAATCAGGTGGAAGAAATTTCTAAGTAGCAAAGCATTCAAGAGGTGACTTGGGTACTGTTAAAGGCATTCAGTTTTAAAAGAGAAGCAGAGCATGAAAGTTTGGAAAGTTTGCAGCCTGACTATATGATAGAAAAGAAAAACCTATTTTCTGGGGAGAAATTCAAGCCAGCTACAGAAATTTGCATAAGTAGCAAGGAGCCTAACGTTAATTCCCAAGGCCATGGGGAACATATCTCCAGGCCATGTCAGAGACCCTCAGGGCAGCCCCTCCCATCACAGGCTCAGAGGTCCAGGAGGAAAAAGGGGTTTAGGAGACCAGGCCCAGGGTCCCTATGCTGTGTGCAGCCTTGGGACTTACTTGGTGACCTGTGTTCCAGCTGCTCCAGCGATGGCTGAAAGGGGGCAATGTAAAGCTCAGGCTGTGGCTTCAGACGGTGGAAGCATCAAGCCTTGGCAGCTTTGAGCCTCACACGGGGCCCCAGCTGCTGGGTCCATCCCACAGACGCTGGCCCAGCAACAGATGAAAGGAGTACTCAGACACAGGCATGCAGTGTAACAGCAGCTAGGGGGCTGCTGGCACTAGGGACCAAAGAAAAGAGCAGCCTTGATAAGCAGGAGCTGCTTGCTTTTATTTAGTACAGGCATAAAGCCAAAAGCCTGGAGCAAACACAGCCTGTGGGTAATTAACATTTATCGTTCTCCTTTTAGGGAGTGGGTCACATGTGCAGATGATCAAAAGTCAGTTTCTGGTCAAACTGAGTAAACAAGCCTATTTAGATAAATTCCCCTATACTCCCTTGTACCTACTTCTCGCCTTCTGCCTCAGGGTAAGAGAACAGCTGCCTTTATCTTACTCTCCCCGAAACTTTGCAGAGCCTTCTGACCTTTCAGAAGGTTTGTGCCCTTTCCCTATAATTTCTCCCACCACTTCAACTGATCTCCTACAGTGTTGAGCCTGCAGGTGCACAGAAGTCAAGAACTGAGGTTTGGGAACCTCCACCTAGATTTCCGAAGATGTATGGAAATGCCTGGATGCCCAGGCAAAAGTTTGCTATAAGGGTGGGACCCTCTTGGAGAACTTCTGCTGGAGCAGTGCAGAAGGGAAATGTGGGATTGGAGCCCCCACACATAGTCCCTACTAGGGCACTGCCTAGTGGAGCTGTGAGAAGAGGGCCACTGTCCTACAGACCCCAGAATGGTAGATCCACCAACAGCTTGCACTGTTGTGTGCCTGGAAAAGCTGCAGACACTCAGTGTCAGCCCATGAAAGCAGCCAGGAGGGAGGCTGTACCCTACAAAGCCACAGGGACGGAGTTGCCCAAGACCATGGGAACCTACCTCTTGCATCAGTGTGACCTGGATGTGAGACCTGGAGTCAAAGGAGATCATTTTGGAGTTTTAAAATTTGACTGCCCAGCTGGATTTTGGACTTGCATGGGCCCTGTAACCCCTTTCTTTTGGTCAATTTCTCCCATTGGAACAACTGTATTTACCAAATACCTGTACCTCCATTGTATCTAGTAAGTAACTAACTTGCTTTTGATTTTATAGGCTCATAGGCAAAAGGGACTTGCCTTGTCTCAGACAATACTTCGTACTGTGGACTTTTGGATTAATGCTGAAATGAATTAAGACTTTGGGGGACTGTTTGGAAGGCATGATTGGTTTTGAAATTCAAGGACATGAGATTTGGAGTGGGCAGGGGTTGAATAATAAGATTTGGCTGTGTCCCCACTGAAATCTCAACTTGAATTGTATCTCCCAGAATTTCCATGTGTTGTGGGAGGGACCCAGGGGAAGGTAATTGAATCATGGGGGATGGCCTTTCCCATGCTATTTTCATGGTAGTTAATAAGTCTCATGAGATGTGATGGATTTATCAGGGATTTCAGCTTTTGCTTCTTCCCCTTTATCTCTTACCACCACCATGTAAGAAGTGCCTTTTTCCTCCCCAGTCATGTGGAACTGTAAGTCCAATTAAACCTCTTTTTCTTCCCAGTCTCAGGTATTTCTTTATCAGCAGCATGAAAACGAACTAATACACCAGGCATAAGAATGACACAACGGACTTTGGGGACTCAGGGGGAAAGGGTGGGAAGGGGGTGAGGCATGAAAGAGTACAAAAGGGTTCAGTGTATACTGCTTGCAAGATGAGTGCACCAAAATCTCACAAATCACCACTAAAAAACTTATGTAACCAAATATCACTGGTTTTCCAAAAACCTACGGAAATATAAAAACCTAAAAAAATCCTTTGTTGTGCTTCTAATTTCTAATATGTAACATAGTTTTGTGCCCCACAATGATTACAGTTAATAATCAGCACAGAGAACCTCTTAAAGGACATATTTTGCCTCTAGATCAAGCCTAATGCCATTCTGTAGGCAACTGGAGTTTTTGCAGCTGTTCCTTAAACAACATATTTCTTACCTTCCCATGAAGTCATTATATAGCTATTGACACCCTAGAAATTAGAGCTGGGAAAGTCTTTAGAGCTATTAAATGAGAGTGACCTGTTTTATGTGAGCACATATTCACCATCCCTCTCTAGCCTTTGAATTACTCACCCTTTGTCTCACCCCTCCCTGTAAGTGTCTGTTCCCTTTCTTTCTCTCCTTTTCTGTGGTCCTCTCTGCTTCTCGAAGCCAAACCAGGTCAGGCTGTGAACTGAAGAGGTACCAAGATTTCCCCTGTGCAGCTTTCTACTGGACTCTTCCTAGAAGTGTACGTCAGTTACTGCCATATTTAGTTTTGCATTGTGGTATCACTTTTCATCTTTTTCCATCAGAGTAAGAAAAAAATACTGTACTTTCTCTACTAGAATGGGAGAGCTGGGCCCAGCTTTAGCAAACTAGTGCTTGTTGAAATGAAACACTTCAACAAACTTGAGGGAAGTCACTAAGAAGTCAGTTTCCTCATCTTTATTTCAGGTGATAATAATGGCTACTCCTTATGGAGGACTGCCAAGATCTGATGGGGCTGGGAGCAGTGGCTCATGCCTGTAATCCCAGGACTTTTGGAGGCCAACACAGGAGGATTGCTTGAGTCGAGGAGTTCAGGACCAGCCTGAGCAAAATAGCAAGATGCTGTCTCTGCAAAAATAAATAAATAAATAAAATGATTTTTAAAAGATCTAATATAGTAACACACAGTGAAGGGCTTTGACAATGATATTTGTGCTATGCAGATTCTTAGTATGATTATAAATCAGGTAGACAGAGACAAAGTTGGAAGGAAAAACTCTTCATACGTCAGACTAGTCTTCCTGGATAAGGTCGTCACATGCTCTCTCAGTGGAGTCACAGGTGCTTCTGAAAACTGGAAACAGGAGTCTTGCAACCAAATCTGGGAAAGACATGAGCCAAAATCAGCCCGATCACTGCTAAATATGAAAATTTACCACAACATTTTGTTAGTGTAAGTTCTAAGTCTAAGACAAATTAAGTTGTTGAATTTATTCAGATAATTGTTTTAAAGACAGAGTGAAACAGGTTTCTGGCCCCTTTTTTGTTTTCAGATCATTTACATTGAAAGAAGGGGGACCACATTACTAAATCAAACCTGCCCCGTGGGCTGGCGTCTAATTCTCTATCCCTCCCTTCGTCACACTCAGACGACACTGTCCCTCTGTAGGGGTTGTCTCTGACATGTTTGAAATGGTGTACAGGCTCTCAGGATGAGCTGGTTATGGGATGCCTATACTGTTTTTCCTCTCCCAGTCCCACTGTGAAATTTCTTCCACTTGGCCATTTGGGAGTGGCAGACTGTGTTATCTCAGAGTTTTCCAAGTGGTGACCCCAAAGGACTCCAGAGCAGGGGCGGGCTTGGGGTAGGGAGAATAGACGACACTGGGCTAGAAAGGGGAGATGTTGCAGGGATTCATGAGGCCATTAAATTAGCAACATATTGCCAGGCACAGTGGCTATAATCTCGGTGCTTTGGGAGGCCAAAGCAGGAGGATCACCTGAGTCCAGGAGTTCGAGACAAGTCTGGGCAACAAAATGAGACCCTGTCTCTCCAAAAAAAAAAAAAAAAAAACAAACTTAAAACTTAGCTGGGTGTGGTGGTATGTGCCTGCAGTCCTAACTACTTGGGTGGCTGAGGTGGGAGAATCACTGGAGCCCAGGAATTCAAGACTGCAGTGAGCTATAATTGTGCCACTGCATGCTGGCCTAGGTGACAGAGTGAGACCCTGTCTCTAAAAAATATTTTATGTATTTATTTATTTATTGAGAGATGGAGTCTTTCGAGGCTGGAGTGCAGCAGTGCGATCTCAGCTGACTGCAATCTCTGCCTCCCAGGTTTAAGTGATTCTCATGACTCAGCCTCCCGAGTAGCTGGGTCACAGGGGCTCACCACCACCACCAGCAAATTTTTGTATTTTTATTAAAGAGAAGGTTTTGCCATGTTGGCCAGGCCGGTCTCAAACTCCTGGCCTCCAGTGATCTCCCCGCCTCAGCCTCCCAAAGTGCAGGGATTACAGACACGAGCCACCGTACCAGGCCTAAAAATTACTTTAAAAGAAAAAATAGCAATTAGTAACATTTATTGTAAACACATGTACAATTCATTTTCAAATGACTGTAGATAGTATTGTGGTAAATAAAATGCAATTGTATTTAAAGGCATTACCAAGTTCCCATGTGCTATTGTGGCATTTCTTTTTTTTAATTTTTATTTTTTAGATAGAGTCTCGCTTTGCTGCCCACGCTGGAGTGCAGTGGAGCCATCTCAGCTCACTGCAACCTCTGTCTCCTGGGTTCAAGCAATTCTCCTGCCTCAGCCTCCCAAGTAGCTGGGAATACAGGTGCCCGCCACCAGGCCAGGCTAATTTTTGTAGTTTTAGTAGAGACGGGGTTTCACCATGTTCGCCAGGCTGGTTTCTAACTCCTGACTTCAGGTGATCCACCTGCCTCGGCTTCCCAAAGTGTCGGGATTACAGGCATGAGCCACCACGCCCAGCCGTGTGGCACTTTTTGATAACATAGGTTATGTTTTGATAACATAATGTAGGTTAGGTGAATACATTTTTTTGAATCAATGATCTGTTTTGGAGTCTGGCCCACCAGTCACTAGCTGTCCGGCCTTGAGTGATCTTTTATTTTCTCCTCTCCATAATGTGGATAACAACAGTACCTGTCTCCTAAGCATGATTCAAGGATTATATGAGATTATCCACGCAAATTGCAGGGAGTAATAGCTCAAGTGGTAGCTGCTGTCACTCTCACCATCACATTGTTTCTCAGACACAGTTTCTCAGTCGTGACCGAGTGTGGCGACAAGCAGGTCTGCACAGAGTGTGGATGTTGTAAAAGGATCCTCATCCTTGGAAAGATTGGCAGCCCCTGGTCTGGATGAAGCCTAAGGTGAAACCTTGAATGCTCCCCCGCAAAACCTTTGTTGACCTTATCCGTAGCTTTCTTCCAGCCCAGGCATTTACATCATAGATTCTCTCCCTTCTGGGAACAGCGCTCTGTTTCTCGGAGAATAGTGGCTCCTCCAAACCCAACTGCATGTTTCAGAGGCCTGGGCTGTTCATCATAGAATCCTGCTATTTGGCCATGGTTGACAAGTCCAATGACAGAAATGTAACTCAAGACCAACCTATCGTATCTCTCCCTGGGACTGTTCGCACTTCTGCTTGGCTTGGAACTGGAGACACCCGTGTTTCCCACAAAGTAGAGAAAATTAGTCTGAGAACACAAAGCACAAATGCAAAGAAAAGCTGAGGTGATACAAAACCAAGCATGACGGCGACATTCAGGTTCCTTAATCTATGAGACTGGGTGGTTGTATTAATCACGTGCTTTAATTTTTTCAACTCATGCTGTTTTGATACCTTTGGGAGCCTTATAAATTCAGGGAGAGACAGACCCTCCCTGGATTAGCTAATGCCTAAAGATAATACAGCATACTTGGGATCACAATTGCCACATGTAAGCCAACCATTCCCTTTATGTAACCCTCACACACCAAGCCAGTGCTAACCCTTACCCTAAATCTACCCAGAGACAGGACCAGACAGCCAGACTACATGCCCCAGAGCCTGCTAGAATTATTCAAACCAGCACATCCTAGACCGTGTTCTCCCTCCAAACTCGACTTTCCCTCAGAAACGATGATAAAGGCTCTGGCCTAGGTGTTCCCTTGCTCCCGCTTTCACCACCTGACCCAAACCTCGTGTTTCCCCTGCTGAAGCCCTGTGTGCTGTGGCATGCCCCTTCTCTTTGGAAAGATGAGTACAGTCGTGCCTGGGCATTTAAGGAGAATTAGTTCCAGGACCCCCATGGGTACTGAAATTTGCAGATGTTCAAGTTCGCCCTATAAAATGGCATAGTATTTGCATATAACCTATGCACATCTTCCTGTATACTTTAAGTCATCTCTAGATTACTTACAATACCTAATACAACGTAAGTGCTACGTAAGTCATTGTTATAGTGTATTATTTATTTGTATTATTTTTCATTGTTGTATTTTTTATTTTTATTTTTTAAATATTTTTGATCTGCAGTTGATTGAATCCACAAATGTGAAACCTGCAGATATGGGGGTGGGGGAGGAGGTAACTGTAATAAATTCTTTTTTCAATGGCACCAGCACTGTGTCATCATTCAGTCACCTTCAAGAGTTAAAATCCAACAGGTACATTTTGGGACAGTTGAGCAGCTGGCAAGGTGACTCAGTGTTCCATAAGGACCGTGCTTCCCACTGCTTTTGGCTCGTTAACTGACAGTGCCAACCAGCAAGCTCTACCTGGGAGGGCACTGCCCGCTGGTGGGGTGCCAGTGCTTTGGCTGCCACTGCTTTGTGCTACCTCTGCTGTGCCCTTTCACGATTTTCTAGTCTAAATTGTGGCAAGGGAAGGACCACAGATCTTGCTTTGCACAGGTAGTACCACTGGGCGTGAGAGAGGTCCCCAGTGCACACCTTATTGGACCAAGTGACCAGGCAGATGTGAGGTTAAGCAGGCAATTTAGGCTAATTATCACAGCAAAGTCTTCCTGGAGCGAGGAGGAGCAGGGAGTGGCTGCCCCTAGGATGCTTTGAGGGCACCGAGACTGATGACCTGCTTGCCAAGACCGTAGACAGGGCTCACTACAGCACGTGCAGGAGCTGGGCATTCAGGCCCAGGCACAACTCCCTTCTTGTAGCAAATCTTCTCTTACTCTAGTGGACAAAGTCCTGGACAAGTGAGGTCCTTCTTGAACAGTCCATCATGGGTTGACATTGACTGTTGGACCCCTGAGCATTGGGACCCTCTAAAGATACTGACCCATTTAATCCCAAATTTGGATGGGCCCATCTCTAATGGTTGGTGGCAAGGTGCAGGGTATCTCCCTATGGAAAACCATGACTCCCAAAAACTTTAAATATTGCTATACGGGCAAATCTCTTTGTTGTTTCTGGCCTTGCTGCTATTGTGATTTGTCCCTCGACCTGGTGGGGTGCAATGGATCACATCCCTGGACACAGAAGGTCAAATTCTTCATGAAAGAGGAAAAGAGGAGAAAGAATTCCCATCCTGCTCTCCCTGAGATGCCTGGAGATGTTCTTCAGCCTATGAAAGGTTACCAACCTCCAGGCCAACGTGCCTGGGCACTCCTGACACCATGATTTCTCAATAGAAGAGCCTCTTCTTAAAACTCAATTGCCCCAAAATCAGAACTCTGCCATTATTGCCCTCCTGAGTGTAGCTCCCATCCTCTCTGAGGTTACTTGGGACACTCTAGAAAGGGAGACCTTTGCCCACAGCAGAGGCCATCAGGACCACCAGGAGCTTGTCAGGTAAGCACTCTTTGTCAAAACAGAAACAAAAAACTGGTACTGAAAGGAGACCAAAAAAAAACAAGAAAGAAAGAAAGAAAGAAAGAAAGAAAGAAAGAAAGAAAGAAAGAAAGAAAGAAAGAAAGAAAGAAAGAAAGAAAGAAAGAAAGAAAGAAAGAGAGGGAAAGAGAAAGAAAGAAAGAAAGAAGAGAGTTTAGCCATTTAGAAATACAATCTATTATAAAGATTTAGTTTAAAAGGAAGAAAAAGAAGAGGGAAAGGTACTGATTATGCTTTGCATGGGGGCTGTCACAGGGACCCTGGGTCCTTCCCCTCCTGCTCCCCAACTTTTCTCAAAAATTACTCATTCTATCCAATCAACAACTGAGAGTATTTCACTCTTACTAATGTGACTAATGTTCTACTTGATGCCTCTTTCAACAGCCTGTCATGTGTAGTTTGCCCCCGACTACAAACAGACGCATAGACCTTCCAGGTTATCCATGGGGTACCTCAACAGAATCATTGCAAGACAAGATCTTAGCTGCTTCCACCTTTCTCCAGGAGCACAAATGTGACATTACCTTGATGACAACCTCCTCCAAAGGGATTCACTGATGCTCATTAGGGACATAAAAATCCACATGTTTTAGTGCCTCTGTTTGTTGTTTGTTTTGATGGTAACATATTTCTCATTTACAAATTTTACTTCCAAAGTTAAATCAAAAGTCACTACCATTAGTGCCTTTAAAGGATCTTTCACTGTAGAGGGTTTGCCAACCTCTTCTCTTGCCTCCTGGTGCCCCTGGACCACTTACGATGGCCATAAGTTGGCCATGGTCTTCTGATGCAAGATATTGCTCCTCTCTGTTTCATGCTGTGCATTATTAAATAACAAAGAGCTGGATGCCTGCTGAACACTCCTGAAAATAGGAGCCTTCACAGACCTGAGCCCATGACCCTCTATACTCATTATGTTTTGGGTCATAAGTACAGTACCCACAAGCTCACACAGCTGCTGAGGGCATCTTAGACAGGATGGAGCCAATACTGGGTCCTTGGGCATATTCTATCTGTATAGGGGTGTGACTTTGTTCATTCTCCATCCCCTGGCAGGTGTCATTATGTTACAGGAGATCATAGGTCCCCGAAAACTGGTGTAGTTGAGATACATAATGGCCTCCTCAAACAAATTCTTTTAAAATTTCAGGCCATCAAATAAACACCTAAATGAGTTTCTTTTTTGCCCAGGACTTAAAGTGTCTTTATAAAAATTCCATCTTGCCTCCATCACATAAGGGGAGGAGGCCCAATATAGGGCCCAACCTCTACAGGGATCAATTACCATAAATTGTGCCAAGGGCTAGGCAGATATGCGACTAATTTCTTCTGTCAAAATTGAGACTACCTAATGTCATCCTGCACATCATTCTGTTGACTTTTGATTTTTTTACTCTTGGTCTTTGCATCCCAAAAAAAAACTCATGTAGAGGCATGGTCCCCAGTGTAATGGTGTTGAGAGGTGGTGGGATCATTACACGCATTTGGGTCATGAGGGATCTGTCCTCATTAGGAGATTAATGTTGTCTTGTGGGAATAAGTTCTCACTCTCATGAGGCTAGATTAGTTAACACAAGAGTGGGTTGTTATAAGGCTAGGTCCCATTTGTGTTTGGTCTCCTTTGTACCTTTGCCTGTTCATTGCTCTCACAGGCATTCTCACCATGTGATGGTATCCACCATGTTATGATGCAGCATGAAGCCCTTCCCAGATGCAGCTGCCTGATCTTGAACTTCCCAGCCTCCAGAACTGTGAGCTCAATAAACTGCTTTTCTTTATAATTACTTGGTCTCAAGTATTCAGTTATAGCAAGAGAAAATGTACTAAGAAGTCAGTCTGGGTTCTTTCATTAATTTATGATCCAATGGCTCACACCCTCCTAATAAGCCATTGCTTTAACCAAACATGGCCAATGGTAAGACTCACATCAACTCCAGTGGGTACTTAGTTGGAAAGGATAGGGCCTTTCCAAGTGGACACGGCCCTTACTCTGAAGTTCATCCAAAAATAACATCACCCAAGACAACATCACCTCTTAATTTGAAGCCAAAACATCAGAGTGATGAGGTATCACCACTACAGCAATCATCAGAGAGTGAGCCATAGACTCACCTGGTCAGGTATAGGAACAGGAGCCAAACCATGTTCATCTTATCTTCCCTTGTAGGCCTAGTACTTCACTTTGCTGAAAGTGGTTACTGAATAATGACTGAAGAGATAACATCCCATTTCGCCCACTGTTCAACTGTCTTTGCATCATTGCAGGCTCTTGAGAAATTCTCTGCCTCTGGTAGGCTGGATGTCCCAACTCAAAGCACCACAGTTTTCCCTCCAACATAGTCGTTAACCTCTGTATTGTCATAACTGATATCCTTGACCTAGCCCCTATTGTCTGCTAACTCCTCAAGGGTAAGGACCATTTTTCTTGGCTGTACTTCCAGCCAATCATTAACACTGAGGGCCTGGACATAGTAGGTGCTTCATGTGTGCTTTTAGGTCAAATGCAAAAATGACTGAGTGGTAGTAGAAATGGCGTCTCGTTAGGGTCCAGCCCTGCAGAGTCTCATTCCTCTGCTCATTCCTGTCTTCTAGGCAGTATGCCACACGTGTGGGTGCTTTTGCTCTTTGTGCAAGGGCATTCAGCACAGAAGGGTATCCTGTGCTGAATACCTTTACAGGTCTTTTCAGAGGTGCTTTTCTGGTTTGGTTTTTCTAAATATTGTCACCTCTTCATGTGAAGAAAGGAATGTGGTCATAAGCCAATGTGTCTCATGACTCTCAGCCTTAACACCAAGAAAAGGCAGCTTACCTTCTCCCTTTTTCAGCTTTCCAAGGGAGCAACTGGTGATCTTTGCAGCACACATGGGCTAGAGGCAGAAAATCCAAAAGGGAGACTCTCTAGGTCCTTCTTTTTCTCCAAGATAGGAAGCGAGGTGGCATATGGAAATGTGCACTTGTGTGGGGTTATGTGATATGTGTGCATGTGTGTGAGAATGCATGTGTATATGTGAGTGCTTTCTTAAGTGCACGTATGTGGGGGTACCTTGAAAAATTTTATCCAAAAGACACAGACTTCCTTAAAGGGTGTTTGACTGTTTAAGAATGTTTTATGGAAGACCCAAAAAGCAAAGAAGTGATCAAAAACCTGATTTGTAGGGACAATTGACTATAGAAGAGCTAAAAAAAAAAAAAAATTACAAAAAGAAAACACTGTATAAGGCTTTGAAACAGCCCTATTACTTGAGGAAAAATACCTGTTATTAAGTGGCTTCATTCAAATGACTATTTTAGCACTTTTGACTTACTACAAATAGTAGTTTCATATGATTTAATCTAACATAAAAATTGAGTTAGGTTTCAAATGCATTGAGAATCAGAACCAACAATTAAACATCGTTTCTAAAAACATGTTAATATGATTCCACTACTGGGTATATACCCAGATGAAAATAAATCATTCTAAAAAACAAGCAAACAAACAAACAAACAAAACAAACAAACAACAAAAAAAACCCCACACACACTCATATGTTCATTGTGATACTAATCACAATAGCAAAAACATGGAATCAACCTGGATGCCCATCAATGGTGAACTGAAAAAAGAAAATGTGGTACATATACATCATGGGATACTATCTATGCAGTCCTGAAAAATAATGAATCGTGTCCTTTGCAGTAACATGGATGCAGCTGGAGGCTATTACCCTAAGCAAATTAACACAAGAATAGAAAACCAAATACCACATGTTCTCACTTATAAGAGAAGGAGCTAGGCCAGGCACGGTGGCTCACGACTATAATCCCAGCACTTTGGGAGGCTGAGGCGGGTAGATCATGAGGTCCGGAGTTCGAGAGCAGCCTGGCCACCATGGTGAAATCCCGTCTCTACTAAAAATAAAAAAATTAGCTGGGCATGGTGGCAGGCACCTGTAATCCCAGCTGCTCGGAAGACTGAGGCAGGAAAATTGCTTGAACCCCGGAGGCGGAGGTTGCAGTGAGCCAAGATCATGCCACTGCACTCTAGCCCGGGTGACAGAGCAAGACTCCGTCTTGGAAAAAAAAAAAAAAAAAAGAAAAGAGAAGGAGCCAAATGTTAGGTAAGCGTGGACATAAAGATGGCAACAATAGGGCTGGAGACTACTAGAGTGGGGAGAAAGGGAGGGTAGCAAGGTTTGAAAAATTACCTATTGGATACTATGCTCACTACCTGAGTGACAAGGTCATTTGTACAGCAAACCTCAGCGACATGCAATTTACCCATGTAACAAAACTACACATGCACCCTCTGAACCTAAAATAAAAGTTAAGGAATGTGTTAATATTAGGTGGTTAATAACAACATTCTTTCTAAGGTAAATACACTTAATAGGTTTTTACCTTGCAATCATACCCAATACTATAGAATCCACACTTTGCTATCTCTTCATTTTCTAAAGAAATAAAACTTTTGTTGTCCTGAACAGGAATCCTGAAATCTCATGATGAAAGAGGACTTAAAATTTGGAATGCAAATATTCTTGAGTAGGTCTAAGATTAATGCTTTTTGCCTGATGAATTATATTTTACTGATGTTTGTTTAGCCCAATGTCCTTATTTTCTGATAATAAATATATTTTAATGCACATTAGTTACCCAACAAATTAATAATGCTTTAGTGCAGCAGCTCAGCATTTGCCATGCCTGTTTATAAAGTAACCTTTGAAGGAAGGGTTGATTTTTGACAACTTTGGCCTGGCAATAAGTTTGGCATAGTTAAGACTTACCTCAGAACAAAACCGCACCCATTCATATAATCTCTGGTGACTGCATAAACAGGGCCAGGTCTCTAGGTCCAGAAGCTACGTGGTAGGAACAGGCATGAGAGTAAAATCAGCTTTTGAATTTCAAATCCCCAGCTGGTGACCAGACGTGCATTCAATTACCAGCCTTAACCAGTGTGCTTTTAACAATTGTGTTCAGATTTCCTTTCACACTCCCAAAGAAAGCATTCATCATTTAAGTTTTGTGTGATCATGAGAAGAATAACATGATCCCAATCTAACCAGAACATGCCAGACAATTTCCAAATTAGGGACATTCTCCTAACACCTAACCAATTCTTCTGCAAACCGCCACAGTCATCAAAAAACAAGCAAAACGATGGACATTGGGTGATAATGACATGCTAACATAGTTTTATTACTTTCAGCAAATGTACTACCCTGGTTCGTGATGCTGAGGATGGGGGAGACTGTGCCTGCATGTGGGGAGGGGTACATGGAACTTTTGATACTTTCCACTCAATTGTGCTATGAACATAAAACTACTCTAAAAAATAAAGTCTGTCAATAATAACACTAATAAAAAACTAGAACAATAGGTAAATTCTAAGCAAGTCTGAAGAAAGTGTGGACTTCAATTGACAATAAAGTATCAATATTTGTTAATTAGTTGTGACAAATGTACCGTAGTAATGAACAGGTAAGTAGGGAACCCAGGTGGGAAGTGGAATGATAACTATCTTTGCAATTCTCTGTAAACCTAAAATTACTCTAAAACTTTAAAAAACATTTTAAAGGGGCAGAGAGAGGAGAGTTCCACAATTTATCAATGTATGGGTACCTTGCCTCATTTGCGGTGGCCTCCAGATAATTCTTCTCTAATTGCGTGTCAGACACTGTGCTTGGTCCGCCTAAGCCTTGGCTCCACATCCATCCCATGAGGACCTGGGCCAACTTTCCTCCTGGGGTTCTCGTCAAATGGGCCTTTATGTACTCATCCCCAGGAGTTACAGAGCACCTCGGTGCTGGGAGCATGGGGGAGGCGGAAGGGCCTGAAGCTACTGGAAACTGCTATGCACTGCATGGCCAGGGCTCCGTGTCCTCTGCTGTCTCCCCAGAGCCATTGTAAAAGGACATCGTTTCCTAAGTTCATGGAGATGTGAAGAAAGCTTGGGGAAACAGCCTTAGCGCAGTGCCCGGCACACTGTAAGCTCATTGGAGGAAGCGTGTATTTCTTCCTGTGGACATCCATGAAGGTGTAGGGTAGCATGCAGAGCGTCAGGAGCCTATGACACCAACAGAGAGGGGCTCGCACTGGAGCCTGGCCTTGAAGGATGAGGTGGTATGTGCCAGGCAGAGTGGGTCGGGAAGGGGATCCCAAGTGCGGGAAACAGCAGAGGCAAAGGCAGTCAGTGGGCGCATGCATGGAGTATCTGCAAATGGTAGGACAGGATTTCAGTGTGGCCAGACTGCAGTGTGTGTGTGCATATGTGTGTGTGTCTGTCTCTGTGTGTGTGTCAGTGTCTCTGTGTGTGATTCTGTGTGTGTGTGTGCCTATGAGCATGTGTGTGCATATGTCTATGTGTCAGTGTGTATGTCTCTGTGTGTCTATGAGTGTGTGGTATCTTTGTGTTTGTGTGTGTTTGAGTGTGTCAGTGTGTGTTTGTGTGTGTCTTTGTATGTGTGTCAGTATGTATGTGTATTTATGTGTCTGGGTGTGAGTACCTGGAAATAAGGTTGGAATGGCAGCATGAGCCAAGGAGGTGACTACCCCACAGCCTGCTCTGATGCTGTGCCGCTGAGTCTAAAATGGAAAGAGCAAAGCAGACGCTGGGATGAGAGTCACAGGAAGGGGAAGGGCCCCAAGGAGCCAGTGGGGAGTGTGCAGTGTCACCTGGCAAAGCTCGGAGAAGCACTTCCCAGAAAGACACCGGAGTCCACATGTTTCCTTGTAAATATGTTTTGTGTTCCAGCTGCAATCTGCCTCCGAAGAATCTGCCTGCCTCACAAGGATCAAGTAGAATTTTCCATTTTGTAGGAGACTCCGGTTGTTGAGCAAAGCAGCTTTGCCTTGCCTATGTCCAAATAATCCTCCAAAATACTGCATGAGAGAGCCTGTTCGTGGAGGTCAGGGCCTGAGTGGGGTGTTTGTGAGGATAGTGAGGATGGACACTTGGGTGAGGCAATTTTAGGAGAGAGGCACACAGCTTCAGAAAGGGCTGCTTCTGACACATTCATGCAGAGACTGAGCCTCTGAGTGAATCAGTCAACATCTATAGCTATGACCATGGAATTCTCAAACAGGTGGATCGTTCATAAAATCCAAACACAGTTACAAGTTTTGGCCTGCATATCGTTGAGCTACAACTTTATTTTTAGAAAATTTTAATTAGGTGTCAACCAATTTCATATAAACACATCTGGATTTCGGAACGTCACTTTAAAAATCAGAAAGTGTGACAATACTGAACCTAATCCCTGCATTTTTTCAGTCAATTGGCGATGAGTGTTGATCTCTACAGAGGCAGAGACTCTCTAGTTTGCCGCAGTCCCCATCACTCCCTATTGCCTTATCTCAAACCCAAAAGTCAGTTGCCAGTTAATATCACACTTAAACAATAGTTTTCTTACGGCTGAATTAAGGAAAGGTGAATAATTTCTTGTTCTGAAAAATCTATGAAAGGTCAGGTGGTAACATATAATGAGGGCCACATCTTCCCTGTAGAAGTGAGTTTCTTTTTAAATGCTTCATATGTAAATAATAAATGTCTGTTTTCAAAGAATACAACTGAAGACCTTATTATGAGGCAAAACGATTCTGCTCCACTTTATGATAACAGCTTAGCCCAGTAAAAATTTAGTACACAGCTATAAAGGAGATGTTGTTATTGTCAGCACACTGCAAATGGATAATGGGAGAGGCTCAGTGGTTAGGGTATAGCACGCAGCTAAACACATGCTGTGGCCAGGATTCCACCTGGGTCATTCTGGTGTGAGACTATGCCTGTAGCAGGCAGGGCAGCCTGAGCTCTCTGAATGAGACCTGAAGGTAAATATTTTCAACAGTAATCTCATATTAAAAATTCCCTTTTTACCAGCCTCTTGGAGCCTCGTAGAATCAGGGAATTTCCCTACTTCTAGAATCAGGGAATCCTCTGCTTATGCGGTAACTTCAGATGGAAAAAGGAACTCAGACACTAAGAAAGCTTCGGTAACTTCAGTCACCCATTCAACAAAGATTTATTGAGAGTGGCAGGCAGGAAGAGATCAGACCATGGATGTAGAGAATCTCACATTTAATTTTGAGGTCTTCCTTTTCCTGCCTCTGTGAACTTGGACAAGCTATTGCTTATCTCCAGAACCAATTCCTGGTTTTGTAAAAGAGGAAGAATCATTGCATTCCCTACTAGAGCGGATGTGATGAGGTAAAAGGAGAAATCAGGTAAAATGGGCTCAGTAGTTTGGCAGCTCAGATCATGTCATTATTGTTATTTTACTTCTCCATAGACATCACTACTGGGGTCCTCTCCCCATCAAGGAGGGTCATTGCAAGGCTGAGTTGTCCTCCTATCCTGGCCACAGGGTGGACAGGGAAGGGCCTGGAGGAAGCGTTTAATGGCATGCAGGTAACCCCCCCTTTTCACTGGATTACATCCAGCACTTTCCCTGCAGGAACTGGCTCCCTCGGAGGGGTGTGACTGGGAGGAGCTGTGAGTAAGGTGCCATAGTGTTATAAAAACCCAGTGAGTGTTGTAAAACCCCAGTCAGCCTGGCTCCTGTTGAATAGTCCACCCTCCTTGCACTCTACCTGAGACAGCTGCAGCCTGCAATTCACTTCTACCTCCTGGGATTGCACTGGATCAGTGTGCTCAGAACAAGGTAAAAGCCTTGCTCCTTTAACACCTTTATTACCTGCCACCACTTATCACTCAACCAAGGGCCTGGAGTTCCTTGGGCCTGCATTCCATCATGGGCAGGTGGGGGCTGAGCCCCAGGTCTGTGAGAAATGACTGGGTGTTTTTCTGGCATATCTCATCTCCTCTTCACCATTTATTGCTGTTCTCCACCCTTTTGTGATTGTCTTTCTCCTCCTTAACCCTAGAAGATGGCCAACTTCTAGGGTAGAAATCAGATCAGGACCATTTCCTGGGCCTGCTTCTTTTTATAAAAATTCTGTGTTTTGTTTTAAATGGAGCACAAATAATACAACTCATCTTATCATTATGTGTTATATCAAACTAAATTGTCATCGTTCATAGTTGTTTTTCTTATTCTTTGGCAATGTTTTTAAAGGGCAGAGTAAATGTGAAAAGCAAAAAGTGATCAATCAGGGGTGACAGAAAGGAATAAGGAGATTGATCTGGCTACCCATACCAGCTTTGAACTTGCCCACTATGAGATCCTGAGCAATTTATTTACCTGTCTGAGCCTTAAGAGTCAGAGCTGTCACCCGGGATGACATATTAATAGCTACCTGGAAGGGCTCTTGTGTGGATTTAGCAAGGTGGGAATCAAACCCTAGACCAGTACTTAGCATACAGGAGGTGTCATGTAGAAATTGACTTCTCTTCTCCTGTTAAGCATGGGTTTTTAATTGTACACATGATCAGATCCATGCAGTTCAGTGTGACATTGATGTTCATCCTATTGATTCAATGATTTCTCGTGATCCTTGTCTTTGATCTTGTAGTGTGAACTATCTGGTTGAAATTCACCTGTCTCTTGTAGTGTGAACTATCTGGTTGAAATTCACCTGTCTCCATCCTGGTTCACTTTGCGTAGGCAAATCAGACGACCACCACACCTCACACCTTTCCTTAAACTCTTACTTCCCCCAAAAAAGCTCCCCCACCCCCACAAACCCAGCCACCCCACCCAAACCCCAGGCATGTTCAACTCTGGGTCAACATCACCTTTCATGATGCTTACCACGTCCTTTCTCATTTTGGGCATCTGTCACAGCTTTTCTCATTTTGGGCATCCATGCCCATATGGAGTCAGAAGATAGAAATCCAGCGCTTTGGAGCTGAAAGAAAGTTTGGAGCAGTAATGTGTTTCAGATCAGAGACAGAGATGATGGGATAGATTCCCTGATCAATGCTATTTAAATTCTGCCAAAGAGTAGCCTCTAAGCTCTTTCAAGTCTGAGACTTTCTCAATCATGGCGATTTCTTCAACACCTAGTCTAGTGCGTGGCATATAGTAGGTGCTCAGTAAATGCTTGTTGAATGAGTGAATGAAAGAGTGAGGAGTGAGCAAATGCAGGAGTTAATGAGTGCGTAAATGATAAATGAGAATTCGTGAGGCTCCAAAGAGTGGTAGTTTTGTGATACTCAAGACTCAAGTCAAGTGGAAATGTGAGTAGACAGGCTGTTTGTCTAGTGACTCCAGGAGCCAGAAGCATTCTTGGTCTACTCTGAAATCAGGCAGGTACCTGTCAGGGTAGGGGGAGGCCAGTGTGTAGTCCTGCATAGCTGAACTGCTGCCTGCCACTGACTCACCTGCCTTTTGTCAAACAGGTGCCCGCCCAGCTGCAACCATGAGGATCCATAGCCTCACCCTGCTCTCCTTCCTCCTACTGGCTGCTCAGGTGCTCCTGGTGGAGGGGAAAAAAAAAGTGAAGAATGGACTTCACAGCAAAGTGGTCTCAGAACAAAAGGACACTCTAGGCAACACCCAGATTAAGCAGAAAAACAGGCCCGGGAACAAAGGCAAGTTTGTCACCAAAGACCAAGCCAACTGCAGATGGGCTGCGACTCAGCAGGAGGAGGGCATCTCTCTCAAGGTTGAGTGCACTCAATTGGACCATGAATTTTCCTGTGTCTTTGCTGGCAATCCAACCTCGTGCCTAAAGTTCAAGGATGAGAGAGTCTATTGGAAACAAATTGCCCGGAATCTGCGCTCACAGAAAGACATCTGTAGATATTCCAAGACAGCCGTGAAAACCAGAGTGTGCAGAAAGGATTTTCCAGAATCCAGTCTTAAGCTAGTCAGCTCCACTCTATTTGGGAACACAAAGCCCAGGAAGGAGAAAACAGAGATGTCCCCCAGGGAGCACATCAAGGGCAAAGAGACCACCCCCTCTAGCCTAGCAATGACTGAGACCATGACCACCAAAGCTCCCGAGTGTGTGGAGGACCCAGATATGGCAAACCAGAGGAGGACTGCTCTGGAGTTCTGTGGAGAGACTTGGAGCTCTCTCTGCACATTCTTCCTCAGAATAATGCAGGACACGTCATGCTGATGAGGTCAAAAGAGAATGGGTTCCCTTAAGAGATGTCAGGTCATAAGTCCCTCTGTATACCATAAAACTCTCTACAGTCGCCCCCAAAATATGAACTTTTGTGCTAAGTGAGTGCAACAAAATATTTAAACAGATTTTGTAATTTTTGCTTTTGTGTTTCGGAATTTGCTTTATTTTTCTTGGAGGTGATGTTCAGAGGCTGTTTCCTGCAGCATGTATTTCCATGGTGCACACAGCTATGTGTTTGAGCAGTGAAGAGTCTTTGAGCTGAATGAACCAGAGTGATAATTTCAGCGCAACGAACTTTCTGCTGAATTAATGGTAATAAAACTCTGGGTGTTTTTCAGAAATACATTCCAACATTGCTTAGTTTCTCTGTGTCTGTTCCCAAATAAACTCATAAAGTAGTCCCCATATATCAATGGAAAAACTGTCTAAATAGCAACTTCTAGTTCCCCACCCTGCTCAAGTTATGTCTTCCCAGAATCCTTCTTTATAATTGTATCCATTGGTCTGTGGTGTTTGGTGCTTATTGAAGTATAATAATTAAGATCCCTGTTTTCAGGTGGGATACCTGGTACATGATGTGATTAAATCATTTGTCAGGGACTCATAGATGGTAAGAGGGGAGGTAGGATTGGAACCCAGGAGTTCTGACAGCTGAGTCTGCAGGGTTGAGGAACCTCTCCTACTGATGCATGTCAGAGATGCCCATTCCCTCCCCAACCCGAAGGACCCCTGCCTTGCAAAGCTCATTTCTGGAGAAGAAATGAGCTTCATTTCTTCATTCTTCATTCTTGGAGAAGGAAGGCCTAGTTAAGTACAGTGGCCCATGATAAGGGCTGTAAAGGAAGGGGGAGAGGGCTATAAGGAAAACCAGAGAGAGGAGGCAGAAACTGCTGTAAGATCTGGGCTTGAGTGTAACAGGGGAGGTAATAGTGGAGCTGGATTTTGGAAAGAGTATCTGTAGGAATAAAATGGGGCAAAGTGGAGGCACTTTAGGCATTTGATAACATGAATGAAAGTGAATAGATGGGAAGTTCCAGATTCTGGGAGAGGTCAGGTATCTGGGATCAGATGGGATGCAGCGATGAGACTGCCATTATTCATTTATACGTTAATATGAAGGATCTGAAAGTTGTATTTTAAGAGTTTGGGAGAGAGGATGAACTGTCCCCAATGCCTTGTCACAATTCCACAACCAGGGAAAAGAGGAGCAGAAGATGATGAAAGCACTGTTCTTTAGCATGTCTGATGGTGGCAGGGAGGAATGGCAGGTGGGGTAGGAGGAAAGTCTTTTACATTCACCAACCTACTGGGATGCACACTGAGGATGTCAGAGGCCAATCCACAGTGCCACAGTCGCAGAGCGACATTTGGATGTCATCATGATCATCAACAAAACAAACACTTATCTCTTATCTGTTATGATCAAGCACTGTGCTAAGGCTTTCCCATGGATGGTGCATTTATTCATTCACTCACTCATTCAACACATAACTTACAGGGCACTGACTCACGCCAGGTTGTGTTCCAGGCACCAGAGATACAGCCACGGATGTCCAAGAGATGAGTGCTCTGCCCTCACGGAACAGTGGGAAAAGTGATGATGAGTTCATGATTACACATGAGTTAAAGAAGACTATTAAAGCAAGGGAAGGGGACAAAGTGATCGAGGGTAATGAGCTTTAGATGGGGTGATCAGGAAATGCCCATCAGGAGGTGACTTTTGAGCCTAGACCTAAAAGGAAGAATCAAGCCAGGAAACTCTCCTGGGTAAGAATGTTCCAAACAGAGGGACCAGTCAGAACAAATGCCCTGAAATCATGGTTAATCTATTTATTCCCATTATATTTTTCGTTTTATTTTATATATTTATTCGTTTTGCTCCATTGTCTCATGAATCCCCCACAACTCCACCCAGTAGACGTCTCACCCTCATTTTCTAGATGAGGGAAGTGAGGCTGAGAGAAGCTGAGGAACCTGCCTGGGTTATGAAGTTATGAAGTGGCACAGCCTATAACGGGAATCCCTGGCCTGGAGGTCCCGAGCCCTTTCTGCTCTGAAGTGCATGATTTTCTTCACTCGGTGAGAGAAGAGTGACATTTATGGTCTCTGGATGTGGGCCAAACTTGACAATGAACAAGATCCATCAGTCCATTCCACATATATATCCTCTTTCTGTCCTTACAGAAAGTTCTAGAAGTGAACACTTCCACTACACTCAGCCTCTGATCATAGTCACATGCTGAGGGGACATTTTAAGAACACAGTAAAAAGAAATATGTAAATAGAGGCTCCACAAACTTTACATTGACTTTCTTTTTTACCTTTTATTCTTTCTTTCTTTCTTTTTTTTTTTTTTTTTTTTTTTTTTTGAGATGGAGTTTCACTCTTGTTGGCGCGATCTCGGCTCACTGCAACCTCTGCCTCCCAGGTTCAATCAATTCTCTGGCCTCAGCTTCCTGAGTAGCTGGGATTACAGGCACCCACCACCACACCCAGCTAATTTTTGTATTTTTAGTAGAGATAGGGTTTCAACATGTTGGCCAGGCTGGTCTCAAACCCTTGACCTCAGGTGATCCACCCATCTTGACCTCCCAGAGTGCTGGGATTATAGGCATGAGCCACCATGCCTGGCTACATTGACTTCTATTCACCTTAGTGCTACATATTTTCTCCCTGAGAACTTTCTGGATATGAAGTAGAGAAGCCCACCTTTCTCTGTGTGTGTGATCTTTAAGATATGACTTGTTTTGACAGCAAAAGATGGAAATTTTTAGGTAGGTAAGATGTGCTGAAGAATAGCATATTTGTATCCCCTAAAGCCACTCAGAAGTGGGAATGTCTCTCTTCCCTTATAAAACCATATCTCAGCAGAAAGAGGGCCTCTTCCCTCCAGCACCCCAGCTCTGTGTGGTAACTCACAGTCACACCAGTGCTGACTTGAATTTCTGGAATCCAACATATCTCACCTATCCTCTTTCCCCAGCCTCTCTCTGAAGTTGTTTTTGGCAGAACCAGCCAAGAATGCCAAAGTGTTTGGGGTTGAAAGCTTTCAAGCAGATATGACGCCAGCCATCCTCTGATGTGTTGGTTTGCTTAATGTGCTGTGTACAATTCTCACCTTGAAATGTCTCACTCAAAAATACTTTATGCAGCAATATCCGAGAAAATCTTTATGAGACTCCCTCTGAAGAATGGGAGGAATGGGGAGAAGATTCTAGAAGAAAGCTGGCTTGGGACCTGGAGAACTTGAGGTGGGCTATCCAGGGGGAGTTTTCATAAAGTAGTTGATAATGTGTGATACACTTTGGCTGTGTCACCATCCAAATCACATCTTGAATTGCAGCTCCCCTAATTCCCACATGTCATGAGAGGGACCCAGCGGGAGGTAATTGAATCATGAGCGGCAGGTGTTTCCCATGCTGTTCTCATGATAGTAAGTCTGATGAGATCTGATGGTTTTATACAGGGTAGTTTCCCTTCACAAGCTCTCTCTTGCCTGCAGCCAAGTAAGACATGACTTTGCTCCTCATTTGCCTTCAGCCACAATTGGGAGGCCTCCCTAGCCATGTGGAACTGTGATTCCATTAAACCTCTTTCCTTTATAAATTACCCGGTCTCAGGTTTGTCTTTATTAGCAGCATGAGAACAGACTAATACAAAGTGGGTAATAACACAGCAGAAATGAAATCTGTCTTGTCCACCATTGTAGCCCTGGTCCTCAGTGCATGCCCAGCACACAGTGGATCCTCCATAAATATTGGTTGAGTGCATGAAAGAGAAAGAGAGAAATCACTGCGGGGCAATGATTATGGGCTCCAGAGTAAAAGAAAAGTGACATGCAACAAGTTATTTCATCTCACACTTTCCATTTCTAAAATGGGTCTGGAATATGTATCCAATAAGAACTAATCACAATTAAAGCCTAAATCTTGGTCCTTACACATATGTATTCTCATTAAATATTTGCTATAAGTAAGTGAATGAAAGAACCAGTTAGCTGAGAGAGGAGATAAGAAGGCAATTTTCTAAAAGAAGCTACACCAGACTCAAGATAGGCCATGCCAAGGACCTGCCTGTGAGATGGAGCCTGGCTGTGTGCAGCATGATCATGGGGTTCCTAAAGCCTCTACCCAATGGGCCTTAAGAACCCCGTGCTCATGAACTTCACAGAAGCACTTTGCATGACGAAGGAGGAAGATGGAGACAAAGCTGGCACCTATGAGCAGCCTCTGCGACTTTCTTAACCTGACTTCCAGCTCACTTCCTACAGGCTCCTCCTGCTCAGGTTCCTGGGCATCTGCTTGCCCTGAAGACCCTCCTGTGGGTACAGCAGCCCCTACCTTCGCTGGTCTTAGATCTTGGTGCTCAGGGGAGCCACTGATAAGAATCAGGATGCCACTTGCTGTGGGTGCTGGGTGAGCAGATAATGGATCTGCTTCGCTTCCCACTCTATTCTCAGCACCCACCCAGTGCATGGCAGCTGCTCAATAAACCTCAGAGGTTACTGAAGCGTTTCTCAACCTCGACACTGTTGAAAGTTTGGGCTGATAATTTCCTGGAGTAGGGAAAAGCCCTGTGTATGCCTGGCTGTGGAGTAGCATCCCTGGCCCATAGTACCCAGATGACTGTAGCAACCTTCCCCCTGTTATGACAACCAAAAATATCTCCAGAAGTTGCTAAGTGCCTCCTGGGGACAAAGTTACCCACAGTAGAGAACAACTGAACTACAGTGAAGTTGCAGCACATTCACAATTCACTTAGGCTCCTTCAACAATATGTGTCCTGCTGTGGAGGGGGAAAGAGAAAAGTGTAAAGACATCAATACTATAAGCAATTTAATCCACCCTTGGATGCAGTGAAAATATGCCCAGTATGTGCTTGAGAAAGCAGATGGGAGTTTGTTGCTTTTCTGCCTGTCTCTGGTCTTCCAGTGTTTAAAAATGTGTATTTTATTTTTGCTCTAAATGCAAACCAATGCCTTTATCTGGTACACAATGAAAGACAGGTTGTTAAGCGTAATTTTGACTAAAATAAATTTTTACAAACATAAGCACTGTCTCCAAAACCTGACTGCCAGGCACAATGTGATTTAGTAGTGGCACATTTGCTACCAAATGCTGTCAGAACTAGCTTCCAAAGTAAAGCAACAGCCCCCTGCCGTTGAAAGTGGCCAAGGTGAGTGATGTCATAGGAGAGTCCCAGAGTTATCTAGGATCCCTCAAAGCTGAAAGTGCCACCTGCTTCTACACCCACTCCCATTAACATGACTGTGAATTCAGTTCCCGGAATCGTCTTTCCCGGACTGAGTATGAAGTTTGCTCTAAGCCAAATACTGGTAACCCCAGGGTAGGCTGGGGTTTTACAACGGCAGGCATCCAAGGACCCAGATGGACCATCCTGGCATACATGCCAATGTTGTTGGAAAAGCCCAGAGCCAAGCCCTTGCACTCTGGGAAACCAGGCAGGGCAAGGGTGGGAAGGGGAGTGGTCATGGTTTCAGAGCAGAAGCAGGTGTGGGGACCAGACAGGACAAAAAAGTCCTAGCCAACATTTATTAGGTGCTTCCTGCATGCTAGAGGCAGTGGTTCCCAGCCTTGATGCAGGTTAGAATCACCTGGGGAGCTTTAGAAAATCCTGATGACCGTGCTGCACCCCAGAGCAGTCCTATCAGAATTGTAGGGGTGGACAGCTCAGGAATTTTTAAAGCACCCCGAGTGATAGCAATGGACAACCAAAGTGGAGGTCCACTCCTCTGGGCACTGTTCAAACTGCTTTCCCTGCATTAGCTCTTTCATCCTCATGACCACCCAATTGTCAAGACTGTCCAGGGAGTGTAAGGAGTTTTGTCAATTTCCAGCGTCACAGAGTTAGTAAGAGCAGAGCCTGGAACCTCCCCAGGCAGCCGTGCTCTCAAGCACTCATATTGAGGCAGGGGCGTCTGCTGTGGAGGCAGTCCCAAGCAGTGGAATGAGCAGGGCCCTGGGTTTGAAATCCATTCTGCCTCCCACTCTCTGGGGAGGCCTCAGGCAGTCATTTCATTTCCCTGATTGTCTTCGCCTTCTTGTCTGTGCATTGGGGGAACGCTATCACCACTGCAGAATGCAGGGAGGATTCAGTGAGATGGTGTTTATGAAGCTCCTGACAACATTTCTGGGGCATAGCCCAGTGCTCAGTTATTTATTCTTATTATTAGGCCACACTGCCAAAAAATGGTTCAGCAGGTGGAAAAGCAGATATTGAAAAGGATCATCAAGAGACATTGACATGTTGGGCCGGGTGCGGTGGCTCACACCTGTAATACCAGCACTTTGGAAGGCTGAGGCGGGCAGATAACCAGAGGTCAGGAGTTTGAGACCAGCCTGTCCAACACAGTGAAATCCTGTCTCTACTAAAAATACACAAAAAAATTAGTCAGGCGTGGTGGTGGGTGCCTGTAATCCGAGCTACTCAGGAGGCTGACACAGGAGAATCACTTAAACCTGGGAGGTGGAGGTTGCAGTGAGCTGAGATTGCACCACTGCACTCCAGCCTGGGCAACAGAGTGAGATTCTGTTTCAAAAAAAAAGAGAGAGAGAGGGACTGACATGCTGAAGGGGCAGGTGTCAGGAGTCAAATGTGAAGGCAAAATGGAGGCAGCGTTCAGGAGGGAGGACCACGTAGTCCAATAGACATAGAACATGCAAGAACGGACAAGGCCAGGATGGCTGGGGGCATGGGAAGAGGCCATGCCAGGCAGCACCTCCCACTGTCAACTGCACACCCTCACCCACACTCTTGATTGTGGCATCTGTGTTTAGCCACTTTGTTGTGTGGAAGATGTTGCCGCCACCCCATCTCCTTTAGTACTCCTTTTTCTCTTTCCTCCCTCTGTCTCCAGCCTATGCCCATTTTCTCCTAAGCCTTGCCTGGAAAAGTTCAGCAGACAACTGACATTTACTAAAAAGAAGCCAAGGTGAGAACCCAATACATGCACACCTTCAACCAGGGCCCTGCCCCTTTGAAAACAGACATTGAGGCCAGGCGAGGTGGCTCACACCTGTAATCCCAGCACTTTGGGAGGCAGAGCCAGGTGGATCATGAGGTCAGGAAATTGAGACCATCCTGGCTAACACAGTGAAACCCCATCTCTACTAGAAATACAAAAAGTTAGCTGGGCGTGGTGGCGGGCACCTGTAGTCCCAGCTACTCAGGAGGCTGAAGCAGGAGAATTGCTTGAACTGGGGAGGCAGAGGTTGCAGTGAGCCGAGATCACACCACTGCACTCCAGCCTGGGCAATAGACAAGACTCTCTCTCAAAACAAAAAGAAAAAAAAGAAGAAGAAGAAAAAAAAGAAAAGAGACATTGAAAGAAGGAAGGGAGGAAGGAAAAAAGAACGTGCTATTCTTTTTTTTTTTTTTTTTTTTTTTTTTTTAGAATTTGAAAGTAATGATTGTACGTAACAACAAACCAACCAGAGAGCACAAACAAGTCAAAGGAAGAAAGAGCACAGGCCCGCCCATTCGAAGGCACCACCCTTCACGCTTGGGTATAAATTCTCCTTAGACACATACATAAATCTTTTAATTAGATGGTAATATCATAGGCTTACATCTTTTCTGTTGCTTAAAATATCACAAATCCAAAAAAAAAAAATCACAAGCAACGTTGTTGATGGGCTTGTTGCTGCAACATCTTTTTAAGTATGAATCGTGTTTTATATGTGGATATATTGTAAGTTATGACAGGACCATCCCACTGCTGGAAAATCAGAATGTTGTCAACTGTTTGTTATTATAAACAATGCTGTTACAACCCATCCTTAAAGAGAAATCGTTTTTTTTAAAAAAATCATTCTCCAAGGTTCAAGAGTTTGCTTTTGGCAATCAGGGGGTTTTGGGAATTTTTTTTTTTGAGACAGGGTCTCATTCTGTCACCCAGACTGGAGTGCAGCTGTGGCACAATCATAGCTCACTGAGGCTTCTAACTCCTGGGCTCAAATGATCCTGCTGCCTCAGCCTCCTGAGTAGCTAGGACTACAGGCTTATACCACCACACCCTGTTAATTTTTTTTTATTTTTTGTAGAGATGGGGTCTTACTGTGTTGCCCAGGGTGGTCTCAAACTCCTGGCCTCAAGTAACCCTACCGCCTAGGCCTCCGAAAGAGCTGGGATTACAGGCATCAGCTACCGTAACCGGCCAGAAAACAACTTTTATTATTGAAAAAGTCAAACATGTATAAGCAAAGAAGACCAGAGTAATGAATGTCAGCGTATCCATCATCCAGCTCAAACAACTGTCAGCTCGTGACCCATCTTGTTGCATCTACGTGAGATCTCACTCATCCCCACTCCCTGGATTGCTTTGAAACAAATTCCAGACAGCATATCATTTCATTTGTGAGTATTTAACACGTATCTCTCAAAGACAAGGCAAGAGTACGCATGTTTAAAACTCTTGGTATAGACTGCCAAACTGCCTGCCAAAAAATTCTGCAACAATTCCCATTCCCACCAACAGTATAAGAATGTGGCCAGGTCTTGGCCAGGTTATACACCAACAGTATAAGAATGTGGCCAGGTCTTTCTCCTCGGTCTTGTCAGCCCCGGATATATCAGTTCAGTGTCCAGTTAAGAAGAGGTGAGGGAATGAGATGAAACTGAAACAGATAGTTCAACAGAGGTGATTAAACATGGGAAACCAGGCTGGGCATGGTGGCTCACCCCCGTAATCCCAGTGCTTTGGGAGGCCAAGGTGAGTGGATCACCTGAGGTCAGGTTTTTTAGACCAGCCTGGCCAACATGGTGAAACCCGGTCTCTATTAAAAATACAAACATTAGCTGGGCATGGTGGTGCATGTTGGGGAAGCTGAGGCAGGAGAATCTCTTAAACCCGAGAGGCGGAGTTTAAGTGGGCCAAGATCATGCCATTGCACTCCAGCCTGGGTGACAAGAATGGAAGAACTCTATCTCAAAATAAATAAATAAATAAAATAAAAATGGAAAACCAGTTACAAAGATATTGGAAAAGCCAAAAGGGCAGCCTGGGCACAATGGAGCAATCCAACAGCCAGAAGCTTCCCACGGGAAGCCCCAGGGTTGGAATGACAAATGGAGGAGGCAGGGTTGCCAAAGCCCAGGGCCCAGGGCACCCAGCTACAGCCAGGAAACCTTGGCAGGGCTGCTGCTGCAATGGAACCCTGGTGGGAGGAACCACCCCAGGGACACTGGAGTCACAGTGACTGCTGAAAATGCCATCAGAAACAGAGAAAAGCAATATCTTGGCTTCTTCCCTCCCTCTGCTCCTACTGGCCACACCTAATGAGAAGCAATGAGCAGGGGAGCCTGGGAAATGAGTTTGCATCCACAGCCTTACCCCAATCTCATATAGACCAGTGGGGAGAGTTGGGGGATGGATCAGAGAGCCCGCAGGGCAGTGACAGGCACCCTGAGCATTGCTGCTTTAGTTTAGCTTTTTTAATGAATATGATCTTTTCCGGACCAAAATATTCTTTAAGTCATGAGGGAAGGCATGAGTGTAGACTACAGAGAGAGAAACCACACTACTGGGGAGAATGCAAATGAGGACAACCCATTTTCAGAAGAATCTGTCAATAGCGCTCTAAGTTTAAAATCACAGTCCAGGCCGGGAGTGGTGGCTCATGCCTGTCATCTCAGCACTTTGGGAAGCTGAGGCGGGTGGATTGCTCTAAGCCCAGGGGTTTAAGACTAGCCTGGGAAACATGGTGAAACCTCATCTCTACAATAAGTACAAAAAATTAGCCAGGCATGGTGGCACACACCTGTGGTCCCATCTACTCGGGAGGGTGAGGCAGGAGGATTGGTTGAGCCCAGGAGTTAGAAGCTGCAGTGAGTTATGATCGTGCTGCCACTGTACTCCAGCCTGGGTGGCTGCACAAGACCCTGTCTCAAAAAATAAATAAATAAACACTTTAAATTAATTATTAGTTAATTAATTAAATTTTAAAAATAAAATCACAGTCATTTCCAGAGATTTATGCTATATATATTTGCACATCACAAAGATATGTGTGTAAAGATGTTCATGATAACATTGCTTTTCTTCTTTTTTTTTTTTTAGTTTTTATTTTATTATTTACAGTACCAAAGACTGGAAGCAATGGATGTACTCACTCACAGGTACTGGCTAAAAAACAGGAATGAGTTAGCTGGGATGATATCTAAGAGAAATCTAAGCTAAATAAATAAAGATTAAAAAACCAATGTGAGTTTCATGTGTCTGCATGTTGATAAATTAATGCATATGTACAATGTTTCTCAAATGATATATAATTACTTCTCAGATCACTGGCAACAAGAATTGCCTTCAGGGAGAGGAAGCAGAAGATTGGGATAGAAGAGAGACCTATGTACCTTCACTGCTTTTAAAGTTTGTTCACTCTGCTTTATATTAGGCTAACCATACGAAATCACCAATACTCTATCATTTTTGACTCCTCAAACAATTTCATATGGTTCAAACTCCTATTCCTTTATTAATTAAAAAGAAGCTGATTTTCAAAAGACCAGCAGGAAGAGCTGCAACTGGCAGGTATGTGATTGGCAGTGCATTTGGAGTTGGCTTTTCTAAGAAGACACGAATGTGACCCAGTAATATACGATTCCATATTTCCTCAGAATTAAATTAGAAAAGGTAGGATGAGGTCCCATGAGCTCGAATCTTCTAGAAGAATCACCATCCCAGGATGTCATCCTGATTCTCAACACAATATCAGCATTCAAAGTAGCTCAAAATGAAGATGTGCTGGGAAGGCAGATGGGGGCTGTGTGTGCCTTTTCATCCACTCTGAGTGCTGCTGAGGGCCCAGAACAAACCCAAACTAGGAGGCAAACAATCCCTCTGCAACTCTGAGGGTATTGTGCTTGTATCTGTTCACAGAGCTGAAGTGCAATTTTGTCCACTTTGAGAGATAAAAATAAACTTAATCAATCTTGACAGACTCTGACAAAAAACTCCCCAAGGCCCTTCACATTCCAGAGCCTGGCAGGGAATTCTGGGGCCTCCAAAGAGTGACTGGACTTGTTCAGATTCAGCAGGAGCATCTCACGGTGCAGATGGGGGCTGCAGCTGCAGAGGTAAAGCACAGGAGGAGGCAAAGTAACACCAGCAAGAGACAAGAGCGTTGGCAGGCACTGAGAGCCATACAGGCTTTATCTCACCACACCCCCCTCAGGAAAGGGCAGCCTTGCACCCATTTTACAGGTGAGAAATAACGACAATGAGGAGGTTGAATAACCTGACTAAAGGCATACAGAACCTAGGTCTGTCTTAGTCCGAAGCTCATTCTCCTGATGGTCACCCTGGGCGGGACAGATGCTAAAGACGACAGCTGGTGATGGATGATGGCAGCTAGGAGAGCAGGAGAGGTGGATGCTGGGCAGGTGGAGTTCTCTAGGCACAGGCTGCTTAGGGATGAGATGGGACAGTGGGCAGTGCATCTCATATCTGCTTTCAACCCTTTAGTGGCTTCTCATCCCTTTGAAACACAATCCACGCTCAGCTCAGAGTACAGGAGGTGTTCTGGGCCCCACTTGCCTGGCCAGTCGGCCTCTGTCCCCACCTTCATGCCCCTGCTAGACACCATTACCCAGCAGATCCCCAGCTCCTTCTCTTTCCGCAGTGCACTGTGCCCTATCAAGCCCCCTGCCTCTGCCGGGAGTGCCTTTCCCCCTCACTGTCCTCCCGGCTGACCAAGGGAGTCCGTTTCTAAGACTCCTTCCCCCTCCATCCCTGCCTTTCTCATCCCTAGTTGAGCAGGGACTGCTGTATCTCCTGTGCTTCCCTCTATTATAACACCCTTCCTCCCACTCTTCCTCCCTTCTCCCTTTCTCTTTACTTCCTCTTTCCCTTCTTCTTTCCATCTTTTATTCCTTCTTTTTTTCAACACCTTTTCCTTGAGCACCTACCATATGCCAAGTACTAGACTGCATTTGAAGGAGGATGAAAGTTAGGTAAGTAAAGGCCCTTTCTTCCTAGAGATCATTGTCAAGAGCATGAAACACACAGAGACTGAAAGCTCGCAGTTGCCAAATGTTTGTGTATGTCCAACACTGTGTGTTACACACTCAGTGCACATGGTTTCATTTATGAACTACCATGATCCTCTGAGGTAGCAACTTTTCATCTTCAGAGGGGAAAACTGAGGCAGGACCAGAGTTTGAACACAGGCAACCAACCCATCATTAAATTTTGTGCTCCTAAGTGCTAAGGAAAAGGAAGGATTTAATAGGAATGTGTCAAATGCAATGAAAGTGGACAGAGACCTACACCTAGCCTGGGACAGACAGAAGCCTTCTAAGAGGTGACGCTTCAGAGGGACATTAGACCACGTAAGGAGGAATGGGAAGGGTGCTGTAGGCAGAGGGCTAGCCTGGGCAAAGGCTTGGAGGTGAGAAAAAGCAAGGCTCCTGTGGAGAAACCCAAGCAGAAGTAGTGGGGTGCTGCTGGGATGCAATGCTTGAGGATAGAATGGGGGAGCACAAAGATGAGAGTCTTAGCAAGAAGCAGGCACAACACACAGGGTGGCTGAGGAGTGTTAATGGGGGGCCTGTTAGCAAGGATGCGGGCAGAGTTAAGGGAAACCAACAATGGGTTATGAGACACTTGGGTTAGCAACTACAAGCCCAGGAGCCAACACCTCCCCGAGGCTAAAAGAGGCAAAGAGGGAGACCAGAACTCAAGAAAGAATGGTGGCTGTGGCTTTAACACTAGGGACCCCCTCCTGCTACCACCACACACCACTGGAGCTGGAGCTTCTGGTAGAGAGATCTGCAGCTGGGTTGAAATGGAGGCAAGAGAGTAAATATCCCAGCTATTTTTCTCTCTGCATTCTCATATCTTTCTATGCCTCCCAGTGGCCAAACCCATCCAGAAGGGAGAAGGCTCAGCTGAGGCAGTCCATGGAGGTCAGCCTTCCCGGTCGGAGAGAGTAGAGAAAGGTGGTGAGTGAGTCCAGAAAGGCAGGTGGAGAATACCCAGCACATGTGGTTAAAGAGTTGATATTTTATCCCACCCGTGTCCGGGCTCCATTGAGGGGTTTTAGGTATGGAGGCAACATGTTCAGATACGGATTTTAATAAAGACCTCTCTGGCAGCAGTTCAGTAGACAGAGCCGTGGGCCACGAGAGATGAGCCTGGGAGACCAACTGGACCAGGGAAATAAGAGCCAAGGTAGGAGATGGGAAGGCTGAAAAGGGTGTGCGATGGAAGGAGACAGAATTTACCCAGGTGAGAGATGAAAAGGAGCTGAAAAGGAAGTAACAGAAAGGACACAAATAAGATTAAACTTTGATTTTTTGAAAAACTGAGAGGTGACAGTGAAGACAAAAGCCAGACTTCATATTTGGATAATCAGCTGAATTTTAGTGCCAACAACTGAGATTAAAAATAAAAATACAGGGCCGAGCATGGTGGCTTACACCTGTAATTCCAGCACTTTGGGAAGCCAAGGAAGGCAGATCTCTTCAGCTCACAAGTTTGAGAGCAGCCTGGGCAACATGGAAAAACTGCGTCTCTACAAAAATTAAATTAAATTTAAAAAAATATATATATATATACACACACACACACACACACACACACACACACAAAATTAGCCAGGGCTGGTGGCATGTGCCGGTAGTCCCAGCTACTTGCAAAGCTGAGGTGGAAGAATGGCTTGAGCCTGAGAGGCAGAGGTTGCAGTGAGTCAAGATCATGTCACTGCATTCCAGTCTAGGCAACAGAGCCAGAGTGCGTCTCAAAAGAAATAAATAAAAATAAAAATAAAATTTAAAAAATAAAATAAAAACACAAAAGTAGCAAAAAAAAAACAGGTTTAGAGAATGGTGACTGATAAGCTTTGTTTGGTAAAGTTGAGTTTAAGTTGTTTGTAGGACATCCAAATGTAAATGTCTAGCAGACATTCAATTTGAGTTCAAATATTGAGTGTTCTCTGTCTGGAGATTTGGATATTAAAGCCACCAGTAGGCTGGGTGTGGTGGCTCACTCCTGTAATCCCACCACTTTAGGAGGCTGAGGCAGGCATATCACCTGAGGTCAGGACTTCGAGACTAGCCTGGCCAACATGATGAAACTCCATCTTTACTAAAAATAACAAACATTAGCTGGGCGAGGTGGCGCATACCTGTAATCCCAGCTACTCGGGAGGCTAAGGCAGTAGAATCGCTTGAACCCGGAAGGCGGAGGTTACAGTAAGCCAAGATTGCACCATTGGACTCCAGCCTGGGTGACAAGAGTGAAACTGTCTCAAAAATAAATAAATAAAGCCACCAGTAGGTAAATTCTAGTTAAAACCCTGAGAGTAAATGACATGTCCCAGGGAGAAGGAGTATCTAGAAAAGTGGACAGGCTGTTTGGGGAGCACCAGCACTGAGAAGTGAAAGGAAGAAGAATCTGCAAAGCTATAGACAAGGAATGAAAGATCTGAGAAGACAAGAAGAAAGAAGCTTCCTGGGAGCAGAGGCTGGAGTGACCAGTAGCATTAAATATGGTGGTAAATATGGGACAAAGAGTATCTGCTGCTTAGAACTGTGAAAGGAAAATATCTTGGGCTTCCAAAAACACTAAGCTAAAAGGAAAATTCAAGCTGGAAACTGCTCCACTCAAACCTGCCTCCTGTTCTTTTTTTTTTTTTTTTTTTTAAACTAGATTTATTTAGAAGCAGTAATGCTCATCATCACTAGCCATCAGAGAAATGCCTCCTGTTCTATTCAAACTCATCCCTCTGCTCACTGAGACAGATGCATATTCTGATGGCCTCCTTCGTAAAGGCTTATTAGATCCTCAAAAGAAGGCAACCATTTGTCTCTCACCTACCTGTGACCTAGAAGCCTCCTCCTGCTTCGAGTTGTCCCTGTCTTTCTGGACGGAACCAATGTACTTACATATACTGATTGATGTCTCAAATCTCCCTAAAATGTATAAAACCAAGCTGTGCCCTGACCACCTTGGATACATGTCATCAGGACTTTCTGAGGCTGTGACATGGGTATGCATCCTCCAAGTTGCCAAATGAACTTTCTAAATTAACTGAGACCTGTCTCAAATTTGGGGGGTTCACAGAACTTAGCAGGTTGTAGGTGACTTTAGAAAGAGCCATTATGACTCTCTTGGTGGATGGGTTACTGGGGGTTGAGGTGTGAAGTGAAGGTAAGGTAGGCATTGAGGATGTAGATTACTCTGTTTAGAAGTCTGGATGAGGAAGGAGAAAGGTAGGATGATACCTAGGAGTGACAGCCAGGCCAGTGGATGAGTTTTATGGTATTAGGGAAAGGTAGAGAGGGAGAAGCTGATGATGCTGCAGAAGGCGGAAGATTGTTAATGAAGCCCAGACCTGGAGGGGTCAAGAGAGCACAAATCCAGGCACTCTCTGTGCTTTTATTGCCTGATCACTTGTCCGTCCTCTACATCTCTCTACTAGTCAGGGAGCTCCATATCTGCTGTGCTGAGAGCATTGCTGGCATATGGCCATGGTATACTTGCTGAGTGAATGGATAAGTGATGGTTGAGCGGATAGTCAGGGATATAAACCCAGACAGAAGCAAAGTGTCTTTGGCAAAGCTTCTGTAGCTTGCACAAGATGGCCAAGGTCTAAAACATGACATCTCCAGCCAGAGAATTGTCTGTACCAAGGAAATCATCAAGATTTACCTTACAGATGCACACCCAATAAGCAAAACCTGCAAACACAGTATGCTGAATGAAGACCTCTATGGTGAGGGTGGTTGGATTAGAATCAGTGACGCTGGAAACTGACAATCTTGATGTTTAAATCAACTGGGCACTTGAATAGGACTGATTTTTATTAGCTCATTTAATTTGGCTTCAAAGGTTGCTATAGTTGTGCTATCTTCCTTTTTATCTGGGGCAGGGGATGGAGTTAGATACTGTCTTGAGACTTCTTCAAGTTTTCAGTTTACTTTTCTTCCCAGAGTGACTAAGGGTTTAGCCACTTGCAAAGAAAGCAGAGGAAGGGGTTTTTGCTTTACTTGATCAAGGTCTCTGAGGACTAGAGTCTCCATACTCATCCCTCCTATCCGGCAACAGGAATATTTGGGTCTGCGGTAGGCTGGATCAACAGGGAAGTCAATGCATGGCAGCTGAGTGAGAAGCTGCTGGAAGCAAAACAGGGAAAATAGTAACTTCGGGAAGGGAGTGAGGGTAAATGAGGAAAGCAAAGAATTGGTATTTCTTTTACCAACCAAGTTACCAGTAACTTGAAGGAGCAAAATGCACTGACACCTTGGGTCCCAGCCTCATGTTTCCCATGAGTTTGGGCAAACCTCCATGAACCTTATTTGTGAAATGGGAACATTTCACAAATACCAGTGTAAGTTATCCGATGGAAGGTTACCAGTGTAAGTTATCCGATGGAAGGTACCAGGTGGTGAATGCGTACGAGTCTGCAACAACCTCAATTCTTGCCTCTTCAGGAGAAAGAATTTGACAGAGGGGCCTAAGGCAGAAAAGGAGGCCAAGGCAAGTTTCAGAGCAGGAGTAAAAGTTTGGTTTTAAACGCTTTAGAACGGGAAAGAAAGCAAAGGAAAGTACACTTGGAAGAGACCGAAGTGGGCACGGAGGTCAAGTGCGACGTTTAACCTGGATCCTAGGACTTTATAGGCTGGCCCTTTCCCCCTGATTCTTCCCTTGCGGAGGACTGCCCGCATCCGCCGAGCCTTCCTTACCTGTGGGAGGTGAGCATGCGCAACGTGTTTAGGAAGTGGTGCACATGCCCATCTTCGCTTTTCCAGCGGCGTGCCCCGGTAAAGTCAGACTCTGCCATTTTGTCTCTCTTTTTTTTTTTTTTTTTTGAGACGGAGTCTCGCTCTGTCACCCAGGCTGGAGTGCAGTAGCGTGAACCTCCCAGGTTCAAGCGATTCTTCTCTTCAGTCCCCCTCCTCCACCCCCCCAACCCCCGCACCTACATTCAATTAACACTTTGGTGCAAAAGGTGTGGACCATCAGGAAATGATCTCTCTCTGGTGCTGGCTGCCAGTTTATAACTTTTAGAGAGGGAATGTGATCATTTGTGATCACTGGCAAACCATCACCCAACATTCCTAGTGGGTGGTGGGAGAGCCCGCTCCTGCCCGACTTAGGCCTAACTGCCTGTAACAGTCATTCAATTAAATTTTAATTACCCTCTGTAATGCGCCACACACTGCTCCAGGCACTGGGAGAATATCAGTGAGAGATAATTCCCCTTCTTCAGGATGTTTTGAGGAATAAATGAGATAGTGCATGTAGAATTACCTGATGATGATCTGTAAAAGGTGCTGAATTGGAGGTAACTGCCATGATGATGGTGGTTCTCATACATAGAAAACAACGATATGAGGGTGGTAGTGGACTAATGGTTGATGAACTCACTTGTCATCTGGGCTGTGAGCTCTGTGAAGCAAGCTGGGGACCATTTTGGGGTCCTGGCAAATAAGCAATCACTAGGAAGGGGCCCCAGGTAGGGCAGGGCCCCAGGTGGGGAAGAACAATGAACAATTGTTCTTTGAGAAATGGCTAATCACAAACAACTGAAATTAGCACCCTCCAGCCTCTGCCTCTTTACAGACAGACCCTTCTCTGCTGTTGCTGCCTGTTGCCCCCTTGCGATATATTTTCATACTTTCTCTAATAAATCTGCCTTTCTTTACCAATGACTGTCTTGGTAAATTTTTTTACCACCTGCGAAGTCGGCCCCAACCAGCTGCACCCACGATAGCCACGTCTGCCTTATGTGTCTTTCTGAGTTCCTGGCACAGTGCATGGCGTAAAAATATGTGGTCATCAGTAAGAAATCATTCTCAACCAATCATTGACAATTAAGTTATGTATCCCTTTAAAGTTTGCATTCTTAAGCTATAAACACACAGTGTCCTAGGGCCCTTCTGACAACTAGAGAAGTTCCAAGGTACTGGGTGTAATGTCTGGTCCATAGAGGTGACTGGAAAACCCAACCAGTTCCTACTGGTCACTTCCTTTTGTAGACTCAGCCCATTCATTTACCCACCTAGTGTTCACAAGAGGGAGCCTCCAGAGCTCCTCCAGTGGTCCCCAACGTGTACAGGAGAGAGATTAGGCACAGTGATGGGAAGGGGCAAGTGCCCAGAGCCACTCACCCAAGGAGAGACAGAGCTGGGCCTGGGCCAAGCTAAGGGAGATACGCAGGAGGCTGGTCAACGCCCTCAAGGAATATCTAGTGTAATGTGGGAGATAAGCCACTCACAAGTGAAACACTTAAACCCACTGTGGCTGATTAAGCGTCAAGTGCCGGCAGAGTCCCAAGTGGGAAAAGAACAGGAATAAGGGAGGAGGCTGCATGAAAGAGCTGAAATCTCAGCTGGGTTTTGAGTGAGATAAGAGGAAGAGACAGGGAGGGATTTATAACCAGAGAGAACAGCATGAGCAAGGGCTCAGAGGTGAGAGTGGGTGTGGCCAATCCAGGGGACAAAGAGGAGAGCCAGACTGTGGGAAAGAACCAAGGTTGCCTGACCAGGGCTTTCTATCCTAGTTCATTTCACCCCTCCTAGAAACGTGTGAGACAGATTTTGTTGTTGTTACCGTTTTATAGACAGGAAAACCAGGACTCCTTGGGGATGACAAAGCTGGAATTTGATCCAGGTCTAACAACAAAACTCTTGTGCTTTTCACCCTGCCTAGGTATCTTCCTGCACGGTGCAAAAGGGGCTTCACTGGTGACGAGATGTCCCACTGGAACTTGGGAGATCCTGGTTCTACCTCTGAATAGATGAGAACCTGGGCAAGTGATTTAGCCACTCTCACCCTTCTTCCCTCCTCTGTAATATGGGACATTAATAATTCCTATTATGCAAAGGGAACAGCAGTTCCTGCTACAGTTGACCCTTGAATAATGCAGGGGTTAGCGGAACAAACAAACCCCAGTGCAGTCAAACTTTTGACTTTCCCAAAACTTAATAACCTACTGTTGACCAGAAGCTTTACCAATAGTCAATTAACACGTTTTTTTATGTCATATGTATTATACACTGTATTCTCAAAATAAAGTCATCAAGAGAAAAGAAAATGTTATAAGAAAATCATAAGGAAGAGCAAATACATTTACAGTACTGTACTGTATTTATTGATTCTGTAAGTTTACAAGATGAACAATCTAAAATGGCAGCAACTGCAGCTGCAAACCTCAATTGACGGTCCATATCTAGCAATTCGACGTTTTCTTGTATGTCAACCTGTGACTTTGCTTCCTGGGAACCCTTCTAGCATCACTAAATGGCACTCTTTGTGTGGGGTCCCATGGTGTTATTCAAGATTTAGAGTATTGCACTTAACACAATGAAAAATACTTGAGAACCACACGAGATCACTATTTACTGCAATAAGCTAATTGCTGGAGAAATGAGCTGCTCATGTGGAGTTGATCAGTGTCACAAGGCATTTTAAGTGGATACTCACAACACTTGAGCCCCCCCACAACACTTGAGCTCACTGTAATAGCAGCCAACGGTGGCTTGGCTACAAAATTATTACAGTAGTTCATATAGTATGTGCTGCAGCTAATTTTATGCAGTTATGATCTAATACTGCATCTTTACATTTATCTACATTTCTCTTGACTGAATGGCACCATGTATGGTCTATAAGTGTTTGTGTAAGTTTTGATAAATTTTAAATTTTTATTATAGATTCATATATATTTTCTGGTAATAAATGATAAAATAGACTAGTATCTACATATATTTTATACATTCACAACATACCTAACTTTTTGTACGTTTTCTGTATTTTGGGGATGCATGGTTCATCTGCAAGTTTTTTCAAATTGTCACAAATCTCCAAAAAAATATTTATTGAAAAAAAATCCACATGTAAGTGGACCTGGATGGTTCAAATCTGTGTAGTTCAAGGGCCACCTGTATATGCCAGTCTCAGATCAGTCCTGTTTCAGATCAGCCTTGTCTCAGATTAGCCCTGTCTCAGATCAGCCTAGTGGGAAAGGGGTGTTCCTCTGTGGGGTTCTCACACCAGGACCTGGGAAGATGGAATGCTGTGGTCACTTTACCTGTGGAAAAGAAGGAGCATGGTAAATCAGCATGACTTCTGAAACTTCCACCCAGTGACATGCCCATTTCAACTTCTTTGGCCAATGCCAAGCCAGTGGCTATGCTCAACCTTACGGGGGTCGACAAGTCCCAATTACTATGTATCTGGATGGGAGAAAACTGAAAATATTAATGATCACATGTATTATTCTGAATGTTTTGCAAGAGCTTTTTACATACCTGAGTTCTTTTCATCTTTAGAACTCCCTGTGAAATTTCAAATCTCAGGATGAAGAAATTAGATGTGATTCTAAGCAACTAGGGCGCTCTTTAAGGTTTCTGAGGAGGGAAAGATAGAAGTGCTGAAGTTCAATAAGTCAATGAAAGCTATAATCAAAGTGGTGTTGAAGATCAATGATAATGGTGAAAGAATGCAGAATGCATTTGCAATAGGAGAATCTGAAAATATGGGAGCTGTGGAAAAGATAATGGAATTGAGGCAGGAGAATAAGGAATTAGGGGAACTAAGGGTTAAGGCAGAAGCAAAAGAACAGCAGGTGCAGCCAGTTCTAGGCAAAATTGGGCAGCATACAGGCCCCATCCTTATTCCTGTGATAATGAGACAGAAGCTTCCACTTCAGCCTCTGATTGGTCACAGGCCAATCCTTCATAGGATGTAGCCAACTGGAGGCCTCTAAAGGGCACTTAGGGGTGCTACCAAATTTTTTTAGCTTAATAAAAACCCTAAAGAACATTGTAATCGTGGCTCTTAAGCCTCTTGCTAGAGGCTCTTGGAGCCTCTGTGGAGTGTGTGTTTGCTTCAATAAATCTGCGCTTTCCTTGCTTCTTTCAGTGCTTCATTCTTTTGTTGGTTTGTTTGTGCATTTTGTCCAATTCTTTGTTCAATGTGCCAAGAACCTGGATGACTCACAGTGAAGACTTTCCATCCGGTAACAGAATGATCCAGGTACAACTTCGACTTAGGATGCTAGTGATGGAAAGAAATGGCACATTCTGCAGAGACAATTTTATGCAATAAATACTAATTTTGAGTACCCACTTTCTGCCAAGCACTGTTTGGAGATAGATAAGAACAACCTTACTGCCAAGGCACTGCCAGTTCTTGTGGATGAGACAAATGTGAATTCAACGTGTCTCGCCTCCCATGGGCAGCCTCTGTCCCCATTTTGTGCCCACCTCAGAGAAAGACCCAACACTGAGCTGCATTCCCAACAACATCTCGTTAATGAGTGGTCTATATTTTCCTGAAGATGTGGAGAGACTGAGAATGCTATATGGCACATTGCACAGCAAAATGCATTACCAGTTCCTGTCCTTTCACTGTGGATAGCTCAGAACAACTCAGAAATGACTCAAACTAACCAACTGAAAACCTGCTTACCCCACCTTTACCATTTCTTCCTGCAGAAACCAAAGGCTCCTGCCTCATTTTCCTCCCGCTCCCCCTGCCTTGTGGTGCTTCCCCCATGTGGCCCTGAGCGGTGTAGCACACCCCTCTTCTTGGTGCTTGCCCACCCTGAGTGGTGTGGCATGCTCTCTCCTGCAGGGAACTGTGAGTAACAAACTATTTTTTCAGTGGCAGCCATCTCCTGGTCTGTTGGCCTCACCATACCTAGAGGATACAATAAAACCTACATTTTAAAACACCCGCTTTGTGCAGAGGGCCTGAAACAGTGTATGTAATATCTGAATGCTGCTTAGTTTCGCCTGGGATGGGGAGGAGGGGTCTCTGACTTGTCTCAATCTTTTCATGTCCTGAAACTTCACTGGGATTAACAGAATTAAGGTAAGGTCTGCGGCAAAGAGGTGAATCATTGACAATTTGACAGGTCCCCAAACAGAATTAACATTGGTACAGGTTTCCCATGTGCTGTGGTTTTGTGGTGAAGTTTGTCAGTATCTTAAGCCTATGAACACTTTTTCCACAAAATCCCACAGCCTTCTTAAAGCAAGATATCTCTTATACAAGATGAGGAGCATAAACACATAACCTATGAAATTTGGGCCCTTTTAAGAATTGTATTTGTAAATGGATTACACGTCTCTATGTGACGTTCATTCACAAGCGACATGTGTAGTCCATAGACAGGCAACCAAAAGAAGATTTACAGTCATTGTGAAGGCCCAACATACACAACCATCTTTCAGCAGAACGTATGAACTTTAGTGTCCAAAAACAATTTCAACGTTTTAAAAGCCATTTGTCATATTTCTTTCTAGTGTTTTGGAAAGTTGTAGCGATACTCATTTTTATTAGTATAATTAACAGTCAGATGCCTTGATTGATTCTTTACTATCCTCATTGACAGATAAGGCAAAGAAGGATTAGAGAAACTAAGCATCCCAAGAATTTATGGCTAGAGAATAATGGAGCTGCGATTTGAAGGCAGATCTCTATGGCCTGATTTCTCAACCTTATGTCTATGCCAAACAGCTAAGATTATCAGGTTAGTAACTTGTGGATGACTGGCGTGCTACTGAGTTTCACCTAAAGCAAGGCTCATTTGTAATGCTGTTGGAATGAAGTGGAATGCCATTAAAACTGATAGAATAGTACAGAGTCAAGCTCCAGCTGGTAGTTTCTATGACACACTTCCTGATGCAACAAAACACCATATCATTGCTCATTTAGGGAGAGTGTACCCATAGGTTATTTCCCTGCAGGTTTACCAATCCATGAGTGTTTTATTCAGCTTTTTGTTGGTTTGTTTGTATTTGCCCAAATGTCATGAATATCAGCTTTCCACCAGAGTTGCCTGATTAAGAGCTTGTCTGTTATCTAGTACCAGCCGTGTTGCAGTTTTGAAGTCTAGTGACCTGGAGCCATGTGCGTCTTTGCCTCAGAAATATCTTCCACAAAGTACTCTTGAGAGATTAATTTGAGACACAGTTCCTCACTCCACCATGGCAAATTTGGTGTGGTATTCACATAACTCTAAGTCCTCCTTGCTTTCTAGTATAATGAGCCTTGGTTATGAAACCAGGAGTGTGGGTTCTATTCTCAGCCTTTCTACAAGCAAGATGTCACCAAGAGCAAGTCATTTAATTTTTATGTACCTTAATTTCAGTCAGCTCACTTAGAAATCATTCACTGAGGTCCTGCTAAACTCCAGGCCCCAGGTTAGGTCACATATCAGAGGTGTTAAGAATGCAGATTTTGAAGCCAGACAGACCTGGGTTTACATTCCAGCCCATGACCTCATGATTTCTGTGAACGTGGGCCAGCCACATCTCTTCTCTAACCCTCTGTTGATGAGATTAGTGTTGTTGAATGGATTAGAGAGGGAATGGTACAAAGAAAATGCTGAATGTTCCAATTTCCTTCTCCTGCTTCCTCTTACAAAGGCTCTGGTGAGGCCATTGCTATACTTAAATACGTTTGCTCAATAGCACAGAATTCAAAGAAGGGAATTCCTGATAGAGTGACCCATTTGTCCCTGTTTGCCCAGGACTGGAGGTCAGAATGTCCAGAGCACAGGACTTTCAGTGATAAAACTGGTTAAGTCCTGTGCAAGCCAGAATAAAGTGATCACCCTAACTATTGGGTTACTGAAAACGCTCAAGCTGTAAAAATCCCACAAGGCACGGTCACAAAGGTGTTAACTTGCTAAATCTCTTTCCCTGTGAGAGGAAGCAGTTAGCCTGCTTTTCAACTTATCTCACAGATGTCTCAGGATCCTTTGAAACTATAGGTTCCTTGACTTATTAGGGTACGGAACTGCACAATTATAACTTTTATTCCTTGCCAAGTGTTGGTTTAATTTATTCGAAGTTGTCCTAGTTTCCAATTCCTCGTTGTCCTTCCTGTGAAACCTAAACAACACCTGACAGTCTCTAGGGAAAGAAGCAAAGAGACACTCAATGTTTCGTTCACTCGATGTGTCATCTCTAACACATACAAAATTGTGTTCACACCCCTGGTGGCTTGTGGCCAATGAGAGTTTGTGGTAAAAGCATCTTCACTGAGGACCAGAGCTCCTTGGGAACTTGAGCTTGGACTTACAGCCCCTGAAACTGCTCTTCTGCTCCTCTCCTTGGCTTGTGGATGGCCATCTTTTCCTGGGTCCTCCCATGTCATCCTTCTGTGTTTATCAGTGTCCCAATCTCCCCTTCTTAGAAAGCCATCAGTCATATTGGATTAAGGTCCATCCTAATGCCCTCATTTTAACAAATTAATTCTTCCAAGACCCCATCTTCGAATCCTATTACATCCCAACGACTTCAGGATGGGAAATACTGGGAAGCACAATTCATAGTTTAACAATTCCAGCAGAGCAAAAGATACAACACGAAAACGGAAGCAGTTTTCCTCTTTCCCATGGCTCTCCACACAAGGAATCACTGCTAACAGTTTCTTAGAATTCTTCCCCTGTCCCCTCCCCACTTAATTTATATGCACAGACTAGCATAGACACTCCCCTGTCCCCCACCATGAAAATCATGTAGGGAAATGGGATTGTAATTTTTACAGAGTTTTGCATCTTGCTTTGTCCACTTAACAATATATCTTGGTTATCTTTCCACATCGATATACAAATCTGTCTCACTCTGGATGAGCTGCAGAGCCTTCAAGCACAGAGAAGTACCTACTTGATTTAATTTGGTCCCTGTGGATGAAACCTTGGATCACTTTCTATATTTTTACTATCACATATAAGGGTACAGTGAACATCATTGCATGTTTATCTGGGCAGACTTTTAAGAGTAAATCCATGGAGTAAGCTCCTCTTGGGTGGACTGCTGGATCAAGGGATGGTGCAGCCTTCATTTTGGAGGTTTGTGTCAAATCTCCACCTTGTTTATGTTCCTACCAAGAGTGGATGAGAGAGCTCATTTCCTGAGACTAATATCCATGTTGTGTTTAATAAATTGCCCCTCTAATCTGATGGGTGTTAATTCATCTAAAATCATCATTGCACGCTCTTTGGGATACCATCGTGCCTTCTGTCCCTCTAGGTGTTTGGGCAGTCACTTCCTTCTGGGTCCCCAGCTGCTATTCTGCCTTTTTTACAGCTGCCACAGTTCCCTGCATGCATTGATTTAGCTGTGAGTTCCTGAAGGGCATAGAAATGTCTGCTTTACCTCCATATGCCTAATGCCTGGATCTTAGTAAAGTGCTCCTTAAAGTTTAGTGAACTGCAGATTGACTATTCAGGTCCCTTGTTAATCTTACAATCCTGTGAGTCTGTGTTGGAGATGGTGTTTTATTCACCTGTGTTTCCCTAAGCCTCAACACAGCACCTGACACAGATGAGGTGTTTAAGAAAAGGTTCCAGAATGGAGCATGTTCTCAGATGATGAACTGACTCTGCTTGTTTTGTCCCCTCTGCTGAGGGGCAGGGGCGCTGAAGTTGCAGAGAAGGCAGTTAAGATGTGAAAGCATGGTCCGATGGCAGAGGCACTTTTTGCTCTGCAGAAGCTGTACCCAGAGGGTCTTCAGACCAGACACCTGAGGAGCAGAGGACCTTATACTGAAGGAGACATGCAAGCCAAGTCCCAAGGCATCTTGGGATAGGTCTGAACCTGCCAGTCAGAGGGGGTGATACAGTCCATATGGCCTGTCAACTGAAGAATGTCAAGGTTCATAAATCTGGAATGGAGAGCTTTATTTCTCATAAACAATTGCCACCTGCAGGATGGCCATTCTGACAGACTAGGAAGCACAGTCTGGCAAAAAGCCAACAACAAACACCTTAAGGGAGAGGCAAGGGGAACAGGAATTTATGCTGAGCATGGTAGCTGAATATATATATTCTATAAGCTATAGGAGGAGTCATGAATATTTACAAAAGGAGAAATATGCACAATTGAACTTCATGCCACTTCTGGAGTCCATGCATAAAAAAATGGCAGTGTTAGCATGATCTGAGGGTGGAGTTTTGGGCCATCTGATGTCAAAACGTGAAGCAGAGGACACGAAAACCCTTAAAGGACATTCTCCATAGACTGGCTGGAACCACTCCATGGTCAGTAGTCTCTTATTAAGCAAAAAAGGAGGAACAGCATCAGGCAGTTAGTTGACAGTAATGGTGAGGTCTTTTAAAAGGGCTGGTTTCTCTTTAGCCCTTAGGGAAGAAAGGCTCATGGTGGCTTATAAGGAAGGAGGCATAAGGAGGTGTGTTCAACCTCCTATCCTGTCATACCTGAGAACTCAGTTTTCAAGGTTGGGGTCTCCTTGCCCAGGAGATGGTTCATTCAGTCAGTTGTGGGACTTAGAATTTAATTTTTCTTTCTTAGGCTTAATTGTGACAGGCAGGTCTCCTTGACTGGGACCTCCGGGTGGGGCGGTGGTACCTCTTTGATGTCTCAGTGTCCATCAAAGTAGAGATGCCTCCCCTCACTTGGCAAGCCAGGACTTTGATTTTTTTTTTCATTGTAAAACTTTAGAAACTCACTTTAGGAGGCTGAGCCAGGTAGAATGCCTGAGTCCAGAAATTTGAGACCAGCCTTGGCAACATGGCAAAATCCTGTATCTACAAAAATCACAAAAAATTAGCCGGGTGTGATGGCCCATGCCTGTAGTTCCAGCTACTTGGGCGGCTAAGATGGAAGGATCACCTGAGGTCACGTTGAGGCTTCGGTGAGGGAAGATCGTGCCACTGTGTTCCAGCCTAGGTGACACAGTGACACCCTCTCTAAAAAAAAATTTAAAAATAAACTTCAGAAATTTCAGGGTACCTAAGCAGACATCTAGCGTGCCTTTCTTGCCCATCAAATACATTGCTAAGTAACGTTCAACTCTTACCTGCACTGCTTTGAGCCTTCCGCTGAGAGTGGTGTTCTAGGAAGTTTGGAAAAGTCCTGGGCCCCAAGCTATCAGGAAGTCATATTTTGTGTATGGTCCATGACCAAGCTCTGTGGGATTAACTAGGTGACTATTTCATGTGGTGACAATCAGGAAGAAAGTGGATTGTCCTGTTATTTCTTTCCCCAGGCAGAACATGTCTGTCCACAGTATAACACAATCACTATTCTCTTATTTCACTTAAGATATTGAGGGTCCCTGCCCAAATCTCATGTTGAAATGTAATCCCCAGTGTTGGAGGTGGGGCCGGTGGGAGGTGATTAGATCATGGGGCGGATTTCTTATGAATGATTTAGCACCACCCTCTTGGTATTGTCCTCGAGATAGTGAGTGAGCTCTCATCAGATCTGGTTGTTTAAAAGTGTGTCACCTCCTCCCTCATTCTTTTGCTCCTGCTCTGGTTTTGTGATATGCCTGCTCACTCTTGACCTTCTGTCATCATTGTAAGTTTCCTGAGGTCTCCCCAGAAGCCACGCAGATGCCAGCATCATGCTTCCTGTACAGCCTGAGGAACCGTGAGTCAATTAAACATCTTTTCTTTATAAATTACCCAGTCTCAGGTATTTCTTTATAGCCATAGGAGAACAGACTAATACACTTCATAAGAAAGCAAGCCAGCACTCTCCAAACAGGTTTTGAGCAAGAGCTTATGACGTGTCAATGTGCACTTTCCTCTTCCTAGGTATAGGGTAATGGGTATCTTCTGGGGACAGCCAGACCTTTACATAGCTTTGCTTAAGGACAGTAGGCTGAGGTCTCAGCTCATTGATTAGAGAGGCTGTATAATTGAACTCCTCATTTCCGTTAGTACCCCTGGGCTTCTCTGTTGGCCTGCCCTGGGCAGCCTACAACACCCCAAATTCTAGTGGAGGAAAGAGAAGACTGAAGCAGTGTGTTAGTTTCCCATGGCTGATGTAACAAATTAACTCAAACATAATGGCTTAAAACAAGACAAATGTATTATCTTACAGTTCTGGAGGTCAGAAGGCCAACAAGGTCTCACGGGGCTAAAATCAAGGTGTTGGCAAGGTGCATTCCTTTCTGGAGGCTCTAGGGAATAATCCACTAATTCGCCTGATTCATCTTCTAGAGGGCATTCACGTTAATTGGCTTGTGGTTCCTTCCTGAATCACCAAAGCCAGCATCATTGCATCTCTCTGACCACCCTTCCTTCCATAGTCACATTTCCCTCCAACCACAGCTGAGAAAGGGTCTCCTTTGTTTCAGTGATAAACATGACTATTACCGGCCCCACCTGGATAACCCAGGATGCTCACTCCATTTTAAGATTCTTAATGTTGACATATCTACTAATTTCCTTTTGCTGTATAAGGTAATATATTGACAGGTTCCAGAAATTCAGATTGGAGGCAGGAGCATTTTTCTACCTACCATAGGCAGGGACTCTCTTGCCCTGGTATATTGTCAGTCTCATCTATGCACATTGGTAGTGAGGAGTGTCTTTGGGTATACAAGCTCATAGGTATTCACAATCTTCCGATTTTATTGTAGTTGGGAAGATATTGAATTGAAATAAAAAGAAAATATTTTGTAAATGGCTCCATTTTATTTGGTTTAGGGAGTTACCTATTTTACTGTGTGATGTCCAGGACACTTACAACCTTTATTTAGATGAGTGAGCACAAAGCAGTAATGTTTGACAGAATATGAATTGGAAATGAAAATCAAGCAGTCCAAGACCTGGTCTGGGGACTTCCCAAAAGTCTCAGACCCTTTCAGGGGTGTCTAAAGTCACAACTATTGTCCTAATATACTAAGATATTATTTGCCTCTTTCATTCTCTCTCCCTCCAGAGTCACTAGTGGAGTTTTCCAGAAGCTACAGTGGTATCATGACAGATTGGATGCAGAAGCAGCAAAAGCCCAGCTGGCTTTCATTAAAGCAGACACTAAAGAGATTTGCAAAAATGGGAAGCAATGTCGCTATTCTGGTTATGTTTGGTTTTGGAAAATATAGTTGTTTTTTCATAAAACTGTTTCTGTGAACATGTCATGGGTTTACTATTGTTTTAAAATAATGTTTTTTTAATTTTCTCAGTTTGAATTTCTAATACAGTAACTATTAACAGCCATAACTTACAGAAGCAGAAGCTTTTTGGAGTTCTCAATAATTTTTGAGACCATAAAGGGGTCCTGAGGCCAAAATTTTTGAGACCTCTGAGGCAGGCAGTCAAGAGGCAGGGTCACCTGCTATATCCAGAACAATCTAGAGGGGACTGGGCTGGCCTGGCCTGGTTGGAGCTACAGGCAGGAAGAGCCTACACTTCCTAGGCTGCCCGGAGAACAGTCCAGAGGCAGTGGGCAGTTTGGAACCCTTTCTAAATTTCTGATTCAGTGATATTAGAAATTCAAGGCCAAGCGCTGTGGCTCATGCCTCTAATCCCAGCACATTAGAAGGCCCAGGCAGGAGGATTGCTTGAGCTCAGGAGTTCAAGATCAGCCTGGGCAACATAGTGAGACTTCATCTTTACAAATAATTAAAAAATTAGCCAGGTGTGGTGGCACGCACCTATAGACCAAGCTCCTCAGGAGGCTGAGGTGGGAGGATCACTGGAGTCCAGGTGATAGAGGCTGCAGTGAGCTATAATGGCACCCCTGTGTTCCGGCCTGGGCAACAGAGTGATCCTTGTCTCAAAACATTAAATAAAATAATGAAATAAAATAAAAATAAGTAAGAAATTAAAGACAAGCAGGTTTGAAGGGCAGGATTGGGAGTGTGGTTTTCAGGCAGGTGGAGGTTGACTCCTTGTCACCACCTATAATGCAAAATATTAGTTTTAAGTCCCCAAGAAAATCTGGGATAAATAAGAAGATGTTTATTCATGGCAACTTACATTCCTTTAAAAAAAAAAAAAAAAGAGGATGGGAGTGGTTCAGTCCTTTTCAAGGCAAGGGGCTGAGGCTGGGAAGCCTGACTTTGCCACTTGCCCACTGCAGCAAGAGGACAGTTCTTATCTCTCTGCGCCTCCCTTCTCCTTACCTATAAAGTAGGAATTTAAAGCAGCCTCTACTCTCGGGCTTGCTGTGAGGGTGCAAAGAGCCAGAGCATATAAGCACGCCACACAGCGTCCGGTACTTAGCAGATGGGTCAATACATGGCCCTTTGCACGGAGGGGAAGCGGAAGCTCCTTTGAAAGTGGCCATCTCTGCGTCAGGAAACCTTTCTCATTCTTTCTAAATTCACTTTCTCACCCCACCCACCTGGCAGACTGAGTCACCCACTTGGCAGCCAGTGTTTGGGGCTTGGTTGCTCGCACGCTTGCCTAATCACACCTGGAGAAAAACGGAACTCGTGCAGGGGCAGGACGCACCTCTCAGAGCAGAGCGGTGGAGCCCCAGGCCAGAGGCCAGCCCCGCCCGGGCCCGCCCGCCGCCTGATGTCGCCCCATACGCGCGGGGCCAATCAGTGAGGCCGCAGCCCTAGGCAGGCACCCGGCTTGCACTTGCCCCAGCGAGCTGGCGGACTTGGGGCGCGCTCCCCGGCCCCCCCCCGCCCTCCCCTGCTCCAACGCGCTGCGAGCGTTCACCCCCAGCCTTGTCCTCGCTCGCCCATTCCATTCCTTTTGAGGGCCCCTCCCCTTAAAGGACGGGTACCTCAACGCCTAAATGGGGATGGGAGAGGGAAAGAACTTTTGTTTTTGTTTTTGTTTTTTTTTGGTTTTTTTTTAAACAAACAAAAAACAAGAATTGGGCTTAGACTAGCTTTTTAAAATTTTGTTTATTTTCCCTAAGACCTAAACTGGCTTGTTCCTCGTCACTGGCAAAGGTTGTCACACGGAATAGGAAATGAGGACTGGGCAAGAGTAGCTGGTTCAATGTGAAGACAGTGGAAGGGGGGTGTCATGGCAAAGGTCTCAAAGGTGTGGCTGCCAGGCCACCCCCATCCAATTACACCATGAGTGCCCTTAAAGCAAGAAGCTTCATCTGACTCGGAGTCCCCGCCCTGGGACGCACATTCTAGAGGAAGATAAAACGCCTCTCTTAAATACTAATAATTTGTTAAGATCTATTGAGCACTTATAAAATGGCAGGCATCCTGCTAAAATGCTTTTGCACCATCACCTTTAGTCTTCTCTGGGAAGTTTGCATCATTGCCCCCAATTTGCAGATGAGAAAACTGAGGTCCTGGGACGGTGGTTTATACAATGAGTAGGGACAGCTGGAAAGCAAAGCCCTGGATGTGACCACTCTGCATTCGTATCACTCTTAATCCCTAAGGGATCAGTTGACATTCAACAGAGACTCAGACTAGAACACAGCAGTTTCCTGGGCAGAGAACATGAAAACAGGATGAGGGAAAATACCTATTTAGTGGTGACCGTCCAACTCACTCTGTCTCCATCGCCCGCCATCAGAATATTCCATGATTTATTTACTCATTCATTCAACAAACATGTGGAGCCAGGCAGAGCAGCAATCAGGCAAAAATCCTGGTGGAAAGGCGAAGACCGGCAATGAACAATAAATGTAAGAAAACCATCTAATTATATAGCAAAGTAAGTACTATGAGAGGAAGCAGAGCATTAGGGGAAATTGAGAATGGAGGGGAGGCGAAAGCAGATTGCCATTTTAAATAGGGTTTCCATGGTACAGCACATTGAAGACAGCCAGGATGTGAGCTTGTTGATGTCTTGGGAAAGAGTTTTCCCTGTAGAGGGAATGGCTAATGCCGTGATTCTGAGGCTGGAGTGTGTCTGGAGCAACAAGGGGGCTAATAGGGTTGGAGAGACAGGGGAGAGTGAGGGGGAAAGAATGGTAGGATCTAATGTTTGGGTAGGGGTCAGGGTCAGGTCATGACCCATAGGATCTTGTATGTCATTATAAAGACTGACTTTCACTCTGGGTGGCATGTGAGGCCATAGGAGGAGTGACATTATGGGACTTTCATCTCAAACAGGTTACTCTACCGGTGTGCTGAGAATAGCATGCAGGGTGTCATGGGTGAGATAGAAGACCAGGTAAGAGGTATTCCCAGCAATCCAGCTGACAGACCATTGTAGCATGGACCAAGGTGGGAGCAGTGAAGGTGGAGAGAAAACTTGAATTATGGATATATTTGAAGCTGGTTTCAATAGGATTTGGAGGTAGACTGGTTTATGGGTTATAAACAAGAGCAGCCAAAAATGGTCTGAAGATCTAACCAAATTCCAAGAATGGAGTTGGCATCACCTGAGACAGAAAATGCTGTAGAAGGAATGTTGATGGTGGAGATTAGGAGTTCATTGTTGTTTCTCAGCAACTGGGCAAACAAATGATAAGGCATGACCATATTTGGTGTGGGTTGTTTTAGTCCGTTTTCATACTGCTATGAAGAAATGCCTGAGATGGGTAATTTATAAAGAAAAAGAGGTTTAATGAACTCATAGTTCTGCATGGCTGGGGACGCCTCACAATCATGGTGGAAGGTGAAGGAGGAGGAAAGGCACATTTTACATGGTGACAGGCAAGAGGACGTGTTTAGGGGAACTGCCCTTTATAAAACCGTCAGGTCTAGTGAGACTTACTCACTGTCATAAGAACAGCATGGGAAAACCTGCCTCCTTGATTCAATAACCTCCCAATGGGTCCCTTCCACAACACGTGGGGATTATGGGAGCTACAATTCAAGATGAGATTTGGGTAGGACACAGCCATACCATATGACGAGGCTTTCCTCACAGTCCAGCACCCCGTTTCATCATGTTGATTGGATTTGCACACCTCCATGCCCTGACTTCTGTGGCCCACTGTGACCACAGCTTCCTTTCTACCACCACTGCTGGGTCAATTTCCACTTATCTATAAAATCTTAGAAAAATGGCATCTTTCTGTGTGAATCCTCTGGTTACACCCAGGCCTCATTCCCATAAACAATCTCAGTCCCTATAGTCTATGCCATCCAGCTGGACACTTGATTATCTGTAGTCATTTGTGGTTTACCAATTCCTTGAAGTGTGCCAGCTATCTTTCTTAAAAGATCAGTTCTTACACTTTATCTTTGGCATCTCACAGGGCACTTAAACATGGAGGTTGGCTCATAATGAGGCACTGATTGAGCTTCTTTTATACATTGTGGTGATTGGCAATTGCCACATCAGATGGGAACCACAGATTTGGAATCATTCAGCATTTCTCTAGGTCAAAGCTCTTTTCATCAGATGAGAAATGGGAGTACCAGAGAGTGGAAATAACTTGCTCAGTCTTTTAGGGAATTAGAGAGCCATGACCAGGACATAGAAGCTCTGATTTTTAGACCAGCACTCTTTCCCCTATACTCACAAAGCTTGAGCCCTGGGCAAGAGGCACCTGTGAAAACAGACTCCAGGCTGGGCGCTGTGGCTCACACCTGTAATCCCAGCACTTTGGGAGGCAGAGGTGAGCAGATCACTTGAGGTCAGGAGAGTTTGTGACCAGCCTGGCCAACATGTTGAAATCTTGTCTCTACCAAAAATACAAAAAATATTAGCCAAGCGTGGTGGCACACACCTGTAATCCCAGCTACTTGGGAGGCTGAGGCAGGAGAATCACTTGAATGTAGGAGGCAGAGGTTGCAGTGAGCCGAGATTGCCACTGCATTCCAGCCTGGGTGACAAAGGAGACTCCATCTCAAAAGAAAAAAACCAGACTCCAGTTTGAGACTCTTATTGCTTAAGAGTGGGCACAAAAGAGGATGTTTTGAAGCAGGCACTCTCCTACTCTGCTAGTAGTAGTATGATTACCACAATCTCTTTAGAAAGAAATGTGGTAATATCTGTTCAAACTTTTAAATAAGCCAACCCTGTAACCCAGAAGATCCATTTCTGGATATTGCCCTAAAATGCATGTGGTGAGTGACGTGTATGCAACATAACTTATTGCAGTAGTGTTTGTGATAGCGAAAGCTGGAAACAACCTAAAAGAACATTAATCGGGAAGTGGCAAGATAAATCGTAGATATCCATCTAAGGTTGGCAACTGTGAAAAGGGATGCAGAAGATATTATTGGCTGATAAAAAAATCAGGCACAAGGGGAAAAGGCAAAATACGGAACTGTGTGTGCAAGATGTTCTCAACTGTATAAGACAAATATGGACATGTCCATATAAGTATGTTTGTTATATACACAATATATTACTGGAAGGAAATATAACAGTAGCTGGTTACAAGAGGAGAACTGCGGGGAAAGTCTTTTTACTTTATACACTTTTGTATTAAAAAATTTTAACATTCATGTATTGCCATTTTAATTTAAAAAATTGTTAACAAAATCTATCCATATAATTTAAATACTAAATATTGCAATAAAAGTTGGAAAATAGGTATTGCTACCCACCTTTTCCTCACCTTTGACCAGGATGAGTAAATCCACCATCCCTGAGAAAGGAAATCTGTCAGTAACCACTTCAAATTCACTCACTTTGACTGTCATTTGTGCTTTCATTCTTGCTGATGACTTTTGACAAATTGGGAAAGGACTCCACCAGCGACGTGTCCCTGAGACGCCAACTTCAGAAGGAGATCAAGAAAATGAGCCCACCTGTTATCTCTCCGGAGTACCTGGGACTACAGGTGCCTGGTTGCTCAGGGATGGGCTCCAGGCTTGTGTGGGTGTGAATCACCCACTTCTGAATGGCAAATATGGCAGCTGCCAGGCCTGACCTAATGAATTAGAATCTCTGGTGTGAGGCTCTGACAGCTACATTTTTAAAATCCCCTCCCTGCCACATCGAGGTAGTCCTGAGACCCACAGCTTAGTTAACTGCCTCCCTCTCCAATTTACACTTAAATCCCCTGAATTTGGCCTCACTAAAAGGTGACAGTTTCCTAATGGACTTCTTGGCATGATGACATAAGAAGTATCCCCTATGAGGCTGGAAGCAGAATACTGTTCAGCCCCCAACAAGGGTGTCCATGTTCTAATTCCTGGAACCTACATATATGTTATCTTCCATGGCCAAAGAAAATTTCCAGATCAAGGTAAGGGACTTGAGATGGGGATGGCATCTTGAATATCTAGTTGGGCTCAATCTAATTACATGAACCCCTAAAAGAGAAGACTCCCAGCTGCAGTCAGAGGGAAAAGTGTATGGACAAAGAGAAGTGATGGTGCTGACTTTAAAGATGGGAGATGGGGCCACAGCCAAGGAATGTGGGTGGCCTTCAAAAGATAAAAAACTCAAGGAAACAGATTGTCCCCTGAAACTCCTAGAAAAGAACATAGCCCGGCCGACATGTTGATTTTCATCCACTGAGACTTGTGTAGGGCTTCTAGCCCTTCCTGCCTGTGTAGGGCAGGAAGATTGGCTTGAGCCCAGGACGTTAAGACTGCAGCAAGCCATGTTTCCAGTACTGTACTCCAGCCTGGGCGACAGGACAAAACCCTGTCTCCAAAAGAAGCAGCAGCAGCAGAAGCAGAAGAGAAGAAGAAGAAGCAGAAGTGGAAATGGAAGTCGAAGCAGTAGCAGCAGCAGCAGAAGGAGAAGAAGAATAAGGAGAAGGGGAAGGGGAAGAAGAAGGCGAAGGAGAAGGAGAATGAGAGGAAGAAGAGGAAGAAGAAGAGAAGAAGGAGAAGAAGAAAGAAGAAGTAGTAGACACTGCAAGGCAGGATTGAGGACTCAATCAGAATAAATTTGTGTGAGATGATAAATTTGTCTCGTTTTAGGCCACTAAATTTGTGATACTATGTTACAATGGTAATGGGAAACTAATATATAAATATTTGGGGCAAAAGTGTTCAATGTGAGTCTAAGATTACAAGAAATACAGGGACTAAAGGAATGATTTAAATGATATTAGAAAGAAATAACTGGGACTGGGTATGGTGGCTCATGCCTGTAATTCCAGCACTTTGGAATGCCAATGTGGGTGGATTGCTTGAGTCTAGGAGTTCAAGACCAGTCTGGGCAACATGGCGAAACCCCATCACTACAAAAAATATGGAAAAGTAGCTGGGCATGGTGGTGCATGCCTGTAATCCCAGCTACTTGGGAGGCTGAGGCAGGAGGATCTCTTGAGCCCAGGAAGCGGAGGTTGCAGTGAGTTGAGATCATGCCATTGCACGCCAGCCTGGGCCACAGAGCAAAATCCTGTCTAAAAAAAACAAGAAAGAAAGAGAAAAAGAAATTGAAGGAAACTAAGATTTCGCATGTTATTGAAGCAGCCAAATCTTAGTTTGGCTTTATAGATTGGCTAGATTATTCACAAAGCAATGTTAAGCATTAAAAATCCAAGAGGGACTGCTTTGGGTGAAAATAGACAAAGGAAACATAACCAAAAGCAATATATGATACTTGATTAGATCCTCATAAAGCAGCCTGTAAAATACATTCTTGACACAAATGGAGAAATTTGAATATAGTCCTTAGAGCAGATTATATCATAGAATTATTATTACTATTGTTAGTTATGATAATGTGGTTAGTAGAAGAATGTTATTATTCCTGGGAAATACTTGCTGGAACAATTAGGGGCAAGGTGTCATAGTGTCAGCTGCTTACTGGAAAAAAAGAAGGAAGGGAAGAAGGAAGAAAAGGAATGAAGAAGGAGAAATAGAGAGTAAAGAAAGAGAAAGTATAGATGGTAAAATGTTGACTCCTGTTTAACTGGACTGAAGGGTTTCTGGGAGTTCATTGCATAATCTTTTCATTATTCTTAAATTTTAAAATATCCATAGCAAGACTTGGAGACCTGAGCTAGTGAAGAGTTTGAAGACAGAAGAATGGACCCTGAATCGTCTGTCTTGCAGATACTGTAGATAGATTGGTCCTTGTGTATTGGATTTTGCTATGGCTTTCATTCATGTCTTCATTCATTTATGTATCCTTCTAGGCACATACTTATCAAATACACATTAAGTATCTCTTCTAATTTGGTTCTACTTTTATGTAACAAAGTTGTGAATTGTTTTTCAGTTGCCATGGCCCCCCAGGTTAAATGTCAGATAACCTGAGTGTGCCCAGATCAAACAAGTATGCAACCATGCTGGAACCTGTTCTCAGACTGAGAGCAGAGACTGAATTAAGTGGATACTGAGAAGATACAGTGCCTCACTAAGAATCCCAACGCTTTGGGAGGTTGAGGCAGGAGGATCACTTGAGCCCGGGAGTTTGAGACCAGCCTGGGCAACATAGCAAGACCTCGTCTCTACAAAATAAAAAATAAAAACTTAACTGGGTGTGGTGGCACACACCTATGGCCCCAGCTACTCAAGAGGCTGCGAGAGCATCATTTGAGCTCAGGAGGTCAAGGATGTAGTGAGCCATGGTCACGCCATGTGCTCCAGCCTGGGCAACAGAGCAAGACCCTGTCTCAAAAGAAGAAGAAGAAGGAGAGGGAGAAGAAGAAACAGAGGATCCAATCAGATCAAGCCCTGGCATTTCCCCATGGCAGGACCCAATCAGATCATCACCTCACTGCAAGATCCAATCAGATCACACCTCATTACCTTATGCTTATAAAACCTGACCCAACCTCAAACTCAGAGAGACAGATTGGAGCCTTTCCTCTTGTCTTCTTGTTAGTTGACTTGCAACAAAGCTTTCCTTTTCTCAAAGCCAGTGCCATGGTGTTGGCTTCTATGTGCCTCGGGCAGTGAGCTCATTGATTGCTCATTAATAATTTATCCCCAAAGAGATCACAGGGAAAAGACTCCTCCCAGGGGAAGTGAATGATCGGATTGATATTTCCTGCCAACCCCCGGGCAGTTGGCTAACCTCAAGTGAGGAGGAACCACTTCAAGTGAGAGCAGGTCAGGCTGGAAGAGATCTTTGCAGCATTGCCTTTTCTGGGGGTCATTGAGTGGCAAGAGGGAAAGGAAGGGAATGGGAAAGACCTCCTCACCCTCACCCCAATTACTTTGAAATCCAATTTCAAAAAGTTGTGTTTTGCCTTAATCCCAGGATACATCAAGCAGGGCACTTGACCCAAAGACCATTCATCTTTTAGAGCGGGACAAAATCATTCGTTCTTCCATTAAACCAACATTCATTGAGCTCCTATCATGTGTCAGGAGCTGATCTTGACTCTTATAGTGGAGAAAACAAAACTTCTACCCTCATGGAGTTTATATTATTTTTGAGGATGGAGATAAAAAAAAAAAAAAAAGCTTACCTAATAATGTCAGGCAGTCATAATTACTACAAAAACAGACAAAGAAGAATGGAGTTTAGAGAGCCCAGCGGCTCTTTTCGATAGAGTAGTTGGCAGTGGCTTCCTGAGAAGCTGACCTATCAGCAGAGACCAGAATGAAGAGAGAAAATGTGCCTTCCCCGGGGACAGATGTCTTGGGAAGGGAAACAGCATAAATGGAGTTCCTTGTGGAGAATGTTTTTGACGTATTCAAGCAAGGAGACAGAGTGGTAGGAGAGGGAGCAGGAGAACAGGAAAAGAGATTGTGGCATAATAATTATATTTCTTAAAATAACCCTTGTCTAGGGTTTCTGGCACAAAGCTTCCAAAGCCTTTTGAATTTTCTGAGTAATAGGGGTGAGAGGAATGTCTTTCGCTATTCTTAAGAAGCCCCTTTTGCCCATACCTCTGTTTATGCTAATGAGACAATTCTTGGAGAACCCCTGGATAGCTTCAAGATGGGGGCTGGTCACCAGAAAGACTAAGCCTTTGTTATAAGCTTGGAGTTTTCAACTAACCTCGGGGAGGGGAGAGAGGCTGGAGATTGAGTCCAATCTCCAATGACCAATAACTTACTCAATCATGTCTACATAATGAAATCTCCGTAAAAACCCCTAAACAATGAGTTGAGGGGCTTCCAAGTTGGCAAACATTTCCATGTGCCAAGAGGATGGTGCACCTCAACGCCATGGAAACAGAGATTCCTGCACTTGGGACCTCACCCTATGTACCTCTTCATCTGACTGCTCATTTGCATCCTTTACAATCAACTTTAATAGTAAGTAGAATATCTGCCTGAGTTCTGTGAGTCATTCTAGCAAATTATTGAACCCGAACCCGAGGCAGGGGGAGGGTGATGGAAATCCTCAACTTTGTAGCCATGTTGGAAGAAATGTAACTGGTTACTTGCAATTGGCATCTCAGGTGAGGACAGTCTTGGGAGACCAAGCCCTTAAACCTGTGGAGTCAGAGACTTACTCTAGATAGTTAATGTCAAAATTGAATTGTAGGACACCCAGTTGGAGTCAGATAATTGGTTGGTTAGAGATAAAAACCCTGTAAAAGTAGAGGGTGCCCAAGAACCAGACTGTGAAAGACCTTACAGGCTATGAAGAGAAGTTTGGATTCTAGTCTAAGTAATTGCTTTTGTATCATTTGTATTTTTGGAAGGCCAACTCAGTAACCATCTCTTTACATATATGAATTCCTTTACTTTCAACATCCTCAATGACTCTTTGAGATCAGCATCATCATGCCCATTTTACAATTAAGATAAAAGTAAGGCTCAGAAATCATGGGTAGCTTACACACGGTATGAAAATTGGAATGGTCATTTGAATTCAGTCCTGCCTGGCAATGACCTGACAAGGACAGTGGCAGGGATAAGGGCGGACATCTTCCCTGGCTGCACATGGCTTCTTTGAAAAGCGGCAATAAGAGTGTGCACTGGTGAAGTTCACGACAGGAGGCCACTGCTCAGAGATGGACGAAAGGCACATTAGAAGTAAGAGCAAATATAGTTCATGGGACCACACTGAGGGATGTTGTAAGGGGACAGACAAAAAGTGGGTAATGTAAAAATAGTGTGCCTGATTTCATAGTTGCATTTTTTATTACTTTTAGAGCATATTGCCCTGTGGCAACAGACCATGCTGGATCAATAGGTTTCTTGCTTTGGGAGAAGGCCACATTTGCAGTCATTTCTTAGTTTTCTTAAAGCAAACTAAATATGGCCTGAGACGGAATCCTTTCTACTTCTATATCTGAGTCCTTGTGGATGAACTGCAACCTAACTTCATAGGCAGACAAGACTGAAAACCTGGCTTAGGAGTATGTGCCTGTAACAATCACTGAGGCTTGGTCAATCCCCCCAGCCATACTTCTACCACTCATACACTGCTGAGTGTTCAAACTGTCTTCAAACAAGGCAAACACTGAGCTGTAACCAATCCATTTGTTTCTGTACCTCATTTCCGATTTCTGTAAGTGACTTTACTTTTTTGTCTGTAAATTTGCTCTGACCACAAGATGCCCCTGGAGTCTCTCTGAATCTTCTGTGATTCTGGGGGCTGCCCAGTTCAAAAATTGTTCGTTGTTCAATTACACTCCTTTAAATTTCATTTGGCAGAAGTGTTGTTTTCTTTTTTTTTTTTAATTAAACAGTTTTGAGTCCCAAAGTTGATTTTCTAGAGTCCCTAGGGGGACAGTAGTGTTGAATATCAGGCTTTTTTTTTTTTTTTTTTTTTTGCAGGAGAAAAGGGTTTCTCTACATTGGAAAAGTTCCCCTTTACTTATCAAGAGCCAAGCCTAGCTGTGTAGAATCACAGCTACAACACAGGCCAGAGGGGAGACTCTGGATGTGATGCATTGGAGCAGGAAGGGAAGTACAGGAAGATTAGGGCAAGGGGATGCCAGCCACTGTCTGACTCACCCTCAGGATGGACACTCCAGAGGGTGGGGGGAAGTGAAGAGCAACAGAAACATCTGCCAAGCTTTGGAGTGGATCTAAAGGAGGATTTATTTTGCTTCTCCCAGCCTTGCTCAGGTAAATTACAACACCCTGAGAGAATGCCTTTGTTAAACATGGCACTCACAGCTACACCGCAGGCCAGAGGGGAGACCCTGGATGTGATGGCTGGGGGATTTGATGAGGGTAGTAAAAGCTGCCCCAGAGTTCCTGTGCTACTCATCTTGCAAAAGGGGCACAAAGGTGCTGAGAGAACTAGTGGACAGAAGAGGCACCTCTTCTGGCTCCAGAGCCCAGAGAGAACCAGCCAGCAGGAGCCACACCTCAGGGACACCAACAAACAGTAAGGACTACTGGCCTCACCCCGGCCCCATACACTCCCTCCTGCCCCCAGATGCCTTCTTGCGAATGAGATGGTGAAGGAGGAGCTTCTTGAGGGAGGGAGAAAATAACCCTGATGAGCAGTTTGATCTTTGAAGTTACTATTTACCCCAAAGAGGCTGAGTTAACCTCAAACAGCTAAAACTAAAACCCAGAGATGAAGCAACCTTTAATTGCCTCTCTAACCCCCTCTTCCACCATTATTGGAAGGAATGGGATTTGGCAGACAATACCAGCAGTTTACAGAAAATGGTTTTTGCAGACCTGCCTGAATTGTAATGTATTTGTTTTCCCTTGTGGATGCTCAGAGCTCACCTCACTCAGACTCAGTCTTTCATGAGTTCCTCCCTTTGAGTGGCTGTGGTGCATCACATTCCTGGTTTGTCTCTACTTTATAGATCACATTTTATAGGTCTACTTTATAGTTCCTCTCTGTCGTCTATGCTGGCCTCATCTCCCCCTTTCCACCTTCACATATTTGGGTGCTCAAGGGATCTGTCCTTGGAAACTTTCTGTTGTCAGCTACATTCTTGCCTTCCAAAGAATCTCAAGACCAATCTCTCCTCTAGGCTCATACTCATGTATCCAACTGCCCTGTTGGCGTAGTGCTTGGATGCCTTGTGGTCATTTCCAAGAAAGCACATCCAAAAGTCTTGACTCTCAACCTGTTCCTCACCCAGATGTCCCCATCTCTGTAAATGGCATTCTCGCTCATTTATCTATACAGGTTCCATGTATTCAGGTTGTAAACCTATGAGCCATCTTTCACTCCTTTATGCCTCACATCGGATCCATTAACAAGTCCTGCTAGCTCCACTGTCAAACCACCACCATATCTCACCATGTCTCCTCACTGGGCCTCCTGTTTCCATTCTTCTACAGGCAATTCTCCATGCAGCAGATAGAATGTTTTCTGAAACATAAAACAGACCTATCACTACCCTGCCCAGGACCCTCCAAAGTCTTCTTGTCACATGTGGAATAAAAACCAACCTCCTCTGCATGGCCTATACGTCCCTGTAAAATCTGACCCTTGCTTCCCTCTCTGTTCTCATTTCTAATTTCTGATATGTCTAACTCATTTCTCTGTCTACCTTAACATGACTTTAGTATTCCATAGTCTTCATCAATATGCTTTTACTATGCAAGATAAAACTTTTTCTTTATTTTCTCTTTATAAAAATTCTCAGTAAAATCAATATTGTGTGACAATACACTGAGTTTTTGTTGTTATTGTTGTTGTTGCTTTGAGACGGAGTCTCTCTCTATTGCCCAGGCTGGAGTGCAGTGGCACAATCTCAGCTCACTGCAACCTTCATCTCCCTGGTTCAAGTGATTCTCTGCCTCTGCCTCAGCCTCCCAAGTAGCTGGGACTATAGGCGCATGCCACCACAGCTGGCTAATTTCTTGTAGAGATAGGGTTTTGCCATGTTTGCCAGGCTGGTCTTGAACTCCTGGTCTCAAGTGATTCACCGGCTTCAGCCTCCCAAAGTGCTGGGATTACAGGTGTGGGCCACCATGCCCAGACAATACACTAGGATTTTTATGAATATAAACGATTGCTGAGTCATGCTTCTAGGTTGCTGAGTAGCAAAATCTTCAGTCACTTCGTCTTCATTAATATGACTTTACTATTCCAGGAAACCCTTTCCCAGGAAGAGAAAAAGACTTTATATCGGAACTTCCTGGGCAACTGATTTAAATGAGCATGACACTGTTCAATATTTCAATGGACTGTATCAAATGAGTGTTCATATACACCAGGACTCTTGTAAACCTTCTCCCAGGAGTCTGTATTAGTACATTTTCACACTGCTATAAAGAATACCGAGACTGGGTTATTTATGAAAGAAAGAAGTTTAATTAACACAGTTCCACATGGCTGGGTAGCCTTCAGGAAACTTACAATCATGGGGGAAGGTGAAGGGGAAGCAGGCATCTTCTTCGCAAGGCAGCACGAGAGAGATAGTGCAAAGGGTACAATTGCTAAACACTTTTAAAGCATCAAATCTCATGAGCGCTCACTCTCTATCATCAGAACAGCATGGGGAAAACCACCCCCTTGAACGAATCACCTCCCATCAGGTCCCTCCCTCGACATCTGGGAATTAAATTCCAGATGAGATTTTAGTGGGGACGCAGAGCCAAATCATATCAGAGTCCTTAACTTACTGTGTCTTCCAGTCCTGAAGAATTGTATAATGATCCTTACCCAATTCTCATCAACCTGTTTTGAAAGACCCACCTTAAAACAAACCCTGAAGCCCCATGAACATCTAAACAGCTTGACTTTGTCCTCTTTGCTCTGGGACTCTACTAAGGCTCTGTCAGGGTGGCACTAAACTCCACTTGGCTGACTAACTGGTTGTTGCAGTGGTATTGTCAGAGAACAGGCATTTGAGAGTAGCCCTGCATCTGAGCTCTGTGAAAGTGTGCTTGGGGTGTGAATGTGCGTGTGTCTGTGTGCACGTGCACGTGCTCAGGGACTTTCTGAAGAAAGAGATATCTAAGTGGAGCCTTTCTTGGGCCAAATAGTTTTGCATCCTATTTACCTGTTGTCAACTGACCTGCTATCATTATGGATCCCTTTCCTTGGGCCATCACTGAAGTTTGAAAATGGTAAAGTTTCCGTAATTGTAAAGGTCACACGGTCCAGTGGGTAGACTTGGAACCATGGTGAGTCTTTGCCCTGCCACTTACTAATACAATGGTTTAGGGGATGTCTCTTAACTTTTGAGCCTAATCTTTAAAATGCAGTTAACACTATGGGTTAGTCATGGTTCTCCAAGGAAACAGAACTAATAGGCTGTGAGGAGAGAGAGAGAAAGAGAGATTGATTTTAAGGAATCGGCTCACATGACTGTAGAGGTTTGGCGGGTCCAAACTTTTCAGGGTAGGCCAGCTGGCTGGAATCCCAGGGAAGAGCTGAGGTTCCAGTCCAAAGGCCATCTGCTGGCAGAATTTCCTTTCCCTCAGGTGACCCCAGTCTTTTCTTTAAGGCCTTCAACTGATTGGATGAGGCCTGCCATATTGTGGTGGGTAATCAGCTTTATTGAAAATCTGACTGTGGTGTTATGATATATATTAGTTTCGTCCACAGTTCCTGGCTCATAACTCTCATAGCCCCTGTAGGGTCTTTTGTTATAATGTTGGGTGGGTTAGGCTTCATGGGCAGGGCTCTGATCGCCTGCCTTCCCTTCACTCCAATTTTCCCTTTCCTTTCTGACTGTGGGTCTTAAGACCCTCCCACAAGAGGGGCCCACCCTATACCCTGGGGAAAGGAATGCTGATGTCAAGAAGCTTCTGTAAAAACCTGAGAGGACTAGGTTCAGTGAGCTTCTGAATAACTGACCCCGTGGAGGTTCCTGGAGGGTGGTGCACCCAGGAAGGGCATGGAAGCTCCATGCCCCTTCCCTCATAACTCACCCTGTTCATCTCTTTGTATCCTTTGCAATATCCTTTATAATAATCACTAAACATGTTTCCCTGGGTTCTGTGAGCTGCTCCAACAAATTAATCCCACCCAAAGAGGGGGTCATGGGAACCCTAACTTGAAGTTCTGGAGGTCCGGACTTGCACCTGGTGTCTGGGGATATGGGGAGTAGTCTTGAGGACTGAGCCCCCAACTTGTGGAATCTGATCCTGTCTCCAGGTAGATAGACAGTGGGTAAACAGTGTCAGAATTGAACTGGAGGACACCCAGCTGGTGTTCACTGCTTGGTGCATGGGGGAAACCCCCCATACTTGATCACAGAAGTCTTCTGTGCTTGTGATTGTGGATTGAGAGTAGAGGAAAAAACACAGTTAGAGAAAGTTTTCCCTTAACTCTGATTTAAATATTAATTTCATCTAACAAAATACCTTCACAGAAACATCTCCAATAATGTTTGACCAAGTATCTAGATATAATGTAGCTTGGTCAAGTTGACATATAAATTATCATCACATAATATCAGACTTTGTTTCAGCAACAATAACAAGAAATCCAACTTGATCTTATGTCGTTTTTCTGAACTCCCAATATTATCATTTTCTTCTTTTCTAAAGTCTTCAATTAGCAGTTACTATTTTTCTTTAAATTGACTCAATTTTAAATTAAACTTATTTTATTTTATTTATGTTCTTGAAACAGGGTCTCACTGTGTTGCCTAGACTGGAGTGCAATGTCATGATCTCAGCTCACTGAAGCCTTGACCTCCCGGGCTCAAGCGATCCTCCCATCTCAGCCTCCCAAGTAGCTGGACTACAGGTGACCAGCACCACACCCAGCTAATTTTTCTATTTTTAGTAGAGATGGGGGTCTCACTATGTTTCCTAGGCTGGTCTTGAACTCCTGGGCTCAAGCAATCCACTTGCTTTAGCCTCTCAAAGTGTTGGAATTAAAGGTGTGAGCCACAATACCCAGCCTTAAATTTATTTTAAAAGGAATGTTTATTCTGTTTTTATGTTAAAATAAAAGTTAGTATAATTTTATATATCAGAAAATAATTATACAAATAGATACTCCATGAAGAAATTTTAGTTCTTAAAGTCTAGCTAGAAAGACTGCCTCGTCTAGGCTCTGAGACTGACTCCTGCTCCCTCTTTGAAGAAAGAAAGAGAGAGAGGAAGGGAGAGAGGGAATGAAGAAAAAAAAGAAAGAAGAAAAGAAAAAAGAGGAAAAGAAAAATGATGGGCATAGGGGGAAAAGGGAGACATAATAAAAGGAGAAAAAAATTAAAGGAAATAGTTTTCTTAACCCAAAACTTGTTATTATGTTGTTTCTGGGGATTATCTAAAATCATTACAAGTATCAGCAAAAATTGCCTTTTTGGATATTTATTTTACTCCTTAGAAAACATAGATGCCTAAGAGGGAGGCTGTGCTTTCAAACAGAGGGAATTCAGTGTGTAAAGCTAAGAGAGAGTACATGTTTGGTGGATATTTGGGGAATGAAATGCTGCATGTGCTGTAAACTTTTTTCTCTCTTTTCCCTAAAAGCCTCTAAGTAAAATCTACTTGGGATGCTAGGCAATGAGTTTCTTCAGAATGTAAGAAAAAGCATTGAGTTGTGCTTCAAAGTTGCTACTTGGCAAAAACAAAATCAGTCAGCCAGCCAACACATGGGCAATAAATGCCACTTCGCTCAACAAGCAGGGGTTGGACATCTGCTAGGTCCAGGCTCTGGCCCCGACACTGGGAGTGTGGAAATGGATGAGACCTGCTCCCTCCTCTTGTGGTGCTCATAGTAATCAGATGGATGTGGTGGGGGTGAGTTTTCTCCCACAGAACAAATGAGCTTTCACAGGGTTATATGTTGAATTCTCGATTTTTTTTTTTTACATTTTAGAGTAAGAATGTTTAAAGACCATTGTGGTTTTAAAACAACTGTAATAAATGAGTTTCACTAGCCAGTGATTTTGGTCTCAACCAATCCTGACTAAAGTTGGAGAAATCCAGCCGATAGCCCCATTGGCATTACAAATTCAAGATTTCCTCTTCCTGTTTTAGTCTGCTATCAGTGGCATACATTGGTAACCACTTCAGAATGTTGCTTGTTAAGTTTGGCCAACAGATTCATCCATCAGTACCCTTGGGTCTGGAGCCAACCAAGTACTATTGTTCAATAAGAATCATGGCGTTCTAACATTTAAAGATGAATCAGATGTCCCACTGGTGACCTATTGCTCTATAGATGATTCTTGGATTATAAGAGCTTCCCTGTGGAGGAAATCTAGAGGGAAATACCAAGCAATCAAACTTGTATTGAACGTGTTTGAGCCTAAAGATAGCGAAAAGGACATCAAACCTCTCTGCCCACCAGGTCGTCAGGACAGGGTTCAGAAAAGATTCTCATTGAGACCAGTAGTGAGTCACTTGCTTTAATCAGTTTCTTCATGTCCCACTGAGTAAGTGTTAGGATTAAAGAAAGTGAACTTTACATAAGCCTGGAGCATCTCTTAAAATTCTTTCAATACTGGAATTGAAGAGAAAAAGAAGAACTAACTCTTTGCTTAAACCAGTTGAGCAAAAGGAGACATAGAATATTTTATCATTATCATTATTATTACTAAAAATCCCTCTTAGATAAGTCTTTACATTTGCTCCCATTTCCAAGTATCCCATATTAATGCATCTGTTTGCTCACTGTCATTCATTAAACAAACATTTGCTATTCATATCGTATGACAACCACATAAATTGCCTTTTCCCTTGAAGAATGGATGGATGTAAATAAGTAAATTGGTCATTTGGCACATTATCAGCAGCTAAGCCAGGACGGTCAGGAGAGGCTTCCTGGTGTCAGAGAATGGGATTCTAGAGAGAACAGCACAAAGGAAGGACTCAATCTGGGAAAAGAATGAGAACAGCAGATGCTCAGTGTGACTGAAGTGATGGCACCTGGGGGTGATGGTGGGAGAAAAGTTTATAGACTTTTAGCCCAACCACAAAAGTGGTGGAGAGCTATTTAAGAAATCTAAATTAACTTGGACCCTTCAGTACCATGTAGATGAAGTGGTAGTAGTACCACTCACAGTAAGGGCCATCTCACACAAATTTTTTTAAAAAGTATATCTAAAACCACAATGCAGTATCTTCTCACTCCCACCAGAGTGGCTAAAATGGAAAAAAATCAACAACACCAAGTGTTGGCAAGGATGTGGAGTGACCAGAAGTCTCATACCTTGGGAGAGTGTCTGTTGTGACAATCACTGTGGAAATTTTTGTTGGTAACAACTACTGATGCTAAGCACATGCATAACCTATGACTCAGCCATCCACTCCTTAAACGTACCTGAGAGAAATGCACACACAAGTTCGCCAAGAGGCATGTACAAGAATGTAGCAGCATTACTGTTATTAATTCCAAACTGGAAAGTACCCAAATGCCTATTAAGAGTACAATAAAGAAACAAATTATGATATATTCACACAACAAAATACTGGGTAGCAATAAGAATGAGAAAATTAGAGCACACAACAGGAATGAATCTTGCAAACACAAAGTTGATCTGAAAAAGCCAAATACAAAAAGGTTTATGAAGTGTAGTTCTATTTATATATATTAAATAAATATCAATGGAGACCATAGAGGGAAGAATTCTGAATTAATTCGGGTCCTGAAATAAATACTATTCAAAAATATAAAACTACACATAAAACTTTGTGGCACACAAAGTTCAAAACAGGCACAAAAGCACTCTGTGGTGTTAGAAACCAGGACGTGGTTATCCTTGGGGGGCAGTTACTGGAAAGGGTATGAGGGACGCTTTTACAGTGGTGCAAATGTTCTTTTTTGACCTGAGTGCTTGTTACACAGTGTGTTCGTGGGTGTTCATTGTGCATATGTGGTGAGAGAGACAGCAAGCTCTCTGGGACCTCTTCTTATAAGCACGAGAATTCTGTCAGATCAGGGTCCCATCCTTCTGACCTCATGTAACCTTCATGACGTTGTTAAAGGCCCCCGTCTTCAAATACAGCCACATTGGGGGCCAAGGCTTCAACATATGAAGTTGGCAGAGAGTGGGAGCCACAGACATTCAGCTCATAACAGGAGCTGCAAACACTTCGTATCCATTTTTAGTTGGTCACACAGGAAGTGTTCAAGGCACTCAAGGGCAAGAAATGGAGCAGGAGCTAACAGGAAGTGGAGCTGGACACTGGAAATCCCTGGAAGCTGAGGCTGCCTCTCACTCCATGTTCTCCCTCAGTGCACGTGCTCCATTCTCTTCTCTCTCCACTGAATCCTGGGCCTATTGCTTGTGGGGTATCCCTGACCCTAGACCTTGAACTCCCAGTTTCTCCGGTCATCATCAGATGCCGTCATTCTCCGGCCTCCTGTTTCAAATTATAGACACATAGAGAGAAATCTGATTGGCTCAGCCCAGCAGTACTCTGCCCTAATCCCGACACACACCTCTTCAGTCAGGTTTCCATAAGCTATTTCAACCAGTATATTATGTGATGTCTTGTGATGTCTAGGGCTTCCCTTTGCAGAAGCGGAGGACTTAGCAGAAATGTTTCTAATATAAGTCCTTATGGGTCTTAAGTAGTTGTGTGGAAAAGTTTAAAAATCCAGATCTTTCAGTCTATAATTTGAGATTTCCCAAACAGTTCAGAACCAACCCACCTGTACCCATTAAGAATGCCTTCAATCACAAGTAACAGAAAATGAGGGTCTAGATTTATTTTTAACACATTATCAGATGTTTAGAGCTGGGTAATTCCTGCCTTTAATTCAGTGGCTTCATGTGCCAAAGCCAAAGTCTCTGATATTTTCTAGGCCTTACCTTCATGCTTATCACCACATAGTCTCAAGGTGGCTGCTACACCTTCCAGACATCACATCCACTAGCAGTATGTGTCTGCCTCTTCCAGAAAAAAAAAAAAAGAAAAGAAAAGAAAAGAAAACCTTCATCGGAGCTCCCAGAAAACTTCCACAGAGACATATATATATATATATATATATATATATATATATATATATATAACTTTTCTAGACTTTGAAGTAAAAGGTGGCAAGAGAGAATAGAGCTGAAAATGGCAGTTGGGATAGCCAAGCAGAAATACGTATCACATTCTTTTGAATAGTATTTCAGGACCTGAATTAACTCAGATTCTTCCCTCTATGGTCTCCAGTGACATTTATCACATACAAAAAATAGAAATGTAGAAAACAAAGAAACAGACACATGAAAAAATGATGATCTCTTTATTTCCCACTAAATGCAGCCCCAAGTGTTATCTGGATATCACCCACGCTGCCCCGTCCTCTGCCTGGCGGGGCGTTGAGCCATCCAGCAACCCAAAACTGGCTCCTCTGGCACCCCAGAGAAGGGAGTGTCCACATCCTGTAGCAGCATTTCTGCCAGCATGACTCAGCAGCCATTCCCAAAAAAAAAAAAAAAAAAAAACCAGAAATAGAGAATCCATCCCAAAGAACAGAAGTTGAGAACAGGAGCCAGGAAGACCTACATGCGACCTTGCTGGAGAATGCTCGATTGAGCCATCCAAACAAGGCTCAGTTTGAAAAAGTGAAGGACAGATTCGTTTTCCTCTTCTTGAATTAAAACATTTAAAACCAGAAAGCATAAGTTTTAGACAAGAAGGACTTTGTTGCGGGGGAACATGCAAACTCTACATGTTTTCTTCCTGTTTCTGTCTTCTGGAAAGGGACTCATAAATCTTTGCAACGACTTGCTTAAGAATGATCACCAATTGTCTCACTTCGCTATTTACATTTTGGAAAGGAAAAAGCATTACCCAATAATGCCACAGCGGCTCAGGGAGACCCAAGGGATTTTCCAGAGAGTGCCCCAAGATGCTTCAATTCAGCCGGATTGACCTCACTAGCCACACCTTGATTATCTGTGCTGCCAAAACTTTGCTTAAACCCTTCCCCTCACTTAGAACACCTTTGCTCCTCCACACCATCTATTAAAGTAATCGCCTTCCTTAAAGACCTTTGCAGTTAGAATTACCTTTTGCTGCAAGAAAGCAGTAACTTACATAAGTAAACAGGTTTATGCTCCTCATATAACAAAAAACCTAGAAGCGGAAGGCCAGGGCTGGTGCATCAACTCCTCAGTACTGTTAGGGATCCTGGCTTCATTTGTCTTCCTGCTCAGCTATCCTTATTGTTATGGTTTGAGTGTTTTTGTTCCCTCCAAATTCATGTGTTGGGAGCTGAATCCCCCATGCAACAGCATTAGGAGTTGGTGCCTAATGGGAGGTGTTTAGATCTTGAGATAGTGCCTAATGGGAGGGGTTAGGTCTGCCCTCATGAATGAATTAATGCCTTATGAATGGATTCATGCTGGAATAAAGCTCTTCACTATAAAAGTGGCCTATGAGAGAGGGTTTGCTTTCCTGCTCTTCTGTCACATAAAGAAGTTTCCCTCTCCCCTGGTGGATGCAGCATTCAAGGTGTCGATGGCTGATGTGTTACCTCAGATCTTGTCTTCTTGGTTTAAAAGAATTTAAACAAGAGACACATAGCATAGGAAGTGCAGCATAGAGCAATTTATCACAAAAGAAAAATAATACAGAATAGGCAGTACACCCTCAGAGGGAGACTTCAGGGCGGGCTGCTCGTAAGGCCGAGACAGCAAAGACTGGCACTAGGGAGACTCTCTTTATGGGAGCCTTACATGGCTATTCATAAGGAGGTATGAAGAGGTGTTACTAGTAAGCATGTTCTGGGTAGTCCTCTGTGTACACAATGGCAGTAGCTGTACATGCTTGTTCATATATCACGTTCTCATTAGCATCTTAAATCTCCACCCAAGGGTGTGTTTTTTACTATTATAATCAGCAAGGGGTTAGTTTGAGGACAGGTAAAGTCAAAGTGTGTATGCTATCTAGAGGGGAAAGTCCCTATTGAAGATAGCTTTGCTTGAGTGAGCTCAATTATAATGCGAATGCTAAGGCTTACTGTGTGGGCTGTACTGTCACCACGGCTGCTACATTCTGAGAACATGGTCATTTCCTTGACTACCTATCCTGCCTCAAAGGCACCATCTTGGAAGAGGAGATGCAGCCCCTCACCAGACAACAAACCTGCCAGCACCTTGACCTTAGATTTCCGAGTCTCCAGAAGTGTAAGAAACACATTTCTGTTCTTTATAAATGAACCGTTCTCAGGTATTTTATCATAGCAGCACGGCATGGACTGATAAGGTGATGGTGTTCATCATCACGCTTGTTGTTTTGTGATTTTCAATTGGCTACTCCACCTCCAGCCTCGTATCCACATTGCAGATAGGAAGACAGGGAAGGACGAAGGACCAAACGAAGGCTTGGGTCAGCTCATCTGTCCTTTGTCAAGAGCTTTCCTGGAACATTCTCATGGAGATGGGTTTATGCATCAGTCTAGACTTAAAGTGAGGCTCTGATGGGATGTATGGCTTTTTTGCTTGTTTGTTTTCGGTGTTTTCTGTTTGTTTGTTTTTTGAGACAGAGTTTTGCTCCTGTTCCCCAAGCTGGAGTACAATGATGCAATCTCAGCTCCCAGCAACCTCCATCTCCTGGGTTCAAGCAATTCTCCTGACTCAACCTCTCGAGTAGCTGGGGTTACAGGCATGCACCACCATGCCCGACTAATTTTGTATTTTTTGTAGAGACAGAGTTTCTCTATGTTGGTCAGGCTGGTATCAAACTCCCGAGCTCAGGTGTTCCACCCACCTTGGCCTCCCAAACCACTGGGATTACAGGCATGAATCACTGTGTCCAGCCTTGTTTTGTTTTTTTTAATTAACATAAATGATCACATTGCAGCCCTGAACAAAAATCTATGCTATGTTTAGAGGAAAAAGGAGAGATTGATATTGAGTAGGTAATCAGCAGTATTTGCCACAAAGACCCTTCTCAAATTCTGTCTCCTTAGTGAAGGCTTAGCTGACATTCTCAGCTGCAGTGGTCCCTGCTTCCAGAGTTCCCATAGTTCTTTATGTTTGCATTATGCTTTCTTAGTAAGGCTTCCATGCCTGTCTACCTAGGACGTTCTTTGAGAGTTATGCATCTTTTGTGCATCCAGACCATGCAGTACATTTCCTTGAACAGAGCAGATACAGTGATTGAATAGTTCAAAGGATAACACATATGTAGGTCCTCATAACTTTTCTATGGACAATACAAATCAGCTTTTTTTTGTCTTTTTGTTTGTTTTTTTACTAAAGCGTTTTTAATTTAAATTCCCATGTGTTTTATAAAGACAAGTTCAACCTCAGTATTTATCTGCCTAGTATGATTTGATGTTCTGATCTGACAAAACTTTTGCAAGTGGATTTGCCTCCCAGCAGGGTTTATTCCTGAGTCTTAAAACTTTCATTCCACTTGACATGTCTAAATTCTTAATAAAATTTTATTAAAATTATGTAATATAATTTTAGAAATTATACAATAACATCTTTCTGTCAAGGTTTTGATTTGATTTCACCACCTCCTTTCAGCTTCCATTGCAATGCCGAACATCTGATTTTAGAAAGTCCTGTTGTATTAATCAGTTCTTGCATTGCTATAAAGAAATACCCAAGACTGGGTAATTTATAAAGAGAAGATGTTTAATTGGCTCATGGTTCCACAGGCTGCACAGGAAGCTGATGGTGACATCTTTGTGGCTTCTGGGGAGGCCTCTGGAAACTCACAAGCATGGCAGAAGGTGAAGGGAAAGCCGATGCTTCACATGGCTAGAGCAGGAGGGAGTGGGTGGGGGAGGCACTACACATTTTTAAACAACCAGATCTCACGATAACTCACTCACTGTCACAAGAACACCACCAAGGGGATGGTGGTAAACCATTCATGAGAAACTGCCCCCATGATCCAATCTCCTCCCACTAGGCCCCACCTCCAACATTGGGGATTATAACTGAACATGAGATTTGCGTGGGGACACAGATCCAAACCATGTCACCCGTCAACACGACCTGTAGAGCTGGAATGAGGGTGGCACTTTGCATCTTTACAATACAGTCTCAATGGTCTGAAATTTTGTGTGCAAAAGTTTTCACTTTATGCTTCTTGGTCATTCTCATGAGATTCTTCAGAGCTCTTCAGAAGAAAAGAAAACTCAGTTTGGGGAAGAGTTTGATGAAGAAATGCGAATTTGCAAAAAGCTACTCTTCACTGTGGTGTCCTCAATGGATTGACTGCTAGCAATTCTGTTTTGAACACATTGTTTTTCCTGGCTCCTAAACATTACAGTGCTTTCAGATGACAGAGTTTACTATTCAAATTGCTATTGTTTATTTAATGTTTATCATGTATGCATTACACAGTAACAGGCACTATGCTAGGCATTTTACTTATGTTTTTGCATTCAATCTATGCAACAACCATATGAACAATATGTAGCAGAAATTTTATTCTGACTTTGCAGATGAGAAAATAGGCTCTGAGTTGCTAAATATGCCCAATGTCACATAACTAAGGAACAGAGAAAGCAGGACTTGAACCTGGGCCTGTCACCTGCAAAGTCCACCCTCTAAACCCCTGCTGCCTTATTCCATCCTGCAACCGGGGTTTCAGGATCCCTCCCAGCAACCGGGGTTTCAGGATCCCCCCCAGCAGAAGAAGGTAAAGGTTCTTAAGCAATAATGAGCGTCTTTCTGTGGACTCCTGGTACCCCGATATTTAAACTATGGAGGACAAAACCAAGATTGAAGGAGCCAACAGTCTCATTGTAGATGCTGATGAAGTTTATTAGCAGAATACAAATAAATCTCATATGGGACCGTCCCACACCAATGATATGAGTGAAAGTAACATTGGGCATTTGCTCCTCATACCTGAAACCTTTTTTTTTTTTTTTTTTTTTTTTGAGATGAAGTTTTGCTCTTATTGCCCAGGCTGGAGTGCAATGGCATGATCTCAGCTCACCGCAACCTCCGCCTCTCAGGTTCAAGCAATTCTCCTGCCTCAGACTTCTTCGTAGCTGGGATTACAGGCATGCGCCACCAGGCCCAGCTAATTTTGTATTTTTAGTAGAGATGGCATTTCTTCATGTTGGTCAGACTGGTCTCCCAACCTCAGGTCATCCACCCGCCCACCTCGGCCTCCCAAAGTGCTGGGATTATAGGCATGAGCCACCGCCCCTGGTGAAACCTTCTTACAGATGATTCTCCTGCATTAAAAAAGCTCTATATCCTAGAAAAGGAAAGTATAATGTTTTTAAAATAATTGAAATGTTGTTAGTTCCAATGAATGGATAGTATGGTAGTTTTCTGTCATATGAAAAGAATCTTACATATAAAACAGTATGAATATGAATATGGTTATGAATTTAATGTCCCAAGAAAAATTTACATACCAGCTCTTCTACTTGTTAGCTGAGTGGGGCTGGGTGAGTCTTTCCACCTTCTTGAGACTTGGTTTGATCATCTGTAAAATGAAGTCTTATGACACCTGCTTTACCCACTTTATAGGATCACAGTGCTTCAGAGATTGTCTATATTCAAATTCCAAGTCTACTGTTTACTATTCTTGAGCCTGGGTGCAAGTTATTTCATCCCATGATGGCTTCAGTTTTCTCAACTGAAGTGAAAAATAGTAACTCCATTTTCCTCATAGAAAAATTCTAAGGATTAAATGAATTTATACAAATAAAGCTCTTAAAGTAGTGCTTGGAATAAGGTGTGCCCTAGAGGAATATTTACTATTATTCTCAACAGTGGCGTGTGTCTCTGTGTGCTTGAAAACAAGCACCACACAGGGTTTGTGGTTGCTATTATCAGAGGACTTACATCACAGAGGGTCTTCTTTGTCTGCATACGATGACATCACAGGTATCTGTGTAACAGGTGAATTGGCAAACACAGTCAAGAGCAGTGCCAGTCTGGATAACAAGATCCAACACAAACAAAGATTTTGAGAACTAGAGGGATTAATTTAGAAGAATCCAAACCTCAGTGTGAGTGAGCCATCCACATTCAACTAACAGTTAATTAGCCATAAAAAATAACTAATTACACTAGACGGATTCTTCATGGTACATCATCTGCCTGGTTGCATTTTGTTGTCTGCAACTAATTTGTCTTCATCTGCATGGCCTTCATATAGCCAAAGTTCTTCCTTGACTTTACTTAAAAATTCTTTCTGAAGTGACTTATCTTCTGTTTTTTTAACCTTAAGTAAGTTTATTTAGAAAGAAATCCTCATTTACTCATTAAATGATAATGCAAAATGATACCATCTGTGTAGAGGGGAAATTATTCATGCATTTACCTTTTGTTCCAACAACTGAGCTCCTAGGAACTCATCCTACAGCAGACGGCATACGTAAGAAACGCCACGAATGCCGGGTAATTCACTGTGGACGTGTCTGAAAAGTCAAGATTGGAAACAACCCGAATATGTAGCAATAGCGACTGGTTGAATGAGCTGTGGAACAGCCACACAATGAAGTATTGTACAGCCATTAAAAAACAACGATGACTGTCTGTTCATATTGATATGGAGAGATATCCAGAATGACTATATTGTTCAGTGCAAAAAAGCAAAGTGTTTAACCACATAGAGTACGTTGCCTTTTGTATAAAGAGGGAGAGATCACTATCTATAATATGTGTATGTTTTTAGATGTGTGTATGCATGTGTATTCATGTATATAAATGAATCAACCAGACACTAATAAAATGCTTTACCTGTAGAGGGCGAGAAGGAAGAAGGTAAGAGACACAGAACAGAAGGACTTTTCTGTTGATCTTTCTAAATAGTTTTGACTTTTGGATCATGTAAATGCCTTGCCTATTCCAAGGGGAGAATCCTATCACCCAACAACGAAATAAACATTACAAAATTTAAAAGAAGCCCTATTACTATCATAAATGGAAACGCCACTTGCCATAAATACATAGCAACCATAAAAATAAGTCATTACTAAAATCTCTCTCTCACACACACACACACACACACACGTGCATTTGTATCTGCACCTGTGTATCACCCTTTGGAAAACATTCTTTTAAACACTGCCTTAGAGGGTGAGTCCTCTGGAAAGCTCATTTGAGCCTATTCCCAGGATGGGTTAGGTGCCCCTGCTGTGGGCTCAGTCACTGCATGTTCCACACTCTATTCTAACGATTTGTTTGGAATTCTATCTTCTCTGCTGGACTTGAATTCTCTGACGGCAGGAAATGTGTCTTTTTCGTCATTATAACCCTAGAGTCTAATTATTTGTAAGTGAATAAGTAAATACATACATAAATAAAGAATGAGTTACTGAGTGCATCTTTATTTAACCCGTGCTCTTTATGGACTGCAGTTGTCTTTGTTTTTGTTTTTGTTTTTGTTTTTGTTTTTTTGAGACGGAGTCTCGCTCTGTTGCCCAGGCTGGAGTGCAATGGTGCGATCTCGGCTCACTGTAAGCTCCGCGTCCCAGGTTCACGCCATTCTCCTGCCTCAGCCTCCCGAGTAGCTGGGACTGCAGGCGCCTGCCACTGTGCCCAGCTAATTTTTTGTATTTTTAGTAGAGACGGGGTTTCACCGTGCTTCTGCTCTTCCTCTCTGTCACCAGGTATATAGTTTCCTGTGGCTGCTGTAACAAGTCACCACAAACTTGGTGACTTAAAACATCACACATTTATTCTCACAGTCGTAGAGGCCCCAAGTCCAAAATTAGCTTCATGGGGCTGAAATCAAGGTGTTGGCAGCACACATGGTCCCTCTGGTGGCGGAAGAGCAGAATCACTTGCTGTCCTCTTCCAGCCTCTAGAGGGGCAGTCCTTACACTGCTTGCAGGTGGCTTCCACCTCTATTTTAGACGGCATCAGAGTAGCATCTTGCCCTAGTGGTCACATTGCCTTCTTTGTCAGACCTCTCCCTGCCTCCTTCTTAAAAGGACACTTGTGATTATATTTAGGGCACACCTGGATGATCCAGGATAATCTCCCATCTCAACATCCTTAATTTAAGCATATGTGCCAAGCTTCTTTTGCCAAATAAAATGATCATTCACACATTCCAGGTATTAGGGCCTGGATCTCCTGTGGGGTGTGATTCAGCTACCACACACCTGTCCTGCTGCGCTGTTCAAACGGAGCATCCTGCTGCCTGGTAGGAGATGCCTCTCTCGGTCCTCATCACAATGGCCCCTTGCATTTCTGCTGACCTTCCATCCTACATGATTCTCCAGTCTCTCTGGCAGCATTCGGGGAGGAAGGCTCAATCTGGTGTCTGTTCACTGGGCTGGGAAGAAACAATTTCTGGATGTGATTCCATCCTTGGGGCCATTATCCTGGAAACAACAGACATTTTGCCGTTTATTATTTTTTTCTATATGCTTTTCCCAAAACTTTTTGCTCTCTGGGCAAAAACCAGGACACATAATACAATGGTAGAAAGTGTAGCAGAATCTCAAACTGTGGCTGTTCCTACCAAGAAGTCAGCATAAATCCATCAGCTCTTTGCTGAGCCGCTGCATGTGGGTTACACCTGTGTTTCATCAACAACTGTCGACCTCATCAGGGTTACTTCCCACACATTATCAAATTGGAAATGGCAACAAGAAAGGGGAAAACAGGAGAGGGACTATATTGCTATTTAGTCCCTTGGCACATAAGAAAGTGATTTAGAGGGAACTGGGAGGATTTCTGCCTCTGCTAATTTGCATTCTGGGATCTGCCAACTTTTTGCCCATGTTATCATTGGTGGGTCAGAGTCCTACAATACTAAGAGGGAAGATTCATGAGTCATATTGCCTGAATACATCCAAGTCATGGTGCAGCCACTCACTAGCGATGCGTCTTGGGCAAATGATGAAATTTTCTACTGTGCCTCAGTTTCCTCACCTAGAATATTAGTATCTGTCCTGTAGAATTATTTTTGGAATCAAGTGAGATAGTATGTAGAAAGCACTTTTAATACTCCCTGGGCCTTAGCAAGTTGAACTATGGTACTAAAATAAAGGGAAAGGTACAAATACATTGAAGATGAGTAGACTAGGACTCAAACCTGAACTCCAATACTTACTACTGGGAGTACAACTTGCAGTAGATCAGGACAGATCCAGCAATAAGACAATTTTTGGAGTCATCAGTATATGGATAGTATATAAAGCAATGAGATTAGAAGCAAGAAAGGAAGTTAATGGGGCTGGGCATGGTGGCTCATACCTGTAATCCCAGCACTTTGGGAGGCCGAGGTGGGTAGATCACCTGAGGCCAGGAGTTCGAGACCAGCCTGACTAATGTGGTAAAACCTCATCTTTACTAAAAATACAAAAATTAGCTGGGCATGGTGGCACGTGCCTGTAATCCCAGCTACTCGGGAGGCTGAGGCAGGAGAATCGCTTGAATCTGGGAGGAGGAGGTTGTAGTGAGCCGAGATCACACCCTCACACTCCAGTCTGGGTGACAGAGTGAGACTCCATTTAAAAAAAAAAAACAAAAAAAAAAACTGAAAGGGAATGAATGTACATGGAGTTTAAGGACTGAGACCTGGGTCTACAACATGAGACCTGGGTGAAAAACAGGCAGCAGCAAAAAGGGGACAAAGAAGGGGTGGGCCATAATACAGGGCATCAACCGAGAGAACATGGCATCCTGGAAGACAAGGGAGAAATTGCCAGGGATGCAATGACCAACTACGCAAATATCAAAGTGAGCATTGATGAAGGACCAGTGGACTTGGCAACACGGAGGTCATTATGACTTTGGCAAAAGCTGTGTTGGTGGAGTAGTGGACCAGAAGGAAGACAGAATGAGTTCAAGAGAGAATGGGAAGGGGAAAAGTAGGAATTAGTAAGTTTAGTCAACTCTTCCATGAAATTTGCTGTGACAGTAAATGACAACTAAGAAATGAGCCTCCAAATGCAGGGGTCCAGAAAAACTGGTTTTCTACTTGTATACCTATTTTTTGCTAAATGTGAGAATTAACTGCATGTTTGTATACTGACGAGAATAACCTAACAAAAAGGAAAAAATATGTAGAGAACAGAGGGGAATTTCTGGAAAATGGTCTTTAAAAGACAACAGGAGTGGGATCTAGTCCACAAAGTGACTGGTTTTATATATCATCTATGCTGATAGCTGAGAACAAAGGGTATGTGGGTACAGACGCTGGTTTACGGAAAACCTCTCTGGGTCTGTTTTCTTATCCCTAACTGGGGCTTATCATGCTCATCTCACATAGATTATGTGGGGACTAAATGAGTTAATATAGATGAGTGTCTGGTTTCAAGCAGCCCTCAGACAAATGGCAATCCCTGACTTGTCACATTGTCCTTAAGTCACAATTTTCCAGACCTAGGAACTTCTCTACTGAAAGGATGTGCATATATTAGATAACCGCAGAGGCTAGTGAGATGGGATTTATCCATAAATAACTCATCAGACTTTCAAAACATTCCACTTTTAATAAAATGCCTCAGAGCACTACATAAAATGCATCTTATTAAAATATTCAATCAAAGGCAATGACAAAATCTGACAGTGTATCATGTTTCACGTCTTTAGTGTCCTGTCTGGATAGGCTAGTTTAAAACTTAAGATTTATGTAAATGTTCCATATCCTTTATGACAAAATTAAAGTACAATATCCGCTCCGGTCTGTAGGTCAGAATCTGTAAGAAACCACCTCCTACCATACTAGATTTCACAGAACAAATTAGCCAAATGTGTGAGCCAAAAGTTCGAAGTTAGCCAAATTGCACCGGGCTCAGCTCAAGGCTGAGTTCTAGCCTTGAGGTTAAACTTGTTCTACTGGACCTGACCATTGGAAAGATATTTAACTTTCTGGACCTGTTTCCTATTCTGTAAAACCAAAAGCTTGCACCTGATGATTACACTTCTGCCCTCAGAGTCTATGATTCTGAGAGTTTAAGATTCAGTAACAATTTAAGGGCAGTAGAAAATGGATTGGAGGCCACCACTCTCCTCCTGTGGAATGTGGCCAGATTGTTCAACATTTTTGAGCCTCAGTTTTCCTATCTTTCATCTGTGTTGTGAGAACCAAATACACTCCTTCGAGAAATCCCTTTATTAGGAGTGCCCTGCTATTCCATCTAGCAGCTAAAGCAGCCGCTCTCAACAAGGAGAGAGCAGAATGTATCAGAATCAACCTGTGGAGTGTTTTCAAAGCATTTATTCTTCCACACCTCAGAAGCTGAGTCAGGAGATAAATGGGTTTCTTCTCTTTTTCGAACTATTAGATTTGTGTATTAGTCTGCCCTTGTATTGCTATTTTAAAAATGTGAAACTGGGTAATTTATTAGGAAAAGATGTTTAATTGGCTCACAGTTCTGCAGGCTGTACTGAAAACATGGCGCTGGCATCTGCTTGGCTTCTAGGGCAGCCTCAGGAAGCTTTTACTCATGGCAGGTGAAGTGGGAGCAGGCAGGTCACATGGCAAGAGAGGGAGCAAGAGAGCAAAGGGGAGGAGCCAGCTTCTTTAAACAACCAGTTGCTGCATGAACTCATTACCACAGGGAAAGTACCAAGCCATTCATGAGGGATCCGCCCCCATGACCCAAACACCTCCTACCAGGCCCCACCTCCAACCCTGGAGGTCACATTTCAACATGAGATTGGGAGTGGACAAACAACTAAACCATGTCAATTGGTCATGGTTGCCTAGACCCTTGTATGGAGAAGACTGCTAAGGACATGAAAGGACTTAATTAAACAGTTTTGTGGTTGATTAATGCCACCAACAAGGGCTATAGGATTAGGGAGAGGTAGCCATGGCTGTGTGTTTGCAATCCCAGGTTTGAAAGTTTACAAGTCTGCCAGGATTATTTCTCACTTCCATTTCATTCTTTTTTCCTTTATTATCCAATTTTTCTCCCTTCACGACCCTGTTATTTCCCTAGATAAGACTTGAGTGCTCTTGGCATTTCAGCTAAAACTGAGAGAAGACAAATTGATAGAAGAATGTAAAAATGACTTCCTTCACTGGATTCTGTGGTAGACTGTCTATGAAGATGGACACTGGGCCTCTGCTCCCTTCGGGAGTAGAGCCTAGTGAGACCACAAGGGCACTGAGGTGATCTGTTCTAGCTGGACCCTGCTCAGATTCCCAGCCCACAGAACCGTGCGCAACAAAATGGTTATTGTTCTAAGCCACCACATTTTCAGGTGATTTGTGATGCAGCAACAGATGGTGGAAACAGTTTCCAATAGGGCTTTTAGTTTATTTGAGCACAGAAATGTGTAAGTAAAGAAGAACATTTAAATGTTCAAGCTACAAGGGTCTTATAAACCATGCAGGTCAAACAGTTCATTTCACTCATGAGACAATCAAGTCTCAAATAAGTTATTTTACTCAAAGTCACAAAAACAATGACTAGCAGAGCTGGGGTTAGAACACAATTCTCCTCCTCTCAACATAGGCTCTACCAAATTGATGACAGAATTTTTACTCTTCCTCCTCACACTCCATTCCAATTGCATAAAAAACTTGAATTTTCAGATTTTAATACAGAAGGGTAAGCTTCAAAGGACACACACATTCAGTGGGTACCACACAGTTCAGCTCTCAATTATATACTGACTTACTCAGCTCTCTAGTTACTTCATTAGACATATTTCAATTTACAAATTAAAATTTCTCAAAAAATGGCGAAAGGGAATGTGTTTCATAATAGTATTTTGAAATGTATTCATTAGATTTATTACAGATAGGCCTTACTTTTCACAATAAAACCAATATTTTGAAAGCTTTATGTAAACAAATCATATTTTAATGAAACAGAGATATCCATTTAAAGAAAATCAGCAGTGAACGTTTTATAGTGCTTGAATTCTTTTTAAGATGACAGGTCACTACAGGGTCACTTTCTGTTGTGAAAGCTGAGATGTTTATGTTAGGTTTTCTTAAACTTGGGTACAAATGTAAAAGATGAGATGTATACAGTGCATAGAATTGTCCCTTGCTCAAAGTAAGGGCTGGAAAAAAATAGTGACTGCTAACATTTATAACATGTACTGAATTGTGTCCCCCAAAAGGTATGTTGAAATCCTAAGTTATGCATGAATGTGACCTTGTTTGGAAACAGGGTCTTTGTAGATGTAATTAAGATGAGGTCATTAGTGAGCCCTAATCCAATAAGACAGAGGGCTTTAAAGAAGAGAAAAATGCCACGTGGCGACAGAGGCATAGATGGGAGTGCTGCAGCTACGAGTCAAGTGCCAAGGATGGACGGCCACCATTAGAAGCTAGGCAGCAGCAAGGAAGAATTTTCCAAGGAAGATGGCGCTGCTGACACCTTGGTTGTGCACTTCTAGCCTTCGTAACTGCAAGAGAATAAATTTCTGTTGTTCTAATCCACTTAGTTTGTGGTAATTTGTCACAGTGGCCCTAAGAAGCTAACATCACCTACAACATTTTTTATTTTTATTTAGAAGGAAAAATTAGACAGAGAAAGAAAAACTAAGAAGCAGAACAGAAAAATATTTTTGGCCAAAGCTATAGATACTCCCAATTCCTTTTTCTTATGCCACTTATACTCTAAAAGTTAGAAGAAAAGTAAATACTTTCTCAAGCTCCATGCAGTTGGAGTGAGTCACGTGGCACAATGAAATATAATGAAATATAAGCAGAATTCTGCTGGGACATTCTGAGGAGGCTTTTTTGTTTTGATTTGGTTTGTTTGTTTGACAAGAAGTAAAGGCACTGCTAGGCCAACTTTTCTTGTTCTTCCTCCTTCAAATGTCATCTCCTGGGGTAGAGAAGCTGTCTTGCAACAAATAGGTGGAAGCATAAGAGGAAGACCAAGAGGATCATAAGGAGGAGCCACTGAGTCACTGAACCAAAGCCAAGAAATACCTCTCTCTAGACTTCTAGTTATATGAGCAAAATGAATCCATATTTGTTTAAGACATCGCAGTTTGGATTTTCTGTTACTTGCAACTGGACACATTTGTACATGATGAAGGAAACTATTGCAATAGTCAGGCTAGATGTGATATGTAAGGATAAGAAAAGAAGAGAGACATGAGAAGCTGAGACAGAGGAGAGAAATGTTATAGATATTGAATTAGCAGAACTTGGTGATCAATTGAGTGTAAAGAAGAGGAAGGGTCCTGGAATAAGGATGAGGTTTTAAGATGCAGTTCTGAATGAATTTCTTCTTCTGTAAGCCAGTTATACACAGCTGCTGAGCCCTGATGCAGCCAGTGACTTCGAATAGCCAGTGCTAGTCCTGTTAGCAACACAAATAACTGGATAGAGATGGTGGCAGAAACCAGCACAATTTCCTAGGCCAACCATAAGAACAACTGTCTTCAACCATTAAAGCCTTTTGGGTTTCTCTACCCAGAATCTTTGCTCAGGTCAGTCCAGTGCATCAGTTCCCAAACCCACACTACAAAGATTGAAGCATTTCTTGTATAGTCAATCCTCTTCAAACTATTCCAAAAAATTAAAAAGGTGGGAAGGAGTTCCCTGTATATTCTGGATATGAGTCTCTTGTCAGATGAATAGTTTGCAAATGTTTTCTCCCATTCAACAGGTTGTCTTCTCACTCTGTTGATTGTTCCCTTTACTGTGCAGAAGCTTTGTAGTCTAACATAGTCCCATTTGTCTATTTCTGTTCTAGCTGTCTGTGCTTTTGAGATCTTAGCCATAAAATATTTGCCTAGACCACTGTCGTAAAGTGTTTTCCCTAGGTTTTCTTTTTTATAGTTTCAGGTCTTATGTTTTATAGTTTCAGGTCTTATGTTTAAGTCTTTGACCTATCTTGAGTTGATTTTTACGTATGGTGAGAAATGGGAGTCTAGTTTCATTCTTCTGCATATGGATGTCCAATTTCCCCAGAACCATTTATTGAAGAAGATGTCCTTTCTCCAATGTGTGTTCTTGGCACCTTTGTCAAAAATCAGTCGTCTGTAAACATGTAGATTTATTTGTGGGTGCTCTATTCTGTTCCATTGGTCTATATGTCTATTTTTGGACCAATACCATGCTGTTTTGGTTACTATAACCTTGTAATATATTTTGAAGTGAGGTAGTGTGATGTCTTCAGCTTTGTTCTTTTTGTTCAGGAATGCTTTAGCTGTTTAGGCTGTTTCTGTGTTCCATACAAATTTTTGAATTTTTTTTTTATTTCTGTGAAAATAATACTATCATAAATCTATTATAAATCTGTAATAATATCATAAATCTATAGATTTATAATAATATCATTATTTTAATGATACTAATTCTTCTGATCCATGAGCATAGGGTGTCTTTCCATTTATTTTAGCAATCTTCAGTTTTTTTCATCAGTGTTTCGTAGTTTTCTTTGCAGAGATATTTTATCTTCTTTGTTAAATTTATTCCTATATATTTCTTTTTTTGATCGCTATTGTAAATGGGATTGCCTTCTTGATTTTCTTTTTGGATATCTCATTATTAGAGTACTAATAATTCTACCAATTTTTGTATGCTGCTTTTATAGTATTTTGTATCCTACAACTTTACTAAATTTGCTTGTTAGTTCTAAGAGATTTTTGGTGGAGTCTTTTGGTTTTTCTAAATATAAGATCACATCATCTGCAAAGAGGGACAGTTTAACTTCCTGTTTTCCAATTTGGATGTCTTTTGTTTCTTTATCTTGCCCACTGTTCTGACTAGAACTTCCAGTATTATACTGAATAGGAGTGGTGAATGTAGGCATCTTCGTCTTGCTCTAGTTCTTAGAGGAAAGTCTTTCAGCTTTTACCCATTCAGTATATTACTTGCAGGATTTTCATATATGGCATTTTTTATTTTGAGATCTTTCTTCTATGCCTAGTTTTTTGAGAGATGTTTAAATCATGAATGAATGTTGAATTTTATCAAATGCTTTTTCTGGATCTATTGAAATGACTTTTTTTTTCTTTATCCTTCATTCTGTTGATGTGATATATAATGCTTACTGATTTGTGTGTGTTAAACCATCTTTGCATCTCTGGGATAAATCCCACTTTATCATGGAGTATCATCTTTTGGACGTGCTGTTGAATTCAGTTTGCTAGTATTTTGTTGAGGATTTTGCATTTAACAGGAATTGTGGCCTGTAGTTTTCTTTTATTGTTGTGTTCTTATCTGATTTTGGTGTCAGGGTAATGTTGGCCTAATAGAACGAGTTAGGGCTTTTCAATTTTTTGGAATAGTTTGAAGAGGACTGGTATTCGTTTTTCTTTCTAAGTTTGGTAGAACTTGGCAGTGAATCCATCTAGTCCTGGACTTTACTTTGTTGGTAAAGTTTTTATTACTGATTCAATATTGCTATTTACTGTTGGTCTATTCATGTTTTCTATTTGGTTTTTATTCAATCCTGGTAGGTTATATGTTTCTAGCAGTGTATCAATTTCCTCTATGCTCTCCATTTTGTTAGCATATAGTTGTTCATAATAGTCTCTGATGACCTTTTGTATTTCTGTGGTATCGGTTGTAACGCCTCCTGTTTCTTTTCTGATTTTGTTTCTATGGGTCTTCCGTCTTCTTTTTTTTTGGTAAGTCTATCTAGTAGTTTATCAATTTTGCTTATCTTTTTAAATAATCAACTTTTTGTTTTATTGACCTTTTGTATTTTTTAGTCTCTGTTTCATTTAATTCTGCTCTGATATTCACTATTTCTTTTCTTTCTGCTAATTTGAGGTTTGGTTCATTCTTGCCTTTCCAGTTCCTTAAGATGCATCATTAGGTTGTTTATTTGAAATCTTTCTACTTTATTTTCTGTTTTCTGATTAAATCTTGATGATATGACTGACATGGCAAATAACACAAGAGGGTAAAGTGGAACTCTTTAGTTTTAGATAGAATAGATTTAAGAGACCAAAGGGAATTGCGAGTCAGATGCCACAATCCTAAGAATGTGCAAAAGATCAGGAAACAAAGAATTACTGTAAACTTTTTGCACCTCTTGAAGATTGAACTCTGCATACAACCTGTGTGCCCCAGGCTTCAATGCCCTCTGAGTTTTGGTTGGGTTCAGACAATAGGAAGCATTAACAGGAGCTAGGCATGCAGTAGGAGAAAAGAGAGAGAGTGCTTATGTGAGTCCTCTGAAGCACAATCATGGTGCCAGTATGGTGAGATCAGGTGGGGGTTCTAATCTTAGCCACACACCAGCCAGAATAAGCCTTTTTATCATTTTAGTTCTTTTCTTTCAGGCTGGGGTGGCTGTTTTCCTCACCTAGGGCCACTTGGCAGGTGGCTGCCCTCCAATATCCACAGCTATCAACAGATTCCAGGTGCACTCATACCTGGGGGTGGAAACAGTTCCCCAGTGTTGCTACTTCTGTGTGCTTCACCATCCCTGGCTGGTCTCATTAACCCTCCCACACATTTGGTAAATGACTCCTCTTTAAGCTCTCTTCAATTACCCTTTTGAGTGTGCCTCTGTTTTCTGTAGACACATGCCCTCATACAGAGGGCATACAGGGGCTGAGAGCTGGGATTGAAGGGAGGATCTGTGAAGGGAATTTCCTTTGAGAGAGCTATACTGTGAGCCCCAAGAGGGAAGGAAGGAAGGCATTCTCCCAACCTCACTTCAAGTCAAGGGAGGGGAGTTTTCACAAAGCCACTCAGAAAGCTCGAACTTGCCCTGGTGTGCAGGGGGATGAAATATCCCATCTGATTACTTCATGAGAAATCTAAAGGTTGAAAGGTCAGTGGAACAGTTGCTGGCAGCTGAGGCTAGAGGAGAAGCATCTGTGAGGGAACCTGCTGGTGTTCTGGTGTTTACTGGAGCAAAGGATGCTGGGTGTGTCGCATGCGCCAAATACGAGTGAAATCAGAGCAAACCAGCATGAGACTTCCTAGGTCCCATCCAAAAAGGTCTTTACAGAAGCCAAAGGCAACGTCGTAGAACATCTGAAGCTCCAATTTCCCAGGAGTTAAGAAGGGGTAAGCAGAACTGGGCATGGTGGCTCACATCTGTAATCCCAGCACTTTGGAAGGTAGAGGTAGGCGGATTGCTTGAGCTTGGGAGTTTGAGGCCAGCCTGGGTAACAGTGAAACTTGGTCTCTACAAAAAATACAAAAATTTGCCAGGCATGGTGGTGCACACCTGTAGTCTCAGCTACTTGGGAGGCTGAGGCATGAGAATTGCTTGGGCCCAGGAGGCAGAGGTTCCAGTGAGCTGAGATCACACCACTGTACTCCAGCCTGGGCAACTAAGCAAGACTCCATCTCAAAATAAATACATAAATAAATAAATAAAATAAAAAATTGTCAAGGGCCTTGCCTGAATTCTCATCCAAGGGCAAGAAAACAACAGCCCTGTGCACACAAGTGAAGGGGCAGTGACAAGCCAGCATCAAGTTGCTTTGCAACCACTTCCTACAGGCCATACTTGTTCAAAATAGCTGTTACAGCAATGCATATTCCTTTCTTTCCATTAAAAATAGAGATGGAGTCTTACTATGTTGCCCAGGCTCATCTTGAACTCCTGGGTTCAAAGGATCCTTCTGCCGTGGCCTCCCAAAGTGCTAGGATTACCAGCAGGAGCCACTGGCCAAACCAGCTATGAATATTTTTTCAGGTATTAACTGGCAAAACTAAGTAACAGGATCAAATCCATTCCTTAAATTGGGGCAACAGATCACAGTGCTTCTCAGGGCAGGAGCGATAGAGGAAAGTACACAGCACTAGCCCATCAACACAGAAAGCCAGGGAAATGGGACTCTGCAAGGGCATAGAGCCCCACTGGGTTCTATTCTCCAGGCATTGGGAATTCTGGAGGAGGAACATTGCATGTGCCTGGAGAAGATAATGAATTAGGTTTGAAACAAACATACTGAGTTTGTAGAGGTTGCACTTTGTACTGAGAAACTATAAGGCCTTGGGTATGTTCTTTATTCTCTTTGGGCCTCAGTTCCCAACTTCATAAAACATGTTATTTAAATCAGATGATATTTAATGTTTATTGGCCTAAAAATATCTGAATAACATGTACCTAACCAGAAAAAGCAAAAAGCACTAAAGCATCTCCTTAAATTAGAAGATTGAGTTCAGCCATGTTAATCCCTGGTAGCGTGGCCTTTTTCCTACCTCAGACAGTTAGGATTATGTAAAATGAAGGTATTAATCCATTTTCACACTGCTCTAAAGAAATACCTGAGACTGGGAAATTTATAAAGAAAAAAGGTTTAATTGGTTCCTGCTTCCACAGGCTGTACAGGAAACTTTATAACTTCTGCTTCTGGGGAGACCTCAGGAAGCTTCCAAACATGGCGGAAGGCAAAGGAGAAGCGGCACATCACATGGCCAGAGCAGGAAGAAGAGAGAGGGGAGGTGCCACACACTTTTTAACAACCATATTTCACGAGTACTCACTCGTGATGACAGCACCAAGGAGGGATGGTGTTAAACCATGAGAAACTGCCCCCATGACCCAATCATCTCCCACCAATCCCACCACCCCGCCACCAGCATTGGGGATTATTTCAACATGAGATTTAGGTGTGGACACCGATCCAAACCATATCAATGAATGACAACTTTTAAAATGTTCTGCATAACTTCCATCGCAGGGTAGAGTGGTTTCTTGGTGTAAAAGGTATTCCTGGAACATAAACAAAACAAATGAAAATATTGACAAGAAAAAGAGCCCTGGAGGTAGACGAGGAGCCTGCCTCTGTTCCTGTTATTCTCTCCTGTATTTGGGTGAAGTGGCTGCCTGGGCCTTGGACATCTGCAATGATTAACAAAATGAAAGCACAATTCTCTCTCAGTTAAAAAAGAGGTAAGATTTGAAAACTTGGATGTCCTTAGACAAAAAAGTAAGTAAGAAGGTTATTTCCCTCCTCCTGTATTATTTTGTATTATTTGCTTTGCTCTATTCCTTTTAGAAAGCTAATTCCATTCCATTCCTTTTTTTTTTTTTTTTTTGACATGTTTTGGCTCTGTCATCCAATCTGGAGTGCAGTGGCGCAAACTTGGCTCACCATAACCTTTGCCTCCTGGGTTCAAACCATCCTCTCACCTCAGCTTCCTGAGTAGCTGGAACTACAGGTGTAAACCATCATACCCGGCTAATTTTTGTATTTTGTAGAGACAGAGTTTCACCATGTTGCCCAGGCTGGTCTTGAACTCCTGAGCTTAAGTGATCCGCCCTCCTCGATCTCCTAAAGTGCCAGGATTACAGGCGTGGGCCATCATACCCAGCCCCATTCTAATTCTTGATTCCTTTTACGTGATCTAACTGAAAAAAAATTTTTTTGTCTTTTGTCAAATTGTTCCCTGAACTCTAAAATTTCACAATGCCATACCCTGGCAAAATTCTATTTTCATCTCTGTTTTGGGTACTTGATGGCCTCTTCCTATTTTGAAATTCAGTCCTGCAGTTCAGAAAAATGTTCTGGATATTTTTAGCAGTGACTTCTTCCCTCACTATTTCTCTCTGTTCTTTCTTTCTGGAATTCTTATTATAGGATGCTGACCTTCTGGTCTGGTTCTCTCGTTTTCTTCTCTGTCTTATTTTCCAACCCTTTTTCTTTCTATCCAAGTTTTTGGTAACTCTCTTCAACATTATCTTCCAATCCTTCCACTAAAATTTTCATTTGTTCTATAATATTTTTAAGTTCCAAAAGCTGCTTTTTCTCCAAATACTCCTTTTTTCTTTCTAAAAAATAGCATCTGTTATTTTTCGATTCTCATATCTCTGCCTATATTTATTACAGCTTCTTATTTTTAAAGTTTTCTTGTTCCATTTTAAATTTTCCTCCAGATTTCTTCCCTGTCATTTGAGTATCTAGTTTTTATACTAGAGTATTTTATTTAGATGTCTGGTGATCCTTAGTTACCTTTTTATCCATCAGAATAATTAGATCATGTTGCAGTCACAAAGAGAGTAGAAATTTCAATAGCGTAAAATAACCATGTTCATTTTTTGGTCATAGTATGTGTCCTTCATGGATTGGCCAGAGAATTGGTCTCATCACCTTCACTGAAGCCCCAAGCTCCTGTCTATTTCATACTCTCTCATGTATGTTTGCGCAAAGAGGCAGGGAAAGGAGAACATGCTCTGGCTTTTAAAGTTTCTTTCTTGAAATGACATACAAGACTTCCCTTCACACCTAAATTAGCCAGAGCAGGTCAAATGGCTGTATCTGAGTCCACTAGGGTGGTGATTATACTCCTTTCTTAGGGAGGGACACAGAATATTCATGAATAATACCATAGTCTGCCACATCTGCTCATATTATACAATGAGGCATTGAAACACCAATTGGAAGTTGGCACAAGGGGTGAAAATGAGGGGGCTTATTGAATGTGGGCTTCATTATAGGGTGATCTAACTGGACTGTTTCATCGAAGAAGCCTCTGATGTCTTGGGCTGGTTCAATTCACTAGAGACAATTCTTCAAATCTCTCCTGAAGGTTTCAATATTCTGAAATCCATGCTTCAATATCCTGGAGGCTGAGTGAAGAAAGAAGGCTGGGAGCAATGTCTCAGCATTCAGAATGTAAACTTTACTTGATCCTTTGTTTTGTTTTGGTCTTGTAGCTTATTCTCTCACCTGACTGTTGCCCTGGTCGACAGATTCTTTCTACATTATCCTCATAAGGAAATAAACCTCAACAATCTCTGGGGTGAAGAATCAGTGGGAACGCCAATGAATTCTTAATCAGACCTTTAAGGAGTCCTCTGGTCTAACACGCCACTCTCCTTTGCCTTCCAGAAGTATTTGTTTTCATCAACTCCTTTTGAGGGATTGCAGTGTGCTAGTTTGCTAGGGCTGTGATATCAAAGTACCACAGACTGGGTGGCTAAAACAACAGAAATTCGTTTGCTTACAATTCTGGAGGCTGGATGTATAAGATCAAGATGTCCATAGGGTTGGCTTCATTCTGAGGCTTCTCTCCTTAGCTAGTAGATGGCGCCTTTTCCCTGTGTGTTCACATGGTCTTTCCTCTGTGGGAGTCTGTCCTAATCTCCTCTTCTTCTAAGCACACCAGTCAAATTGAATTAGGGTCCACCTTAATGATCTCATTTTAATTTAATTACATCTTTATAGTCACATTCTGAGGTACTGGAGTTAGGATAAATACAGTCACATTCTGAGGTACTGGGGTTAGGACAGCAACGTATAAATTTTGGGAAAATGCAATTCATCTCATAACAAGTAACATAAAACCAGGCTATTTTGGTCTTCTCAGTGCTAGCCTTAATTTAGCTTTCTGGATTTAAGTCCACTCAACCAGCACCTTCCACTAGCCAAAATGTAGCTCCATTAACTCTTCTCATAGAGTCTGTATCCTGAAGGGTTCATATCTTTCTACATATGTCTTGATTATTCTCATTTTTGTGTTGTTTTGGAAGTCAGCAAAAGTAGGTGAAAAAAATATTTTTGTGGTAAGCAGCTAGTTTATACAGAAGAAAAATGATTACTTATTTGCTTTGCTTTATTCTAATCAGCAAAAGTAAGAGTGCTGACTGCTGAAATAAACAAGAAAAGAAAGAGAAAGAAAGAAAAAAAGAAGAAGAAAGAAAGAAGAAGGAAAGAAAGGAAGGAAGGGAGGGAGGGAGGAAGGAAGGAAGATGAAGGAAGAAAAGAAGGAAGAGAAGGAAAAGAAAGAGACAGAAAGGAAGGATTGACCTAATATTTTTTCCAAATTATTGGGAACTCTTCCTAAAGCTAATTTTTATGACTGTATAAGTGAACCTTCTAACAGAAGGCTATCATGTTCTATTGACACGGCTTCCTCATCTGAGGTAAACACCCAGAGCTTGTTGTCTTGTGCCAATAAAATTTAGGACACGGAGACATACAAGGAGTTTAGGAGTGCAGGTTTAATAGGCAGAAGAAAGAGAAAGGAGAACAGCTGTCTCTCTAGTGAGAGAGAAGTGCTTCCTAAAGGAGAAGACCAGCCAGCAGCAGATGTGCTGGATTTTACAAGCAAGCTTGAGGAGGCAGTGTCTGATTTAGTGCAGACCACAGATTGCAGGTGTGATGTTTACATAGCATGGGGGGAAGGATGGCCACCCAATCCTAATCTTATTATGCAAATGAGCCTTCCACTTGACTAGCGCCATCCTGTCTGCTCCTTACTGTACACGTGGCTGACAAACAGAAGGGAAGATGGAACCACCGTTTTGAACATGATTGGCACAAGTGCTGGCATCAATGTCTGCAGCTCGATTTTACAGACTGCTCTTTGTTAGAAAAGAAAGTTACTTGGGGCTACTTTTCATTAAAAGGAAAATCTTGCCAAGGACTTCTGTACCCTTACTATCTGCCTAAGTAATTTCTCTTTAACTCCTATATCACCATTTATCTATTTGACCTATGGTAGTATTTCTAAGTTTAAAAAAAAAAAAAAAAAAAAGACACTACAGTAAGCATCTAGTCAAGTGTATGTTTCTTGATAAATACCTCAAATCATCAAATCAGAAATATTATCTATTGTAAGACACAGAAAAAGGGTTTAAGATTGTTTCTGATGAGGAAGGAGACTGGGTTGGCGAGGTAAAGAGATTGGTTTTTTCGAAGTCTTTAAAAACAATTTAATTCTATGTACATATATTAAATCTGATAAAAATAAAAACTGAGGGGAAAAAATGAAGCCCAAAAATTATGTGTATGATATGTACTCAATTACTTAAGACTAATAAAATTCATAGAAAAAGTACTAAGGATCAACAAGGGTAAGTTTACAGGTGAGTTTTATTTTCATTATTATGTATTTCTAGATTTTTCACAGTATTTTGTGGTAAGCAACTAGTTTATACAAAAGAAAAAAGTTTACTTGTTTTGTTTGTTTTGCTTTATTCTAAAAAGAAAAATGATCAGAAAGAAACATACCAAACAATGGTACTTGGGTGGTGAAAGTATGGATGCTATTTCTTTTTTTGGGCTTTTCTGAAGTTCCCCAACGTCTTCTAATGAGGATGTTTTAAGGACTTTAGGAGACCAAGAAAAAGCACTCTGGTTGAGAAATAGACAAAGAAGTACAGCAGGTGGAGAATACAATATCACAATATCACCTTTAAAATTGGTAAACACTTGGTTGGAGGACTTGCTTAAAAGCCAGATTGCTGTGTTGGCTGGTTAATTAATCAAATTAACTGGAAATTTACCAAATATACACTCTGTTTTGTGCTGTGAGAACCATCCAAATGTGAACTTGGACTCAGTTACTGAGGTATGACACAGCCTTTGGGATCTTCTATCATCCTAAACATCCAGAGAGTCATTAAGAAAATGTCAATTATTCCCATTAGTGCTATCAAAGGGTGGTTATGTTTCTGTTGCTAAGTGACAACTCACAATATTTAGCATGGGGACAACCAGGAATGGAAAATGGAAACTCTTGCTAAAGTGATTGATTAGTAAGTTTCATAAATATTTGTTAAAGTGCTACAGCGAGAACAAAATTAAGAAATAAAAATGTAAATATGGGTAGGGGATACCTGGGTAGTTTCCAGGGCATACTCCGAGAGGAACTGGAATTTCCCCTGGGCTTCCAGAAATCATGTCTTGCTTGTCAGTCTGGTATTGTCTAATTGGTGAATGTATGCATCTTACCACTTGAAGATGAGCACTTCAATCTCATTTAAAAAAGACAACAAAGAGAAGAAGCCTCCGTTTGGATCAAGGCTAAAGGAGAGGACTTTCAACCTAAAGCCGGCTCTACCTTCTCAGTCATTCTCTTAATGGTTACCAGACTGTTACAGGAAAGAGGTCCTGATCCAGACTCCAAGAGAGGGTCCTTGGATCTCGCACAAGAAAGAATTCAGGGCGAGTCTACAGTGCAAAGCAAAAGCAAATTTATTAAGAAAATAAAGTGGTGAAAGAACAGCTACTCCATAGACAGAGTAGGGCGTTCCCAAAAGTAAGAGAAGGATCCACAAGATTAGGATTATAAGAGGGACATGGATCCTCCCAAAATGTATATGTAACTAAATGATAACCAGACATTGTTCCCTGTCTTACCTTTTTTAATCTCTTGCTGCCTAGGAGTCACAAAGCCAGAGGGCACAAGATTTGTGACTTCCCCAATTGCTTCTATAGATAACATCACTACTGTAGAACTGAAGATTGGTCTTTTGAGATGTTTGTCAGACTTTTGCATTGTGGGCACCAACGGACTCCATCCAGACCCAGGATTCATGACTCAGCCGGTTCTGTGGCCCCACCCAGAGGCAGACTCAGAGGTACATGAGAACTGTTTTCTACAAATTTTTTTTTTTTTGAGACACAGTCTCGCTCTGTCACCAGGCTGGAGTGCAGTGGTGCGATCTCAGCACACTGCATCCTCACTGCACCAGCCCTCCATATAATAATAAAGCCTGAGGACAGTCGATATGCTAATACTTTTTGAGTTCCTACTCTTTGCCAGACTTCAGGCTAGGCATTACACTAAAACTATGAAAATGGTGATTAATTCTGGGTGGTAGAGTTAGAAATCATGTTCACATTCTTCTTTCTCTTTTCAGAATATTTCCCAAATTTTGTTTTGTAATTGGATACAAAGTTATAAAAATTTTTTATAAATGAACCTTACATACTCGTTACATCAAACATTTTAATAAACATTTTCTGTAACTTTATGTGACATGAATTCCCAAATTCTTCTCTCTATTCTCTGAAAAGCCCAAGACCTACAAAAATAAGACATGTCATTTCAACAGAAGTGGAAGAGCACATTTTGAATGTTTCAGGAGTTGGGATATGCAGAGTAGACATTAATTATCTGGTACTGACAGTAAATAGCCTGAGTTTTTTACGAATCATTTGCATTTTTAAGCTGACGAAAGGGGATTCTTGGGAACTTCCCGCTGACCTCAGATTACCTGACAGAGGAACTTAAAAGTTTCCCAGTGTGGTCTTTGATAAGGACACCATAGACATCAAGAACACAGAGCTTGACTTCAGAGTTTGGGACCAACTTCCACACATCCTGACATCCTTTATCAGCCCAACCTGGAATCTGTTATCTAAAGATTATATTCATTTGTTTTTCTTTGCCACAAGTTTCTTTAGAATATCTTTCTTCACTGACTATATTGGTCTTCAATTCAGATAGAAAATTTGGTACACTGTCATTCTAATGTGGGCAAAGTATTTTAGAGTTTTATTCCTTTACCCAAAATATATTTGCTTTGATTTTTGTTTCTGTTGGCCCAAATGAGTATATTTTATTACATCTCTCTGGCAAAAAAAACTTTTGACTGAATTCAAACAAGGTCAACCTGAAGGTTAATTGAAATGTGGACACTTTTATGGAACTTCCCCCAGTTGCTTATACATTTCTGCCAAGCCAAGATAAAGAGTGAGATGTAAGGATAAATTGACTCCAAACTATGAGTCTGGCAATGATGGTGATCCCAGGCCAAGTCACACCGATGGTGGCACTGTATAATATAATTGAACATGGTGTAACTAAAGAGATCAGAAGCGAGAAATCAGGAGAGTTAACAGCATTAACTCTTCAAACAGCATTAACCCTTTAAACAGTGTTCCAGACTTGGTGTTGGGACAAACAAAAATATAGCAAGGACTTCCAGGAATTGGCAGTATTCACCAATTTCAAGGATATCATAGGTCTTCATTAGAGAATTGCATGAGTTAAGCCACCCTGACTGGGGTAGGGGAGGTGGTTCTCATTGCTATAAACTGCTAGAGGCTAACAGGGTGTGGTATCGAATGGCATGTGGTGATAAAGGGGAGGCCCAGGACACTTTGGTCTCTTGATTCTGTACATCAGGAAGTCCCCTTCCTTGATTCTAATGTGCATCTACCTAATTTTCTCTTTTATAGAGTCTGTAAGATCCCCAAGCTACTGCTAATCTCCCTAAAGCAGCATTCCCTACCCTGTGTATTTGCTGGTAGATGATTTGTTGACTCCATTGTTTGGGGATCATAAAATTTTAGAACAAAAAAAAAAATCATAGAAGTCATCTTGGCCAGGTGTGATGGCTCATACTGTAATCCTGGCACTTTGGGAGGTGGAGGTTGAATGATCTCTTGAAGCCAGGGGTTCAAGACCAGCTTGGACAACATAGCAGGATCCTGTCTCTACAAAAAACAAAAAATTAGCTGGGCATGGTGGCATGCACCTGTGGTCCCAGCTACTCAGGAGACTGAGGTGAGAGGATCACTTGAGCCTGGAAGGCTAAGGCTGCAATGAACCATGATTGTGCCACTGCACTCCAGCCTGGGCACAGAGTAAGACTGTTTCAAATAAACAACAACAAAAGAAATCATCCTGTCTACCTTCCTCATCAGATGAGAAAACTGAAGGCTGGAGAAATAAAGTGACTTGTCCAAGGCCATACAGCAGGTCCTGTCCACCCTACCTCAATGCCTTCCACAAGGAAAGCTCCACTTCTCTGTGTCCATGCAGGGATGCCTCCAGCATCAGACCATTCTCCTAAACAGCTGGACATATTCCTACCACTGAGGAGATGGCCCATGGAAGAGGGAGGAAAGTCAGTGGCCCAGGAGAGCCCTCATGGCCCCACTGGAAGGGCTGGGAACTAGTGATAGAGAGTAGGCCTGCCCTAAGAAGGGATAACTTGGCTGATCTCCTCTTAATGAAATGTGCTTCAGGGAGACATCTAAGGAGGCAACAAAGGCTTGCATGGAAGGAAGAGGCTGCCTTGCCCTTTTTCCCTCCAAGCTTTGAGGAATGCCCTAATTTCCCAGACTCAACTGAGGATATGAATAATTCAGGGACCTGATGAAAACTAGTGAGGAAAAGAATCACTGAGAGTTTTCTGTGCCTGCATCCTCATTGCACCAACCCTCCATATACCAGTGTCCTGGTCTCCAAGGTTTCAGGGGTTAGCAAGGGGTGCATAACAGTGAGATGAGATGAAACAACCAGAGAGGATAAGAAGGAATGAAGGTCAGCCTGTCAGCCTGCCCCTCTCTTTTCCAGTAGCCCAAGATGAATTCGTTCATTCACCCATTTATCTACCCATAATTATGTATCGAGGCCTTGCTGTGTGCCAGGAAAACAGAAATTAATGATTACTGCAACAAAATAGCTAGTGTCTGCTGAGAGTGTATTCTGTGCTTGATATGCTATTAATTACTTTCATTTCATTACTGCATTTGATCCTCTGAGTGATTCCATGGGTAATTTCTACTATTAGCACCATTTTACCACTGAAGACACTGAGCTTTAAAGAGATTATATCCCACAGCTGGTAAGAGAAGTGGCTGGAATTTGAAGCTAGATGGTCCAAGACATGAGCCTACATCTTTAGCTACTGTCCCTACCTGTAAGGAAGTCACATTCCAGTAAAGGATACAGACATGTTGATCAATAATTTCCATTTCTTCATTCATGGAGACATGCAGTGGGCATTTATTGAACACCTACTATGTACGTGCCAGGAAGTGTGCCAGGCTCCAGGGATATAAATCCGAGAGGCCAGGAACCCAGAGTCTGAGGGACCAGAGACCAGCTCTCTTCTCCAGCCCCACAGGCCTCCATCCACATCACTGCATTTGCTGCTCCTTTGACTTCCTCCCTGACTAGACCCACAGCTGCTTGATACCAAGGCTGTGTCCCACACACTTCCAAGTCCACAGTCCCAAGCACCATGCTGGGCATGAAGAAAATGCCCAGTGAATATTTATTGGATAAAGTCTAGCCAGGGCTTGAAAAAGGCCCAGCAACAGGAAGACAATTTCTGGTTCACCAGGTCACTGCCTTGTATGACCCGAGGAAACAGCGTCCCCTGTGTTGTCCCAGGAAAGGTTGACGACGCTCCCATGTGGAGTGCTCCCTGGATGTTCCCACGGGAGCTCGAGGTTCTACAGCTGGCTCCCTTGATCCTGGAATCGAATGCAAACTTGGATCTTACCCTTATGGGACAGTAACATTGATTTCTACAATCATGAAATATTAGAACTGGGTGAAAGAGATGAGTCTTGAAGCCAGTCAGACTTGGGTGACCTGAATCCCAGCTCTGGCCCAAACTGTGACTTTGTTTATGTCACTTAACTTCTCAGAGCTTCAGTTTCTTTATCTATAAAATGATGAGGATCATGGTGAGGATAAATTGGTGGGATGGTTATTTCAATGTGTCGATTTGGCTGGGCAATAGTACCCAGATATGTGGTCAAACATTATTCTGGATGTTTCTGGGAGAGAGCTTCTTGGTGATGAGATTTAACATTTAGATTGGTGGACTTTGAGTAAGGCAGTTTGGCCTCTATAATGAGGTAAGCCCCATTCAATCAGTTAAAGGCCTCAATAGCAGGAAAGAATGACCTTCTGAGCGGGAGGAAGCTGCCGGTAGACGGTCCTCAGACTTGAATTTCAATATCAGGTCCTCTTTGGATCTGCAGACTTTAGATTTGCCAGCTTTTATAATCACTTGAACCAAATTCCTTAAAATAAGTATGTCTATCTCTCTCTCACACTGTCTCTGCATCTCTTTCTCTTTCTCTCTCTCTCTCTACACACATACACACATGCACATACACACCATTGGTTCTGTTTCTCTGGAGAACACAGACTAACACAAATGGCACAATCATGAAAAGTCCCATGGCAGGGTGTGGTGGCTCACGCCTGTAATCCTAGCACTGTGGGAGGCCAAGGCAGGCAGATTGCTTGAACCCAGGAGTTCCAGCCTGGTCAACGTAGTAAAACCCTGTGTCTACAAAATAAATACAAAAATTAGCGGTGGTGCATGCCTGCAATCCCAGCTACTCGGGAGGCTGAGGTGGGAGAATCACCTGAGCCAGGGAGATGGAGGCTGCAGGGAGCCATGATCGCACCACTGCAGTCTAGCCTGGGTGACAGAGAGAGACCCTGTCTCAAAAAAAAAAAAAAAAAAGGGAGAGAGAGAGAGAGAAAAGTTCTGGACAAAAAACAAGTACTCAAAGGATACTGGTTTCATTCCTTCTTCCCCAGAGAACTTCAGCCTCTTTATTCTACAGGTAAGAAGATGGTGGCCCAAGAGGTACCAGAACTGTCCACTGTGCCAGTGTCACCTGGCAAAGCTCTGAGAAGATGAAGCAGACAATCAGCTTTGAGCATCACTGCTTATTGCACAGAACAGCTGCTCCATACCTGAAGGGACCATTTCTTTTCCCAGAAAGAATCCTTGTTGGAATTTCAGAGATTATCTGGTTTAAAAATCACAGTGTTATGTTGGTGGGAGTATAAATGAGTTCCACCATTGTGGAAGACAGTGTGGCAATTCCTCAGGGATCTAGAATCAGAAATACCATTTGACCCAGCAATCCCATTACTGGGTATATACCCACAGGAGTATAAATCATTCTACTATAAAGACACATGCTCGCATATGCTTATTGCACCACTATTTACAATAGCAAAGACTTGGAACCAACCCAAATGCCCATCAATGATGGACTGGATAAAGAAAATGTGGCACATGTACACCATGGAATACTATGCAGCCATAAAAAGGAATGAGTTCATGTCCTTTGCAGGGACACGGATGAAGCTGAAAGTCATTATTCTAAGAAAAACTAACACAGGAACAGAAAATCAAACACCACATGTTCTCACTCATCAGTGGGAGTTGAACAATGAGACAGAGAGATGAACATCACACACCGGGGCCTGTCGGGGAGGTGGAGGGAAAGGGAAGGGATAGCGTTAGGAGAAATACCTAATACACGCGAGACTTAAAACCTAGATGACAGGTTGATAGGTGCAGCAAACCACCATGGCACATGTATTGCTATGTAATAAACCTGCACATTCTGCACATGTATCCCAGAAATTAAAGTAAAATAAAATAAAATTAAAATAAAAATCACACTGTTGGCCTAAGGACCACATACGAATATGCTGCAGCATTTTAGAGATTTTTATTTTACCTCATATAATTTTTAAAAATTAACTTAAGATTTGAAAGATGTCATGTAGAGGTCTAGATTCCTGGTTTTTCTGGAGGGGCTGGAAGATCCGGTGACCTGAGGCCTGCACATCTGCCTGGTGACACTGAGTTGAAGCCAAGAGGTCACTGCCACTGGAGACGGGACCCAGGTCATGGGGCCATTTTACTCATTTGTGTTACCTGCTAACCCCTGTAGACATTGGAGCCTGTGACTCCTCCAGTTGTCCAGCTGCTTTCACTTAGAGATGAGGAAACAGAGGCCCAGAGAGGTCCAGTGTTCTTGCACAGGGCAGTGTAGCTGGGATTGGCCAAGCTGGTTCTAAAACCCCAGTTCTTGCCTCTCTGGTGCCTGAGGATATGCTCCATGGCAAATGAGCACAAACACTTTTATTGACGAGTTAGGTGATTCCAAAGGTCTTTTGTTTCCCCATACAGCTTGTTCACTTTAGCAGTCAGATCAAGTTTAGTGTCACAAATGCATACAGCCCTTAAAAGTTTTTCATTAACTCACTTTATTTATCCCTGTCATTATGAACACAATTCTGGGGTCAGATAAAACCTGATCTCAGTTGGGCTTTGCCTTTACCAGCTACAGAACCTAGGGCAAGTTTCTCACCTTTTAAATACCAGTTGTTTATATTGCATAGCGCAGTGGGGCAGATTAAACGAAATTTTCGTGTAAAGTACTCACTACAGTGTCTGGAATGCAGTAAGCACTCAACAAATATTGTTGAATTAGATGTCAGAGGAATTAAAATCAATATGGCAAAATAGCAATGTAGCTAAGTGATATTGCATCTGCAAATATATGAGTTCACGGTGATCCCACTGATTTAAACCTAACACTACACTGTTTTCCTCATCTTTCCCCCTTTTGTAAATATGTCGTCTACGTGCTCATTTGATCATGAAACCACCTTTGCAAAGATGATGACAGTGAGAGAGGCCTAGCATGGCTGATTCCATTTTGCCTTAAGCCTCCCAGGCTGATTGTCCTTTCCTGGGCTCAGGCCAAGCTAGCTATGGGAGGAATTTAGTTTACAGTTTAACTTTGGAAGCAAGGATGATACTAGTGCCTCCCTGAAATGAACCCCCGCCCCTTGCCCAGAGACCAAAACTGCCTTTTTAAGACGAATGAAAAGCCACAAGATTTGGATTATAAGAGGAACATGCATCCTTCTAAAATGTAGGTGTAGCTAAATGATAACCAGCCATTGTTCCCCGTCTTACCTTTTTATAATCTCTTGCTGCTCAGGAGTCATGGACCCAGAGGGCACAAGATCTGTGACTTCCTCAACTGCTCCTATAGATAACATCGCAATTGGAGAACCTAAGATTGGTCTTTTGGGATGTTTGTCAGACTTTTGCATTCTGGACATCAACTGACTCCATCCAGACCCAGGACTCATGACTCAACCCATCCTGGGAGTGGTGGCTCACACCTGGAATCCCATTACTTTGGGAGGTCAAGGCAGGAGCACTGTTTGAGGCTTGTTGTTCTAGATCAGCGTGGGCAACTTAGCAAGATCCCAACTCTAAGAAGAAAGTTAAAAAAAAAAACTAACCAGGCCGAGCTATTACGGAGGCTGAGGTGGGAGGATTGCTCGAACCCAGGAGTTTGAGGCTACAGCAAACTATGATCTTGCCACTGCACTCCAGCCTGGGTGACCAATCGAGACTCTGTCTCAAAACAACCAAACAAACCCTGAAGTCCATGGAATATGTAACCTGCCCAAAGTCACAGCTAGAAAATAGCAAAGAAAGCCTCCATCAGCTGCTTTCTCTCTCCGTCACTCTTGCACTCCAGCACCCACCAGTACAACTCTCCAGCTGATGCTCATCGATGGCTTACCTTTTCAGAGCATATTTGTCTTGATCTCCTGGCAGACTTTGATGCTCTGCCTCCCCCACTCTTTGTGGAAAGAACCATTTTCACAACTGGTTTCCTCAGCATTTTATACTCTAATTCACCTGCTATCTTTCCTATGATCTTTCTACCATTCTCTAAAACTGGGCAGTCCCTCAAGATTATGGTTTCTGCCTCCGTTTTCTTTCTTCAAGTTGTTCTCCAACAATCTCATCTACTCTTACTTCTTCAAAGCTCTTCTCCCAGGTCTGGTTTTCATTTCCCACCTCTCTACTGGGCCTCCCCAGCACACCCAGCACCAATTTCTCTCTCCACCCCTCCAAGAAGGTATCTTCTCCTCACTCTGTCACCCCAGTTCAAAGCACTGCCAATGCCCTGTACCTAGAACTCACTGGTACTCCTGCACTGCCTCTCATAGCCTCTGCCTTCCCTGCCTCCCACTTGGATCTCTGAGGCACCTCTGTTGGTCCACGCCATCCTCTGCTTTCGTTCCTTCCAATCCACAGCAGAGTCCACACAGCTGTGCAGAAGGGGATTATGACTCCCCCCATCTTATGTCATCAGTTATTCTCTCCCCGAATGCTTGTTATATGAAAGTACGCACAAATTAAAGCAATGCAGGCTTGCCACCTAGTGCATTTACTGATAAATCCTGGGGTTTTAGCAGCAAGCAACACAGATACTTCCTTCCTCATGGACCTTAGGCAATGTTCACTATGTAGCTTACTTAGGATAAGCTTATTAATTCATCCAACAAATGTTTACCGAGCACCTAATGTGTGCTAGCATTTTGCTAGGTACCAGGAATATGGCAATGGATAAAAAAGACAAAAGTCCCTGCCCTCTTAGAGCTTACACTCTAATGAAAGGAGATAGAAAATAAACACGGAGGTGCCTGAATAATATGTCACGTGATCCTACATGCAATGAGAGGCAGCCCGTGTAGAGTTCGGAGCAGGAAGTTCACAGCCAGACTTCCTGTGTTTGAAGCCAGTCTCCACCCAACACTAACTCTGGAACTTGGATCAATATACACAACTTTTCTGTGCTTTATTTTAGTTGTCTGTAAAATGCAAATAACAGTAAGGCCTACCTCATGGGGATTTTTGTGAGAATTGAGTGAGATATATTAGAATTGTACCTAGCACATAGAAGCACCATGAAAACTTTACGTTAAATATGGAGAAAAATAATGCAGATAAAGGGCAGAGGCTTTAAGGAGCATGGAGGGGTACCATGTATGTAGGGTGGTCAAGGAAGACTTCATCGAGAGGAAGACATTTAAGTCAAGACATGGGAAGGGAGACTGCCATGCAGCTATCTGGGAAGCATTCCAGATGGAGGGAAGAGGCTGTAGAAGACCCCAAATGGGGACAAGGGATTAGTAAGGAGGCCAGTGAGGCTGGAGCAGTTGGGCCAAGGAGAAAAGGGAGGATAAAGTCAGAGGGGTGTAGAATGGATGGGAGAGGAGCTCCTCAGAGGGCTGTGTAATCCATAAAATTGGCTTTTGCTGCAAGTGCACTGAGAGCTCTTGGAGAGTGTTGGTGGGGAGTGGTGGGGTCTGCTTTGTGTTCCAAAAGGCCACTCCAGCTGCTCAAGGGAGAAGCGCCATGTGGAAGTGGAAACAGGAAACTGATCAAGGACACTTTTGCAAGAGTCTGGGTGCGGAAATTGGGGGCTCTACCAGTGTGGTGATTCACAGGCAGGTTCTAGGTATAGTTTGAAGGTTGAGCCAGCTGACCTTTCTGTTGGGTTGGGCATGGGGTTGAGGGGGATCGAGCAGCATAACAGAGGAGAAGTACCGGATGCTATGAAGGCATGAAGACCTTCTGCGAGGGGACTGGAGAAGGCAGACAGTGGGGGGACCCCAGGGCAGGAAGGAGTAAGGAAGAGCGGTTGAAATGTGGGGTCTGAGATGGCCATCCCATTATTAGTGTTCATGTTTGATCCATTGAATTCTAAAAGTGTGCCAAGCAAGGGCAAAGCTAAGCCCACGGATGCTCTGCTGCTCTGCCGTCCATGGGCAATGGGCTGCTCAGGTCCTTTCTGAGTTGGGGGAAGGGTCATACCAAGAGGACTGCCTCCTCTGCTGGCTCTGGTATGCCTTGCTCCTATTTTCTAAGTATTCCGATATTGTACTTACCTCAAATATTTGTCCTAGCTTTCCTGTAAATATTCAGTTTTTATAAGGGCATTTTATGCAGATTTATAAAAATTCTGTTTTTCAAATACCACATGTTCTCACTTATAAGTGGAGCTAAATGATGAGAACTCGTGAACACAAAGAGGGGAACAGAAGACACTGGGGTCTACCTGAGGGTGGAGGGTGGGAGGCGGGAAAGAAGCAGAAAAAATAACTATTGGGTACTAGGCTTAGTACCTGGATGATGAAATAATCTGTACAACAAACCCCCACAACACTAGTTTACCTATATAGCAAACCTGCACATGTACCCCTGGACCTAAAATAAAAGTTTTTTTAAAAAATTCCGTTTTTGGCCTATGTTCAAAACAGATAATTGAAAAGTCATATCATTATCTTTATCATTACACTCATAATCCACCTTTGTCTTACATTTTCCCCCAAATTTTCCCATGCTTTATCTGATTAGATGTCACCTCCTCTGTGAGGTCAGTAAGGCATTCTTCCCATTTCATACAAGAGAAAACTGAGGCTCAGAAACGTGAAGCAACTTGCCAGCTCTAGGACTCAGCTAGAATGTTTTCCCATGAATCCGAGCCTCTTGTCACCAGAAAAATATGCCCTGTATGACCAGGAACCTTGGATAATATAGAAACAAAACTAGAGACCACCATAACATTTCTTTATGTCTTACATAGTGTTTTTCTAATTTCTCCTAATAATAATGACTATTTATTGCATCCCTCCCCCATGTCAGGTATTGCATTAATTGCAATGAGTATACACCAGGCCATTTAATATCCACAACATCTCTATGAAGTAAGTGTCATTATTAATTCTATTTTACATGTAAGCTCTGGGAGATGTAGACAGGATATAAAACTTGCCTGTGGTTCCCGACCTATTACATAAACACCAAAGCTGGGATTTGAAGCTAGGTCTACAGTCCTCACAATGTTTTCTCAGCATCCCAGACTGTGGCTTTCTCTTCCTATCTGGACATCTGAGCCTATCACTACCCTGACTCCTAGACAGTGTGGCTGGGGGCACGTCTCTCTCAGAAAGCTGTTGCACTTTCTCCTTCCAAATAGACAACTTCTAATACCAATTGAAGGTGATCTTTTGCAAGCTTGTATTGACTCCTAGGACTTTTTGGCTTTGTGTCTACCCTGTGCTCTGAGATGTGTTATTGTGTCGGGTTACTGAGTAGGTAGGTACTGTCTTCACTTTACAGGTGAGGAAAATAAAGCTCAACTAATTGCTGGCCGGAAAATCTCCCTTAACTAAGCATCAGAAGACTCACATTTAAAATCCAGATTTGTTTACTATCTGTGTGACATTGGACAGGTCGCTCTAAATCTCTGGGACTCTAGTTTCTCATCCATAAAATGGGAACACTCTGCCGGCACAGTGGCTCACACTTGTAATCCCAGCAATTTGGGAGGCCGAGGCAGTAGGATCACTTGAAGCAAGGAGTTCTAGACCAGTCTGGCCAACATATTTAGCCAGAGGCAGGAGGATTGCTTGAGGCAAGGAGTTCTAGACCTTGTTTTGTTTCTACAAAAATTAAAATTAAAATAGCCGGGCATGATGGCGTGGGCCTGTAGTCCCAGCTACTCAGGAGTCTGAGATGGGAGGATCGCTCCAGCCAGAAGTTCAAGGTTACAGTGAGCTATTATCATGTCATCACTCCAGCCTGGGTGATAGAGGAAGACTTTGTCTCTAAAAAATAAATAAATAAACAAACAAAACAAAATAGGAACATTAATTCTAGTCACAGAGTTCTTCTGGGAACCTAATGACATCATGCACATAAAAGCCTACCGGCAACTGTGCAGTGCTGTTCACACCCTTATTGACTCTTATGTGTTGACTCTACTGTGATTAAGAATTAGGCTCTGGAATCAGACTCTCCAGATGCAAATCCAAGCTCCACAAGTTCACATTCATGTCCCTGGGCACTTTACTGAATCTCTGTAAGTCTTGTTCCTCTTCTGTTCCCTTTTTAAAGGGAATTGTAATAGCAGCCATCTCTTAGGAGTGCGATGAAGATTAAGGGAGAAAATAAGTATGTCAAAAGTTGTCAGCACACACCACCTAGTGTTGAACAAATATCTGTCCTTGTTGCAATTATTATCATTGTTTTGTTATTCTTTGAGGCCCTGAGTGGGACTCTATGAAAAGACACATTCCCTCTGGCGGTTTCATAATGTGAAAGGAGAAGCAAACACTTCTTTCTTCACAGGGCAGCAAAAAGGAGAAGTGCCGAGCAAAGGGGGAAAAGTCCCTTATAAAACCATCAGATCTTGTGAGCACTCACTCACTATCATGAGAACAGCATGAGGGTAACCACCCCCATGATTCAATTACCTCCCATCAGGTTCCTCCTACCACATGTGGGGATTATGGGAACTACAATTCAAGATGAGATTTGGGTGGGGACACAGCAAACCATATCACATCGGTTGTTATGTATACACATTCCTTTGCAATGTGGATTAGTAGCTTCCCAATCACAAGGTAAAGTTTATTTCTCTACCTCTTGAATCTGAGGTTGGCCATGTGACTTGTGACTTGTTGGACTTGCAGTGTTTGTAACGGCTTGTTTGTTTTTCTTTTTAATAAATGTTATTTTTTCGAGTAATTTGAGGTTCACAAAAAACTGAGTAGAAAGTATAGCCTCCATATAATCCCTGCCCCTACACGTGCACGTCATCCCAACCATGGTTTTTATACAAAAATGGAAATAAAATAAATGTACGAAAATAGGGGATGAATAAATTATGGTACAACAATATTCTTTGCCAATGAAAAATAACAACACAGAGCTCTATTGACTTAGAAAGATATTCACAACATGTTAGTTTGAAAAAAGCTAGTCACTGTAGGGTGAGATAGCATTTCTCTAAACCTATGATCCCATTTCTCTAAACATATACCTATTTCATTAGATCTAAGATGTCATCAAGTATAAGATAGACTATTAATTTATCCATTACTAAGAAAAAGGATGCTTCCACTTAAACTGTCATATGTTACTCTCTAAATACATTGATTCTAAGATACAGCCTGATGTCAGAAATTCTAAAATCTTTTTAAAAAATGTTTCTTAGCTTGTGTGTATGTGGTTGATATAAAAATATGATTTTTAAATTTGTTAATACATAATATTTGTACATATTTATGAGATACATGTGATATTTTCTTATGTGCATTGAATGTATATTTATCAAATCAGAGTATCCCTTGCCTCGATTATTTATCATTGCTATGTGCTGGCAACATTTCAAGTTATCTCTTCTAGTTATTTTGAAAGATACAATACGTTGTTGTTTACTTATAGCTACCCTACTCTGTTATGAAACATTAGAACTTATTCCTTCTATGTAACTGTATGTTTGTACCCATTCAGCAACCTCGCTTCGTCCCCTCCACCACACACACACACACACACCCTTAGCCTTTGGTATCATTCTACTCTCTACCTCCATGACATCAACTTTTTAAGCTCCCACATATGAGGGAGAATATACAATATTTGTCTTTCTGTGTCTGGTTTACCTCACTTAGCACAATGATCTCCAGTTTCATTCATGCTCTGAAAGTGACATGATTTCTTTCTTTTCCATGACCAAATAGTACTCCATTGTGTATATTTTCTTCATCCACTTATAAATAGATAACTCATTAATTCATATCTTTGCTATTGTGAACAACACTACAATAAACATAGGGGTGCAAGTGTCTTTTGATATACTGATTTATTTTCCTTTGGATAAATATGCAGTTGTGGGATTGCTGGGTCATATGATAGTTCCATTTTTAGCTTTTTGAAAACTCTCCATACTGTTTTCTATAGTGACTGTACTAATTTACATTTCCACCAACAGTGTATAAGAGTTTCCTTTTCTCCACATCCTCATCAGCATCTGTTAATGTTTGTCTTTTTAATAATACCCATTCTGAGGTAAGATAATACCTCATTGTGGTTTTCATTTGCATTTTGATAATTAGTGATGAACATTTTTTCAAATACCTGTTGGCCATTTGTATGTATTCTTTTGAGTAATGTCTCTTCCTATCCTTTACCCACTTTTAAATGGGATTAATTGTGGGTTGGATTGTTTGTTTACTGTCGAGTTGTGAGTGCCTCCTATACTCTGAATATTAGTCCCTTATCAGATGAATAGTTTGCAAATATTTTCTCCCATTTGACAGGTTGTCTCTTTACTCTGTTGATTATTTTCTGTGCTGAAGCTTTGTATTCTAATATAGTCCCATTTGTCCATTTTTGCTTTTGTTGCCTATGCTTCTGAGGTCTTAGCCATAAAATCTTTGCCTAGACCAATGTCTTGAAATGTTTTCCCTATGTTTTCTTCTAGTAGTTTTATAGCTTAGGGTTTTGTGTTTAAGTATTAATGCATCTTGAGTGGATTTTTTGTATAGATGAGAGATGGAAGTACAGTTTTATTTTTCTGCATATGAATGCCCAATTTTTCCAGCACCATTTATTGAAGAGGGTGTCCTTTCTCCAATGTATGTTCTTGGAGGTTTTGGTGAAAGTCAGTTGGCTATAAATATGTGTATTCATTTCTGGGTTATCTATTCTGTTCTATTGGTCTATGTGTCGGTGTTTTGTTTCTGTTTTTGTTTTTGAGAGACAGTCTCACTCTGTCACCAGGCTGGAGTGCAGTGGTCCCGTCTCGGCTCACTGCAACCTCTGCCTCCAGGGTTCACGTGATTCTCCTGCCTCAGCCACCCAAGTAGCTGGGACTACAGGCCTGCACCGCCACACCCAGCTAATTTTTGTATGTCTAGTAGAGATGGGGTTTCACCATGTTGACAAGGATGGTCTTGATCTCTTGACCTCATGATCCACCCACCTCGGCCTCACAAAGTGATGGGTTTACAGGCATGAGCCATACCACTATGTTGTTTTGGTTACTATAGCCTTGTAATACATTTTGAAGTGAGGTAGTGTGATGCCTCCAGCTTTGTTCTTTTTGCTCATGATTGCTTTGACTAGTTTGTTTTTTTTTTTTTTTTTTTTGTTCCATGTGAATTTTAGGATTGTTTTTCTATGAAAAATGTGATTTATAGGAAAAGTGTACAATATATACATAAGATGTTATCAGTGGTTACCCCTGGGTGGTAAGATTATCAATGAGTAGAAGGATAGCACTGATACATTTCAATGATTTTATCTTTATTTTTTATTATCTGTATTGCTTACATCAAAGAAATGGTAACTTGGTTAAAAATAAAAACATTTTAAAGGAAAACTCTCAATCTCCCCTGTTTGGGGAAGCTTTCATCATCCCTCTCACATCACCCTAAATTGTACTTTGTGCTCATGGAGCATGTTTGTGTCGTTGACAGTCCTAACCATCTCATCCTCAGTCCTCCTAAAAGACCAGAGTTTTCCAGACAACACAGTAGGCAGCAACTGGGAAGGGGTATGGAGGAAGTGACTTTAACCAAGTTCAGGCTGAAGTAGAGATTCCCCCTTGAATACACAGGGAGTGGGCCATCTGCTCCATGGCATGGCCCATGTTTGTTTCTGTCAATATTCTATCATCAGCACCTTGCATCTAGAAAAGGATCAACTAATACTGGTGATCAAAAAATCAGTAGGTCAATTATTTAATAGTGAGGCTAAAGTGGCCAGCAAAGTCAAGTCTGGATGAAGAAACTGAGCTAAGAGGTGAGGATCAAAGAGGGCATTATGGAGACAAGAGCTCTAAGAGCAAATACTGACTGAGTTTCTCCTATGTGTCTGGGATTGCGGATAAAGCAAGGAACAAAAAGACCAGGTCTAGCCATCATGGAAATGAGATTCTGGGTGAAACTAGATCAGATGAAGAGAGGAAGAGAGAAGTGTCTTTCTCTAGAGCTTGGTACCCTCTGCTTATGGTTTCCATTTTCTAAGTCCAAGGCTGCTGCTGAAATTTTGTTGTTTTTCAGCAAAGGAAAGGAGATAAAAATGAAAATTTAGTCCATCAATGATAGACTGGATTAAGAAAATGTGGCACATATACACCATGGAATACTATGCAGCCATAAAAAAAAGGATGAGTTCATGTCCTTTGTAGGGACATGGATGAAGCTGGAAACCATCATTCTGAGCCAACTATCACAAGGAAAGAAAATCGAACACTGCATGTTCTCACTCATAGATGGGAATTGAACAAAGAGAACACTTGGACACAGGATGGGGAACATCACACACCGGGGCCTGTCGTGGGGTAGGGGGAGGGGGCAGGGATAGCATTAGGAGATATACCTAATGTAAATGACGAGTTAATGGGTGCAGCACACCAACATGGCACATGTGTACACAGGTAACAAACCTGTACATTATGCACATGTACCCTAGAACTTAAAGTATGATAAAAATAAAATGAAAATTTAGAGCAAGTGAGTGTTTTCAAGGTGACTAGGCAATTGAATTAATCATGTCTTTTCATACCCAATTGGTCAGAGCCAGCTGCAGAGCTGGGATCTGTTCTCTAGCTGTGAAGTCATGCCCTGATTAAAAATGGCAGATGGGGAAATACTGTTTATTTTTTTAAAAAAAGAAGAACAGATACTATGCAACAGTTAGCAATCTCCACCACACCTGTTTGTGAATTCTTAGGCTTTTTGATAGGAAAGAAAGACATGGAAGGAGAAAACCTTGACTCCTAAACTACTGCTCACAACCCAACACACACCCTCCACAACCCCAGAAGAAGGACTTAGTATCTTCACTTATCAAATAAAGTAGACAAGCCACTGATCTGCCACCATCATGTTCCACGGTTCTTTCATGATTCTGTAATAAATTATTACAGAAATGTCTATTTTGTTACTTTTACTGTGAAAGTATTTGACATGTTAATGGTCATGAGTGACACTTGAAAAACAAGAGACCAGGCGTGGTGGCACATGCCTGTAATCCCAGCACTTTGGAAGGCCAAGGTGGGCAGATCATAAGGTCAGGAGATAGAGACCATCCTGGCCAACGTGGTGAAACCTTGTCTCTACTAAAAATACAAAAATTAGCTGGACGTGGTAGTGCATGCCTGTAGTCCTGGCTACTCAGGAGGCTGAGGCAGGAGAATTGCCGGAACTTGGGAGGCGGAGGTTGCAGTGAGCTGAGATCATGTCATTGCACTCCAGCCTGGCTACAGCGCGAGACTCCATCTCAAAACAAAACAAAATAAAACAAAACAAAAAAACAACAAAAAATCACACATTTAAAAAATAATCCCATCTGATAGCACAGAGTCACCCGTTTTCTAAAAGGCTGACAGCAGGAAGGACACCTGATGAGATCCACCTTGCTTCCTTCCTCTCACATCACCAAGCCAAACAAGCTGTGCCTGGAGAAGCTCATGACTTCCGTGGCCCAGCGCCAAAGTCATCAAATTCTGAGTGTCTAAGAAGAATCTGGGACTTAGCAGCAGCTCCCACATGGTGTCTTTCCCTCCAGCTTGTATCTGATTATTCTACCAGTGCAGGAAAATTCTCTGGAAGACAAGACTGGGAAAACTGAACCAATTATTAAGTATTATTCACAACGGGAGATTTGTTCTTGTGCAGAAGGTCAGAGTTAGCTGTCCCATTTCTTCTTAGCTCTCCTGCTTTCTCAATGTCCTTTCAGTTCACTGATTCCACAGGGAGAAAATTTCTACCCTCAGCACATCTTGTCTTCTGGTTTCTTTGCACCAAGGAAGGCTGCATGCCTTAACCATCGTCAGAGCAGTAAGTACCTGGTCAGAAGAGCAAGGGCTTGAACTGGCAATGCTAAAGGAGGCTGTTGAACTCTTGATCAGCTTGAAGGATGAAATTTATACATGTGAACTTCTTAGATTTGGAAGCAGAGGAGTCTATTGCTGCATTTTGTCAGCCTCCAACTTGGGATGGGCCGGCTCTTAGTGAAAGGTATCTGGCCCATTTCTCTCTTAGGTGGGAAAGTTCTAACCATCTAGGATGATTCAAAGCTTGTGACAGACTATAGCTGATCCTGTTGGTTGGCAAGAGAGCCATTCTCTACCCTCTTCTCCATTGTCCCCAAGGTCTCACAGTCTCAGCATCTAAACTAGGTAGGCTTGTCAAGGAATTTCCTCCAGGATAAAAACAAGCTCAAAAAATAAAAAATTAAAATTAAAATTAAAAAATTAAAAACCTAACGTTGATACAGTTCTTCATGCGTATTAAGCATTCTCCTAAGAATTTTGCGCATATCACCTTACTCAGTGCTCAAAACAACCCAAAATGATAGACAGTCTTATCACTCCCCTTTTACAGACAGAGAAACTGAGCTCTGTCCTAAGCATTTTACCTGTATCAGGCCCTACACATTGAACATATCTGTGCAACCATGAATCTGTGGCTGGTGAGGAAGGAAAGCAGGCGCCATGCACCATCCACCATTCTCTTTGGTTACTTCTATTCCCAGAAATAGCCACGTCTGTGTTCTGGCCGTGATAGAGCGATAGCCAAGTGTCCGCAGGGCGAGTGGCAACTTTTCTACCTGACAAGCCAGTGGAGTAATTTGGAGTGTTGTTCTTGACTAAGTGGCTTCTAAACTATTTTCTCGCCCTCCTAGACAATCTATAAGCTCTTGATATATTTTAGAAAATTCACTTTCCATCTGCGATGGTTAATATTGAGTGTCAACTTGATTGGACTGAAGGATGCAAAGTATTGCTCCTGGGTGCGTCTGTGAGGGTATTGAGCAAGGAGATTAACATTTGAGTCAGTGGACTAGCAGAGGCAGACCCCACCCTCAATCTAGGTGAGCACCATCTAATCAGCTATCAGTGCAGCTAGGATAAATGCAGGCCGAAGAACGTGGGAGGACTAGACTGGCTGAGTCTTCTGGCTTCCATCTTTCTCCCATGCCGGATGCTTCCTGCCCTCGAACATTGGACTCCAGGTTCTTCAGCTTTTGGACTCATGGACTTACACCAGTGGATTGCCAGGGGCTCTCAGGCCTTTGGCCACAGACTGAAGGCTGCACTGTTGGGCTTCCCTACTTTTGAGATTTTGGGACTCGGACTGGTTTCCTTGCTCCTCAGCTTGCAGACAGCCTGTTGTGGGACTTCACCTTGTGATCATGTGAGTCAATACACCTTAATAAATTCCCTTTCATATATACATCTATCTTTAGCTCTGTCCCTCTCGAGAACCCTAATACACAGCCAGAGTGATGCTCTGTTGTTGCAGCTGAGATCACCGGCTGATACAATGTGTGAAGTGCCTTTTACAATAAACATTGGTTTTCTCTTTTCTGCAGGTCGGCATTTTGCATCAAGTTTTTTTGTTTTGCTTTTGTTTTGTTCGCTTGTTTTGAGACAGCATCTAAATATCTATTGTCCAGGCTGGAGTGCAGTCATACAATGTCAGCTCACTGCAGCCTTGACCTCCTGGGCTCAGGCAATCCTCTCACTTCAGCCTTGACCTCCTGGGCTCAGGCAATCCTCTCACTTCAGCCTTGACCTCCTGGGCTCAAGCAATCCTCTCACCTCAGCCTCGCAGGTAGTTGGGAATACAGGAATATGCCACCATGCCTGGTTAATTTTTGTTTAGTTTTTTTTCAGAGATGAGATCTCAACAGGTTGCCTGGGCTGGTCTCGAACTCCTGGGCTCAAGCAATCCTCCCTTCTCGATCTCCCAAAATGTTGAGATGACAGGCACAAGCCACCCTGCCAGGTCTTTTGCATCAAGTCTTTTAAGTGTTGTTTCATGTTTATGTCACTTATTAAGAATCACACACAAGATCGTGTCCTTTGCAGGGACATGGATGGGGCTGAAGGCCGTTATCCTTAGCAAACTAACACAGGAACAGAAAACCAGATTCCTCATGTTCTCACTTATACGTGGGCACTAAATGATGAGAACACTTGGACGCACTGCGAGGAACAACAAGCACTGGGGCTTATTTGAGGATGGAGGGTGTGAGGAGGGGGAGGATCAGGAAAAATAACTAATGGGTACTAGGCTTAATACCTGGGTGATGAAATAATCTGTACGACAAACCCCCATGACACAGTTGACCTGGGTAACAAGCCTGCACCTGTATGCCTGAACTTAAAATAAAAGTTTGAAAAAAAAAGAATCACACATTTTGTTGTCATGTTAAATCCTGCGAGGTCTCAAGGTGAGTCTCTTTCATAGAGAATAAAAGATGTGTCATGTGATTCTCGAATGTGAGACTCCTACTGAAAAGCAAACAACATTCTTCTTCAATGTGTTGAAGAATAAAGAGGTGTGAGTAAGGACTTTCAGGTCTTTGTAGACAGCAGCACTGGACTCTTGTTGGCATCTATTTCCACTTATTCCACCAGTGAGACACACCAGGACAGTGACCCATCCTTTCCCCAGCTACCTAACTCACTCAATCGCGGTAGGTGGGAAGTCCTGTTGTCTTCAGCAGTGTGTCACCCACTGAATATGTCCCTTAATTCTTTCAAGCCCGGAGACAACTCCTTTTAAAAGAATTATTCAACACAGCTCTTTATTATACTTTTATTGTTTGTATAATTCATTTTTGTCTGTTACAAATATATTTCAAACTAAAGAGTCACAGATGTTAATAAACTTGCCCAATGCATCACCTGCCTCTTAATTCCATAGTTTCCACTGCCTTGTGCTACTTGCATTCTGATTAGAGAATGGTAATGTGTGCCTCTCTGAATCAAGTTCAAGAGTAAATGCCCTGTTAGGGGATAGTCCAAAGCCTGTTGTGCTTTTGTGTGTGAGCTAAGGCTAAGCTAATCAACACCTCTCTGGGCAGCACCTCTCAGTTGCCTACTGAGTTCTTGGTGGATTGCTTAAAATATATATTAAAATGATGACTCTTCATAGTATAAGTAAATTAATTGCTTTGTTATTCCAAGAAAAACTGTGGGAAAATATCTGGATTAGCAATGTGTTGATAAAATGACTTAAAGTTATACAGTATTGTAGGTGTACTTCAATACTTCATACAATTTTTATCTGTCATACATAAAAATTATCCAGCACATATAACGACTTGCCTTTTAAAAACCCACAAAAGCAGTTTTTCTGTGCAGTATGGAATCTTCCTGAGAAACTTAAGTTACAGATTTAGGAATTGTTCTAAGGAGGACTAAGGCACCAAGAAGTAAGTCAAGGCTGTCCCCTTTGTATCACAGTGTGCAGACAAGGGTTGAGCTTCCTCCAAACAAGAGCTACAAAAGGCAGAGAAAGTTGCCAAGACAAAGCCAAAGAAACAATGTGTTTTGCCAAAATATTTGATAGCTCTTCCAGTTACATGAGAGACCTGGACATGGCACTAAACACGTTGACACAAATGATGACTCAGGGCTAAAGTAGACCTACTGAATACTGCAATTACTGTGGATTGAGAGACACTGTTTTTGTAACAGGAAAGTATATATACAGTCATGTGCCACATAACCACTTTTCAGCCAATGATGGACCAAATGACGGACCATATGTATGATGATGGTCTCATAAGATTATAATACTGCATGTTTACTGTACCTTTTCTATGTTTAGATACACAAACATTTACCATTGGGTTAAAACTGCCCATAGTATTTAGTACAGTCACATGCTGTATAGGTTTGTAACCTAGAAGCAATAGGTGACACCGTGTAGCCTGGGTGTGTAGTAGGCTATACCATCTAGGTTTGTGTAAGTACACTCTTATGATGTTCACATAATGACAAAATCATCTAATGATGCATTTCTCAGAACATATTCCCATTGTTAAGTGACATAAGATGTATACAGGCATGTGTGTGCGTGTGTTTGTATATATATCATACGGCTGTATACAGGTACATGTGTGTATGTGTGTATATACAGTCATATGCACTTACATATGTGTGTGTGTGTGTGTGTCTTTTCAAGTATTCCATCTGAAATCAAAGGACTATATTTGAAAATATGCCTCAAACATTATAAGGTCAAGAACCATTACAATAGGAAAATGGTGAGCCTTAGGAACTTAGAAAAGGGGCATTAGGGCCCAGGTCATTCCCACAGCCTTTGGGTAAGCATGATGGTGGGTGAAAGTTAGGATGGTAACAGAATTTTCTATAGCAAATGAGAATGGAGGAGGGAGACAGGGAGTAGTAGATTTACAAGTAAAATATGAGGCATATGAGCAACCAGTAATCCAGTAGAGAAGTCACTTATAAGAAGAGTAATATATGTTGTGAGGGGGTATTTATACACGTAGGTCAGAAAGTCCTTTGGGTCAGAGTTGGCAAAGATAACCACGTTGGAACTACAGAGGGAAGGAGGTAGAGGTGAGGCATCATGATAATGAAGATAGACATACAAGGTCCTGCACGGAGAAAAGAGCACCCAGCCCCTCACTACCTCTGTGGCTCCCTGGGGCCCTCTAGAGCACGGTGCAAAAACCTTGTGACCAGCCTCCTCTAAGGTCTCCACTGGCTCTGAACTTGAACACTCAAATGAGTCGTCTTAGGGGAAATTTCAAAAATTGGTTTCTAATATTTCCATTTCTTGTTTGGAAGGGGATGTGACCCAGGCAGCCACTTCAAGGGGTATCCTGTTGAGCAAGGACACGATGAGTCCAGAAAGCAGCAACCAAAGTGGAAAGGGTCTTAAGAGGAAAACTGCCAGGTCACCCGGTAGACTGACCAGGTCCCATTTCTGAAGACATTCTGCAGGGGGAGCTAATGGCAACTTTGGGCAAGTCTGAATCTCACTCAGAACTGGTCCCAAACTCCCATCCTTATGTCGAGCCAAGACTAAACGCCCACGAGGATGTCTGCAAGGGGAGAAGGGGCTATCGAAGAATCCCTGGACCGACCATGGTGGCTACAGCTACAAAGGTTCCTGTGGGAAACTGGATTGTCAAGCAGGGGAAGTAGAAAGGAAGCAGCACTGTTGAGTGCTTGCTTATTTAGGAAGCTCTGTGCTGGACTCCATTTTTGCTGTCATCTTTAGTACTTACTACATTTTAACAGGGGAAAGTTTTGTAATCCTTATTTGAGTGGCAAGGAAGCTGAAGTTCAGAAAGTTTAGGTATTTTGGTCAACATGACAGCATGATGTCAAAATATGAATCCAGAAATGCCTGACTCCAACATTTAGGCTATGTTCAATAAATTGTGGTCATTCCCCGAAGGAGTCTCAAATTAACTTATTAATTCTTTATTCCACACATACGGTTTATTTTATTTATTTTTGGTTTTTTTGAGACAAGGTCTCACTCTGTCACCCAGGCCGGAGTGCAGTGGTGTGATCACAGCTCACTGCAGCCTCAACCTCCCAAGCTCAAGCAATCCTCCCACCTCAGGCTCTGGAGTAGCTGGGACTACAGGTGCACAACACCATAGCCAGGTAATTTTTTAAAAGAAATAATGTCTTGCTGTTTTGCTCAGGCTGGTATAAAAACTCCCGAGTTCAGGTGATCCTCCTGCCTCAGCCTCCCCAAATGCTGGGGATACAGGTGTGAGCCGCCATGCCTGGCTTGTTTTTTTCAAAACTAGAAAATCTCCAGATGTTAAAAACTAAGCACATATTTCTATATAACAATGCACTGAAAGATATTTTTAACTGAAGGATAATAAAGAGAGGCATATCAAAACATAAGAGCTGCAGCTAAAGCAGAGCTCAAAGGAAAATGTATAGTCCTAAAATCTATGTATACAAAAAGAAAACAAGCTGAAGGATCAATGATCTAAACTTCCATCTCAAGAAGCTGAATAAATAAATCTACCCAAAGAAATTAGAAAGCATTTCTATGTTTCCAATGATAAAGGGAAGAGCAAAACCCAATTAAATACAAAAAAATCAATGAAGCTAAAGCTTGGTTCTTTGAAAAAGTAATACAATTGTTAAAGCCCTCAAGCAAGGTTAATCCATGAAAAAAGAGGGAAAAAAAAGGTACCAGTATCAGGAACAAGTATATTTTAACTGTATACTACATATATAAAACACTGAGCATGAAGAGGAGGAGGCAGGGGAAGAAAAACGTGTTTTGGAGCCATCCAGAAGAATTACATTCCAGATTCCATTCTAGTCAATTTAATCCAACATGCATTTGTTGGAAGAGAATAGAAACTACTATTAGTTTGGTATGAAAGGCCTAGAAGGAAAAAGCACATGAATTTTGGAGTTGGACAGAGTTGAGTTCAGATTCAGTCTCTAGCCTGATACTAAATGTAGGGCTTACAGCAAATTATTAAGTTGGTGCAAAAGTAATTGTGGTTTTGCCATTCCTTCCAACGGCAAAACTTGCAATTACTTTTGCACCAACTTAAATATATAACCTCTCTGAGCTCCCATTTTCTCATCTAAAAAGTGAAATAATACCAACCTCACAGCACTGTTAAAAGGGTTAGAGGCAAAGCACCAAGTATGTGGGCAGCTTATATCCTACAGAGCAATTTTCACCAACATCACCCAAGGCCATGAAGTTTATGGTTTGACTATCTGTAGGAAGGGTACAAAAATACATCATGCAACAAGGTCATTCATTTGGTAATGTAATGCTTTCTGAAAAACTTGAGCATTCGTTTTTCTTCACTTGACTGTTCTAGTAAGAGAGGTTTGGTGTGGTCATTTTTCAGTAGAAAGGATGTTACCAACATATAAACAATATAAAAGGATCACATGATAATTAAATGAAGTAACTTAATATGCAATTTTCATTCTAATCTTATATAATAATTTGTCTTGACGATTGATAGATCACAATAAAAGCTATGCTGATGATACGAGTCATTTTAAGACTTTGGGGGAAAAAGACTTCCATCTCTGGCGTTGACCTTATTGTGGAGGACCCTCCAAAATCTTCAGCTCTGCACCAGCAAGTAGGCCGAGTCATGTATGTTGACATAAACCACAAGGAGTCAAGGAGCTAAAACCACCATGGCAACCGGCTCAGATCTGAGATAGGCAAGAGGAATCCTCAGGATTTTTCACACACTGAAGAAACTTGTCAGGTCTGTGACAAGAAAGCAAAAAAGGAAATCAAGAGGCCATAGGATACATCTGTGGTCCAATTCGCTAATAGAGGAAGCCCCTTTTTTAGCGACGACAATATGCACAGACCACTGAGCATCCATACAAACTCCTCTCCTGCAGTGACATGTCAGGAGGGGAGCTGTCCATGTCAGCTGGTGGTCAAAAAACAGCAGGAGCAGCAACCAGGGACCCCCACAGCTTCTGCGGCTAATTTGCTTTCCTCTCTTCAGAAGCTTCCTGAGGCTGAGTATTGAACCCAGGGTCAGAGGCAGAGGTTATAGACTATCTGGGAAAAAGCTGGAGACCTTCAGCAAGGGGACCAAACTTGCTTTGAAACAAACCTTACATAAGTACCTACCAGGCGAATGACTCTTATTTGCATAAAAATTAGCTAAAGCAACAGGAGCCAATGGGAGTGGCTGGCACATGAATGGGGGATGGTGGATAGTGAGGAATGGGGTTCTTGAAATTTGATTTTGCTAAATACGAGCCAAGGAAGAGAGAGATCCTCAGAAGCAGCTGCCAGCACCCCTGGGCTTCTGGAAGGAAGAGGTCAGTACCTGCCCTTGTGATGGGTCACCTCAGGCCCATCCCTAGTCAACTGTTATGACCAGCTGGACACAGCAGCTCTAAGTATAGACTTACTCCATCCTCACCAATACGGTAACCTGGGATCCCCACATGAAGGCATCCTAGGAACACAAAGTATCCTCTTTATTAAGGAAATGCTGCTATAGAAAAGAAATCTTTCTAAGACTATTTAGGATTTTTGAAGCTACCTTTGCTTTATATTAAATGAGGAGAATGTATGTTTATTAATTCTAGTTTCTAATTGGGAATTCAATTTTGGAAAAGAAGTAGCAATTACGCTGTCAAGATGATCTCTCTCCATGACCATGTAAGTATTCATATCCAATATCCCCATAAAATGGACGCGCCCTGTGTTTTGAAGCAACATAAAAGAATTAATGTACCCTCTAGGGTTTTTTTTTAAGCGCCACTAGAGGGCACTAGCCAGATAAAGCACGCTGACTGTTTGCTAATTTTATGATATCCAAAAAAAGTATTGTTACCTTCCGTTCATTCTACTGGTTAAAACATATAAACATGTGTTAGGAAATTCCATATACATCGTATCAGGACCATAAGTGTGCATATTTAAAAAAAAAGAGTCTTGGAAATATACATGTTAATAGTGTTTGTCTCTGAGTGATGAAATTTATTAAGGGGTCAATATTAGAGTCATTAGGAAGTCTAACCTGTATAGGTCTTTTTATATATATATATATAAAATATATACACACATATATAATATATATAAAATATACACACACATATATAATATATATAAAATATATACACACATATATAATATATATAATATATACACACATATATAATATATACATATATAATATATACACACATATAATATACACATATATTATATATATTTAATTATACTTCTGTTTAATTATTAAATAATCACACCAAAACAGCTGGACAGAAGTTTGCTAAAATTAGAAGCTGTGTTTGGGATGCAGAGATTTAAACTACAGTCTATGTCTGTATCCATGACATTCACCCTGGGCTCCCCTAGAGACAAACAACTGTTCTTCAAAGCCACAGTTAGACACCACAAGGGGTCCTGCCAGTCCAGTCATTCAAAGAGTCATACTGACTATATTACAACTTCACAGTCAGAGAAAAGGAGCAGTGATTTCAAAGATGATCCCCAAGTTTAAAATCTGATGCTCTGAATAACAAGTGTTGGCTTATAAATGACCTGGTTCCCATATGGGCCACTGTCTGTACAAGTCCAAATGGAAGCCATGCCCATATTTTCTTTCCAGATGGAGAATGAGTGAGCTCACGTAGAGCCTACAGCAGACACAAAAGAGGCGAGTTGATGAATTATAATATAAAAGTCTGGGCATTGATGAGAAAAAGGTTAATGTTTAATAAGACAAAAAAGATAAAAGAGTATTGGGGATAAGACCATCTTTATTTTCCAGCCTTTGTCTAGGTTTCTACTATTATATTTTCTCCATGCAACATATCTTTGAACAGCTTAGACTGGTCAGATATCTGCGAGATTTCTTTTACACTTGCTCCTTCATTCATTCTTTCTGTTTTCCTGTGTAACTGCTGTAGAATGCTCATGGTCTTTTCTGGCAGTTTCCAGATAGAAGCAAGCTGACTGATGGGGAATTCCGGTCATTTGGGAAACAAAAGCCATCAGTAGAGTCCCCAGAATCTATCCTTCTGCTTTTTTGATATGGTTAGTGGGAGAAGGTAGTGACATGGAGACAGGAACAATATTCTAGCATCTCAGCTTCTACCTCCTTTGAACAGCTTTTCCTCTCTCTGCATCAATCTTGTTCCAAGCTATTACATGTGGGAAAATCTCCAAAGATGCTTCTACCAATGAGTCCCTACTACACCATTGGTCACAACTGCTTAAAAGTGAGTGAGGGGTCTCAGTTTTGAAACTAGAATTATAGGTGACTTTTAGAAATATATATCTATCTGTAATTTTAAACTGTTTTCTAATAAACGCAAATTATTAGAAACAATTTTTAAATTTTTTTTTAATTTAAAAAAGACAGATCTTGGTAGACTGCCATGTGACACCTTATCAGGTGTTAGGCATCTGTGCTCAGATCCAACTAAGGAAGCGTCACATGCAAAATGATGTCAAATCACAAGCATTTTACAACTTGGAAGAAAGGGCTTAGCAAAACATTCCCTTTCTCCCCTGAAACCTAGTAGGCCAGTGAACCCTGGGCTGGGCCACTCACACTGGGAATCAGAAAATATGCCGTCAAAGGTGTTGTCAGCCTTAGAGGCAAGTCCTACTTGAGATCAGTAGAGACAGATGAGGAAAGGCGGCCAAGTGAAGGCCACTAGCTAGGATACCTTCTGGACTAGGCTGGAAGGAGGGACAGAGATCACCAGAGGTTGCCATCTGTGATCATCATCAAGGCCCAAGAAAGATTCACACAGCCCTCCAAGCTCAGAGGAGGCTGAGGAATAAAGGACATTCTACAGTTGACAAGACAGTCATTTTTTTATTCAAGAAGAAATTAATTACCTGTAGATATTCTTGCAGAAAAATCTAATATTCCTTTTGCTTATAATTGATTCCAGCTCTTTTATGGTGGGATCCTGGCATAAGTCTCTGGGGAAGAAAGAAGAAAGTATTAAAATTACAAGATCTTACAAACATTTTTGGAGTCTCTCTGTTTCTGTAGCAGGCCCTGGACAAGGCCCTTGGATAAAGAGGTAAAGTAGAGGCCCAGCCTCTAAGAGCTCCTGGGTCAGCAGGATTGCTGAAATGTCAAGCAGTTAAATATAGTTTGTGGAGATAAAGTTAAGAGGCTGTTGAGATTCATGTACATTCATTTCCTGAGTCAGTTTGTTCCCAATGCATTCTTGTGACTGTGGATTCTTTTGTGGACTGATTCATAAAATAACCCTGGGGTACAAAGTAGTAAGATATACCTGGAATCTTCTCTTCCACCATGTATCACCCAGGCCTCTAATGTCTGAACTTTCTCTGGTTGCAAATTATGGACTTCCACACTCCCAAAAGTGCTAAAACAGAAGAAACAAAGAACCGCAAACGTCAACCCCAAACAAAAGCATCCACGCCCCCACTTAAAAACCAGCAGGCAGAAAGGCACTGGCTAAGACCTATCCTTTGGAGTTGACACATCAAATTGCAAATCAATAACCTTTTCTTATTCAGAATGACCCTTGGTTAACAAGATTCTCAAAATTCTTAAGTTGTGCATTAATGTTGATTCTTTAAATATCTGCTATTCGAAGAGTGGTCCTTAGACCGACCTAATGAACATCACCTGGGATCTCATTAGAAATGTAGAATTTCGGCCGGGCGCGGTGGCGCACACCTGTAATCCCAGCAATTTGGGAGGCCAAGGCAGGCAGATCATGAGGTCAAGAGATCGAGACCATCCTGGCTAACACAGGGTGAAACCCTGTCTCTACTAAAAATACAAAAAATTAGCTGGGCGTGGTGGTGGGTGCCTGTAATCCCAGCTACTCGGGAGGCTGAGGCAGGAGAATGGCGTGAACCCAGGAGGCGGAGCTTGCAGTGAGCCGAGGTCACACCACTGCACTCCAGCCTGGGCAACAGAGTGAGACTCTGTCTCAAAAGAAAAAAAAGGAAAGAAAGAAATGTAGAATTTCAGCCACCACCACCTGCTGAAATGATCTGCAGTTAAACAATCCCCACATGATTCATATGCTCAGTGACGTTTGAGAGGCAATGCTTTGAAAGACTATTGTGGCCTGCCCTAATCCTATTCCTAAACTCTTCCCAGTTAGTCTCTGACAACTGACACTCCTATTGCAAGTACTTGAACCATAACATCAGATTATAAAATTCTGCAATGTTAATGCTTTTACCCAAAAAATTTGGGATCAGAAGACAAAAGGACAAATGCTTCCTTGTAGAATTAAATATTAAAACAGGAGAGAAGAAAAATTAATTTGGGGCACCTAGAGTTTACAAGGCAAATTAATATATGCTTCCGCCTTTCAGTCAGCCTTAGGTGGGATTAGAGAACAAAAATTAGAGAACAAAGGCCAAAAAGGCAATCAGTGTAGTAAAAACTTAAGTATAGAAGGAGATCAGACAAGAAAGGCACGGGTATGGCCAGATTCAGTGGCGAGGATCATTTTCAAATGAGAATAATAGCTGATTCGCATTGAGCACTTCCTCTGTTGTCAGGCACAGAGCTCAGCATTTTTCATCTGTTGTCTCAGTTAACCTTCCCATCACCATCAACTCTTCAGGTACATATACAGGGGCTCGCAGAGGTTGACTGCCCTGCTTAAGGTCACACAGATAATATGTAATGACCTCCAGTAATTGCTTTTAACCACTACAGTACATTACTGACAATGTCTGCAAAAGATAGTGAAGGCCAAGAGCCCAGCACAGTTCCCGATTTCCCAGTAGTAGTTTTACTACTGAACTGGGGTACACAATTTTCCTGGAGGAGAGGAGAGTTGAGGCAGGTCTTCATGGATGGCGAGGATTTAGACAGAAGGGAGCAGGGGAAGTAGGTCATATGGGGGAACTGTGTGAACAATGGTGAGCAACAGGTAGGGTGGAGTGTAACGGCAGAGAAAGCTGAGAAAATTACACCAGGACTGGAAAAGTTAAGAGCAGGGGCTAGATATAGTGCAGTGGTCATTAGAACCCGGTAGATGATTTTTGGCAAAGGAGAAATCAGACAAACACATTGACTTAGAAGACAACTCTCTCCACAGAATTCAAAATTTTTACCTTTTTTAGCCCAAATCTTCAGAACTGACCTGAAACATGAAAAGCATATTCTTTCTAGAGATAAAATATCCACTGTGATATTTGCAGCATGATACTTGCAAACAAGATGCAAAATAAATGTGTTACCTGTTTTTGTCAAAGATTTTACTGCGGGATCCATTGAGCATCACATGGACCACACCACAGGCAGTTTCTGCAAACTTAAAAAAAAGAAAAGCTCACCATTCATCATGCAAACTTAATCACAAACCTCCAGCAGTTTCATTCAAAACAATACTTAGCAATAGCTGGTTAAGGAAGGATACTCTATAGGGTTTTAGCACAGGAATGTCAGGTCTACACAATTTTCATTCCAAGCCACTGGACAGATTATGCTTCATATCAGAGTTCTTGAAGCAGTTGCTCCAATCTGTAAGTGAACAATGTTCAGTGTGATAGTTCATAGAGCTGGTGGTTCAGTGGTTCAGAAGTCAGAAGTCCAAATGAATAAGAAGAATGTCTAGAGGGGGAAGATGAAAGTGTTTTCTCAGTGTCATGCACTGTAGACACTACGCTTCATTTAGTGGGAGCAGGTGGATGATTCAGGGATAAGGGAAATGGGAACACCACAAAAGGGGAAACTGAGGAGAGAACAGGGGACCCTCAGGCCTGGAAAAGCACAGAGAGAAAGGAGGGCTGAATAAATGAATGAATAAATATGCTTGAGCAAAGAGTCTTATTTCTTCATGCAAGAAACATTCAGGAATCATTCATGCAAGAAACATGCAGGAATCTTTGTTAGACTTTGGAAAAAATGAAATGAACAAAATAAAGTGTTCTATATGCTCCCTCCAGGAGGCCTCCCCAACCCCTGGGACTAGCTCAGGTCCCCTTCTCTGACTCTGATAGCATCCTACATTCCCTCCACATTATCCAACTGTATTGTATTATAATGACGAGTTTAACCTACCCACAAAAATTAAAAATTAAAAAAAAACCCTGCCTCTGTTATCAGAAAAAGAAAGGGACAAGTCTGAAAAAAGAAGGCCATCCACATATGTCCATGAGGGACTGGCAAAATAAAGGTACTGGTAGCTCACAAGGGCAGGACGCTTTCAATCACATGCAATTCTGTATTCCTAGTGCCAGGGACTGAGCGGGGAACACAAGGAGGTTCTTGATACACATAAAATGTGACTTGGCTTTAAAAGATTTTAGCACCAGCACTGTCCTAAAACATACCATAGAGTAGTGAAATGGAAGCTATTGTCAGAAAAACCAAACAAACAAAAACTATAAAGTACCCATGACTGTCCACTGCCCATAGTACTCAATAAATTATTTTCGCAGTGGGTGGATTTTGAGTTACATTATAGGATAGTGGTATCTCATTTAAACATTGCAGTAACCCTATGGAACAGGCAAATTTTGATTTCCATTTGACAAATGAGGAATCAGAAGATCAGAATGAGTAAAGGAATCTGCCCAAGTCTAAACCTTACAACTTCCAGGCTGTTTTTCTGTTTCCATCATACCAGGGTTTACATAAATCCCCCAAAGACACAGGTTTAGCTAAGTACCAACCTAGAGTTAAGATCAAACCTGTCCTGTAAAAGATAAAACCAATAAGCAGATTTGAAGAACAAAATTGAAGAGCATGGCTTTGGAATCAAGAAGACCTAGGTTAGGCTCTTGGGTCTGCAACTTATTAGCCCAGGGAACTTGGATGAGTCACTTAACTTCTGAGTCTTAGTTTCTTCACCTTTGATGTGGGAATCTGTCACACTACCTATGAGGATGACTCAATGGGAATGACAGAGGAACGCACTTCAAGGCTTGTCACAGATATGCTGCTAGGATTTGAATGTATGTGTCTCTTATGTTGAAACCTAAGACCAATGTGATGCTAATAAGTGGTGAGTCCTTTAGGAGATAATTAGGCCCTAAGGGCTCTGTCCTCATGAATGAGATTAACACCCTTATGAAAGGGCTCCAGGGAACTAGCTAGGTTCCTTTAGTGCCTCTGCCTCTGCCATATGAGGACACAGCAAGAAGGCACCATAGATGATAGCTATGTTAATTACCCTGATCTCATCACTATACCTTATATGTATCACCACATCACTACATACCCCATAAATATGTAAAATTATTATGTATCAGTTTTTTTAAAAAAATAGGTAAAGGGTAGAGTGGTGAGTATTTCCCAGCCTAGATTCTGAATCTGGAGTCAGACAGCTTGGGATAAACTCCCACATATGCCTCTTACTAATTCTGTACATTTAGTAGATTCCTTTTTTACTTGTACCTTCACGTTGTTATGTGTTAAATGGGCACAATACTCACGGCACCTGCTTCACAGGGTTCTGATGAAGATGCAAGTTCTTAGTTCATGTAAATATCTGAGGACTGTATCTGCCACATAGTAAGGGGTCTATACATGTAGATTGTTACTACTGTCCCAGGAATCTAAGATTGACTAATACCCGAATCAGAGGATTAAACCAAGCCCCAGGTTGCTGGTGCCAAAGTCAGACACCATGTGTACGCACAAGATTCTGCAACTGGAGCCCATGGACCCTCTAAGAATGTTCTAAAATTGGATGTGTAAATTTTCTGGCACGTGCTTCTGTACCTTTTCCTCAGGAATGAATCCTATATTTTCATTTCTAAAAGTATCTGTAATCCAAAAGTGTTAAAACCAAGCACTGACTGGATGACATCTTAAGATCTGTGGTCTCCAAAGCTCTAGAATTTCACTGCTTGGTACTTACCCTGCGGGAAACCGTTTTCCAGAATACCGAAACAGGGTTGTTGCTGCAGTCCTTTCTCCAGTCTGGGCAAGATTGATAGTTTATTTCTAAAAGACACAGTTTGGAGAAAATAAAGTGGAAAAGAGAGAGTATAAATAAGCTCTACTCTTCCCTGGCTGTTCAATCATAGTGAAACCATTTTCCAATGTGTCACTGCCAAGACGGAGGCTGGAGAATGGACACATTTTGACCCAATTTAACTAAGTGTCCCCTGAATTCCTTCCAAGTTCTTACCTAATCTTCCAAATCCCAGATGGGAACACAGTGGCAAGTTTTGAGTCATGATTCCGGGAAATGCTAGCAAAAGTTCATCTGACAGAGACAAGCCCTCTACATTATCCCCAGTCCAGGAAGAATTAAGAGGTAAAACCAGTCCTTCAGTGGTTGCTTTTGCCAACTGTTTTTCTGCTTCCTGACAACTCTCTCTTGCTGAGTTTCCTGTCCCACCTTCTTAAGTCTTCATCACTTACTCTCAATTGGCCTCAGGGTCTTCCTACATTTGCCCTCATCAAAGCAGTCTTATCCCTGAGCGAAGTACAATAGACATAGAACATGAATACATAGTTTCTGTGTCACTTCTCCCAAGGATATCTGCTTTAATGCACATTTATTGAGTTTTAGTTCTTAGAGGTAGAAAGATAAAACAGAAAGATAAATTAGATGGGAATTTTGCCTTCAGAGAGCACATGATATAGTAATTCTAGGAGTCTTATTATGATCAAATGTTTAAAACCAAAACCACACAAATAAAAAAGAAACATTCCCATGTATAGATATAAATAATTATTGTGGAGTCAAAAGGAATTATCTTCCCAACAGAGGTAAAGATGTTGATGGTGAGATGGACATACATTTTGTAATGTGGTTTAAGTACATATGTTTTCCTGAATATAAACCTCTTTTATCTTCACAACCACATCTGGAGAGAATTCTCTCAGTTTGTCATCTTTCCTCTCTCAATAGGATTCTTCCCCATTGCTGTCTGCCATTATAAAAACATACCATTAAATAAAAATTTAAAGTTAGGAATAAAAACAAAAAGAAGAAAATTTGACAAGGAACAGAAACAAAATCAAGAACATAAAAAAGGCAAGAGAAAAAAAAGGAGATTAGAAGGTTACGGAGTAAATTAAGAACTTCATAGTAAAACAAATAGGCTGGATGCAGTGGCTTACACCTGTATTCCCACTTTGGGAGGCCAAAGCAGTTGAATCGCTTGAGCCCAGGAGTTCGAGACTAACCTGGGCAACATGGTAAACTCTATCTGTATAAAAAATACTAAAATTAGCTGGGTATGGTGGTGCACACCTGTAGTCCCAGCTACTCAAGAGGCTGAGGCAGAAAGATTGCTTGAGCACAGGAGGTTGAGGCTGCAGTGAGCTGAGATTGTGCCACTGCACCGTAGCCTGGGTGAGAGAGAGAGAGACAAGAAAGAAAGAAAAGACAGGAAGAAAAGAAAAGAAAAGAGAAGAGAAAAGAAAAGGAAGGAGAGAAAGAAAGAGATAAAAGAAACAATGAAAAAATGGTAACAAATACATAAATAAATAATAAACAAGGCAAAACTAAATCTGGTTAAAATGTTGAGAAAAAGTAAGCCAAAATATTAAAAAATTAAAATATAAAAATCAGGTCTTTTTACTCTTCTGCCTTCTGCCATGTGAGGACGTAGCCACAAGCAGAAAGCAAGTCTTCACCAGACGTTGACTTTGCCAGTGCCTTGATTGTGGCCTTCTTCGCCTCCAGAACTGAATACTTAAAGCCTAGAGGAGTGACATCAGCAAGATGGCAGGGTAGAAAGTCTCAGACTCTACTCCCACTAAAGTTCAACTAGCAATTATCCACAGACTAGGATGTCTTTCTAAAGGCTCCAATACTTGTAAACAAACTTGAGACACCTACATGGTCCATAGAACTGAATGAAAACCAAATTGGATGGGTAAGAAGAATGATCTCACTTTGACTACGCCACCCCTTCCCCTCCCTCAAAAGAGGACACAAAGCTAAATGGAGAGAATTTTCCTGGGCCATGGTTTCTATAAGGGGAAAGAGAACCAGATGTAGTCATCCATCTTCCCTAGCATTTCAAGATGCTTCCCAGGAAAGCTCACTCCAGTCTCCTCTCCTGGGGAACACTTAGGATACCAGGACAACTAGATTGCACCAGCTTAGGTAGAAACAAAGAAAGGACGCAGAAGTCACAGTGATCAGCACATGGATCTTGATGATATCTCTGTGTTTCTGCCAGCTGTGGCATCCTATAGGAAACAGCAGCCAACTTTATGGCCCCAAACAAGCTGAGCTGGTCTCCTTCAGAACCACTTGGGGAAGTTCAGTCTAGCTTAAGTTCCTAGATAGCTAGATTCCATGCCTAGACTCAGAGACCAACCCAGTGACCCAACCCAGGCAGGTAGATGACTGCCTTTGCCCATCCTAAAGAAACATAAAGGCTAGATTTAATTGATCCAGGAAGTCAAGCAGTGGCTCCACTCAGCCAAAATGCCTGCCAATGACCTACCCAGGCAGGGAAACTTTTACCTCAGTGCATTCTGGAGAAGCATCAGAGTTAGTCCTAGTTGACCTGGAAGGTCAAAAAGCTGCTCACTTCAGCCAAAGCCAACCGCATGGCTCCATTCTCAGGAAGGTGATCCTCAGTTGCACATTTCTAAGGAGCATAGCCTCTTATCTTGCCTGTCTACCTAACCTTGGAGCCCAGCCTGAAGTGCTGCTGAACTTAAGATACCAAATATCATAATTGTCTGGCCAGGAAATACAATCTATGAATGATGTGACTAGAAGCCATCACAGTACCCAGCCAGCAGCTATAAAACAATGAAACCACAAGGAAGATAATAAGAGAAGAAGAAAGAAACACAGTATCTAAAAAAGCAGAAAACAATTAATAAAGTGGCAGTAGCAATTCTTTACCTATCAGTAATTATGTTGAATGTAAAAGGATTAATTCTTCAACAGAAAGAGGGAATGAATAGATTTTTTTTTTTTAAGATTCAACTATATGCTGCAAACAAGAAACTCACTTCACTTTTAAGAACACATATAAACTGAAAGTGAAGGAATGGAAAAACATATTCTATGTGAATGGAAACTAAAAGAGATCAGGAGTAGCTACACTTAATATCAGACAAAATAGACTTTAAGTCAAAAACTGTAAAAAGAGACAAAGAACACCGTATAATGATAAAGGGGTCAAGTCATCAAGAAAATATAACAATTGTAAATATACATGCACCCAACATTGGAGCAGCTAAATAAAAACAACAAACATTTAAGGTTCTGAAAGGAAAAATATAATGTAAGGCAAAAATAGTAGCGAACTTCAATACAACACATATTTAAGGATCTGAAAGGAGAGATACATGTAAGGCAAAAATAGTAGGGAACCTCAATATCCACTTTCAACAACAGACAGATCATTTAAACAGAAAATTAATAAGGAGACAACAAACATGAACAATACTTTAGACAAAATGAACCTAACAGACCTTATACATCAGCATCTACACTATCCAACAGCAATGTAATACACATTCCTCTCAAGCACACACAGAATATTTTCTAGATTAGGGCACATATTAGGACACAAAAACAAGCCTCAGCAAATTTAAGAAGGTTAAAGTCATATCAAGTATCTTTTCTGACCACAATGGTAGAAAACTGGAAATCAATAAAATAAGAAATATTGGAAAATTCACAAATACATGGAAATTAAACAGCATGTTCTTGAAAAACCAACGGTTCAAAAAAAAATTAAAAGGAAAATTAAAAAATACATTGAGACAGGAAAATGTAAATACCATATACCAAAACATATGGGATGGAGCAAAAGCAGTTCTAAGCTATAGTAATAAATACCTACATTAAGAAAGAAGAAAGATCTCAAAAAATACACAACATTATGGAAGGAAATAATAAAAAGTAGAACAGAAATAAATAAAATAGAGACTAGGAAAACAATACAAAAGATTAACAAAATTTAGAATTTTTTTTTTGAAGAGATGCACAAAACTGAAAATATTTAGCTAGCTTAACTAAGAAAAATGAGAAGATTCAAATAAATAACATCAGGAATGTAAAACGAAGACATTACAATGGATATCACAGAAATACAAAGGGTTGTAAGAGACACTATGAACAATTATTAACATATGCCAAAAGTTAAATAGCACAGAGGAAATGGATAAGCTTCTAGACACATAAAACCTACCAAGACTGAATCATGAGGCAGTGAAAAAGCTGAATAGGAATAATGAATAAGAAGATTGAACCAGTAATTTAAAAGCCATCAAAGGAAAGCCCAGGACCTGATGGATTCACTGTTGCGTGCTATTATATCAAACATTTAAAGAACTAATTCCAATCCTCCTCAAACTCTCAAACTCTTCCAAAAAGTTGAAGAGGAGAAAATATTTTCAAACTCTTTTCATTAGGCTAGCATTACCCTGATAGCAAAGCCAGACAAGGATCCTACAAAAAAAGAAAATTACAGGTCAACATCTTTGGTGAACACAGATGCAAAGATACTCAACAAAATACTAGCAAACTGAATTCAACAATATGCTCAAAGGATCATCCACCATGATCAAATGGGATTTATCCCTGGGATACAAGGATGGTTCCACATACACAAACTTTAATAAATGTAATATATCACATTCACGGACTAGAGAACAAAAATCATGGGATCATCTCATTAGATTCAGAAGAAGCATTTGAAAAATTCAACATCGTTTCATAATAAAAACTCTCACCAAATTAGGTATATAAGGAATGTACCTCAATAAAATAAAGGTCATATATGAGAAGACTACAGCTACCTTATACTCAATGGTGAAAATTTAAAAGCCTTTCCTCTAATATCTAGAACAAGGATGTCCATTCTTGTCACTACTGCTCAACATAATAATGGAAGTTCTAGTAGAGCAATTAGGTGAGAGAAAGATAAGGCATCCAACTAAAAAAAAAAAAAAAAGTGAAATTGCCACTGTTTATTGATGCCGTAATTTTATATACTTAAAAACCCTACTAAAGACTCCAGCAAAAAACTGTTAGAACTGACAAATATAGTAAAGTTGAAGCATGCTAAGTCAACACACAAAAATCAACAGCATTTCTGTACATTAGCAACAAACTAGCTGAAAAGCAAATAGAGAGAATAATCCCATTTCAATAGCTACAAAAAAACCCCACAAGTACTTAGGAATAAACTTAACCAAGAAAGTAAAAGACCTGAACACCAAAAACTACAAAATATTGATGAGAGAGATTGAAAAAGACACAAATACATGAAAAAATATTCCATGCTCATAGATTGGAAGAATTAATATTGTTAAAATGTCCATACTACCCAAAGAGATCTCCAGATTCAATGCAATCTCTGCTGAAATTCCAATATCATTTTTCACAGGAATAGAAAAAACAATTATAAAATACATGTGAACCCACAAAAAAATCCAAATAGCCAAGGTAATCATGAGCAAAGGAAACAAAGCTGAAGGCATTACTCTACCTGATTTCAAACTAAAGGTATAGTAATTAAAACAGCATGGTGCTGGCCAAAAAAAACCAGACATATTGACCAATATGTCTGTTTAGAATATCTCTGTTCTAATAGAATAGAGAGCCCAAAAATAAACTCATGCATGAATAGTCAATTGATTTGTTTTACAAAAGTGGCAAGAATACACAATGAGAAAAATATAGTTTCTTCAATAAATGGTGTTGTGAAAACTGAATACCAACACACAGAACAATAAAATTGGACCTTTATCTCATATCATACGCAAAAGCCAACCAAAAAATTGACATAAATTTTAAGTTTAAGATTGATTTAAGTAAATTAAACAATTAAATGTAAGACCAGAAACTGTAAAACTACTAGGAAAAAACTATCTTAGTCTGTTGGTATGTTACTATACAGGAATACCCAAGGCTGGGTAATTAAAAAAAAAAAAAAGGTTTACTTGGCTCATCATTCTACCAGCTGGAAGGTCCAAGGCTGGGCATCTGCCTAGGGATTCAAGTTGCTTCTACTCACGGCAGAAGGTGAAGGGGAACCAGTGTGTGCAGAGATAACACGGTGAAAGAGGAAGCAAAAGAGAGGGGAGGTGCCAGGCTCTTTTCAACAACCAGCTCTCATGGGAACTAAGAGAGTGAGAACTCAAGGATTAACTAAGCCATTCAAGCCATTTGTGAGGGATTTGCCCCCGTGACCCAAATACTTCCCGTTAGGTCTCACCTCCAATATTGGGGATTGAATTTCAACATGAAGTTTAAAGGATCAAATATCTAAACTACAGCAAAAACATAGGGGAAAAACTACAGAAAATTGGTCTGGGCTATGATATTTTTGGATTTAACCCCTAAAGTCCAGGCAACACAAGCAAAAATTGATAAATGGGATTACATCAAACTAAATTGCTTCTGTATAGCAAAGGAAATAATTAACAGCATAAAGAGACAAACTTGGGATTATGGATTGAGAGAAAATATTTGCAAACCATACATCTGATAAGGGGTTAATATCCAAAATATATAAGGAACTCAGACTTGAGAGTGGAACAAGATGGAGTAATAGAAGGCTCCACCAAACATCCCCTTCACAAGACACCAATTTAACAACTATCTACACAAGAAAAGCACCTTCATAAGAACCAAGAATCAGGGGGGCACATATAGTACCTGGTTTTAACTTCCTATCACTGAAAGAGGCACTGAAGAGGTAGGAAGAACAGTCTTAAATCACCAATGCCACCCCTCTCCCACCCCCCAGCAGTGGCTGCTTGGTGTGGCGAGTGATTCTGTGTGCCAGGGAGAGGGAAAGCATAGCAATTCCGAGGCATTGAACTCAGGGCTGCCCTGTTATAGCAGAAAGCAATACCAGACCAAACTCAACTGATGCCTGTCCCCGGAGGGAACATTTAAATAAGCCCTAGCCAGAAGGGAATTATCAATCCCAGCATTAGAAACTTGAGTTTTCACAAGCCTTACTACTGCAGACTAAAGTGCCCTGGGGCTCTAAGTAAACTTAAAAGGCAGCCTAGGCCACAATGACTGCAACTCCTAGGCTAGTCATAACGCTGAACTGGGCCCAAAGCCAGTGGACTAGGGGTACATGTGACCTACTGAGACACCAGCCAGGGTAGCCAAGGGAGTGCTGGCATCGCCCCTCCCCTATCCCCAGGCTGGACAGCTCATGCATCCAAAAGGTGCCCCTTCCTTCTGCTTGAGAAGAGGAGATGGACAAGTGGGGAGGACTTTGTCTTGCATTCTTAGATACCGGCTCTAGCCACAGCAGGATACGGCAGAATTATGAGGCCCCATTTCCAGGCCCTGGCTCCCAGATGACATTTCTAGGCACACCCTAGGCCAGAAGAGAACCTGCTACCTTGAAGGGAAGCAGCCAGACCTGGCGGGATTCATCGCCAGCTAACTGAAGAGCCCTCGGGCCCTGAAAAACCAGAAGTGATACCCAATTAGTATGTCATGGGCCTTGGGTAAGACTCTGTGACTTGCTGGCTTCAGGTACAGCCACAGAGAGGTAGAGCACTAGCTGGACTTGGGGTCCATGATTCCAGGATGTGGCTCTTGGATAGCATTTCTGGGCCTGCCCTGGGTCAGAGGGGTGCCCACTGCCTTGAAGGGTGAGTCCCAGGCCAGGCAGCACTAACCACAAGCTGACTGAAGAGCCCTTGGGCCTTGGAATATTAGCAGTACACTGGCAGTACTCCCTGTGGGCCGTGGTGGTGGTGGCCATGAGGTGAGGGTCCTCTGCCTTAGGGGGAAGACAGTATGGGAAGGACTGTGTCTTGTGGTTTGAACGCCAGCTTAGTCACAGTACAGTGCAATACTAGGTAGACTTCTAAGGTTTCTTACTCTAGTCCCTGGCTCCTGGATGGCACCTCTGGACCAACCCTGAAGAGAAGAACACAGGTCTGGCTGGCTTTCTCACCTACTGATTGTAGAGCCCCAGAGCCTTGAGCAAATATAGATGGCAGTCAGGAAGTGGTTACAGCAGGCTTTGGGCAAGACCCAGTGCTGTACTGGCTTCAAGTCTTACCCAGCAAAGTCCTAGTTGTGGTGGAGTGTGTCACCAGCTTTATGTGGGTCAGAACAGAAAGAGAGAGACTCTGGGAGAAAGTAAAGGGACTAGAAAAAGAATCTCTGCCTGGTAATCCAGAGAATTCTTCCAGATTTTGTCCAAGACCATCAACGTGGTACCTCCATGAGTGTGTGAAAGACCCACAGTATTACTAGGCTTGCAGGGCCCCCCCTACAGCAGATACAGCGTAGATCACAACATCCGAGTCCTTTAGAATATCTGGAAAGTCTTTCCAAGGACAAGCACAAACAGGCCCAGGCTGTAAACACTACAATAAATACAATGCCTAGACACAGAAAAACATCTACAAGTATCAAGACTATCCAGGAATACATGACCTCACCAAATGAATTAAATAAGACATCAGAGATCAATCCTGAAGAAACAGAGATATGTAAGACAGACAATTCAAAATAGCCGTGTGGGCAGCAAGCACCCAGGTGCCGAGGCAAGAGATCGAGGGCACGAGCTGTTCCAGTATGATAAAATATATAAAACAAGAATAGTTATACTAGATATAGATCATAGATATGATTATATATGAATATCATTAATCATTAGTGTGCATCAACTATTCTTTGTTCCAATATTATAATAATCCTCACTCTACAATCATAACCTAGGAAAAACCGGCCATACAGAGATAGGAGCTGAGGGGACATAGTGAGAAGTGACCAGAAGACAAGAGTGTGAGCCCTCTGTCACGCCCAGACAGGGCCACTAGAGGGCTCCTTGGTCTAGCGGTAACGCCAGCATCTGGGAAGACACCCATTGCCAAGCAGACCATGGTCTAGCGGTAGCGTCAGTGCCAAGGAAAACACCCCCTACTGAGCAGACCAGGAAAGGGAGTCTCCCTTTCCCCGAGTGGGGGGGTTGAGAGAAGACTCTACTCCACCACCTCTTGTGGAGGGCCTGACATCAGTCAGGCCCGCCCACAGTTATCTGGAGGCCTAACTGTCTCCCTGTGATGCTGTGGTTCAGTGGTCACGCTCCTGGTCTGCTTTCATGTTCCGTTCTGTACACCTGGCTCTGCCTTTTAGATAGCAGTAGTAAAATTAGTGAAAGTACTAAAAGTCTCTGACATGCAGAAATAAGGGCGTAAGCGTCTCCTCTCTCTCTCTCTTTCCCTGCCTTGGCTGCCAAACAGGGAAGGGCCCTCTGTCCAGTGGACATGTGACCCACGTGACCTTACCTATCATTGGAGATGGCTCACACTCCTTACCCTGCCCCCTTGTCTTGTATCCAATAAATAACAGTGCAGCCTGGCATTTGGGGCCACTATTGGTCTCCACGTCTTGGTGGTAGCGGTCCCCTGGGCCCAGCTGTCTTTTCTTTTATCTCTTTGTCTTGTGTCTTTATTTCTATAATCTCTCGTCTCCGCACACGGGGAGAAAAACCCACCGACCCTGTGGGGCTGGTCCCTACATAGCCGTGTTGAGGAAACTGAAAGAAATTCAAGATAACATAGAGAAATAATTCAGAATTCTGTCAGATAAATTTAACAAAGAGATGAAAATAATTTAAAAGAATCAAGTAGAAATTCTGGAGCTGAAAAGTGCAATGACAAACTGAAAACTGCACCAGAGTCTTTTTATAGCAGAACTGATCAAGCAGAAGAAAGAATTTGTGAGCTTGAAGACAGGTTATTTGAAAATACACAGAGGAGACAAAAGAAAGAAGAATGAAAAACAATGAAGCACACTGGCAGGATCTAGAAAATTGCCTTAAAAGGGCAAATCCAAGAGTTATTGGCCTCAAAGAGGAGGTAGAAAAAGAGATACGGGTAGAAAGTTTATTCAAAGCAATAATAACAGAGAACTTTGCAAACCTAGAGAAAGATATCAAAATCCAAGTACAAGAAGGTTATAGAACACCAAGCAGATTTAACTCAAGAAGACTGCCGAAAAGCATTTGATAATCAAACTCCCAAAGGTCCAGGATAAAGAAAGGACCCTAAAAGCAGTAAGAGAAAAGAAACAAATAGTATACAATGAAAGAAAGGATCCTAAAAGCAGTAAGAGAAAAGAAACAAATAGCATACAATGGAGTTCCAATACATCTGGCAGCAGATGTTCCAGTGGAAACCTTACAGGCCAGATCAGAGTGGCATGACATATTTAAAGTGCTGAAAGAAAAAAAAAAAAAAAAGCTTTTACCCTAGAATAGTATATCTGGTGAAAATATCCTTCAAACATGAAGAAGAAATACAGACTTTTCCAGACAAACAAAAGCTGAGGGATTTAATCAATACAAGACCTGTCCTAGAAGAAACGCTAAAGGGAGTACTTCAATTAGAAAAGGATACTAATGAGCAATAAGAAATCATCTGAAGGTACAAAACTCACTGGCAATAGTAAGTACATAGAAAATCACAGAATGTTGTAACACTGTAACTATGGTGTGTAAACTACTCTTGTCTTAAGTAGAAAAACTAAATGATGAGCCAATCAGAAATAATAACTCGAATAACTTTTCAAGACATGCACAGTACAATAAGACATAACTAGAAACAACAAGTTTTATAGTGGGAGAATGAAGTTAAAGTATAGAGTTTTTATTAGCTTTCTGTTTGCTGCTGGTTTGTTTCTTTATGTAAACTGTGTTAAGTTGTTATCAGCTTAAAATAATGGGTTATAAGATACTATTTGTAAGCCTCATGGTAACTTCAAACTCAAAAATACATAACAGTACACAAAAAATAAAAAGCGGAAAACTGAAAAAATCACCTTCACTAAAAGGAAGACAGAAAGGAAAGAAAGAAGGAAGAGAAGACCACAAAACAAACAGAAAACAAGTAACAAAATGGCAGGAGTAAGTCCTTAACTTATAAATAATAACATTTACATCAAATGTAAATGGATTAAACTCTACAATCAGAAGGCACAGAGTGGCTGAACAGATAAAAATGAAACTAGACCCCTATCTCAAATCACATACAAAAATAAAATCAAAATAGATTAAAGATTTAAATCTAAGATCTCAAACTATGAAACTACTACAAACTACTAGAAGAAACCATTGTGGAAACTCTCCATGACATTTGTCTGGGCAAAAAATTATTGAGCAATACCCCATGAGCACAGGCAATCAAAGCAAAATGAACCAACAGGATCACATCAAGTTAAAAAGCTTCTGCACAACAAAGGAAACAATCAACAAAGTGAAGAGACAGCCCACAGAATGGGAGAAAATATTTGCAAAGTACCCATTTGAGAAGGCATTAAAAACCAGAATAGATAAGTAACTCAAACAACTCTATAGGAAAGCAATATAATAATCCAATTAAAAAATAGGCAAAAGATTTGAACAGACATTTTTCAAAAGAAGACATACAAATGGCAAACAGGCATACAAAAATATGTTCAAATCATTGACCATCAGAGAAATGCAAATCAAAACTATCATGAGATATCATCTCACCCCAGCAAAAATGGCTTTCATCCAAAAGTCAGGTAATAACAAATAGTGATGAGGATGTGGAGAAAGGGGAACACTTGTACACTGTTGGTGGGGATGTGAATTAGTACAACCACTATAGAGAATAGTTTTGAGGTTTCTCAAAAAAATAAAAATAGAGCTATTATATGATCCAGCAATGCCACTGCTGGATATATGCCCAACAGAAAGAAAATCAGTCTATAGAAGAGATATCGGCACTCCCATGTTTATTGCAGCACTGTTCACAATAGCCAAGATATGGAAGCAACCTAAGTGTCCATCGGTAGATAAATGGATGAAGAAAATATGGTATTTATACACAGTGGAGTACTATTCAGCCATAAAAAAGAATGCATTCCTGTCATTTGTAACAACATAAATAGAAGTGGAGGTCATTCTGTTAAGTGAAATAAGCAAGACACAGAAAGATAAACATAGCATGTTCTCACTTATTTGTAGCATCTAACAAATCAAAACAACTGATCTCATGGACATGGAGAATAGAAAAATGGTTTCCAGAGGCTGGGAAGTGCCACGAGACATTGAGGGCAGGTGGGGATGGTTACCAAAAACTAGTTAGAATGAATAAGACCTATTATTTGATAGTACAATATGGTGACTGTAGTCAATAATAATTTTGTTGTACATTTTAAAACAAGTTTGTCCAACCCATGGCCTATGGGTCTCATGTAGCCCAGGACAGCTTTGAATGCAAGCCAACACAAATTAATAAACTTCCTGAGAAATTAGGAGTTTTTTTGTGATTTTTTTTTCAGGCCATCAGCTATCATTAGTATCAGCGTATTTCATGTGTGGCCCAAGACAATTCTTCTTCCAATGTGGTCCAGGGAAGCCAAAAAATTGGACACCCCTGTTTTAAAATAACTAAAAGAGTAAAATTGGATTGTTTGTAACATAAAGGATAAATGCTTATGGGGAAAGAGGCCACATTTTTCACGATGCAGTTATTATGTACTGCATATCTATATCAAAACATCTCATGTACCCCACAAATATACACACCTATTATGTATGCACAAAAATTAAAAATTAAAAACAAACAAAAACAAAATACATAAGGAACTCAAACAACTCAAAAACAAGGAAAAAAAAAGAATTTAAAGGTGGACCTGAATAGACATTTTTCAAAAGACATACAAATGGCCAACAGATATATTTCAAAAGGCTCAAGCTTCCTAATCACTAGGGAAATAAAAATTAAAACCACAATGTGACATCATCTCACACCTGTCAGAAGGGTATAATCAAAAAGATGAAAGATAACAAGTGTTGGCAAGAATGTGAAGAAAGGGGTTTATTTGTACACTATTGGGAAAGTACATTAGTATATCCATTATGGAAAATGTGATGAAAGTTCCTCAACAAACTAAAAATAGAATACTACCATATGATCCAGCAATTCCACTTCTAGGTATTTACCCAAAAGGTTTCAAATCAGTTTGTCAAAGAGATACCTGCTCCCCCATGTTCATTGCAGCACTATTTACAATAGCCAAGATATGGAATCAACCTGAGTCCATCAACAGATGAATGGATAAAGTGTGGTATATATACACAATGGAATATTATTCAGACTTTAAAAAGAAAGAAATTCTGTCATTTGCGACAATGTAGATGGAACTGGAAAACAATATGCTAAGTAAAATAAGCCACGCACAGAAAGACAAACGCTGCATGTCCTAACATATGTGGAACCTAAAACAGTCAAGTTCATAGAAGCAGATAATAGAATCGTGGATACAGAGACCAGAAGTTGGAAGGAATGGGAAGATGATGGTCAAAGAGTACAAAATCTCAATTAGACAGAAAGGGTTTTTAAAAATATTTATTGCACAGCATGGTGATTGTAGTTAACAATAGTGTGCTGTACATTTCAACATTGCTAAGACAGTAAACTTCACATTTTCTCACTACAAAAAATAAGTATTTGAGGCCGGGCATGGTGGCTCACACCTGTAATCCCAACACTTTGGGACACTGAAGAGGGTGGATGGCTTGAGCCCAGGAGTTCAAGATCAGCCTGGGCAACATGGTGAAATCCTGTCTCTTAAAAAAAATACAAAAAATTGGCCAATTGTGGTGGCATGCACCTGTAGTCCCAGCTACCTGGGAGGCTAAAGTGGGAAAACCACCTGAGGCTGGGAGGTCAAGGCTGCAGTGAACTGTGACTGCACCCCTGCACCCCAGCCTGGGTAATAGAGTGAGACCCTGTCTCAAAAACTAAAAAAAGTATTTGATGTGGTGGATATGTTAATTAGCTTGATTTAATTATCCCACATTGTATTCATAAATTCATTTTGTACTCCACAAATACATACAATTATAAATTGTCAACTTAGAATAAAAATGAAATAAATATATATACATCAGGAACTTGAAAGATAATCTATAAAATAAGAAGAAATTAAAAATTGAGGCCAAAGTATTAGAATATAGAGAAATAAAACTACATACACATAATTCAATTTAAAAGAAGGCAAAAATAAAGAAGTCTGAGCTATAAATAAATCAGTTCTTGAAAATAAATTATTTCATTTTCTCTACTTTATTTCAATAAAAATTGAAGTAACAAATTGAAAAATAAAAGGAAAGAAGTCTACTGCAAATACATTTGAAAGCTAAAAGTGTTAAATAAATGACCAATAAAACAGTCATTTTTAAAAAGGAAAACATGGGACATGGGAAAAACTATAAAATCTAAAAAGATTAATGGAAAAACATATTTATATTACCATATTCTAGGTGGGAAGACTCAAGATTTAAATATGGAAAATATTTTAAACATTGTGAAAGTAACAATACTAGGTGAAAATACAGAAGAATGCTTCTCTAAGAACATCTTTTTAAGGAAGATATGAAACACAGAAGCTATAAGGAAGAGAATGGACAGGTTTTCTGCATTTCTGGTGGCAAAAGACAGACCATAAACACTACGTAAAGTCCAAATTAAGAAAAACAGATTTCCACCTTGAGCCAGAAAGTGGGCAGAAAAACGTGGCAATTAAGAGCAACATTTCTCAAGTTAGTCTGAGTTTGCTTCGTGCTTTGCCACTCACCGGCTAGCAAGTTACTTAACTCCATATCTCAGACTTCCTATCTCTAACATGGGATCACCATATGAGCTCATGGGGCCGTGGAGGATTAAATGAGTGACTACATACATAGCACATGGAACACTGGCTCTTTGTGAGTACTTAATACATAGTAGCTCTTATTAATGTATAAAGAACTTCTACTAATTAGAAAATAATAGATATCCCAGTACAGATGGTCGAAATACATGAACTGCCAGCTCACAGAAGAAACAGAAAATCTACCTTTTATGTATATATAGTAGCCTCACCATCACAGAAGTTCAAACTAAATTGAGGTATTATTTTCTTCTCAAATAAGCCAAAAAATTTTAAAGTAACAACATCTGGTGTTAGTGGGCATATAGGTAAATAAACTATCTCATATACATTCTTTATTTTTCTTTTTTTAGTATAAAATAGAGATGGGGTCTTACTATGTTGCCCAGGCCTATCTTAAACTCCTGGGTTCAAGTGATCCTCCCTCTTCCACCTCCCAAAGTACTGAGATTGCAGGTATGAGCCACTGTACCTGGCCTCATATATATTCCTGATGAGGGTATAGTTACCATCTTTTAAATGACACGTTATCAGTTTCTATTACAATTTATCCTTTAACATTGAAGTTTCATTTATAAAAATTTATCATTCAAGTGTGTGTGTGTGTGTGTACACAAAAGTGTTTCTTACAACAGTGATACAATAGCAACCAAAGCTAAAGCAACTTAATATCCATTAATAGGATTCTTAACCATAAAGCCTTTAAAAAAAGTATAGCTATCTTTATACCTACTAATTTTAAGTGAATAAAGCAAGTTGCACAACAGTATGTGTACATTTTAAACATACATGCTTACATTAGCATAGGGAAAAGTCTGGAAGGATCTATATCAAATTGTTGACAATAGTTACCCTTTGAGAAGTGATGTGGAGGTAGGAGGGGAAGGGAAAATTCAGAGCGACATTTGCTTTTTTCTTTTATGCATTTCTGTAATGTGCAAGTATTTTTTTTTCAAATAATCATGGTTTATTTTTGTAATTGAAAATAATGCAAACCTGGGACGAAGAAGCTATAATAAGATAAGCTTTTAAAAGCAAACAATGAAAAGTAGTAAAAATAAGAATAAAACTATATAAAGTAAAAATATCCACCATACAAACAAAAAGGAAAAAAAAAAAGAAGTGAAAACTGCAATAGGGTTTTGGTTGTAGGAAATCCCTTCCCATGGTGAGGTATTGAGACTTTCTGGGCAGGATAAGGCTACATCTGAAAAATGATGGCAAAGCCAGTGCCTCAGATGGAAGAGTCCAGTCCATGGCTACTGTGATGATTCTGAAGAACAAGAACCTTGGTCTAGGTCCCACTGAGACCTCATCCCGTTCTAGAATTCTTTGGACCTGAATGATGACCTTATAGAGAGCAAAATACCAGGAATTCAGAAGCAGGCTATGTGAGCACTCAAAAGAAGGGAATTAGGGAGCATGGGCAATCCCAAACTCTGAAGTCAATTTTTCAAGAAAACAGGGAATGCTACTTTACATCAGCCTGAGATGCCATTAAGGGTAGTGCTACAGTTTGGATATTTAACTCTCTAAACCTTATGTTGAAATTGGATCCTCAGTGTTGGAGCTGGGGACTAGTAGGAGGCGTTTGGGTCATAGGGATGATCCCGCATGAACGGCAAGGTGCTGTCTTTGTAGTAATGAGTGAGTTCTTACTCGATTAGTTCCCAGGAGAGCTGGTCATTATAAAGAGCCTGGCATCTCCCCTGACCTCTCTTTGCCTTCCTCCCTCACCGTGTGATCTCTGTACAGGCCAGCTCCCCTTCCCCTTCTCCATGATGGAAACAGCCTCAGGCCCTCACCAGAAGCAGATGCTGGTGCCCTGTTTCTTGTACAGCCTGCATAACTGCGAGCCAAATAAACCTCTTTTCTTTATAAATTACCCAGCCTCAGGTATTCCTTTATAGCAACACAAACGGACTAAGATAAGTATAGATGGCATCAGGGTGGGTACCTGTGGCTCTGTCCTTCACACTGACCGTTCAGGACCCCAGCAGAACTCACTCTGTTCACCCTAGACATCCCTGGGCAATCCCACAGGGCCCAGAGCCTCACCGAAAGTGTTGAATTCTCCACACCATGTGAGGTCATCAGCAAGGTAGCCTAGCAGCGTGTCCTCCAGGGTGAACATATCCTGCTGGACCTGTGTGAACTGATGGGCCAGATCTTTTATTCTGCTCCAAAGAAGAGTCTAAGGAAGAATAAATACAATCTATTACTGAGATCAACTTAGCATGACAAAACAAAATAAATCCATGGTTTTGTAAATGAAAAAAGAACAGAGTATATCAAAGTGAATCACCCATAGTATGAATAAGAATTGTCGTATGCATCAATGATTTGTGAGTGCAGGAGAGTGTAGGGGAGAGAGAGAGTGTGTGGGTGTGTGTATGTGTGTGTGTGCATGTGTTCTAGGTCATAATGTAAATGTTTATTTTTATTCTAGGTTGCAGTAAAAAAACTCTGAAAGTCACTGATCAAAATCTTATAATCAACATGGGATCACATCTGGAGGTGGCATTAGAGAGTTACAATATTCCTAAGCTTATCTCCAAAAAAAACTTTGTCTACATGCTGTTTTCAGGAAGATGTGCTCTTTGATTCTTAAAGAACTATATAACCCCTTCCAAATTCCCTAAATATTCCCTACCCCTACCAAAAAAAAAAAACACAATAGATTTTTTGTATTTAAGGGTTCCTCTTAAAGGTACAGAGAGTCAAAGTTCAGAATTATATTCTGTTTTATGAATCTATTTTTTTATTCTTATTTTTATAAGTTCCAGGGTACACATGCAGGAGGTACAGGTTTGTTACATAGGTAAATATGTGCCATGGGTTTGCTGCACCTATTAACCCATCACCTAGGTATTAAGCCCAGTATACATTAGTTATTTTTCCTAATGTTCTCACTCCCCTCACCCCAACCCCAACAAGCTGCAGTGTGTGTTTTTCCCCTCCCGGTGTCCATGTGTTCTCATTGTTCAGCTCCCACTTATAAGTGAGAACATGTGGTGCTTGCATGTTCCTGTGTTAGTTTGCTGAAGATATGGCTTCTGGCTCCATCCATGTCCCTACAAAGGACATGATTTTATTCCTTTTTATGGCTGCATAATATTCCATGGTGTATACGTACCACATTTTCTTTATCCAGCCTATCACTGATGGGCATTTGGGTTGATTCCATGTCTTTGCTATTGTGAATGGCATTGCAATGAACATATGCATGCATGTATCTTTATAATAGAATGATTTCTATTCCTTTGGGTATATACCCAGTAATGGGATTACTGGGTCAAATGGTATTTCTGGTTCTAGATCTTTGAGGAATTGCCACACTGTCTTCCACAATAGTTGAACTAATTTACATTCCCATCAACAATGTAAAAGCATTTCTATCTCTCCACAATCTCACCAGCATCTGTTGTTTCTTGACTTTTCAATAATGCCATTCTGACTGGCATGATATCATGGTTTTGATTTGCATTTCTCTAATGACCAGTGATATTAAACTTTTTTTCATATATTGTTGGCCACATGAATGTCTTCTTTTGAGTCTGTTCATGTCCTTTGCCTGCTTTTTGATGGTGCTGTTTATTTTTTTCTTGTAAATTTGTTTAAGTTCTTTGTAAATTCTGGATGTTAGACTTTTGTCAGATGGATAGATTGCAAAACTCTTCTCCCATTCTGTAGGTTTTCTTTTCACTCTGATGATAGTTTATTTTGCTGTGCAGAAGCACTTTAGTTTAATTAGATCCCATTTGTCAATTTTTGCTTTTGTTACAATTGCATTCGGCAATTTCATAATGAAATCTTTGCCTGTGCCTGTGTCCTGAATAGTATTGCGTAGATTTTCTTCTAAGGTTTTATAGTTTTGGGTTGTACATTTAAGTCTCTAATTCATCTTAATTTTTTTATGAGTTGCAAGGAAGGGGTCCAGTCTCAATTGTCTGCATATGGCTAAATAGTTCTCAAGCACCAGTTATTAAATAGGGAATACTTTCCCCATTGCTTGCTTTCATCAGGTTTGTCAAAGATCAGCCAGCTGTATATGTGCAGTTTTATTTCTGAGATCTCTACTCTGTTCTATTGGTCTATGTGTTTATTTTCGTACCAGTACCATGCTATTTTGGCGTCTGTAGCCTTGTAGTACAGTTTGACGTTGGGTAGTATGATGCCTCCAGCTTTATTCTTTTTGCTTAGGATCGTCTTGGCTATATGAGCTTTTTTTGGTTCCATATAAATTTTAAAATAGTTTCTTCTAATTCTGTGAAGAATGTCAATCGTAGTTTAAAGGGAATAGCATTGAATCTATAAATTACTTTGGGCAGTATGGCCATTTTCACAATATTGATGCTTCCTATCCATGAGGATGGAATGTTTTTCCATTTGTTTGTGTCCTCTCGGATTTCCTTGAGCAGTGGATTGCAGTTGTCCACGAAGACGTCCTTCACTTCCCTTGTTAGCTGTATTCCTAGGTATTTTATTCCCTTTGTGAATGGGAGTTCATTCATGATTTGGCTCTCTGCCTGTGTGTTGGTGGATAGGAATGCTTGTGATTTTTGCACATTGATTTTGTATCCTGAGACTTTGCTGAAGTTGCTTATCAGCTTAAGAAGCTTTGGGGCTGAAAACCGGCACCAGACAAGGTTGCCCTCTCTCACCACTCCTATTCAACATAGTATTGGATGTTCTGACTGGGGCAATCAGGCAAGAGAAAGAAATAAAGTCTATTCAAATAGGAAGAAAGGAAATAAAATTGTCTTTGTTTGTAGATGACATGTTTTCTAGTTATAGGATCATGAGTTTGCCAGTATTTTATTGAGAATTTTTACATTGATGTTCTTCGGGATATTGACCTGAAATTTTCTTTTCCTGTTTTATCTCTGCCAGGTTTTGGTATCAGGATGATGCTAGTCTCATAAAACGAGTTAGGGAGGGGTCCTGCCTTTTCAATTTTTTGGAATAGTTTCAGAAGAAAGGGTATTAGCTCCTCTTTGTAACTCTGGTAGAATTCAGGTGTAAATCTGTCTGGTCCTGAGCTTTTTTTTTTTTCTGGTTGGTATTTATTACTGCCTCAACTGTAGAATTTGTTATTGGCCTATTTAGGGACTCAACTTCTTCCTGGTTCAGTCTTGGGAGGGTGTATGTATCCAGAAATCTATTCATTTCTTCTAGATTTTCTAGTTTATTTGCATAGAGGTATTTATAGTATTATCTGATGGTTGTTCGTATTTCTGTGGGATCAGTGGTGATATCTTCTTTATCATTTTATTGTATCCATCTGATTCTTCTCTATTTTCTTTTTTATTAGTCTAGCTAGTCATCTATCCATTTTATTAATTTTTTTTTCAAAAAACCACCTCCTGCATTCATTTATTTTTTGAAGGGATTCTTGTGTCTCTATCTCCTTCAGTTCTGTGCTGAGCTTGGTTATTTCTTGTCTTCTGCTAGCTCTGTGATTTGTTTTCTCTTGGTTCTCTAGTTCTTTTAGTTGCGATGTTAGGATGTCGATTTGATATCTTCCTAGCTTTCTGATGTGGGCATTTAGTGCTATAAATTTCTCTCTTAACACTGCTTTTATTGCATCCCAGAGATTCTGATACATGGTCTTTTTCCTATTAATTTCAAAGAACTTGTTAATTTCTGGCTTAATTTTATTATTTACCCAGGAGTCATTCAGGAGCAGGTTGTTCAATTTCCATGTAATTGGTTTTCAGTGAGTTTCTTAATCTTGAGTTCTAATTTGATTGTGCTGTGGTCTGTGAGACTGTTATGATTTTAGTTCTTCTGCATTTGCTGAGAAGTAATTTACTTCCAATTGTGTGATCAATTTTAGAGTAGATGCCATGTGGCACCAAGAGTAATGTATATTCTGTTGCTTTGTCATGGAGAGTTTCGTAGATTATCTATCAGGTCCACTTGATCCTGAGCTGAGTTCAGGTCATGAATATCTTTGTTAATTTTCTGTCTTGATGATCTGTCTAATATTGACAGTGGGGTGTTAAATTCTCCCACTATTATTGTGTGGGTATCTAAGTCTCTTTGTAGGTCTCTAAGAACTTGTTTTATGAATCTCAGTGTTCCTATATTGGGTGCATACATGTTTAAGATAGTTCTCTCTCCTTGTTGAATTCACCCCTTTATCATTATGCAATACCATTCTTTTTCTTTTTTGATTTTTGTTGGTTTAAAGTCTGTTTTGTCATAAACTAGGATTGCAACCCCTGCTTTTTCCATTTTCCATTTGCTTTGTAAATATTCCTCCATCCCTTTATTTTGAGTCTATGTGTGTCTTTGCATGTGAGATGGGTCTCATGTATACAGCACACCAATTGACCTTGACTATCCAGCTTGTCATTCTATGTCTTTTAATTGGGACATTTAGCCCATTTACACTTAAGGCTAATTTTGTTATGTGTGAATTTGATCCAGTTATCATGATGCTAGCTGGTTATTTTGAAGACTTGCTTATGTAGTTGCTTCATAGTGTCATTGGTCTGTGTACTTCGGTGTGTTTCTGTAGTGGCTGATAATGGTTTTTCCTTTCCATATTTAGTGCTTCCTTCAGGAGCTCTTGCAAGGCAGGACTGGTGGTGATGAATTCCCTTACCTTTTGCTTGTCTGAAAAAGATTTTATTTCTCCTTCATTTATGAAGCTTAGTTTGGGTAGATATGAAATTCAAGGTTGGAAATTATTTTCTTTAAGAATGTTGAATTTTGGCCCCCAGTCTCTTCTGGTTTGTAGGGTTTCTGCTGAGAGGTCTGCTGTTTGTCTAATGGGCTTCCCTATATAGGTGACCTGCAGAATCTGATGATTATGTGTCTTGGGGTTGATCTTCTCATAGAGTATCTTACTGGGGTCCTCTGGATTTCCTGAATTTGAATGTTGGCCTGTCTTGCTAGGTTGAAGAAGTTCTCCTGGATGATGTCCTGAAGTGTGTTTTCCAACTTGGTTCCATGCTTCCTGTCTCTTTCAGGTACCCCCAATCAGTCATAGGTTCTTTTTACTATTTTGCATAATCCCATAGTTCTCAGAGGTTTTGTTCATTCCTTTTCATTCTTTTTTGTCTAATCTTGTCTGCCTGTCTTATTTCAGCAAGATAGTCTTCAAGCTCTGATATCCTTTCTTCCGTTTCGTCTATTCAGTTATTGATACTTGTGTTTGCATCGTGAAGTTCCCATGTTGTGGGAACTTTTTCAGCTCCATCGGGTCATTTATGTTCCTCTCTAAACTAGTTATTCTCTTTAACAGCTCCTGTGTTTTATCATGGTTCTTAGCTTCTTTGCAATGGGTATGAACATACACCTTTAGCTCAGTGAATTTCATTATTACGCATCTTCTGAAGTCTACTTCTGTCAATTCATCCATCTCAGCCTCAGCCCAGGTCTTTTTTTTAACATTGGGTAAATGTAGCTAGTATCTTCAGTTTTTTTATACTTTAAGTTCTGGGTTACATGTGCAGAATGTGCAGTTTTATCACATAGGTATACATATGTCATGGTGGTTTGCTGCACCCATCAACCCATCATCTACATTAGGTATTTCTCCCTAATATTATCCCTCACCAAGTTCCCCTCTCCAACATGCCCTGTTGTGTGATGTTCCCCTCCCTGTATCCATGTGTTCTCATTGTTCAACTCCCACTTATGAGTGAGAACATGTGGTCTTTGGTTTTCTGATCTTGTGATAGTTTGCTGAGAATGATGGTTTCCAGTTTCATCCATGTCCCTGCAAAGGACATGAACTCATTCTTTTTTATGGGTCTCAGCCGAGTTCTATGCCCTTGTTGGAGATGTGTTAAAATCATCTGGAGGAGAAGAGGCACACTGGTTTTTTGAGTTTTCAGCATTTTTGTGCTGATTCTTTCTCATCTTCATGTATTTATCTACCTTTGATCTTTGAGGCTACTGACCTTTGGGTGGGTTTTTGTGGGGTCTTTTTCATTGATGTCGTTGCTTTCTGTTTTTTCTTTTAGCAGTCAGACCCTTTCTTCCATAGGGCTGCTGCAGTGTGTAGGGGTTCCACTCCAGACCCTATTCACCTGGGTTCCTCCCACACCTGAAAGTATCACCAGTGGAGGCTACAGAACAGCAAAGATGACAGCCTGCTCCTTCTTCTAAAAGCTTCATTCCAGAGGGGTACCGGCCTGATGCCAGTGAGAGCTCTCCTGTATGATGTGTCTGTCAACCCCTGTTGGACAGTCTCCCCCAGTCAGGAGACACAGGGGTCAGGGATCGACTTGAGGAGGCAATGTGTCCTTTAGCAGAGTTGGTGTGCTGTGCTAGGAGAATCCCTTTTGTCAGGATCAGCTGCTGTCTTCAGAGCCGGCAGGCAGGAATGATTAAATCCACTGAAGATGCGCCCACAGCCGCCCCATCTGCCAGGTGCTCTGTCCCAGGGAGATGGAGGTTTTGTCTGCAAGCCCCTGACTGGGGTTGTTACCTTTCCTTCAGAGATGCCCTGCCCAGTGAGGAGGAATCTAGAGAAGCAGTCTGGCCACAGCCACATTGCCACACCCAGTCCAGACCTCCAGCCTCCTTAGCACTATCAGGGGAAAACGGCCTATTAAAGCCTCAGTAATGGTGGATGCTGCTCCCCCACCCAGCTCCATCATCCCAGGTCAACTTCAGACTGTTGTGTTGGCAGCAAGAATTTCAAGCCAGTGGTTCTTAGCTTGCTGGGCTCTGTGGGAGTGAGACCTGCTGAGCGAGACCACTTGGATCCCTGGCTTCAGCCCCCTTTCCAGGGGAGTAAACAGTGGGTTCCAGGCACCACTGGGGCATGAAAAACACTCCTGCACCTAGCTTGGTGTCTGCCCAAACAGCAGCTCAGTTTTGTGCTTGAAATCCAGGGCCCTGGTGGTGTAGACACATGAGGAAACCTCCTAATCTCAGATGGAAATGCAGAAATCACCCACCTTCTGCATCGGTCTCACTGGGAGCTGCAGACTGGAGCTGTTCCTATTCAGCCATCTTGGCTCCTCCCCCTATTCATTCTTAATGGGAGTCAGTGAAGGATACTGGTTTAAAGCATGGGACCGAAAACCCCAGTCCTCATTGAAGCCCAGCATCATCATCACTTATCACGTGTTTCACCTTGAGCAACCAAAACATCACTAAGCCCCACTTTCTACACCTGTAAAATGGTAACGATAATGACTGAAATAAACTAATGGGGTGCTAGGGAAATTAACTGAGATACATGCAAGTAAATTGCTTAGCATACTATCCATCGCATAGTCACTTATTTGACAAATGTCAGCCTGGGTTATTATTTGCCAAACACCTTCTCTGCATAGGGCATCGTGCCTGGTGAATGGAGAAGTTTCACAATGACTGCAGCTCACTAACAATCAAATGAGAGGCTGAAATTTCTGGGTGGTTTTAAGGGCTTCACAAAGAAAATTTTAGGCATGCGGAATTTTGCCTTAAACATCGACTATAGAAAAGGTGCACTCTGATAGACCTTTTCCAATATAACCAATGTGTTAGAATCCAGGCCTCTGCTCCAAGTCTCATACCACTTACATTTAAACTGGTCACTTTCAAGCCTGCCAAACTTGCCCATTCCACAGAATGGCTATGAAGGCCTAGAAGATAAGGATTAGGAGAGTCTTTTGTAAGCAAGAAAAAGAAAAAAAGCACTCTGAAAGTGTAATTTGGCATTGTTATTATTATTACTACTACTATCATAGGTCAGGGGAAAGTTTTGTTATTATATAGGTTGTGTTAATTTGTTTGTTTGAGTTGGGTTTCGTGTTAGGTTTTTTCTGCCTAGTTTTTGGCCAAAGCCCCTTTCCTATTTCTGTTTCTCCATTTCTCTCTTTTATCTCCCTTTTCCAGATGTCCTAAATCTTGATTATATCATGGCCCCTCAATGGCCTGCAAATTCCATTTCTACCAACCACACTCACACTGTAATGTATGGATTTTTCCTCTTCCTTCATTCTAATCAAAATTTGGACCTATTAATTTTTACCACTGACTTTTATCCCCAGTTTTAAAATCAATGGCATACCCCCAATTACCTTGTTGCAAGGTACAGTCTGAGTTCCCAACTTCACTAGTGGCTGATAGTCTTCTTCTGTAATGTTGCAAGGATATTTTGAAATAAATGCACCCTTGAATGCATCCCATACACTTTGGCAGTCTACATGTCTGTGAGATAAAACACAGAAAATAAAACATAAATTATTCTATTTAAAAATATTTTTGGAGCATAATTATTTTTTAGAATCTCATTTAGGAAGCATCTATCATATGCCAGGTAGTCCATACATATAATCTCATCTCACATGTGGTCTACCAGGGGTACAAAGAGAAGCTGATACCATTCCTTCTGACACTATTCTAAATAATAGAAAAACAGGGACTCCTCCATAAGTCATTTTATGAGGCGAGTATCATCCTGATACTGAAACCTGGCAGAGACACAACAAAAAAAGAAAATTTCAGTCCAATATCCCTGATAAACATCGATGCAAAAATCCTCACTAAAATACTGACAAACTGAATCCAGCAGCACATCAAAAAGCTTATCTACCATGATCAAGTAGGCTTCATCTCTGGGATGCAAGTCTGGTTCAACATACACAAATCAACAAACATCATCACATAAACAGAACCAATGACAAAAACCACATGATTATCTCAATAGATGCAGAAAAGTCCTTCAATAAAATTCAACATCCCTTCAGGCTAAAAACTCTCCATAAACTAGGTATCGATGGAACATATCTCAAAATAATAAGACCTATTTCTGACAAACCCATAGCCCACATCATACTAAATGGGCAAAAACTGGAAGCATTCCCACGGAAAAGTGGCATAAGACAAGGATGCCCTCTCTCACCACTCCTATTCAACATAATATTGAAGTTCTGGCCAGAGCAATCAGACAAAAGAAATAAATAAAGGGTACTCATATAGGAAGAGAGAAAGTCAAATTGTCTCTGTGTGCAGACAACATGATTGTATATTTAGGAAACCCCATCATCTCAGTACAAAACCTCCTTAAGCTGAGAAGCAACTTCAGCAAAGTCTCAGGATATAAAATCAGTGTGCAAAAATCACAAGCATTCCATACACCAATAATAGACAAGCAGAGAGCCAAATTATGAGTGAACACCCATTCAGAATTGCTACAAAGAGAATAAAATACCTAGGAATACAACTTATAAGAGACATAAAGGACCTCTTCAAGGAGAACTACAAACCTCTTAAGGAAATAAGAAAGGAAACAAGCAAATAGAAAAAAAATCCATGCTCATGGATAGGAAGAATAAATATCGTAAAAATGGCCATACTGCCCAAAGTAATTTATAGATTCAATGCCATTCCCATCAAACTACCATTGACTTTCTTCATAGAATTAGAAAAAAACTACTTTAAATTTCCTATGGAACCAAAAATGAGTCCATATAGCCAAGACAATCCTAAGCAAAAAGAACAAAGCCGGAGGCATCACATTACCGGACTACAAAGTGTACTACAAGACTACGGTAATCAAAACAGCATGGTACCAGTACCAAAACAGATATATAGACCAATGGAACAGAATGGAGGCCTTGGCCAGGCACAGTGGCTCATGCCTGTAATCCCAGCACTTTGGGAGGCCAAGGCGGGCAGATCACAGGTAAGGAGTTCAAGACCAGCCTGACCAACATGGTGAAACCCCATCTCTACTAAAAATACAAAAATTAGCCAGGCGTGGTGGTGCGCGCTTGTAATCCCAGCTACTCAGGAAGCTGAGGCAGGAGAATCGCTTGAACCAGGGAGGCAGAGGCTGCAGTGAGCCGAGATCGTGCCACTGCACTCCAGCCTGGGTGACACAGCAAGATCTCGTCTCAAAGAAAAAAAAAAAAAAAACAGAACGGAGACCTCAGAAATAATACCATACATCTATAACCATCTGATGGTTGACAAAAACAAGCAATGGGGAAAGGATTCCCTATTTAATGACAAAACAAGCAATGGGGAAAGGATTCCCTATTTAATGGTGCCAGGAAAACTGGCTGGCCATAAACAGAAAGCAAAAACTGGACCCTTTCCTTACACCTTATACAAAAATTAACTCAAGATAGTTTAAAGACTTAAATGTAAAACCTAAAACTATAAAAACCCTAGAAGAAAACCTAGGCAATACCATTCAGGACATAGGCATGGGCAAAGACTTCATGACTAAAACACCAAAAGCAATTGCAACAAAAGCCAAAATTGACAAATGGGATCTAATTAAACTAAAGAGCTTCTACACACCAAAAGAAACTATCATCAGAGTGAACAAGCAACCGACAGAATGGGAGAAAAATTTTGCAATCTATTCATCTGACAAAGGTTTAATATTCAGAATCTACAAGGAACTTAAACAAATTTACAAGAAAAAAACAACCCCAACAAAAAGTGGGCGAAGGTTGTTAACAGATGCTTCTCAAAAGAAGACATTTATGCAGTCAACAAACATACCAAAAAAACCTTATCATCACTGGTCATTAGAGAAATGCAAATCAAAACCACAATGGATACCATCTCATGCCAGTTAGAATGACGATCATTAAAAAGTCAGGAAACAACCGACGCTGATGAGGCTGTGGAGAAATAGGAATGCTTTTACACTCTTGGTGGGAGTGTGAATTAGTTCAACCACTGTGGAAGACAGTGTGGCGATTCCTCGAGGATCTAGAACCAGAAATACCATTTGACCCAGCAATCCCATTACTGGGTGTATACCCAAAGGAATATAAATCATTCTACTATAAAGACACATCCACACGTATGTTTATTGGAGCACTATTTACAAGACTTAGAGCCAACCCAAATGCCCATAAATGATAGACTGAATAAAGAAAATGTGGCACATATACACCATGGAATACATAAAAAAGAATGAGTTTATGTCCTTTGCAGAGACATGGATGAAGCTGGAAGCCATCATTCTCAGCTAAAAAACACAGGAACAGAAAACCAAACACTGCATGTTCTCACTCATAAGTTGGAGTTGAACAGTGAGAACACATGGACACAGGGAGGGGAACAACACACACTGGGGCCTATTCGGGGGTTGGGGGCAATGGGAGGGAGAGCATTAGGACAAATACCTAATGCATGTGGGGCTTAAAACCTAGATGATGGGTTGATAGGTGCAGCAAATCACCATGGCACATGTATACCTATGTAACAACCTTTCACATTCTGCACATGTATCCCACAACTTAAAGTAAACTTCAAAAAAAGATAACACGTAAAAATAAATCAATTTAATATGTTATATTTTGCAGAATAAATGACAAAAACCATATGATCATCTCAAAAGACACACACAAAAATATTAGACAAAATCCAACACTCTTCTAATGAAAAAAAAAGTGAGAAAATTACAAATAAAATGAAATTTCCTCAACCTGACAAAATTCATCTATTAAACCCCACAGCTAACATTATACATAATGGTAAAAGACTGGATGCTCCCCCTTAAGATCAAGTATAGTCCAAAGATGTCTGATTTCATTACTAATATTCAACATTGTATTGGAGTTCTAGCCAAGGAATTTAGGTGAGAAAAGAAACTAAACTCATCTATATTAGAAAGGAAGAAGTAAACTTATCCCCTGAATGGATGACATGATACTGTATATAGAAAATTCGAAGAAATCCACCAAAAGGAAACTGTTAGAACGAATGAACATGTTCAGCAAGGTTTCAGGTTACAAAATCAGTATACAAAAATCAATTGCATTTCTATATACTATCAATGAAAAATATAAAATTGAAATTTAAAAAATTCCATTCATAATAGCAGCAAAACAACTAATATTCTTAGGAGTAAATACAACAAAGAATTACAGGACGGGAATGCTGAAAAATCCAGAACACTGTTAAAAAGTAAAGAAGACCTAAAAGAATGGAAAAACATTCTACATTCATGGATCAGAAGACTTAAGCCTTAGTATTTTTTTTGTTTGTTTTTTGGTTTTTGTTTTTGAGACAGAATCTCACCCGGTTGCTCAGGCTGGAGTGCAACAGCGCAATCTTGGCTCACTGCAACCTCCACCTCCCGGGTTCAAACGATTCTCCTGCCTCAGCCTCCTGAGTAGCTGGGAATACGGGCACGCACCACCATGCCCAGTTTTTTATTACTATTATTTTTTTTTTTAAGTAGAAACGGGGTTTTACCATGTTAGCCAGGCTGGTCTCGAACTCCCGACCTCGTGATCCACCCACCTCGGCCTCCCAAAGTGCTGGGATTACAGGCGTGAGCCACCATGCCCGGCCAGAAGACTTACTATTGTTAAGATGCCAGTATTCTCCAAGCTGATTTACAGCTTTGATGCAATAGGTATAAAAATCCCAGTTCCCTCTTTTGCAGATAGTGACAGTTTATCCTAAAATTCATATGGAAATGTAAGGAACACAGAAGAGCCAAAAATCCTGAAAAAGAAGACCAAAGTTGAAGAGACACATACTTCCTGATTTCAAAACTTACTACAATGCTACAGTAATCAAGACAATTGGTACTGGCATAATGACGTAATCACAGGACGAGTTCTAACTGGCCCTACTCTGTTGATAATAGTATGTCAAGTTATTTTACATGCACAAAGCCAAAAAGTTGTAAGTCATGCAGCTGAAGAATGCAGAAAAGAAGACGTCAACCTTGAATAACACCCAGAAGAAAAATTCCTCTCCTGCCCCACCACAGAAGCAAATGGTCAAGACATGACTGGAACCTGAGGGCCCAAACATTTTTAAAAGCAAGAAACCTGAGCCCAATGGCATGTCCAGTGTTAAGACCCCTTACCAAACCTTACCATAAATGGTCTTGTTTAAAGTCCTTCCAATCGAAACCTGCCCCACCAGTGCTTCTGCATACTAGCTTACCGTCCCTAACCCGTAAAACTTGTCCCAGATCCCAGATAGGGAGACAGATTTGAACTTTGCCTCCTAATTCCTTGCAAGTCAACCTCACGATAAAGGTTTTGCTTTTCTCAAAAACCAGTTCCATAATATTGGCTTCTCTATCTGTCAGGCAGCAAGCACATTGTTCAGTAACAATGACAGAAATATAGATCAATGGAATAAAGAGTCCAGAAATAAAGTCTTAGAGTTATCATCAATTAATTTTAGACAAGAGTGCCAAGGCCATTCAATGGGGGAAAAAAATCACTTTTCAACAAATGGTGCAGGGACAACGAGATATCCACATGCAAAAGAATAAATTAGGACCCCTATTTTACACCACATACAAAAATTGTCTCAAAATGAATGAAAGACCTAAGAGGTAAAATTTAAAAATTCTTAGAGGCAAACATAGAATAAAGAAATTGTCATAACCTTAGATTAGGCAATTATTTCTTAAATATGATACCTAAAGCACAGCAACAAAAGAAAAAATATATAAATTACACCTTATCAAAATTAAAATCCTATGTTCTTCAAAGGACACCATCAAGAAAGTGAAAATAAAGTTCACAGAATGGATTAAAATATTTGCAAATATTATTTATGTTTCAGAACTTGCATCCAGAATAATAAAGAGCTCTTATAATTCAATAATAAATGGATAACCCAATTAACAAATAGGCCAATAATTTAATACACTTTTTTATAAGAGACATAAAAATGGCTAATAAACACATATAAAAATGCTCAACATCATTAGTCACTAGGGAAGTGGAAATCAAAACCAAGAGATACCACTTACCCACTCACTAGGATTGGGTTAGGGGTTGAATTATGTCCCATTTGAAATTCACATGATGAAGTCCTCAGTCCAGTACCTTAAAATGTGACCGTTTAAAAATAGAACAGTTGCAGGTGTAATTAATTAATGCATGGGTGGCATCCAACAATCATGTTTTAATAAGCCCTCCAGGCAATTCTGATGCAAGTTTAGGTTTGAGAATCATTGGGTTATACACGAAAATGTGAAGAGTTCAACAGTGGTTTCTTTCCAATATCTGAGCACCATATTTCTACTTCATCCACACTTGCCTTTGAAAGCCCTGCCAGGAAACCATTATTAACCTGGTTTTCTCCGTACATTATATATTTAAGGGAAAAAAAGCTTATTGCATTTTGTATTTCAATGTCAATCAAAATGTATGGGGCACCATTGTGGATAGTTTAGAGAAAAGAGATTTGGCATCGATTTTGCTTTAGGGGATCTTGTTTTGATTCCATTAATTAATGCAGTGGCCTTCTCGGGAACTTCCTGTTCCCATACTCCAACTCCCTCATAAAACTCTTCTACATCTTTCCTTAGCAGCATCTTTGCAGACAAAGATGGAAGAATATGATAATTTTCCACTATAAAAGATCTGGCTAGAAAGAGAAATTCATGTGCACTGAGCACCTACATGTACCAGATGCTTTCAAAAGTGTGTTCATATATAATCACCAAAACTTGTATTGAGTCCCACAGAGAATTAAAAAACCTTCAAAATTATTTTTATTCTTCTTGGGTATATATACCCTACTTCAAGAAACATTACCTCAGCATTCAAGAAAAGTCCAGGTTACAAATTTAACAGAATTCCTTGTTTAGATGGAGCAGAGCTATAGAGCATTAGAGTTGAAACAGACCTCGGAAGAGTTTGTAACTTAACTCTTTGCCCTTTCTACATCTTATGAATCCGAGCTTTCAGTTTGCCCTACAAATAAGAGAAAACGAGGAGAGGCAATGAGAAATCTGGGGGCAGGTTTTATGAAGCTATTTCTTTTATCCTAAAGCCAAACACCTCACCTTGGTTGTGCAAGTCAATTTTTTGTTGTTGGTTTAGATATATATGTTGAAATAAAAAGGGATTGGGACTGCAGTAGACAGGGATGGGGGCAGATCTTTCTGACTAAAGAAGCAGCAGAGAAGGAGTGAGTCATTTCTGGAAGTTCAATAATATTTTTCTTCAAAGATTCTTCTGTTCCAAAATTGGAAGCCTTCATCAGGAGAGGTCTAGGAGTGCCTGTAGTTGGGACGGGGAGACAGTGTCGTGGCAATTGTTAGCTCAGCAGCTGTTCTTGAGAGCTCATTCTGTGCCTGTGATTCATTCCTTCCTAAACCAGAAGTGCTGTTGAAAGTCAGAGGTTCTCATCCCTGGCCACACTTCAAGTTCACCTGAAGAGCTTTGGAAAAGATTCAGTGCCTGCTTTCAGACCCACCAAGTCAGAATGGGGAAAGTGGAAGACCCCAGAACTAAGAATTTCTAAAGAGGTCTCCCAGATGATTCTAATGGTCAACTAGGGGTGATGACAAGTAACCTAACAAAACCCTTTCATTTCGCATATGAGGAAAAGGAAGTTTACAAAGGAAATGTGACTAGCCCGAGGTCACACAGCTGTTAAATGTTAGACAACCAGTTATTCAACTGAGTTTTCCCCAGCACTTAGGCAGAACCAGAACCCGCAAGTGTCTCCTGATTCCCTCCACCACCTCCCTCTGCTGCTACTGCCTTACTTTACTTCCATTTCTTACAACCAGTTAGCCAACAATCAGCAATGACTAATCATTGTAACAATTGTAACAACCACAACAATTAACATTTACCAAGTGCTTTCTTCACATAGCCATCTGGCTAAGCGTCTTACAGGCATCTCATTGGGTCCTCATTCACACAAACCTATTATCTCCAGTTTACCTATACACTCAGAAGACCAAATAACTTGTCCAACACTCTACAACTAGAATATCCCAGCCAGAATTTGCATCTTGTACTGTCCAAGTCCAGACCACATACCCTTAGACACTTCATCAGACAGCCTCCCAAGAGGCCATCCCAAACACTGCTTCCAAGAACAGAGAGGAGCCCTCTACAATATTTTTAGAGAAAGAAAAGCTTTTTTAAATAGCTGTTTTTCCAGAGCCACCTGACCCAGCCACCATGATGGAACCAAATAGTTACCAGAGAGCCCAGACAAGGCTAATGCAATCAAGCAAACAAATCTGAAAGTAATTCATAACATCATTTTGAACTGTTCAACTATAATTCCTTCATCCTAATACCTTAAAACCAGGGCATCTTCAATGATTTTCTGTCCAAAAAAAAAACTTGGAGAAATCACCCCACACTGATCAATCCATGTTTTAAGAATAGCTATCGCCGGACAGTAGTATAGAGTTGTTTTGTGACCTTCTATTCTCCTTCTTATATTCTCAATTTTTCTGTGATAAGTATATATTACAATGGGGATCATGACAAAACTGATTTTCTTGTTAAATTGCCTGGACAACTATACCAAATGTTGGAGAATCTTGGAGGTAAGGTCTTAGGAAATGGGAACATCTCAGGTCCAAGCACCCTTGGTAGTCACCTGTTATTTCTGTGCCTCTCCCAGGTCTCTTGGCCACGATGTATCCTTTTGCATCCCTCATCCAGATAAAGACCACACTGTGTAACCAGGTAAGACAATGTTGGTGCCCCAGACCCATGTGCTGAAGTCTAATGATGTGAAATGTGGAGTGGAGTGGGAGGCTAGGACTACAGACCTCTTCCAATAAAGCTTTTTCCCCAAACACTTCCATGCATCCTTAAGCAAAATTGGATACCAGATCACACAAGAATCACAGAACATACCCAGAATCACAGTACGAATAACATCAAGGAGACAGGTAATAAAGAGTCTTAAACAAAGCAAGGAGAGAATGAGAAAATGGCACGACCTGCAAAGCCCCGCTGGTCCTGCCTTCCTTCCTGCATGGGACACGTGTTCAGGCCCAGAAGAATGAATACGGCCACTAAGTGAGGTTTCATGGGGTTCCTCACACAGTCAAAGGGATCTAAGGGATGAAGTCTCCAATTTATTTCAGAGAGAATTGTACAGTTTACGTGATCTTCCAGGGAATCATGCCTCATGGATTCTGAATTTAGTTTTCACAATCCTTTAATCAAGGACATCCTGCTAAGGGTATTCTATAGATGGATCTTTTTGTTTTAGCAAATATTTTCAGTCTATCTGCCTAGAGCTCCAATAGAAAAGGAGATTAGACCAGCTCACCTGTCTTCCTCTGGTTCCCTCGAGTTCTCTCTCTCTCCTCAAATTGAGTAAAGTGATCCCAGTCTAGCTGCTTTAGCTCCTTCCTTCTGGGACCTCACATGCACGGGTTGTATTGTATGTGGAGATGTTGGTAATGACAAAGCAGTGCAGCCCCCCGACACTCAGGAGCTGGCCTGGTCCCCACAGCTGGGCATTAGTGTTCTCCACCTGAGCATAATCAACTCCGTGGGACACTAGCATCAGACAAGGCCACTGTGTACGTGGTCTGTCACCATGATAGACCATGATGTGAACGCAAGCAAAAACGGCATCCAAACCACAAAGTAACAGCCAAACATCCTTTTATCACAGCTGATAGGAGTGACTGCCGCTTCTTTACTTATTACAGCTTCAGCCTTCTCATTCTTGCAGCCCAGTAGAGGAAATTTATTTAAACATCCTACCGCAGACTCACCACCATCCCCCTACTTCCTAGCAGCATCCAGGAAAAGCCAGCCTCCTTGAACCTTTCCCCCAAATCTCCTAAAACAAGTCCAAATCCTTAGTAAGTCCTTCTAACGTCATCAGATAAAACCTGTCCCACCCTCATGGGTCCCTATGCTGAGTGTCCTCCCTTCTTGCAGACAGCAACAAACCCATCTTTTTCAATTACAGTGTGTTCCTGGTGGTCTTAGGTTGTGGAGGCATTGACAATAACAAACAATCTTGAATGGGATATTTAAGAATCAAAAGGATTATGACAATCAGACTGCCATAATCAATGTTTATGCTTGGCCAAAGCTCCGTGATCACCTTCTGAACAAGACAACTAACCCACTGATGAAAGTTATCCTGGAAGACTGGAGAAGTCTTCATCTGTTAGCAGTTTTCTGTTCACCTCCTCAAACGGTGACCTGAGGCTCAACACAGCATAGGCTGGGCACAAATGTCAAGATTCAAGGTCAATGCCATGTTCTCCCCTTTCCTACCATTCTGCTCCTGCCAACAGATCCCGGACCTCTCACTCACCCTATCCCCCTGTGCATCATTCCCTCAAGTTCACCTCCTACCACCTCCTTCTACCTTCTCTGACCTACCCAAGGTGGATTGACTCCAGGTGCTCAGAGGGAGGAGGCAACACTATCAGGAGAAAGGGAAAGTCATGATCACCAAAGAGCATTCACCACCTGCCACATTTAAATCTCACACTAGTCCATGGGCGGGGTATTAGCACCACCCCTGTTTTCGAAATAAAGAGACTAAAGCTAGAGAAGTTTATTACCTTGTCCAAGTGGCAGAGCCGCCTTACATGCCAAACTTTGTTCTTTTTGCAAAGCAATGCTGCCTCCCACAGGAAATTTACAATCACGGCCCTACCCGCAGAATAGGATTGGTTCTAACAGAAACGAGGATCTGAGACTCCAAGAGTTCTCGTTCCCCTAGATGGTACAAAAGGTTCAAGACCAGAATAGGGCAGAGTTGTTCCCCAGTGCTGGGGTAAAGTGAGTCAGGCAAGAGGGCACACAGCAGGAAGCAGTGAAAACACAGATATATTCAGTAGTTACATCCAGTTTGTCTGTTGTCAGCCTACTTCAGGTGTCATACTGCTATGCTGGTACCTCTCTCTAAACCTGTACCATTCTCACAAAGAGCAACTATGTTTCAAAATCCCTGTCAATTAAAAAACATCACCTTCATAATGTGTCCCTCTCCAGGGAAACTCTGGCACCCTAAATCCTCTTGCCTAAAAGCACTCAGATCTTGCAGGGTAATTACATTCATCCTTTGAATTTTACAGCTGTCAATTCCCATAGAGCAGGCTGTTTGGGCTCAAAGAAAACAAGCAGGTTAAAAGCTATTAATTCTCAAATTTAAGGCTATCAGAACCTGTGTTTAAGGTAAAGACTGCCACCTTGTGGGAGAAGTGAGTGATTGGTGAGAGTCACTGAGACAATTAGGATTATCCAAGTAGAATCTTAAAATCAGAAAACTCTTCAGGCTGAAGGAAGGCTTAGAAATCATTAATTAGCTTAGAAGTAATCAATCCAGCAAATATTTATTGAGCACATACTAGGTGCTAGAAACACTTATGAGAACTTATGGTATATCAGTGAACAAAACACAGGTCTCTGTCCTTATAGGAGTTTACATTTTACTGGAACAAAGACTGACAATAAACAACAAACATAATTAATATGTAAGTTATAAAGCATGTTAGAAATTTATAAGTTCTATTGGAAAAGGGTAAAATAGACTAGAATGAATGTCAAGAGTGATGGGGGAGGAGGTATCAGTGGTATTAAATAGGGTGGCATTAAATACAGTGGACAGTTGACATTAAATAGGGGGGACATATTTGAGTAAAGAATTGAAGGAAGCGAGGGACTTAGCTCCACAAACATCCCAGGAACATTCTAGGCAGAATAAGCATCACAAGCCATATAAGAAAAAAATTAACAAATTAGACCTTAACTAGATTTTTTTAAAACTTTGCTTTTTAAGAGTTTTTAAAAGTTTCCATTAAAGAAAATGGAAAGGTAAGTCACAAAATGAAAGAAAATATTTTTAGTACATATCTGAAAAAGGCCCTGTTTTCAGAATATATAAGCTTACTACAAGTCAATAACAACATCAAAAAAACTAATTTTTCTTATCACTTTTAAAGATACATAATTGCACATATTTATGGGGTGAAGGGTGACATTTCAATATGTGCATGCAATGCATAATGATCGAATTTGGGTAACTGGCATATCCATTATTTCAAAGGTTTATCATTTCTTTGTGCTGGTAATGTACAAAATTTTCTCCTCTCAGTACTTGAAAACATACAATATGCCCCGGTGGAGAAGCTGAGGTCAACATCAGATGTGAAATATTTAAAGTGGATACAAAACTATTTCAGCAATGCAGACAATTAAGTGTGTTGTTGTGGGCGATGGTGCTGTTGGTAAAACATGTCTCCTGATATCCTACACAACAAACAAATTTCCATCGGAATATGTACCAAACGTTTTTGACAACTATGCAGTCACGGTTATGACTGGTGGAGAACCATATACTCTTGGGCTTTTTGATACTACAGGGCCAGAGGATGATGACAGATTACGACTGCTGAGTTATCCACAAACAGATGTTATTTCTAGTCTGTTTTTCAGTGGTCTCTCCATCTTCATTTGAAAATGTGAAAGAAAAGTGGGTGCCTGAGGTAACTCACCACTGTCCAAAGACTCCTTTCTTGCTTGTTGGGACTCAGATTGATCTCAGAGATGACCCCTCTACTATTGAGAAACTTGCCAAGAACAAACAGAAGCCTATCACTCCAGAGACTGCTGAAAAGCTGGCCCGTGACCTGAAGGCTGTCAAATATGTGGTGTGTTCTGCACTTACACAGGAAGGCCTCAAGAATGTGTTTGACGAAGCAATATTGGCTGCTCTGGAGCCTCCAGAACCGAAGAAGAGCCGCAGGTGTGTGCTGCGATGAACATCTCTCCAGAGCCCTTTCTGCACAGCTGGTGTCGGCATCGTACTAAAAGCAATGTTTAAATCAAACTAAAGATTAAAAATTAAAATTCCTTTTTGCAATAATGACAAATGCCCTGCACCTACCCACACGCAAGGTCCATAGGTATGGCCCCCTTTCCCCTCCCAGTACTAGTTAATTTTGAGTGATTCTGTGTTGTCAGAAAAGTGATTAGTACTAGTTTCTGTTTTGTTGTTTCAAAAAAAAAAAAGGTTTTTGTTTTTTTTTTTTTTTTTTTTTGGTTTAAAAGCAAGGCATGCTTGTGGATGACTGTAACAGACTAATTGGAATTGTTGAAGCTGCTCCCTGGTTCCACTCTGGAGACATCTGGCACATCTTAGTGTTTTGTTTTGTTTTTTTCCTTCCTCTTTTTTTGGGGGGAGTGTGGGGGGGGGTTTCAGTCTTGCTTTTTAATTCATTAACCAGTGGATAGCCCTTAAGGGGAGGAAGATGGATTGATTCCACATTCCACTTCCTAGATCTAGTTTAGAAAACATGTTCCCCATCTGGTGCTCTTAGGAAGGAGTATAGTAAATGCCTCATTTAATAACATACTCCTTTTTGAAAGTTGCCTTTTCTCTCCACCCTTGAGTAGATCCAGTATTTGATGAAACTCATGAAAGTGGGTGGAGCCTGTCTTGCCCCTCTTCTTTTCTAGGACGCACTATATGTGACTGTGACTTTCAAGGACATTTGTTTGCCATTCACTGTTTTTTTGGGGAAGTTGATTTCTAACTTCTTTCACTGATAAATGAAGAAAAGTATTGCACCTTTGAAATGCACCAAATGAATTGAGTTTGTAATTAAAAAAATTTTTTCCCTCTCAGTCATTATCTTATATGCTTAGCATAGATTTGCAGCTCAGTAGTATATGGTGTTCCTAGAATGCAGCTGAAGACCTGGTATGTAGAGGAAATACGAGGGGTGGTGCTAGAAGACAGACATCTGTGGAATGATTCACATCTTCTCAAGTTAGGAGGATGGAGGCCTGCTTCATTAAGAAGCTGGGGGTAGGGTGGGGATGGGAAGAACACTTAACAACATGGGGACCAGTCAGGGGAATCCCCTTATTTCTGTTTTGCATATGAGGAACACTAGAGCAGCCAGGTGAGGCTCTCTAGTTTAATAAAAATCATAGAAAGAGTCTTAATGAAGACTCTTAATAAGTGTTAATAGGGATTTTATCAGCTTATTTTGGTTGCAGTTTCCAATTTTTAAAAATGTTGAGGTAATCTTTCCCACCTTTCCAGTCCTAATTCTTGTAGATTCATTAGTGTTGAACCAATGCTTTCTCGTGTCTCAATTCTTTGTATATGCATTCTTTTCAGATGTATTAAACAAACAAAAACCCTTCACAAGCCAGCCTGAGGGTTGTTATTTTCCCTCCGTCTCTTACTTTTCAGATACTGAGGAGTGGGAACTTGACTCTTGATAACATCAATTTCTAACAAACTTTGAGATAAAATTTTAAAGCTTTATTATTTTGATTTTATTTTCTGGCATTTAGTTTGAGATAATATTTGGCCCTCTATATGTTCAGGTTGGTGCTTTCTCCCCTACATTTGACACTTCCCTTAAATACCAAGTAGGTCCATAATAATTCTTAGTGAAGCAGTGTTCTGGAAGCTCACTGCTCGTGGTGGAAGGAAATGTTAGTGTACCTTTAATCCACAGAGCATTGGAAAGCAGCTCCTTTCCCAAGGTTTCTGCATCAGTGGTTCTCAAACTTGGCTGCTTACTGGAGTGCGCTTGAACAATGTGATTTTTAAGTTTTCCAGGCTTTCTAAAATGTAGCCAAGTTTGGGAACCACCACACGTAGGTGGTTATCTCAAACTACTTCTATCAGAATACAGACTGTGTGCTGTGAATCTGAATATGGGATACATTTTCTTTAGGTAGCAAGAATGGTTTATTTACCTTTAGGACATTATACTGATCTGCTTGAGAATCTTAGAAACTAAGAACCCTTAAAATCAGTTAAGGTTGATACACTGTGGTGTCATTTTGATAGTTCTCTGCATGGAGTCATGTTTGGCATGATTTGCATACTGTGCTAGAATTAAGCTGGGTTGGTTGAGAAGGGGTTAGGAAGAGGCAGATGTAAGCTTTAACAGTTCTAACCAAGAAATGCATCTTATTTATTCCTTGTTGACCATACTAGGGAGAGATACCTGGATCATGTGATACCCTGGAAAGCAGAGACACATGTATCCTTAGTGTAGTCAGGGGCATATAGGTCCTTAACTATTGCTATATCTTTGTCCTAAAGCAATGCTTGACATGATACAGCTCTAGAAATAGTCATTAGATGGGTGTATTATTTTATAAATGAGTAAGTGAAATAAAGCAGGTCATACAGTTGTGCCAATGAATTATCCATGTATCAGAAGAACAAGGATGACGAGGGGATTGATTGAAGCTAATGTTTTCTTAAATATTTTCAAATTGATTTCTGCGTGTCAGAAGAACTTGGGTAGCAAATGGATGCAACTTAGGTTTTCCGTTTAAATACTGTTTTCTGTTTGACTTAACAAACTTGTTTATAGTCGTGACTTAGAAGGTGAGTGATATTCTCCAGGGAGTATGATTTAGAGGCTGGAAAGGGTTATAGAAAAATCCTTACAGGCTTAGTTTGTGTCCGAATTTACAGCATTTAATACAATGTTAATATCTTATTGTTATTTGTAAGTGTTTTACTGAACATCTTAGAAATCGGTCTTATAGTTTGTTAAAGCGATGTTCTTCAAGGTGGACTTCATGCCACAAGGGGAGTGTATTCTCAGGGGGAAGAAAAGGATTGTGGTTTGAAAGAACAATTGTAGTATTTCCTTCATTCTGAGGTGTATTTTTCTCACATTTTCATATTGTAATCAGGATACCTCTTAACATTGGTGTACATTTAATGTAGTAGTACTTTTTCTCCTTTCGTCCTGCAAGTTGTCACTAAGTTTGTGCTATCATAATTGTTACCTTCATAGAATGCATAAAATAGTGGTACTTCTTTAAAAAAAAAAAGAAAACATACAATAAATTATTGTTCACTATAGTCACCCTACAATGCTATAGAAAACTAAAACTAAAACTTATTTCTTCTATCTATATATAATTTTGTATTCATTGATCAACCTCTATCTCCCTACCCTTCTCAGCTTCTAGTAACCATTGTTCTACTCTCTACTTCTCTGAGATCAGCTTCTTTAGCTCCTACATGTAAGTGAAAATATATGAAACTTGTCTTTCTGTGCCTGGCTTTTATCATTTAACATAATGTCCTCCAGGCTCATCCATGTTGCCACCAATGATAGGATTTTATTCTCTTCTATGGCTGCATACTATTGTCTATATATACCACATCTTCTTTATCTCTTCATCTGTTGATAGACACTTAGGTGGATTCCATATCTTCATTATTATAAATGAAACTGCAGTAAAGATGGGAGTGCAGGTATCTCTTCGACATATGATTTTATTTTCTTTGGATATAGGTCCAGTAGTGAGATTACTGGATCATATGGTAGTTCTATTTTTAGTCTGTTAAGGAACTTCCATACTGCTTTTCATAATAGCTGTACTAATTTACATTCCTTCCTGTGTGAGAATTTTCTTTGTCACTTATACACTGTTGGTGGGAATGTAAATTAGTTCAGCCACTGTGAAAATCACTTTGGAGATTTCTTAAAGAACTGTTAATAAAATCTGAACTACCATTCAACCCAGCAATCCCACTACTGGGTATATGCCGAAAGGAAAATAAATTGTTCTACCAAAAAAAAGACATGCACTTATATGTTCATTACAGCACTATTCACAATAGCAAAGACATGGAATCGACCTAGATGCCCATCAATGGCCGACTGGATAAAGAAAATGTGGTGGTGTGTATGTACCATGGAATACCATGCAGTCATAAAAAGAAGAATGAAATCATGTCTTTTGCAGCAACAAGAATGCAGCTAGAAGCCATTATCCTAAGCAAGTTAACACAGAAACAGAAAACCAAATACTAGTTTCTCACTTATAAGTGGGAGCTAAACATTGGGTACACATGGGCATAAAAATGGGAATGCTAGGCACTGGGGAGTATAAGAGGAGGGAGAGAAGGAGGAAGGAAGCGTTGCAAAACCACATATTGGGTACTATGCTCACTACCTGGGAGATGGGTTCAGTCATACTCTGAAACCTCATCATCATGCAACGTACCCTTGTAACAGATCTGCACATGTACCCTCTGAATCTAAAGTAAAAGCTGAATTTTTTTAAAGTTTCCTTTTATCTGCATTCTTGCTAGCTTTGTTATTTTTTCCTCTTTTTGATAATAGCCACTCTAGCTGGCGTGAGATAATCTCTCACTGATTTTGATTTGCATTTCCCTAATCATTAGTCACACAGAGCACTGTTTCAAATACTTAGTGGCCATTTTATGTCTTCTTTTGAGAAGCATCTGTTCAGATCAATGGCCAATTTTAAAAATCAGATTATTTGACTTTTTGCTGTTTAAGTTCCTTGTATATTCTAGATATTAATTCCTTGTCAGAGAAATCGTTTGCAAATATTTTATCCCATTCTGTAGTTTGTCACATTACTCTGTTGATTGTTTCCTTGGCTGCACAGAAATGTTTAGTTTGATGTAATCCCATTAGTCTATTTTTGCCTTTGTTGACAGTGTTTTAGAGGTCTTATCCATAAAATCTTTGCTCAGAACATTTCCCTTACATTTTCTCTTAGTAGTTTCATTTGGGGCCTTACATTTAAGTCTTTGATTTCATTCGTTTTGAGTTACTTTTTGTATATTATGATAGATGGGGCTCTAGTTTCATTCTGCTGCATAGTTTCATTCTTCTACATATGAATATCCAGTTTCCCCAGCAACATTTACTGAAAAGGGTGTCCTTTCTTCAGTTTATACTCTTAGTGCTGTTGTAGAAAATCAGTAGGCCATAAATATGTGAATTTATTTCTGGGTTCTCTATTCTGTTCCATTGGTTTACGTGTCTGCTTTAATGCCAACACAATGCTGTTTTACTATAGCATTATAGTATATTTTAAAGTAAAATAGTGTGATCCCTCCAGTTCTTTTTGCTCAGAATTGCTTTGTCTTGGCCAGGAGCAGTGACTCATGCCTGTAATACCAGCACTTTGGGAGCTGAGGCAGGTGGATCACTTGAGGTCAGGAGTTTGAGACCAGCCTGGCCAACATGGTGAAACCCTATCTCTACTAAAAATAGGGCATGGTAGTGCATGCCTGTAATTCTAGCTACTGAGGTGGCTGAAGCAGGAGAATTGCTTGAACCCGGGAGGCAGAGATTGCAGTGAGATGAGATCATGCAACTGCACTCCAACCTGGGTGACAGAGGGAGACGCTGTCTCAAAAATAAAATGAAATAAAATAAAATAAAACAAACAATTGCTTTGGCTATTTGGGGTCTTTTATGGTTCCTAACAAATTTAAGAGTTTTTTTTTCCATTTCTGTGAAAAATACCATTGAAAATTCGATAGGGATTGCATTGAATCTGCAGATTGCTTCGGGTAATATGGAATCTTAACAGTATTGATTTTTCCAAGCCATGAACATGGGATATCGATCCAATTTTTATGTCCTCTTTAATTTCTTTTATTAATGTTCCATAGTCTATCTATCCAATTTTTATATCCTCTTCAATTTCTTTTATTAGTGTTCTGTAGTCTAGAGATCTTTCACCTCTTTGGTTAAATTTACTCCTAGGTGGGTTTTTTTTTTGGGGGGGTAGCTATTATAAGTGGGGTTCCTTTTACAGATAGTTTATTATTGGTGTATAGAAATGCTACTGATTTTTGTATGTTGATTTTGTATCTCACAACTTTACTGAATTTGTATATCAATTCTAAGAGTTTTTGGGTGGAGTCTTTAGATTTTTCTATATTAATGTTAAGAGAATGTCTAATTAATATTAAGAGAATGTCATCTGCAAACATGGTCAATTTGACTTATTCCTTCCAAATTTGGATATCTTTATTTCTTTCTGTTGCCTAATTGCTCTGGCTAGAACTTCCAGTACTACGTGGAATAAGAGTAGTGAGGGTAAGCATTCTTGTCTTCTTCCAGTTTTAGAGAAAAAACTTCCAACATTTCCCTGTTCAGTACAATGTTAGTTGTGGATTTGTCATATATGGCCTTTATTAAGATGAAGTGTGTTCCTTCTTCTAAACCTAATTGTTTGAGAGTTTTTATCATGGAGGGATGTTGAATTTTATCAACGGTTTTTCTGCATCCATTGTGGTGATCATGATTTTTGTCCTTTATTCTGTTGATGGGATGTGTTATGTTTATTGATTTGCATATGTTGAACCAGTCTTGCATCCCTGGAATAAATCCCACCTGGTTTTAGTAAATAATCTTATGAATGTGCTGTTGGATTCAGTTTGCTAGTATTTTGTGGAGGAACTTTCCATTTATGTTCATCAGGGATACTGGCCTGCAATATTATATTTTTGTCATTGTATCCTTGTCTGGTTTTGATTCAGGTTAATTCTGGCCTTATAGAATGAGTTTGGAAGAATTCTCTTCCCTTCAAGTTTCTGGAATAGTTTGAGAAGAATTCGTAGTTATTTTTTAAATTTTGGTAGAATCCAGCAGTAAAGCCATCCAGTCCTGAGTTGGTTTTTTTTTTTTTTTTAATTGGGAAACTTTTTATTGTTGTTTAATAAATATTATTATTGAGGTTCCTCCTTGTTATTGGTCTGTTTGGATTTTGTATTTCTTCCTGGTTCAGTCTTGGTAGACTGTAGGTGCCCAGAAATTTATCCATCTCCTCTGGGTTTTCCAATTTATTGGTGTTCATAATAGTCTCTTATGCTCTTTTATATTTTTGTGGTATCATTGTAGCATCTCCTTTTTCATTTATTTGGTTCTTCTCTCTTTTCTCTTAGTCTAGGTAAATGCTTAGTCAACTTTTTTTTAAAAAACAACTTTTCATTTTGCTGATATTTTGTATTACTTTTCCAACCTATTTCATTTATTTTTGTTCTGATCTTTATTATTTACTTCCTTCTATTAATTTGGAGTTTGGGGGTGGTGGTGTTGTTTTGCTTTTGTAGTTTCCTGAGGTTCACTGTCGTTTGTTTAAATCTTTCTACTTTTTTGATGTAGGCAATCATTACTATGAACTTTCCTCCTAGTACTACTTTTACTGTATTCCATAGATTTTGGTATGTTGTGTATCCATTTTTATTTGTTAGGCATGTTTTCATCATTTTCAGTAAGTTTTTTTATTTTTCTTAATTTCTTCATTGACCCATTGGTCATTCTGGAGTATGTTGCTTAATTTCCCAGTATTTGTACAAAAAAAAAAAAAAACCTAATTTTTAAAGATGGGCAAAAGATTTGAACACATACTTCAAAAAGCCTATGAGATGATCCTCAGCATCATTAGTCATGGGGGAAATGCAAACTACAACCACCGTAAAATAACATTATAAATTTCTAGATGGCTAAGATGTAAAAGTCTGACAATACCAAATGTTAACAAGGACATAGAACAACTAGAATATCCACACACTGATCCTACACATGTAAAATTGTACAATTGCCTTATAAAACGGTTTGATGGTTTCTCAAAAAGTTAGTCAACTTATCTACCATATGGCTTAGCTATTCTATTTCTGGGTGTTCACTCAAGAGAAATAAAACCGTATGTGTAAGAATTAAAGAAAGAGGAAAGAAACACGACAGGTGGCTTGCCAGTTAAGACAGGTTTATTTTAGAGAAAACCTGTGAGGAGCTCTTGGCCGAGCCAGGTCAGAGGCACACTCTCTTACAGACTAAGAGTTTTTAAGGATTTAGGATGGGAGAGTTTATTAGAAGCTTGGACTGCTTTTATGTTTTTTTGTTGTGCTTATCTGGGAGGGACAGTTGTGTGTCTGCTTTTATACATTTTCTGTAGCTGCAGGCATACCCCCCGAGTCTGCTTTTCACTTCCCTATTTTAGTGCACCTGAAGGGAAAAGAATGTGTTTATTAACACCCACTGTCTTACTGGGGCCCACTGTATGAGGGTGAAGTTTGGCAGTTACCCAGAGATTTTTCTCCCACCTCCCTCTGTGCCTGAGCTGTTTTATCTGTGTTTTACTGTTTGCTCTTTCTGGCTACTTGTAGTTAGAACAGAAGTGATTTCCTTGAGATGCATGAGGCTAAAAATGGAGCTGGAACTTAAAGTGGCAGTGTTTGTCCGATGACAATGCTCCTGCTCTGTCAGTATGTCCATACAATAACTTGTACACTAATGTTCATTGAACCTATATTCCTTGTATCCAAAAAGTGAATACAAGCCAAATGTCTATCAACAGGTAAATAGATAAACAAATTGTGATATATACACACAATAGACTCAATAGTAAAAAGGAACAAGCTATTAATACATACAACAACATGGATGAATCACAAAAACATCATGACAAAGACATACAACTCAGACACAAAAGAGTACATGATATGTATTCCATTTATATAAACTTCTTAAAAAGGTAAATTTATCTCCAGTAACAAAAAGCAGACATGTTCTACTGGATATCAAAGCATTAGTAATTTAAACAATGTGGCAGTGGTATAGCAACAAACAGACCATAAAACAGATTGCAGAGTCCAGAAATAAACTGACATACATAAAGAAACACAAGATGCAGTGGAAGTGGCATCAGAAAGCCCTCGATAAAGGATGGATTATTTGATTAACAGCACTCACACAACTGACTATCCATCTTGGGGGAAATGAAATGGGCTTCCTAATTTCGCCACACACAAAGAAAAATTCCAAGTGGATCAAAGATCTAACTATGAAAAGCAAACATTTAACATTTTTAGAATATATATAACCCTTTTGTGATCCCACATTAAAGAAATCAGTTCTTAAATAAGATACAAAAGGCACAACCATAAAAGAAAACATAAATTTGATCATATTTAAATCTTTAGTAAATAAGGGACATGATAAATAGAGAGTCAAGAGTTAAGCCATAGACTGGGAGACTATATTTGCAATCCACATAACTGACAGAAGATTATCCTGAACATGTAAAGAGACAATTCAACATAAGAACAAGCAAAAGACAGAAACAGGCTTTTCACAGAATGACCTGAATGACAAATAAACACATAAAAAGATAATTACTTGTGTTAATGATCAGGGAATTAAAAAGATAAAACAACAAGGAAATGGGCTTTTTTTTTTCTTTGAGAATTCCAAATGATAACAAGGATGAATAGCAATGAGGACTTTACACCACTTCTGTGAAAATAAAGTGATATAACAAATTTGGTGACCATTTGGCCATATGCAATGTGGCAGATGCAGTTGGTTCCCTCACTCCAGAAGATTTCTTTTACCCTTCTTTCCTATTGGCAAAGCATATCTCCTATTATGATTCAAAATATCAAGTTCTCACTTCTTAAGCCTCTTTTATAGCTTTGGGTAACCGTGTGGCTCAATTCTGGCCAGTGAAATTTAAGGAGAAGCCTAGAGAGGGTTGAAAGAGGGCTGCTGGGAAATACATTATTTTGGGATGAAAAGAGACTTGAAATGGGAGTGTGCTCTTGCCCCCCTCCCTGCCCTCTGTTCCAGGTATATGAGGTCATAATGCAGCAATCTTGTGACAAGAAGCTGAAAGCCACTCAAGGGAGATGAAAGAGTGTAAGGAAAGAGACTTGGCCATCACTGTGCTGCTGAACCGACCCTATGACCACCCCACTTCTGGATGTCTCGTTATGTGTGTCAACAACATTTTAAAGTGGCCAGGCTCTATGGCTTATGCCTGTAATCCCAGCACTTCGGGAGGCCAAGGTGGGAGGATTGCTTGAGGCCAGGGGTTTGAGACCAGCCTGGGCAACACAGTCAGACCTCATCTCTATAAAACATTTGTTTAAAATTTAAAATATGTTTTAAACCTTTTCAGTTGAGTGTTCTGTTAGTTGCAGCCAAAAGCATCTTACTTGGTATACCTGTTGTTATTCATTGAATTTTACCCCCCTCCAAAGGATGTTGAAATCCTAATTCCCCGTACCTCAGAATATGACCTAATTTGGAAGTAAGATTACAGATGATCAAGTTAAAAGGAGATCATTAGGGTGAACTCTAATCCTATATGACTGGGTCCTTATAAAAAGGGGAAATTTGGGCATTGAGATAAACACAAACAGAGAGAAGACAATATGAAGACACTGGGACAACACCATAAACAAGACAAGGTATGCCTGAGGTTACCAGAAGCTTGGAAGAGGATATGACGCAGATTCTGTCTCACAGCCTTCAGAAGGCACTGACCCTCCTGACACCTTGATTTTAGACTTCCAGCCTCCAGAACTGTGAGACAGTACACTGCTATTGTTGAAGCCACCCAGCTTGCAGTACTTTATCGCGGCAGCTGCAGCACACTAGCATACCCAGTAAAGGTGAAGATGGCACACCTCACAACCTTAGTCATTCTACCTTAGTCATTCTATTAAACACACTGGGAAAAAATCATATGCACAAGTAGACGTGTATGCTTTAGCATTGTTCGTGCCCACAAAAACTGACAAAAAAGATAAAAGACTAATTAATAAATAGATAATAATAAATAAATGAGTAGTATGGTCATTCAATAGGATACTACATAGCACTTAAAATTGATGAACTAGAGTTTATATGTTAGTAGGGGTAAATCTCAAAAGCGATGTCATTAAAATCCCAACAATATATTGTTCGCTAGAAAAGTAAAGTTCACTCTACAGGGCAAAAACACATAGTAAATGCAAATAAAGATTAAACTGAGGTAACATTCCCTTATCAGACTGGCAAAAATCAGAACATTTGAAGATACTCTATGTAGCATGGTACGGGGAAATAGGAGTTATCATTACCTCAAGAAGATAATTGTCTTGTGAAGAGAAGTTTGACAATTTTTTCAAAATTGCAAGCAGCATATGCTTTAACTTAGCAATTCTACTTCCAGAATTCTATCTTATACACAGATCCACGTATGTATACATACAGAAAGATTTCATTGCAGCATTGTCGGTAATGTTGCCAAAGGCTTAAAACAATCTAAATGTTCATAGATACAAGTCCAAAGTACAGTAAATTTGTAAAGTGGAATCTATATAATTATTAGAATGAAACAAAGCTACTCTGATCATCAAGATACATTGTAGAATGAAAAAAAGTAAGACATGGAAGAGATACTATGTGTGGAAAAATATATGGATATATGCTTATATATGCAGAGAATATTTCTAAAAAGATACAAGAGAAGCAAGTAGCATTATTGCAAGTAGCATTATTTGCCTCTTTGAGAGGAGACAAGGAAATTGGGGGAAGGAGTATTTTGATATTTATTTAAAAACTAGAAAAAAAATGTAAAACAAATATGGCAAATTTTTATTGTCTATTAACTCTGTGTGGTGGGTAAATGGGTATTTGTATTACTATTCCATGAACATTTCAGTGTATTTAAAATGTCAATAATTTAACATTTTTAATTTTAAAAAGGAAAAATTGAGAGGAGATATTGACTGAGAAGCATTGAAGGAGGATATGAAGATATTGAAGGAGGAAAAGGAGTTCCCTCAAGTAGGAAAAATGAAGAAAGTCAGACCTGGGAAATACAAAGTGTGCAGTTTTCAGAGATAAATAAATTAATATGTTCAGCTCCTAGGGTTCAAAAGTACCTTTGAAAAAATTTTATCTGGAAGTATTAACACATAAAAGCAAGTCCCCAAAACGTGAACAATGAACTAAATCTTAGATTTTTTGTGTGTGGTTTTAAATCTCTCTCAGTTTCAACAAGGTGTTTTCAGTCCTTCTTTGCCTTTGAAGAATTCCCATGGAGATTTAATTACTCCCAACTTAAGACACTGCTGGAGATAATTTAACTCATAAACTATCTCTCTTAGGAACCCAGATAATCAATGAAGCAGTTTTATTCATAATTTCACAATATTTCATCTATCAAGTGCCAAATTCACAAATAACTTTAAAATATTTGCTTGATAGTCATAAGACAAAATGAATATTTGGACAATTTCAAGGCAAATATGGATCATGACCAGGGAAAATATGCCCTGGGAAATTTATAATGTCTTTTCAAATCAAACTTTGCTAATTGCTTCAAAACATCCAAAGACCAAAAATGTAGAATAACTGTCTACAATGTGGATGCACCATGTTTGATACATTCCAACAGGGAGTAGACAACTGAGCTTAGCAGTTTTTAAAAATATCACATAATAGAAAAAAATTAATTATAAGACTACTTATGTTGAGGCCATCCATTTAAGCAGGTATATATCTTCCTTTTGCGGATCTCCTTATTTATTTTTTTAAATTGTGGGTTTCTCCACTATTTAGAATTCTACTTTGAGGCTTAAGAGATTTTACATTCTTTTCTATACTTTTGTATTCATCCAAATGTTCTTCAATGGGCATGTTTTACTTTTATAATTTTTTAAAAAGAAGAGTTATTAGATGGAACAAGAATGTTAGCATCTTGCTACATTTACTCTTTAAATTTCTGACCTCAGTTTTCACCTTTTTGGTATTTAAATACAAGATTCTTATCCTCTTTTTCCAGAATAGACATTTGCTGGTAATATTTTGCTGAAAAAAGATAATCTCCTATTCCCTACTAAGATCAGCCACAAAAATCTGTGAATATAACCATTCCTCCCCTTTCAGCCCCTTTCTGTGAAATACACACACACACACACACACACACACACACACGAAACTAATTCTTGATTTCACCTATTGTTGAGTGTCTTGTTTTTTTCTCAGCATCTTACATCCATTTTTTTCCACCTTATTTAAGAAAACTGTCTTGGTGGTTTTCTGACCTGATCTATTTTTAAGAGTTTCCTTTAATGGCAAGAATAATACCTAGCCAATTCTAAATGTACTTATTGCCTCAAAAAATTCAACTGATACCTATTTAACTAACTCACTACACTAATCAACACTATTCATTCCCTCTATAAAAGCAAGTTTTCTATCTTCTACACAGCTAATAAACTACTCTTTTGCACACCTGAGAATTTTTGTTTCTATCTACTTTGTTATTTATTTACCTGTTTATAAACATGTTCATGCTTGTGGTTTTTACTTATATAATTTAATTAAATTGTGCACAAAACTGAATAAGTAGAAAAAGAAAAACCATTTCTTTTCTATGAAAACTAAGTTGCATGTTTTGGAAAACATCCAGCCACTACTTCACTTGTATTGCTGTTCTCCTGGCCAGCGAAACCTCTTGCAAGAGTTGTCTGTGCGCAACAGTCTCTAATTCCTCTCTCTTCTCATTTGTTTTTTTCTTGAATTTGTTCCACATAGGCTTTCTTCACTACCACTCCTCCCAAACTGACCTTGTCAAGTCACCAATCCATTGGTCAATTTCCAATCTTCATCTTACTCAGCCAATCAGAATCACTTGAATGAGCTGATTATATCCCCTCTTTCTGAAATGTTTTCTTTCCTTGTGTCTGTATACACTGTTGACTTCCAGATTTATATCTCCAGCCCAGACCTCTATCCAGGACCCGCATACTCATATGAACCAGTCTTCTGATCAACATCTCCACTAAAACAGTGGTCTCCCTTATCTGCCAGGGTTATGTTACCAGCCCCTCAGTGATGCCTGAAACTGCAGATAGTACATATAAACCCTGTGTATATGTACTGCTTTTTCAATCTGATAACTGAGATGGATACTAAGCAAGTAACAGGCAGGTAAAATATGCAGCATGGATATGCTGGACAAAGGGATGATTCACATCCAGGGCAGAAGAGAGTGGGACATCATGAGATTTCATCACGCTAACTCAGAAAAGGGCTCAATTTAAAACTTATGACTTGTTTATTTCTGGAATATTCCATTTAATATTTTCACATCGTGGCTGGCCATGGATAACTGAAACTGCAGAAAGTGAAACCCTAGATAAGGGAGGGTTACTGAATGTGGAAAACCGAGCTGCTGCTTCCTTCCCAACTTGCTTTACCACAGTCTTTCTCTTTCTGATAAATGGAAATTCATTTTTTTCAGCATCTCTGCCCCAAAATCTTGGAAGCATTGTTGTTTCTTCTTTTTCTCTCATATTCCATATATTAACCCACGGCAAATCACATGGGATCTACTTTTAAAACGTATCCAGAATCCACCCACTTCTCAACATCATCCATCACCATCCAAGCCAAAATCAACTCTTATCTGAATTACTAAAGAGCTTCCAAATGGCTTCCAGGCTGATGTTCTTGTCCTGCTACCATCTGTTCTCAATGCAGCAGACGGAGAGATCCTTTAATTAAGGTACCAGACACTGTTACATAGTATTTTGACTACGCATCACTACTGGGATAAGTCCTGTACCCCAAGGACCAAAAGAACCACAGAGAAAACTTACATCATTCAGTAGACATTTCATTAGCAATAGTATATATACACATATGTATATATAAAACAATTATATGCAACATATATATGGGAAGTAAATACATAATTACATTAATGTCATTGGGAACTAAGATTTTCAGTGTAAAGGAGAAACAACCATAAAATTAAAATGTTAAATAAAAACTCTGTGCCCTTTACTTTGAAATGAAATTATCAATATGAGCTCATAATTTATTTGTCTCTTTCTCAAAATGGATGTATTTTCTAGCATTGGATACTAAAAAAAAATCAGAAAGTTATGAAAAACATAGTAGCAAGCAGAAGTACCGGAGAGAGGTCTGGACTAGAGATACAAATTTGGAAGTCAACAGTGTGTATAGATTCAAGGGAAGAAAACATTTCAGAAAGAGGGGGTGTAATCAGCTTGTTCATGTGATTCTGATTGTCCAAGCTCTCAGTCAACAGATAATAAAGGGAATAGAGGAGGATTTTTAAATAACACCACAAGGATGTAATTGGCCAAACCCAGAAGGTGGGAAATTCTACAAGATGAATTGCCCACTCTGTTTAATAAATTAATATGCATTCTTAAATTGGGGAGGGAAATGGTTGTAAATTAAAGGAAATGTAAGATACATTTATTTTTAATGCAATGTGCAAATCTTGATTAGAACAAATCAGTTATAAAACTACATTTTAAAGAAAATCATGGAAAATTAAACATGATCAATATTGTTTGATATGAAAAATTACTCAGTTGTGTCAGGTAGGAGGATGGTATGATAGTTGTGTTTTTTAATGTTTGTTTTAGAGATACAGACTGAAAGATTTACAGACAAAATTATATAAACCCTAGAATTTGCTTTAAAGTACACTTTTTAAAAAATAGGTAAATAGGTGAAATAAGAACAGCAGAATGTTGATAGTTGTTGAAGTTGGGTAATGGGTAAGTAGGGGTTAATTGTATTATTAGCCCCAGTTTTACATATCTTTGAAATTTTCCATAAGAGAAAATTTTTCCAAACACACTGGCTGGCTTGCTGCTTTTCAGGGCCTTTGTACATGCTGTTCCTTTTACCTAGGATGTTCTCCCCAGATATTTCTATGTTTTGCTCGCCTTCTTTCTTTAGGTCTTTGCTAAAATGCCACCTTCCAGTAAAGCCTTCTGTCTTAGTCTCTGTCTGTTGCTTATAGCAGAATACCTGAAGCTGAGTAATTTATTTTAAAAATGAATTTATTTCTTAAAGTTATGGAGGCCAAAAAGTCCAGGGTTTAGGGGGCACATCTGGTGACAGCCTTCTTGCTTACCAGAACTGTGCAGAGTCCTGAGGCAGGGCAGGGCATTACACGGTGAGGAGGGTAAGCATCCTAGCTCAAGTCCCTTTTCGCCTCCTTGTAAAGCCTGCCATTTCATTCCAATGATAACCCAATCCATTAACCCGTTAGCACATTAATCAGCATTCCATGAATGGATTAATCCAATCATGAGGGCAGATCTCTCATGACCCAATCACTTCCTAAAGGGCCAATCTCTCATCCTGCCACTTTTGGGATTACATTTCAACATGAGTTTTGGAGGGGACAAATGTGCAAACCATAGCATCTTCTTTATTTTACTACCACACCTAAAAAAGAAATCCCCAAAGTTTATCGCTTTTTATCGCCCTGAAACCGAGTTTATCATCTTGCGAATTCCTTCATAAGTGGGTAAATTGTAAACACCACACAGTACTCTTTTTAACACTTTCCACCATCTGCCATATGATGTATTTTTCTGTTTCACTCAATGTCTGTCTCCCTTACTAGAATATAAGTTCCATGTGAGCAAGAATTTCATCTGTTTTGTTTACTGCTATATCTCCAGGATCTAAAAGTTTCTGGGGCATCATAGGAGCTCAATACATACTTATTGAATAAATATGTTACAAAAATACCTAAAACATGGAAATAAGGCAAAAAGATGGGCAGGCATGTCTTTTCAGAGTCACACTGGGGCACTGTTTGCCAGGTTTACCAACAATTATTTAATTATCTGGTAAAACATATATTTGTCTTTTCTATTTACCATTGATTAATAACTCAAACCTTATGAAGTTAGATGGTAACTTGGAGATCTTTTCTGTTAAGGATGCAAATAATTTCTGTCTGATAAAAAAGAAATCCCCAAAGTTTATGGCTTTTTATAGTCCCGAGAAACATTAACCAGTTTTATATCTACTCAGTGCCTCAAAATATTCTTTGAACTAAGTTTGTCATTTTGCTGATTCTTTCATAAATGAGTAAATAAATCTTTGATGTGTGTTGATTCTGCATGCTATGAAAGCCATGCTCTGAACTTTTTGAAAACTGATTTTAAATTGTGATGAGCTGGGCAAATTCAGCTGTTATTCTTGCCTATTTACTATTTGAGGTCCTGATTCTGATGTGCGTTTACACAGCACACACCTATCCCCTTGCAACAAGTCTGCTCTTCATCAGCAGAGGACACCTGGATGCACCCCACCTCCCATCAGATTCATCCAAGCCAAGCAGCCCCAGGCCCCTGACTTTCTTCATCTGGCTCCTCATCCTGCCGCCCCTCTGTTTGGGGACCTGCGTTCATGTGTCAGTCAATTTTTTTAAAGTAAGCTCCCGGGACTGAAGGTGCATGGAATGACGATGGGATCTTCCTGGGGGAGGATAATGTGTTAGGTTTCCCTGTCTCAGATGACAAACAACATGATTCTAACCCAGAATCACAAAGAAATGTCGCCTCTCAGAGCAAAGCCAACCGACTGGTAGCATCTCCATGGTGCGCTGGATGGAAGATTCTGAGGCTGACTCAGGCTCATCCAACATGTTCTGAACAATCAGCAATGCCCATCATGGGCACAGTATTAGGAGTGCCAGGTGCATGCTGCATACTTCCTGACCCAGCTCTAAGAAGTGATTGTTAAACACGTGAGATCAAATATAGGAGATCGGTCAGAGTGGTGGGAGAAGCTATGGGAAAGAAGCAGACCTTTTGAAAGGTCAGAACGCTTTGCAAAGCTTCTGGAGAGAATAAACTGAAGGCAGGTATTCTCTTACTCTGAGGCAGAGGGCGAGGAGTAGGTACAAGGGAATGTAGGGGGTTTGTCTACATAAGCTTGTTTACTTCCAGAAACCGACCTTTGGTCACCCTCAGACGAGACTGCTCCCTGCAAGGGCGAACCACCATGTTAATTACCCACAGACTGGGTTGGCTCCAGGCTTTCGGCATTAGGTCTGTACTGAATAAAAGCGAGCAGCATCAGGCAGTCCCCTAGCCGCTCTTTCACTGCATATCTGTGTCTGAGTATTCCTTTCATCTGTCGCTCAGTCAGGGTCTGCAGGACAGACCCGGCAATCATACCACAAGGAACACGTCCTGGCAACCAGGAGAGGACATGGCATTCTGCTGCTTTACCTGCAGAGATTCGTAATCATTCCTGAAGTACAAAGACAAGGCGTTGTGGCTCCCTAAAAGGAGGCCAGTGACCCTGAAGCCTCAGGACTCACCTTTGAGGTCTACAGAACAAGGAGCAGACAACCTGTCCCTGCAAGTATCCCTGTTGAGAGGAGACAAAGTGCTAGCAGCCCTCCCTCTCAGCGCTGCCTTGGCCTCGGCGTCCACTCTGGCGGCTCTTGAGCCCTTCAGCCCAACACGCGTGGAAGCCCCTCTCTGGGCTGGCTGAGGCGGAAGCTGCCTCCCTCTGCTTGTGGGGAAGTGTGGAAGGAGAGGCGCAGGTGGGAACCAGCGGGAACCAGGGCTGCGCACGGCGCTCGCGGGCCAGTGCGAGTTCCGGCAGGCGCAGGCGCGGGTGCGGGCGCAGGCTCGGCAGGCCCTGCACACGGAGCGGCCGGGCGAGCCCAGGACAGTGAGGGGCTTAGCACCTGGGCCAGCAGCTGCGGAGTTTGCGCCGGGTCCCCCAGCAGTGCCGGCCCGCCGGCGCCGCACTCAAATTGTCGCAGCGCCTTAGCTGCCTCCCGGCGGGGCAGGACTTGGGAACTGCAGCCAGCCATGTCTGAGCTCCTCCCGCTGTGGTGGGCTCCCCCTGTGGTGGGCTCCCCACGAGGCCTGAGCTTCCGGCGGGCGCTGCCCGCTGCTCAGTGGCGCCGGGTCCCATCGACAGCCCAAGGGGTGAGGAGTGCAGGCGTAACTCGGGACTGGCAGCAGCTCCGCCTGCAGCCCCAGTGGAGGATCCACTGGGTGAAGCCAGCTGGGCTCCTGAACCAGATGGGGACTTGGAGAACTTTTATATCTAGCCGGAGCATTGTATGTGCACCAATTAGCACTCTGTGTCTAGCTCAGAGTTTGTAAATACACCAATTGGTACTCTGTATCTAGCTAATTCTGTATCTAGCTAACTAGCACTCTGTGACAATGTGTGCAGCTCAAGGATTGTAAATGTACCAATCAGCACTCTGTCAAAATGGAGCAATCAGCAGGATGTGGGTGGGGCCAGATAAGGGAATAAAAGCAAGCTGTCCCCCCACCAGCCCATCGCAACACACTTGAGTCCCCATGCACGTTGTGGAAGGTTTGTTCTTTTGCTCTTTGCAACAAATCTTGCTGTTGCTCACTCTTTGGGTCCACTCTACTTTTATGAGTTGTAGCACTCACCGTGAGGGTCTGCAACTTCACTCCTGAAGCCAGTGAGACCAGGAACCCACCTGGAATAACGAACAACTCCAGACACGCTGCCTTTAAGAACTGTAACACTCACCCTGATGGTCTGCAGCTTCACCCCTGACAGCGAGACCACGAACCCACCAGAAGGAAGAAGCTCCAGACACATCTGAATGTCTGAAGGAACAAACCCCAGACACAGCATATTTAAGAACTGTAACACTCACTGCGAGGGTCCTTGGCTTCATTCTTGAAGTCACTGAGACCAAGAACCCACCAATTCCGGACACACTGTGCTCAAAGGGGCTCAACATTAAATAGCAACCAAACACCACCATGGCAATTGGAGGAAAAGACCGTGGAAGAAAGGAAAAGCTGTTTCCTGCTTTTTGAAAAATGAGCCCCACATTTTCATTCTGCACTAGGCTCCATAAATTGCATAGCCAGCCGGACTAGAGCATATCACCAAGTTACTTCATCTCTCTCGGGGTCCATTTCCCCAACCCTAAAATGTGGTTCCTGGGACTTTCCTGACAGGATTAGGAGAAAGTTTGAAAAGAACTAACTATGTAGTTTCAGTACATTGCAGGCAACCCGTAAACATTGATTCTCAACTTTTTTCCCTCCAAAATATCTAAACTGACATTTGGCAGCTGTTTTTCAAGAGTCCTAAGACAAAGAGAAAAGGAGGAAGCAGAGAAGCCATGAGAGTTCATTGTGATAAAAAAAAAAAAAGAAAAGAAAGAAATGTTCTCCAGGCTAAACACCACCACTTCTTGCAGCTATTATGACACCAGAACAAGGAGCAAGTGTGTGTCTTGAGCAGTGGGTTCCACTGACCTTCCTGGGAACAATGTCTGAAGCAAAACACGAGGCCAAAAGGCACAGAAGTAGGTATCTTCTTCTCCCTCTCCTGAAATCTCTGTTGTTTCCCACTCAGCTTTTTCATCCACTTTGGGGGCTTCCAAATAGCTTTTGCTTCTAGAAGATTCTATTCCGTGATATTCTGGTGGTAGCACCCTAAGCCCCTAGAATCAGCTAATTTGCATAAGTACTCCACCTTTCCTTCCACAACTGAGGCTTATGGTCTCACTTCCCCGTTTGTAACCACAGCAGCACCCAGGCCCTACACCTCGAAGGCCTTCCCCTTCCACATTCAATCTGTCCCAGGTGCACTTGAGATTCCTTTTTTTTTTTTTTTTTTTTTTTTTTAAGATAGAGTCTTGCTCTGTCACCCAGGCTGGAGTACAGTGGCATGATCTTGGCTCACTGCAACATCCACCTCCCAGGTTCAAGCGATTCTCCTGCCTCAGCCTCCTGAGTAGGTGGGACTACAGGTGCACACAACTATGCCTGGCTAATGTTTGTATTTTTAGTAGAGACTGGGTTTCACCATGTTTGCCAGGATGGTCTCAATCTCCTGACCTGGTGATCAACCCGCCTCGGCCTCCCAAAGTGCTGAAATTACAGGTGTGAGCCCCCGTGCCTGGCCTGCACCTAAGATTCTTAGAACCCCAGAACAAAAGGTAGGACTGAAGGAAGCCTTCAATCATAACACTAAGCATTGAGAAGCACAGGTGAGCATGATGCTTTCCAGTGCTCTAATGAATCTCATGGTCTCAGTGGGGACACTGATGTTGAGCACGTGGCCATTCCATCACTCCAGGGGGCAAACATGCTGGAATTCTGTCCTGTGCAAAATGGTCACCCTCATACTCTCTTGTGTGCTGAGAAGGTCCAGGTGTGGACAGGCCAAGATGAAGTTCACACTCTCTCACCAGCAGAATCCTCCCCAAGATCCCAAAAGGGTTCTTTCAGGATTTGGTCGTTTGGTCACTCAATTGGTCGATCTTCCCTGGCAGTAGCATCTTATCTGACCCCCAGGGTTCTCTCAACAGGGTAGCACACTCTCTTCAGAGCACCCTTTTGTTGAAATTCTACCTTTAAAGGAAGATCTGAAATGCTATTTCTTTCATAAAGTGCTTCCTGACTCTGCCCCACCACGTGGGGCACGTCTGCATCTCCATGGCGTCGTGCTGACACTCCGCTCACATATTCAGCAATTCACATAGTCTTTCTTGTTTGATAAGGGTACATCTCTTATAACCCTGCAGAATCTAGCACAGCACTAACTGCACAGAAGCTATGGCTCTTTCCTCAGTGACCTCTTGGCTGTGTACAGGCCTCTTTGTCAATACAGATCACTTGGTGCTGCATTGCTCTGTTCCCAGGTTGGTCCTCCCCGTACCTCCCACTGCACGATCCTGGAGATCAATGCTTGTGTTTCTTCATTTGTGAATCTCCCATGCCTCACCCTAGCACTAGGCAGACAGCTAAGTATTTGCTAAGTGTTTGCGTAAATTTGCTATTTTGCACATTTTGTACTAACAAGTTTTGCTGAGTAGACGCTAAGAAAATCCCACAGTCATTAAAGTGGGAGGCATGGGAAAGTAAAAATGGAGAACTGGCTCCTAAGAAATCCTGCCAGAAATTTTGAAGAGGAAGTTAAATAAAAAAGAAATCAACATGAACATGAATCAGAAAAGATAATCCTTGTGGGTATAGACGTGATTATTAGAAGATAAGGTAAGACACATGAAAGATTTTCTCTGATTAAGTCTCCCACAATTTCTATTTATGTTCAACAAGCATGATGTGGACTCAAGGCAGCTCAATTTAGCAAGCTTCTGTTAAGAGACTATAAGGTGATAAGCAATGTATTAGACAACTGGAGATGCAGAAGTGAATAAAATAGTCCCTCCCCACAGGGCCCCCACCTCATCTTGGGGCAGGTATAAGGGGAGCTCTCAGAAATGCCTGCTCCCATCCCTGAATTCTTGCCTAGACCACCAGCAGTCTGCAGCTATCATCAACCCTCACCATCATCTATGGAGAGGGCTGGTTTTCACCCAGGTGAGGAGATGAGTGGAACTAAAGTAACGCTCTCTGAATATCTTCCTAAAGGCCCAGCTTCCCTGAGGTGGTGGCTCTCCATTCTCTCCTGCGTGCCCCACCCCACCCCTGACATCACCTGGGTCCTGACTATCACCCAGACACTGGGCTCCCTCCCACAATACCGAGATGCTGTCAGCGCTGACACTCAGCAAACGCTTTGTTGAATCTTGGCCGTGTCTTCCAGGTCTCATGTACCCAGAGCCATCTTGGTCAGAAGGTAGCTCTTGTTCTTGAGACAGCAGAACCAGGGGTGATCTGTTCAGGAATATTCTGCGTGTAATGCCCCGGTTCAACTCAAAGAACCAACCTGGTAACGCCAAGAACAAGCTTCAATACTTATCTACCCACACTAAAAAACTGGCAGAAAGTGAGTTTTGTGAGGGTGAGAGATTTTTGGAAAAGAACAACCAAGGAAAAGGAACAGTGAGGAAGATAAAGTGCTACAACCTCTAAAGAAATACTAAGGAGCTATTATACAAAGGAAAAATTAATAGTTTCTATGCTCAAGACAGAAATTGAGGGTTTGGGGAGTAATGGTATTAAATAGTTCACTGGGGAGGTATATTTATTATGACTTTGTTACTTTTAATACCCTGGCATATATACCATTCATTTAATTCAGCTAAATATTTAATGCCTATTATATTTCAGGCACTATTCTAGCCCTCAAGATGTATCACTAAGCAAAAGTCCCTAGGTTCAAGAAGGCGTTCCAGGAGGCATGTATTAGATTTTTATCATCTTAAAAGCTAACTGACAAAAGGTAATAAAATAGAGCAGTAACGGACAAAAGAAAGACCAGAAGAAAATGAAAACAGAAAAGCTAACAAATCCAGATGTGAAGGGTAAAAGCTGTCTACATTATTTTTGTTATTTCCTCCATGGAGGGGTGGAGTTTGTTTCTCCTTCTTTTGAATCTGGACTGGTCTGGAGGTTGTTTTAACCTGTAGAATCTGTGTAAGGGAAGCTGTGCCGGTTGTGGATCTGAAGCTTTGAGAGGGCCTGCCAGGCTCCACTCTTGAGAGTTTAGAAACCTTGAAGAAATTCAACAACACCAGGGAGAGACCATATGGAGAGGCCGCATGGATAGAGAGAGTCCCTGTGGCAACACAGAAAGGAAGGGAGGCCTGGCCAGCCCAGGAGCCATCGTGTAAGTGGGACATCTTGGATGTTCCTGCCAAGACAATTTTGCAGGTACCTACACCCCCAGCTGACACCAAGTGAAACAGGCCACTTACCTGATCCCAGTCAAACTACAGAACCATGACAGACAATAAATGATTATTTTAAGTCACTAAAGTTTAGGGTGGTGGTTTATTATGCAGCAACTGATGACCAAAACAGAAAGTGATACTTGGAAGTGAGGTCCTATGTAACAAAACCTTAAAATATGTATGTGATGATTAATTTTAAGTGGTAATTCGCCTCGGCCATGGTATCCAGATATTTGGTCAACACATCTGGTTGTCGTGTGAAGGTATTTTTTAGATTTTAAGTCAGGAGACTCAGGTGTGAAGCACGTTACCCTTCATGATGTGGTGGGCCTCACCCAATCAGTTGAAGGCCTTAAGAGAAAGACTGAGGTCCCAGGAGTAAAAGGGAATCTGCCAGAGACTGCCTTTGGTCACCAGCTGCAACATCAACTCTTCCCTGTCTCCAGGCTCCTGGCCTGTCCAGCAGATTTGGGGCTTGCCAGACTTCACAATGATATAAGCCAATTTCTTAAAATCTCTTTCTACTAATATATTTATATTATGTTATATAAATTTGGTTTCTCTGGAGACCTTTACTACTATACTGTGGCATTAGTACTAGGACTGTGTGACAGGCAGGAGAGGAGAGGTCTAAAGGAGACTGTTAGTGCAGGCAAGGTGGACTTGGGATTGTTGTTAGCAAGTAGAAGAAAGGCAGCCTGTATTATGGCTTGGCAGAAAGTTTGGTAACACTGTCACCTGTCACAACGCAGAGAGCAGAAAATATACCTAATGATCTTACAGGTTTGGTAAAGAGATTTCCAGGCAGAATGTTGAAAGTACCAACTCACTTCTTTTTTTGAATTTGTTTTGTTTTTTGAGACGGAGTCTCGCTTTCTCGCCCAGGCTAGAGAGCAGTGGTACAATCGCGGCTCGCTGCTGGTGCTACCTCTTCTTCCTGCGTTCAAGTGATCTTCCCACCTCAGCCTCCAGAGTAGCTGGGATTACAGGCATGCACGACACCTGGCTAATTTTGTATTTTTAGTAGAGATGGGGTTTCAGCATGTTGGCCCCGCTGGTCTTGTACTCCTGGGGTACTCTTAAGGTGTACTCTTGTACACCTTAAGTAGTACACCTTAAGTGATCCACACGCCTCAGCCTCCCAAAGTGCTGGGATTACAGGCATAAGCCACAGTGCCTGGCCCAACTCACTTCTTTTAGCTGTGTCTGATAAGGTACAGAAAGAGAGAAAATAATTCTATATATTTTTAAAGGAGAATCAAAAGCAAACATTTCCATGCGAGGACTTGTTGGGTTTGAAAATAAAACTGTCATTCCTAGTCTTTCCAAAGAATATCACAATAAGAAATAGTCTCAAGGCAATGATCGAGTCCAGAGTGCTGCCAGTAAAACATGTTCACAAGGTCAAGATTTCAGGGATGTGGCTCTAAGACTGTGTGTGTGTGTGTGTGTGTGTGTGTGTGTGAATATTATCTAAAATATATAAAAAGCTCCCACAGGAAGAAATAAATAAGCAGCTCAACAGAAAGTATCAAGTATCTGGACAGGAAAATCACAGAAAAAAATATAAATGGCAAATAAACATATACAAGATGCTTAGACTCACTGAGACTGAGGGAACAATTAGATGCTTTTTTTTTTTTTGAGTAAAAAAGTTGAAAATATTCAGCATTGAAGAGATTGTGGGAAAGCATCCCCTCTGATAGACTGATGATAGGAGAGTAAAATGGCACAACTATTTTGGAGGATATTTGGAATACCTGGAATTTGGAAAAATCAAAACTTAAAATAAGCCTAATTCTCCCTTTTACTCAGCAATTTCATCACTAGAAATCTATCCTACAGAAATACTCCCATATGTACACACAATATATGTATGAAGATTTTCATTACATCATCTTTCTCCCAACTAAGGTGAAAATTTCATGAGTGAGAACTTTGTCATTCACTCGTGTCATCAGCAGCTAGATCACTGCCTGGAACAGAGTGTGTGCTCAGCAGATACTTGTTGGATGAGTGGGATTGAAAAATTGGAGACAAGCTAATTTCCTCTCAATAGGAAATGGTTACATCTAGTTTATGAAATACTATGGGCTGTTAAAAGAAATGAGATAAATCTATATGTATTCACATTGAAAGATCTTCAAGACCAGTGTCCAGTGTTAGTTTCCTTTTTTTTTTTTTTTTTTTTTTTTTTTTTGGCATGAGGTTGCTTTCTGACATTACCATTTCATTTTGGATTTCACTTCATACTTTACAATGCAGCCTGGAGGAACGCCTCAACTTCTAGTTTCTCTCTCCATTAAGTATCTAATTATGTGTAAATAGAACAACTAACGGGACGCTGGGAATCCCAGAAGGCGAACATTTTGCAACCGGAACCGTTGCGTGTGCTCGGAGAGGCGAGGGAGGTCTTTTCCCTCATTTCCTAGGATTGCTTAAATGCGGGATTTTGCTATCACAAGCACACAACCTAAAGTAGCAGCTCCCCCCTTCCCGGCTTGTTCTGTTTTACAAGAAACGAAAATGAGTCCTGCCTGTGAAAGCAAGCCCTGGGAATCACATCTAAAAAGCAGTTCCCTTTAGGAGAGGTTAGTAGCTGGGAGGAAGCATGAGAAAACTAGAAGGTCCCATGTGGTGGTTTTTTTCCAAGGTTTGTACAGACTCACCGAGTTGCTGCGCCTTATCATATAAGTAATGTCTCACTTTTTAGAAGCTGACATTGTTTTGTTAATTACTTCTCTGGTCACATGTATTTCAGCCCGCGCAAAAAGAATCGGAATGCTGTTTTATGTAAATGAATAAAACTAACTTCCCTGGTTTAGCCCTTCTACACCCTCCTCTCCGACCACGGCTTTGCAAGCCACAATCAAGTGTCCTCTGCAACCGTCCTGGCACTTTCGGGTCAGAGACAGCGGGCGGAAACCGCAGAAAAAGTTGAAAATGTCAGCGACCCCCTGCGTCTGCGTGTTATTTTCTGTCCCTAAAGCGGTGAAGCGGGGCTGAGCGTGTCGAGGGTGGGCTGCAGCCCGGCGAGGGGCTGGGCTCAGGGCACCTTGCCCAGAAGGCAGGCATCGGTGCCAGGTGTTCACCGGCTACGCAGCAGAGCCACCGAGCAGCGCCCCCTTCCCCCCCGTGGGCACGCTCGATGCCAAGGCCAGCTGCTCCTGCAAGCGGCCCGCGGAGCCCCGAGCCCGGGACTCCCTACTCAGCACCACCCGGCGGGCTCTCGGCTGACCCGCCACGGAACATGCCCGGTTCCGGGCGATCTGGGCGGCTCCCCCGCAGTGCCCACCGGTGCGCATTAGTCGCCAACCCACCTCATCTCAGGATGGATTTCAGTGTACTTGACGCATCGTGCCAGGACGGTCTCGGGAAAGCGGCTGGTTGTGCCCGACCCGCTCCACTGCTGGCGCCACCTCGGGAGGACCACCGCGACCACCACGACCACCACGAGGAGGATCAGGAGGGCCAGGAGACAGACGCCAAGACAGACTTGGGCTCTCCTAGAGAGCCGGCAGCAGAGTTTGTCCCCGGACACCGTGCTGAACTCGGAGTTGGCCATAGGACTCCAGGTGGGGTCGGTTGGGCGAAGATGAGGCCGGCGTGAGGCTAGGCAGCAAGAGAGAGGCTGGCTGGGTTCTGAAACTGCACCTCCCCTTCTCTTTCACTTGCCTTTTCTCTGTTTCCCTTCCCACCCCCAACCCCTTGCCTCAGAGTTCAGTGGCTGGTTACACCAATAAGAGTTTAAAACACCAAGGCTCCTGTGCAGTGACCCACCCACTCCACCTCTAGGGAGAAATAGCCACCTTAATCCTCTGCAGATGTGGTAAGAGGGCAGACAGTACATCCTTACACTCCCTCCCCTAACTCCCTTCATCAACGGGGCTTTACACCTGAGCCACATTTGCTTCCTGGAACGCATGAGGGCGGGCTGCCCGCTTCTATACCTGTGTGCACACAATGCCCTCTGCCTGGAAAAGGGTGTCGTACGTCGTCTTCTTAACTCTGACAAATGCCTGGTCAACCACCTTTAAAGACTCAAGACTCAACTTAAGTCTGACTCCTTCTCTCAAGTGGCATCAGTGGCTAAGCCCCGGGTTCAAATTTAGTTCATCTGGGATGACATGGGGCAAGTTACCCAACTCCGTACTTCAGATGTAAAGCCAGGATAGTAGCAGTACCTACTTCATGGGATTGTTACAAGAATTAAGTGAGTCAACATCTAGAATGTGTTTAGCATAGTACCTGGCACATGGTAATCACCCATTAAGTGTAAGCTTTTCCTACCAGCTCCATGGAGTTGCTCAGAGATGCAGTTGTATAGTCCATGAAATGTGTTTGAAGCAGGGTCTGGCACACAGTAATACTGCACTCTGTGGGAGTTTAATAAACAATAAAGTGGCTTTTCTTGCCTCTTCTTTGTTAAGACAACATCTGTGACATTCAAGCAGAGATCTAAGTAATGTGAGCTATCAAGTTACCCAACTCCCTTGGGACAAACATTTCCCAAGCAGAGGAAATGGCAGGTGCAAAGACTCTAAAGCAGAAAAGCCCTTGGCCTGTTCGGGAGCAGCAAGGAGGCCAATTGTAGTTAGGCTAGAGCGTTGAGGAAAACAGAACAGAAGTTCAGAAAGTAGCAGGAGGCCAGATCACCCATGGCCCTGTAGGACAGGATGACTTTTTTGGACTGTGTGTTTTATTTATATTTTATCTTTTTTATTGTATTGTATTTTGTTTTAAGTTCTGGGATACATGTGCAGGACGTGCAGGTTTGTTACTTAGGTAAATACGTGCCATGGTGGTTTGCTGAACCTATCAATCCATCACCTAGGTATTAAGCCCCACGTTTTAGCTCTTCTTTCTGATGCTCTCCCTCCCTCCACTCTCCCCAATAGGCCCCAGTGTGTGCTGTTCCCCACCCTGTGTTCATGTGTTCTCATTGTTCAGCTCCCACTTATAAGTGAGAATATGCAGTGCTTGGTTTTCTGTTCCTGTGTTAGTTTGCTGAGGATAATGGCTTCCAGCTTCATCCATGTCCCTGCAAAGGACATGATCTCGTTCCTTTATGTGGCTGCACAGTATTCCCTGGTGTATATGTACCACATTTTCTTTATCCAGTCTGTCATTGATGGGCATTTGGGTTGATTCCATGTCATTGCTATTGTGAATAGTGCTACAATGAACATATGCATGCATGTATCTTTATAAGAGAATGATTTATATTCCTTTGGGTATATACCCAGTAATGGGATTGCTGGGTCAAATGGTATTTCTGGTTCTAGATCTTTAAGGAATCCCCCATACTGTCTTTCACAATGGTTGAACTAATTTACACTCCTACCAATAGTGTAAGTGTCCCTATTTCTCCACAGCCTCACCAGCATCTGTTGTTTATTGACTTTTTAATGATCACCATTCTGACTGGCATGAGATGGTATCTCATTGTGGTTTTGGTTTGCATTTCTCTAATGATCAATGATGTTGAGCTTTTTTTCATATGTTTGTTGGCCGCATAAATGTCTTCTTTTGAGAAATACCTGTTCATGTCCTTTGCCCACTTTTTAATGGGGTTGTTTATTTCTTGTAAATTAAGTTCCTTGTAGATTCTGGATATTAGACCTTTGTCAGATGGATTGTGAAAATGTTCTCCTATGCTGCAGATTGTCTGTTCACTCTGATGATAGTTTGTTTTGGTGTGCAGAAGTTCCTGAGTTTAATTAGATCCCATTTGTCATTTTTGCTTTTGTTACAATTGCTTTTGACATTTTCATTATGAAATCTTTGCTACTGCCTATGTCCTGAATGGTATTGCCTAGATTTTCTTCTAGGGCTTTTATAGTTTTGGGTTTTATATTTTAAATCTTTAATCCATCTTGAGTTAATTTTTGAAAAACATGTAAGGAAAGGGTCCAGTCTCAATTTTCTGCATATAGTTAGCCAGTTTTCCCAGCACCATTTATTAAATAGGGAATCCTTTCCCTATTGCTTGTTTTTGTCAGGTTTGTCAAAGATCAGATGGTTGTAGATGTGAAGTCTTATTTCTGAGATCTCTATTGTGTTTCATTGGTCTGTGTGTCTGTTTTTGTATTTTATTTTTAACCCATTCGTGTGCATTTTATTTTTAACCCATACAAGGTCACCAAATGACTTGATCTGACATACTATTTTAAAGGCTCAATCTGGCTTGATATTGAGAATAAATTGTAGGAGGATAAGGATGGACAACAGTTACAATGGCTGTAATACCAGTAATGAAGGTGGCAAAGAAAAAAAAGATGGATTCTGAATAGAGTTTGAAGGTAGCAGTAGCAGGATTTGCTGATGAATTGGATGTAGCATTTGCAAGAAAGAGATGAGTCAAAGATGATGCCAAGATTTTTTATTTGTGTAACTGACCAAAGGAAGGAAAGCACTGCAATCTCCAGTGATGAGAAAATGGGAGGTGAAGTAGATTTGGTCTTGGGAAGAGGCATGAATCAAGAATTTGGTTTTTGATGTGCTAAGTTTGAGATGTCTATTAGACACCCAACAGGAGGCATCAAGGAGCCACGTGGGTATAAGCTTCTGGAGTTTGAGCAAGGGATTAATGATGGAGACACTAATAAGGGAGGTCTTAGCTATGGACAGTTTTTAAAGCCAAGAGTGTATATATAAGATCATGTGAAGAGTGTGTGCAGAAACAGAAGAGTTCCAGAGGCTCAGCCATGGGCTACTCCTGTGGCAGAGGTCAGAAAGATGAGAGAGCTTCAGCAAAGAGAACTGGGAAGGATGATCCCTGAGATAAGAGGAAGGGTACCCTGAAAGTTATTGATGATATTGACAAGAGAAATAATTTTAGAGGAATGATGAGGACAAAGCCCACCCACAGTAGGTTTAGGAGACTATGTGAGAAGGTAAGTGGTATCAGTAAGTTAGCTGGAGTTTGTGTGTGTGTGGAGAGCTTTTCTGCAAAATGGAATCAAGAAATAAATCCATAGCTAGAGGATGCTGGGCAGTCAAGTCAGGAGAGAATATTTTGTTCTAAGATGAGATTATCACAGTATGTTTGCAGGATGCTGGGATGACTCAGTAGGCAGGCAACAACTGACAATTGCTCCAGTAATTTCCCTCGACCTGCTGAGCTCAAGCGATCCTCCTGCCTCAGTCTCCTAAGTAGCTGGGACTACAGGAACGTACCACCATGGGCCTGGCTAATTTTATTTATTTATTTATTTATTTATTTATTTATTTATTTATTTATGTAGAGACAGGGTTTCACCATGTTGCTCAGGCTGGTCTTGAACTCCTGGACTCATATATTGGTGATAGGTATCCAAAGCACAGGTGAGAGTGTGGGTAGGAGCTCCACCACCTCACAGAAGAAATTTGGAAAACAGCTTTCAGGGTTGGGAGGTTCATGGATTTGATGATGATGACGTGGATGTACTTTTCTGCTGCTTCTCAGTGAAATGAGAAAAAAAAGTTGTCTTCTGAGAGTTGGTGGGGTGCTGGTAGACCTGGAAGGAGACCAGGAGAGCAAATGGACTGTGGGTTCTCAGGGTATCATCAAGTGGTCAGGAATTTTTTTAAAAGGTCAGTTAGTAGGTTGTGTTCTTTTGCCCAGCCACTCACCACTGTTTAAACAAAAGGGTGAAAGTGAACAGAGTTGGATTTGACAGGGTTGGGATTTGCTGCACGTATTTGTGTTCCAGGGTTGCCATAACAAAGTGCCACAACTGGGTGGCTTCAGCAACAGAAATGTATTGACTCACAGGTCTGGAGGCTAGAAGTACGAGATCAAGCCGTCACCAGGCTGACTTCTTCTGAGGCCTCTCCCGTTGGCTTGTAAGTGGCTGTCTTCTCACTCTGTCTTCACATGGTCTTCCCTGCGAACTCCTCTGTCCAGTTTTCCTGTTTTTATAAGAACACCAGTCGTACTGAATTTGGGCTCACTTTAAAGACCCATTTTAACTTAATTACCTCTTTAAAGCTATTACCCTGTCTTCAAATACAGTCACATTCTAGGGCACTGAGGGTTAGGATTTCAACATATGAATTGGGGGGGTACACCATTCAACCCCTAACACTGGTAAGTATAATGGAGAAGAAAAGGTCAAGGAAGCAGAAACTTTAAGCAAGAATGGGTTTTGTTTTTGGTTTTGGTTTTGGTTTTTGTGAGTTGTTTTGTTTTTGTTTTTTGTTCTTTGTTTTTTGGTTTTTGGTTTGTTTGTTTGTTTGGTTTTGTTTTGTTTTATTGTTTTGAGACAGGGTCTTGCTCTGTAACCCAGGCTCTGGAATGCAGTGCTGAGACCATGGCTCACTGCAGCCTTAACCTCCTGGGCTCAAGCGATCCTCCTGCCTCAGTCTCCCAAGTAGCTGGGGCTACAGGTGTGCACCACCACACCTGTCTAACTTATAGTATTTTTTTGCAGAGATGGGGTTTTCCCATGTTGCCCAGGCTGTTTTCAAACTCCTGGATTCAAGCCATCCACTCACCTCAAGGATAGGATTTTAATAATGATCCGTGGCATCTAAGACCCACAGAAACTGAAGCAGGGGCAAAAGAAGGGTGAGAGATCACGAAAAGATGAGAGAGCTCATGGCTGGGAGGTCCTGAAGGGACCAAAGAGTTGTTAGAAAAGACAACATTTGCATTCGAGTGCTTTCATAGGCAATGCAGACTCACCCTGTCCAAAACTGAACTGTTAATCTTTCTCTGTCAAACCAGCTCCTCTTCTGGTCCTTTGCATTTCGGTGAAAAGAACCAACATCTCCTGCAGTTACTCAGGCTAGAAGTTTCCCAGTCTTTGACTCTTCCCTCTCCCTCATTCCACGTATCCACATGGACGACAGTTCCTACTGCCTGCAAATTATTCATTAAATATCCATTTCTTCATCTCCACTACCACTACCTTAGTCCAAGAAAAAGTTCACCTCCTTTCTTCCCCAGGAAGAGTTTCCCCAGCATTCTCCCGATTCCACTCTTTCCACCTTCCTCCATGTATTGTCTGTACCACTGGTATAGGCTGGTGGGTTTTTTTTTCCAAGTCACTCCTTCTAAAGACATAACTTTTACAACATAATTCTGACTCCGTCCCCTCTTGCTCTGGACGTGGCAAGCAGCTTGTCATCAGCCCACATCTGCTTCTCCAGCCTCCATGGGCACCTCTGTCCCCAACAGCTCCTATGCTTCTCCACTCCTGCTGGCCTTCTCTCTGCCCCCAGTGAGCCCAAGCTCTCCTCTGCCTCTGGGCCTTCACAGATGCCATGCCTTCACCCTGCTGACTCCCACTGACCCTTCATGTCTCAACTTCAATGAGACATCCTCAGGAAGCCTTTTCTAACCCCACTCACCTCCCAAGATAAGTTCGATCTGCAAATTGTTGTACACTCCTCTCGCTGAATAACATAGATGCCAGCAGATCTCATGAGACAATACCCATCTCAGAGGCTCTGGTCTGGACCACCTAGCCCGGGAATGCACACTCTGAGAATTTCTTCAAGGTGTCCCCTCCTCAGGAAACTAGGAGTTTGCACAAGGCTAGGTTGTCAGCAATTGAAATTTGTTCTCTAAGTATCCTGGGATCAAGTTGATGTCTATAAATGCTGGTTGAACAAACCAGTTAGTGAATGACAGAAATGTGGGTTTTGCCTCTGGATTCATTTCTGTAATTTCTGACCTTACTGTGTTCCCTGCCTTCTCTACTCTCTCGTTCTTGGGCATGTGCTTTCTTTCATGATCCCTGTAGTGCAAGGTTCAAAATCAGTTACCATGTAAGAAGCTTTGCCACCTGCTCTTTATGAAACTGAACCGTTGGAAATTATAGCTTTCCAGCTTGTGAAACGAAACATCTAATATCTGCCACAAAACACACCCCTTTGAAAGGGCTATTTGTTTCTGACAGTAAATATGATAAACACACATAGAATAAATGTCAAACAGATCGAAGTGCTAGATTCAGAAAATGATTCTTTCTTCTTCCCTGAACTCCCTCTTCCCATTTTAATGAACAAGCAGGATATGCACACAGAGAAAGAAAGAGAGAGAGAGAGAGAGAGAGATCTTCATTGTTTCATTAAAATTACAGCATAAGACATATCCTGTTGTTTTCCTAGCTTTCCTCACATAGTAATGTGTGTTGAAGACATTAAATACCAGCATGTATTGTTTACCCAATTCTTTTAGATGACCCCTAGAATTCTATCATATAGTATGCTAGAGTTTACTTAACTAGACCTATATAAATGAACACAGAATACAACAAATATTCTTGTGGCAGCATATTTTTTAGGTGTCCAAGTACATACACTCCTAAAAGTAGACTCCCTGGGTCAAAAGACACAAGCACTTAAAATTTTGAAATATATTGCCATCCAGAGGGGTGGTACTAGTTGGCCCTCTCACTGATGGTACCTGAGAATGTCGGTTTTTCAACCCTCACACGGTTACAGTTTCAAGTTTGTTTTGATTTCATTTATGATTATTAATCATCAGGGGTTTGGGGCAACTACAGATGTTAGTTTCTCTTTCTGTGAAATGTAATAAACACTTGAGGAAATAAAACCTAAAGGAACCCTATAGCCCTTTACTTCTGCTACATTACTTGGTTTGTGAATATTTTCATTTTGCATGTTATCCTTCTGCAGCAGGAAGCTTGGTTACAAGCTGCTAACACTCTGGTATATTTGGGAAGTAAGAAGATAACAAAGTACAAGAAACTACCCAGATCCTCCTACCACACCCTGTTGCTGTGGTATGATTTGGGGCAAGTTATCAATATTTTTTAATTTCTATTTTCTTATCTATAAAATAGGTACAGTGCAATGTCTACTCATCAGCTTGAAGTGGGGATTAATTAATAATATACACACCTAGACCAGGCTAGACACTCAACATATGGTAGTATCATTATTGCAGACTTATTTGTACATAGTTACACTGCACTGAGGCTTGAAAAATGGCATATTCTGATATTCATTCATTCAACAAATAGTAAGGACCCACTATGGGCCACGTACTGTGTTAGGTATTGAGAGCGCAGAAATAAACTGGCTTTGAGGAATCCCTATATAGCCCAGCACTTAAGAGCACTTTGTGGTCAGGTAGACCTGGGTGGGCTTTGCCATTTGGGCAAATAATAAAGCTTCTCTGAAGGACAAGTTTCTCATCTGTCAAACAGGCTGAAAAATATCTGTGGGCGTCATTGAATTCTTTTGAGAGTTGAATCAGGTAATGTGTATAGAGAACATAGCTGAATGTCTGGCCCCTGGCAAGTATTCAACAAATAAGCACTAATATTACAGTGGTGATGTAGAAAATGGGGGAATCACAAGGAATCGGAGTGCTGTTTGTTTGTTTGTTTTGAGACGGAGCCTCACTCTGTTGCCCAGGCTGGAGTGCAATGATGCAGTCTCGGCTCACCGCAACCTCTGCCTCCCGGGCTCAAGCGATTCTCCTGCCTCAGCCTCTCGAGTAGCTGGGAGGCACATGCCACTGTGCTCAGCTAATTTTTGTATTTTTAGTAGAGACAGAGTTTCACCATGTTGCCCAGGCTGGTCTTGAACTCCTGACCTCAGGCGATCCACCAGCCTCAGCCTCCCAAAGTGCTGGGATTACAGATATGAGCCACAACACCTGGCCTGGAGTAGTTTTTAGGAAGTCTTTGAAAATACAGTGACACCACAGCAGGCTGTTGAAGGGCAAGCAAGGTTTGCAGAAAGGAGGGAACAGCATTTAAGCAGAACGGTGGGGAGAACAACAGATTTGGAGACGCCTGGGGACAAGAGGCATATATATATACACACACACACATATATATACACACACACACATATATATATATATATATAGAGAGAGAGAGAGAGAAATTCTGTTCTTTCTACTTCACTGTGTATACATGGCTCCTGCCAGTCCATATAAAACCACCAGAGCCCAGACTCCAATACCAGCTCTCCACCCCACTAGCTCTTTGAGCCTGAGCATCTCATGTAATCTCCCTGTGGCTCAGGCTTGCTGCAAGAATATGTGAGTGTATATGTCAAGCAAAAAGCAGCCAATGTCCCTGGGAAAACCTCTAGAAATGGGGGAGCCTCCTGTCTTCAGTTCCCCTACTAGAAGGTCAACTCCATGCCAACAGGACCATTGCCTGGCTTTGTTCACCAGAAATACCAAGTTCTCTGTCCCTAGCACCAGAACCGTGCCCAGTATGTGGTTGGCACTCAAGCAATGCCGGCAGAATAAACAACTCCCTCTCCCACAGTTCAAACTCAGTGACAACAGGCTGGACATTCACCAACAGATCCAAGGTCTTCATCGGATTCACTGGCTAAAACCATCTATCAACAAGAATCTGTTGGCTCATTTGCTGAGGAATATAGCACAATGTTAAAGGGAGAAAAGGGAGATGCTACAATTCACACATAATTCTTGTTTTATTCTTTCAACAATAATTGCTAACATCTTTGAGTGACAGGTCCTTTGTGAATAGTACCCTCACAACGCTGCCATCATGTAAACATGTGATGACTTTCATCTTGTAAATGTGAAAACAAAGGCTTACAGTTGACAGACTCAGTCTGTTCTCAAATGGGACTTACGGTCCATAGTAGAAACTTCTGGAAACATGCTCTTGGGTACAGGTCTGTGGCAGCTGTCAGGAGGCCTTTTTTCCCCCCAAGCCAAACTGTATTCAGCTTTATTAAAGATACTGTCCATCCACACTCATGGTATTTCAGCAGCACGTGGGCAGACAGTCTTTAACAGTACGCAGCAACTTTCAAACTCTCTTCTTCCATGGACTACCAAAAATCAGAAAGCCACTGTAAAACCCATGAAGTCTTCGACCGATGTTCTGCACAAAGTTTAGAGTGAGGGTTGACATTTCACATTTAGCACATTGTTTAACAACTTTGAATTCTGTCATTTTTATTTCACTTCCTGAAAGTCAGGGTTATCTGAAGACCCACAATCTAGAATTGGAACTGCTGCTCTTTTGAGGGGCCCCATCTCAGTGGCATCACTGGAAAGTTCAGATTGCCTGACACACTGGTAACCAATTATTGGGGGCCAGGTCCCAACAGGTGTCTGGATTTAAGGGAGATAAGTCTATGCTGAAAGATGGAAAGGAAGAAGAGGATTTAAAAACTAATGAATTTGTTTTTCCACACTACAAGGTTTTTGTGCCAAGGTGACCATGTGGTCAAAGTCAGGGAATCCCTCCTCCTGGGAGCCAAGAGGAAGTCTTTCAAAACTAGAAGGGGGCTGGGCATGGTGGCTCATGCCTGTAATCCCAACACTTGAGGAGGCCGAGATGGGCAGATCACTTGAGGTCGGGAGTTCGAGACCAGCCTGGCCAACATGGTGAAATTCCATGTCTACTAAAGATAAAAAAAAAAAAATTAAAAACTAGAAGGGAAAGGTGTTTTCCCCACATCAATCCAGCTTCAGAGACCTTCTATTAGTGACATATGCCCCTTCCCCAAAAGACAATAAAGTGTTCTGTGTACTAACAACATAGCTTTAAAAAGAGTAAAACAAAATTCTGATTTTTATAAACTGGATTTAAAAAAAAAAAGTAGGGCCAGGCATGGTGGGTCACGCCTGTAACCCCAGCACTTTGGGAAGCCGAGGTGGGCAGATCATGAGATCAGGAGATTGAGACCATCCTGGCCAACATAGAGAAACCCCGTCTCTACTAAAAATACAAAAAAATTAGCTGAACGTGGTGGCGCGTGCCTGTAGTCCCAGCTACTCAGGAGGTTGAGGCAGGAGAATCGCTTGAACCCCGGAGGTAGAGTTTGCAGTGAGCTGAGATCACACCATTACATTCCAGCCTGGCGAAAGAACAAGACTCAGTCTCAAAATAAAAACCTAAAAAAAGATGAAAAGCAGCATTTCAAAATGTGCAGCCACCAGAAGTACATAGTTTTCAAAAATGCACACACTTCCTCGGTACCTCCAGCACCTTCAACTTTCTGCGTGCCTAGTCTGTTCGGGCATCTCCATTTTCTGCAGGGTTATCCGCTCCTTGCCGGCATCAACTTTTCCCTTTTTTCCCTTTGGGTACATTTTCTCCCTTCTTTGCAGGGGCCTTTTTAGGCTTCGGCTCTGGCTTTGGAGGGGCAGGCGTAGCAGACAACTTGCAGATCTACTATGTGGTTCATCCTTCACCTTGGCCTTATCTCCTATAGCATCCCCTTCCGCCATTCTCTCGGGCATGCTGGCAATGGCGGTGGGACATGGGCACTGGGCTTGGGAGGCAGCAGCGTGTGGGCTTTGGTTGGTCCAGGGATTGTTCTCGCCTTTTCTTCACACTTCTCCTTGTCAGAAGGCTTTGAGTGTCACCAGGAAGCTCAGGGTTAACCTGTTTTTTTTAGGGAGGTCTTTGTCTCCTTAATATGTTTTGTGCCTCCTCAAGGCAGGATACAATCACGAAAAGACGAGTAGATAAATGCTGAATATCAAAAACAGCAGAAAAGCATGCTCATTGATGCCACACAGAGCACCTGTGACCTGCTTCTTTCTAGCAGATTCATGTAAGACAGCTGCATGATTTCTCCTCCCACATCCTGAAACTGAGCAAGGCTGAATCTTGTATTTACTACTCTTTCTGTGTTTTTAATGAAATAAGAGTAAATAGAACTTGGCAAGATGCCTCAAAATGCTTTTAATTCACTTGGGCTGCCTGCCCTTCATTCTAGGCTTCCTTGTTTATTTCATCAGAGTAAAAATAGGAGTTCATCAGAAGTCAACTTCTCAGCCACATCCTCCCTTAGGCCTGACCACAGCTTAACAGATCTGGTGGCTTTTCAGCTCTCCCATTGCCCCACCTCCTTCACCCAGTTGCTATTCCTTAACCTTCAGGTGACAGTTTAGACACTCCAAATCTGAGACATCTTTTACAGCCCTTCATGTCTGGATTATAAGCTCGTATCATGGATAACCATATGCATCCTACACTTCCTGATTTTTTGGGACAGTTTTGCCACCCCACCTCCATCCCCAACTAGATTGTAGAAGGATGCCAAACAATCTTTGTCTCAGGTACGTCCTCAGTGGCTAGCAAGTCCCTGGTGCTTAGAGGGCACTGCACAACTATATGTTGATGAGTATCACACTGGAATGCAGTTCTTTTTACTTCCATCCCCTTATTCAGTCATTTGTGCATTAAACATTTACTGAGCACCATGAACTATTTTAGTACTGGGTTTATAGCAGTTAAACAAATTTAGTCACCAGAAGTTTATGTTTTAAAGGGAAATAGACATATAATAGACAAAATAAGTAAACCATAGCACATGTGAGGTGATGGTGAGGGCTAAGAAACAAACTCAGCAGGGAACAGGATAAAGACTGGGGGGAAGGTTGCAATTTTGGGTAAAGGACCAAGGAAGGTCTTACTCAGAAGGTGGCACTTGGGTAAGAATCTGAAGAAGGTGAAGTGAAATCTGGGGGAACAGGGCTCCAGACAGAGAAGAGCAATTGCAAAGGCCCTAAAGCAGAAGCAAGCCTGGTGTGTTCAGAGAACAGCAGAGGTCAAGTAACAGGTGCATGGCACAGGAAGAACAAGGAGGAAATATGTAGGAGATGAGGATAGAGATGTAATTGTGTGTTTGGGACCCAGAGATAGGCAGGCACTGGTGCAAAAGAGTGACATGTCCTGACGTGTTTTGTCAGGCTCACTCTGGCTGTTTGTTGAGCAGAAACGGAAGTGGGGCAGGGACAGAAGCAACAAGGCCATTTTGGAAGCCATGGTGCCATAATCCAGACAAGAGATGATGGTGCCTTGAACTGGGTTGGCATCAGCAGATGCAATTAAATTCTGAATATATTTTAAAGGTACAACAGACAGGATTTGCCGATGGAGTAAAGAGACAATGAGAGTGGTCAGACACAACTCCAAGATTTTTGGCTTGAGCAACTGAAAGGATGGAGTTGTCATTTACCGAGTGGAGAAAGACTATGAAAGGAGAATTCATTTGAGGTATGTCGAGTTTAAGATGCCTGTTACATATCCAAGTGAAAATGTTGAGACAAACACTGTGCCGTGCTCCACAAAAGTTAGCTTGTTCAATCCTCATCAGAACCCCATGAGATAAGCAGTATTTTTGACCCCATCTTACAGGAAAGAGACTGAGGCCTGAAGCTCAGAGAGGAAGAGTGACTTTTCCAAGCTTACCTAGCTGGTTGGTGGTGGAAGTGGGGAACTGGGATTCAAACCTAAGCAATAGGGCTCCGGAATTCATGCTCTTCTATACTTTGCAAAACACACACACACACACACACACACAGCCCACCTCATTCCAGTCACTTAAGAAATTTCTTGCCATGAGCATTCATTGAGCCCATTTATGAGCCAGTCACTGTGGCAAGGGACTGGAGTGCTCTACTTAGATTGGGTCCGAGTCACTTTCTGTGGGCCTGATCTTGGGGGTGGAGCCTCACATCCGCTGAGAGTAAAGTAATGGGCAGCTCTCCAGAGGAAAATCAGGATGTCGTCATCAGAAATAGGGTGAATAGATGCTGAATATATCTATTTCTTAAAACCCATTCTGATATCAAATTTAGCCCATTATAGCACATGGACAAAGTTTATATATGATCCATTCTTTATATGCATTTTAAACACACCCAGAACACCAACTTGTGCCAAAATTTTCTCAAAAGATTTTCTAATAAGATGTTTACTTGATTCCCTGGGACAATTACACTTTCCATTCTTATATTCTAACACAAAGAGGCTGAAGGTCAAATATCTCAGCTGAGGGGAGGAACACATTCTTGAATATTTAAGAAGCAACTGTGCAATGCTTTCTCAATGCAGCATTTTTCAGAGCAAGTGAAAAACAAAAGCAAACAAAAATTCCAAAAGAAAGCCCCAAATATAATTCATTGAAATAGGGATACTGAATATCATTCACTGTGTTTTTTTTTTTAATTTTACTTTATTTTTTTAGAGCAGCTTTAGGTTTACAGCAAAATCCAACAAAAAATACAGAATGTTCTCCTGTTCTTCCTTCTTCCTACACATGCAGTCTCCCCCACTATCAACATCCCACCCAGAGGGGTACATTTATTAATATCCATGAGCCAACATTGACATGTCATTATCACCCAAAGCCCATAGTTTACATTGGCACTCCCTCTTGATGTTGTACATTCTAGAGGTTTTAAGAAAGGTAGAGTGACTTCCACACACCATTATAGTATCATACAGAATTGTTAAACTGCTCATTCATCACTTCCTCTCTTCAACCTCAGACAACCATTGTTGTTTATTTGTTTGTTTACTGTCACTGCAGTTTTTTTGCCTTTTTCAGAATGTCATACAGCTGGAATCACACAGCATGTAACCTTTTCGGATTGGCTTCATTGACTTAGCAATATGCATTTAAGGCTCCTCCATGTCTTTTCATGGCTTAAGAGCTCATTTCTTTTTAGCACTGAATAATATTCATTTATCTGGAGGTACCACAGTTTATACACTTACCAACTGAAGAATGTCTTGCTTATTTTGTTTTGTTTCCTGACAGTAAATTTTTCTTACTCTAATAAATTGTAAAATTCTACTTATTAGTATTTTACTAAATAATTAGTAACCAAAGCAAAGTTCAAATGTATATTCCAGAAAGACATTCCTTCATAAAAAGTAATAAGCTCTACAAATAATTTTTCAGGTTGTAATAGCAATTGTGTGCTTACATATAATTTTGAAAAATAAGAGTACAAAGAAAAAATACAACTACTTGTAACTTCAAGAATCAGAAATCAATAGCATTAATATTAATATTTTGGTGTATTATATATACATTTTTCCTGGAATTTATATCCTAAGATTTTAACTCCACATTATATAATACCTATTTTAGCTTATCTTTAAATATCCTTCCTTTTTGATTGTTTTTCCTCCTCTATACATACATGGACAAATATTCTTCTGAAATAGCATTTTTATTTATTTTATTTAAAAACATATTTTAAAGCTATAATCTTTAAAAGTCATGTAGAAAAAAGTAACTCAGCTCTTTAAATTAGATTGTCAAAAACATCATCAAGTACCTAGAAATCATTTTTTCTTTTCAAAAATGCATTTATTATACATTTCCAGATCAATAGTGTAATGCATGGTTTTTTGAAAAGTAATAGGAAAATAACTTCATGTTCATTATAGCATTATTCACAATAGCCAAGATTTGAAATCAACCTAAGTATCCATCGTATTCATCAATGGATGAATACCTAAAAAAATTGTGGTACATATATATAATAGAATATTACTCAGCCATAAAAAAGAAGTAAATCCTGCCATTTGTGACAATTTGGATGAACCTGGAGTACATTATGCTAAGTGAAATAAGCCTGACACAGAAAGATAAATACTGTGTGATTGCACTCATATGTGGACTCTAAGAAAACCAAACTCATAGCAGAGAGTAGAATGTTGATTGTCAGGAGGTTGGGGTTGGCAGAAATGGAGAAATGGTCAAAAAGTACAAACTTTCAGTTCTAAGTTCAGAGAATCTAATATACAACATGGGTGGTGATGAATGTGTTCATTTGATTGTTGTAAGCTTATATGCTTTGAATGTATTCAATCTTTATTTTTAATTAAATATTTTTAAATGAAATAGACTTTAAATATAATAAAATATAAGCAGTTACAAATAAGATTATAAAAACCACCCATAATCATAGTACCTAGAGAAAATTATGTTTTTACTTATCCTTCTACTTATGTGTGTATGCGTATATATGTATATATGGGTGTGTGTGTATAAAAGGAAAGTTGTATACATATACACACACACATATGTATGCACAGTTTTGAAATTAAGTTTTTTTTTTTTTTTTTTTTTTTGAGATGGAGTCTTACTCTGTCACCCAGGCTGGAGAGCAGTGGCGCGATCTCGGCTCACTGCAACGTCTGCCTCCTGGGTTCAAGCGATTCTTCTGCCTCAGCCTCCCCAGTAGGTGGGACTACAGGCACATGCCACCATGCCTGGATAATTTTTGTATTTTTAGTAGAGACGGAGGTTCACCATATTGGCCAGGCTCCTGAACCGCCTGCCTCAGCCTGTCTCGGCTTCCTAAAGTGCTGGGATTACAGGCATGAGCCACTGCGCCCAGCCAAATTAAGTTCTTAAAACCATCTACAAAAAAAGAAAATAGCACATAAACACGAAAATCATGTAACAAAAGCTCACTCATTCATTCACTTATACACTCAAAACCTGTGCTGAGCCTCTGCTATTTACCTGGCTGTGGGCTGGAGTCCAGGAATATAAAGACCTTCAAGACAAGGTGTCTGTTCTGTGCATGTCTATATTCCATCCAGGAGAAGGAATTTCTATCACATAAAAATAATTTATCACTGTGCACACCATCATGCAAGCTCAAGCAAAGAAATGTGGTGGCAAACGTGAGAGAATGGTGAATTAACTAAAATTACAACTTCATCCAGATTCTCATTCATAAATTATTTTCTCATACTTTATGTCCTAAAGCTTGGTTTTCTAGCTACCAAGCTAGCAACAGACTGGAAGATAACAATAAAGAAACTACTTTCTTGTTTTTTAGCACTTCAGTACGTTCCCTGTTTTATTGTATACATGTATTGCCACATACAATTTTATCTCACTTAAGTTTCATGCTCAGTTAATTTCTTTTCCTTTCCAAGTGAGAAGGTGGCACTGAGGACAACATGCCAAAAAAAACCTCTTTCCTAGAACTGCACAGCTACAGTAGAATTTTAAAACTCCATTTTTAACAAACAGCAATTGCCACTTTAAAAAACTATATGCCCATGGAGAAACCCCGTCTCTACTAAAAAATACAGAAAATTAGCCAGGCGTGGTGGCACATGCCTGTAATCCCAGCTACTCGGGAGGCTGAGGCACAAGAATCGCTTGAACCTGGGAGGCGGAGGTTGAGGTGAGCCGAGGTCACGCCACAGCACCCCAGCCTGGGCAACAAGAGTGAAACTCCATCTCAAAAACAAAACAAAACAAAACAAAACAACTATATGCCATATGTAATGTTTAAACAAAAATATGTTGGCTGGGTGCAGGGGCTCACATCTGTAATCCTAGCACTTTGAAAGGCCAAGGCAGGCAGATTACTTAGGAATTTGAAACCAGCCTGGGCAACATGGTGAGACCCCATCTCTACTAAAAATACCAAAAAAAAAAAAAAGGTAGGCATGGTGGTGCACACCTGTGGTCCCAGCTACTCAGGAGGCTGAAGGAGGAGGATCACCTGAGCCCAGGAGGTGGAGAATCACCTGAGCCCAGGAGGCGGAGAGTGAGCCAAGATCACACCACTGCACTTCAGCCAGGGTAAAAGAGGGAGATCTTATCTGGAAAAATAAATAAGTAAATATATACACATATATTTATATGTATTTATATTTATTACATTTATATTTATATATGTATATATTTGTTTATGCATGCTTACATATATATAAGGAAAAATAATATCTTTAGCAGACAACTATTAATTCATTTATTCAATTTATTTAATAAATAGTTTTAAGTTTACCATATGTCAGCACTTGATCAGCAGTGAACAAATCAGACAAAAATCCCTGCCCTCAGCTGCTTTGGAAAATAATCTGGCAATTCCTCAAAATGTTAAGCAGAGTGAACATGACCTGGCAATTCCACCCCTGGATATCTACCCAAGAGATATGAAAACATATGTTCACACAGAAATGTACATGAAGGTTCATAAAGGCATTATAGTAGTTGAAAAACAGAAACAACCCAAATGTCCTTAACTGATGAATGGATAAGCAAAATGTGATTTGCCCACACAGTGAAATATTATTGAGCCAAAAAAAAAAAAAAAAATGAAGTGCTTACACATACCACAACATGGGCGTACCTCGAAAACATGCTAAGTGTAAGAAGCTAGTCACAAGAAGTAACATATTGTATCATCCCATTTACATGAGATATCCAGAATAGGCAAATCCATAGAGACAGAAAGTAGAACAGAAGTTCCCTAGGGCTGGATGGCGGTGGATGAGGAGTGACAGCCCAACAGGAATGGGATTTTCTTGGGGTTGAGAGGAATGTTGTAAACGTGTGTGATAGTCACAAAACTGAATATACTAAAAACTACTGAATCATATACTTTCAGGGTAAATTTTATGTTTGTAAATTCAATCTCAAAAAAAGATGTTAAACAAAATCCCTCCTCGCATAGGGTTTATAGTTTCTGGTGCAACTCCCTACCATTTTTCCTGGGGAAAGAAAAGGAGAAAGCAGGGTATTGAGCATTTATTAATTTATGGTACTATCCAACTAAATAGTAGCTCTCTGGTGCTGTACCCCATGACACCCCCTGTCACAGAAACAGGGAAAATTGTTTCCATTGGCAGAATAGTCATATGCTGCCTCTTACCAACTCTTAGGAGGAGAAAGAAGGAATGAGGAAGAAGAAAGGGGATGGAAGAGAAGTGAAGAAGTGAGAAAAACAGGAGGAGGAGGAAGAAGGTAGAGAAAGAAAAAGAAAAGAAGAAAAAAGAAAATAGAGGAGAAGTTTAGGTAGAAGAAAATGAAGGAGGAAAGGAAGAGGAAACATTAACTGAGCATTGACTAAGTGCCGAACACCATACCGGGGTCTCTGTACACCGTGTTATTAAATCTTCGAAATAACCCCATGAGGTAAATATTATTACTATACCTGTTTCACAGATTTGAAAACTTGAGTGTGGTGAACACAGCATTTCAGAGGTACCACTGCTGGGAGTTCTACCAGTCAGACCTTGAGCAGCACATCATGTTCTTTCACCCAGAAATCTGGGTAGTGGGCTCCGTAGCAGACCAGTAGTATAATCTGGATGTTATTCTTGGCTATTTCCTTAGTCCTTCCCCATCCCTGAGATGCTTGAGCTTCCTAATATTCTGTAATATGCACCAGGAGATGGTTTTGATATACGTAACTAGGAATTTTGCCTACAGCAGACAGAGGTCAGGTAACCTAACTGAGGACACACACATATATGTGGTGGAAATGGGACTTGATCCCTGTCCACCTGATTCCAGGCATTGACTCTTAGCCATGATTCCCTACAAAAGGCACTAAGGTGTGTAGGCCATAGCTCCATGGCCCACCCGCAGTGAAGACAACACCAGCATTCAGGTTGTGGCTCAGGTGGGAAAGGTTTTGTCCTGTTTCATTCTATAGAAATCTATAGGCATTGACACCAAATACTTTATACACACTGAAACTTAACTAATTGATCTTAAATAAGACTGCATATTCTCACTTAAATGAAGAATCTAAAACAATCAAACTCATAGAAACAGAGAATAGACAGGTGGTTACAGAGGCTGGAGGGTAAGGGTATTAGGGAGATGATGAATAAGGTATGAAAATCTCAGGAGGAATATGGAAGTTTTTTTGAGATCTATTGCATAGTGTGGTGAATATAGTTAATAAACAGTATTATACATTTCAAAATTGCTAAGAGTAAATTTCGAATGTTCTCATGACAAAAAAGGCTGAGGATATGATTTCATTCTTTTTTATGGCTGCATAGTATTCCACATCTTTTGCAGCAACATGGATACAGCTGCAAAAGATGCAGCTTAGGATAGTAGAGGCCATTGTCCTAGGTGTATTGATGCAGGAACAGAAAATCAAATGCCACATGTTCTCACGTTTAAGTGAAAGCTAAACATTGAGTACACATGGACATAAAGATGGAAACAATAGACTCTGGGGACTACTAGAGGAGAGAGAGTGGAAGGGGAGGGAGGGTTGAAAAACCAGCTATCAGGTACTATGCTCACTACCTGGGTGATAAGATCAGTAACATACCAAACCCCAGTGACATACAATTTGCCTGTGTAACAAACCTGCCCATGTACCCCCTGAAACTAAAATAAAAGTTGAAAAAAAAAGCTAAATATTTGAGGTGATGGATATGTTAACCAGCTTAATTTAATTTTCCTACATTGTATTTATAAATTATAACATCATTTTGTACCCCAGAAATATACACAATTATAAATTGTCAATTTACAATAAAAATTGTTATTAAAAATGCTGATGTTATTGGGTTTTTAAAACATTAAACATTTAATGTTTAAGAAATTCCCACCGGGCGTGGTGGCTCATGCCTGTAATCCCAGCACTTTGGGAGGCCGAGGGCGGATCACCTGAGGCCGGGAGTTCGAGACCAGCCTGACCAACATGGAGAAACCCTGTCTCTACTAAAAATACAAAAATTAGCCGGGGGTGGTGGCCCATGCCTGTAGTCCAAGCTACTTGGGAGGTTGAGGCAAGAAAATCGCTCGAACTCAGGAGATGGAGGTTGCAGAGAGCCGAGATCGCGCCATTGCACTCCGGCCTGGGCAACAAGAGTGAAACTCTGTCTCAAAATAAATAAATAATTTTTTAAAAAAAGAAATTCCCTGTAAAGGATTCTCTGTAATATTAATGGAAAGAAGTGGTGAAGAGGGAGTGAGGTTGAGAAGAAGTTTTCTTTAACAGGGGACCACTATTCAGAACAGTCTAGGAGGCGTCTGCTTTTGTCCTCTTTAGACAGGAGGATTATTATTCTGTTCAGCCAAGGTCACAGGTCTAGGACAGTGGAGCTGGTATTTGACCTTGGGCCCACAAAAATACACTGCAGTTCGTGCAGGGAGAACCAAATTGTCTTCCTCCACCCTCCTTGGTTCTTCGGCAGGGCTATGAATTAAATCGGCATATAACAGATTAGCAAGAAAAAAACTATGTCTAACTACATACATTGGCACAGGGGTCCCATGAAAATGTGAGAGTTGAAGAAAGACCAGATGATTGAAGCTTATATAGTAGCCTGAGCTACAGAAAGGAATAGGAGGAGCTTGGGGCTTCCTGGGGTGGTAGAGACAAGCTATGAGAAGGGGAGGGAGGAAATATAAGGTGAGTAAAAGTTTGTCTTGTTATGCAAATGAAGTATCTCAGGTAATAAAAATTATCTAGGAACAGCCCTCTTCCTGATACAGCTAGTTTTACTAATGTAGATTTCTTTTACAAGAAACGTAACTTTCAATTTACAATAGGCATAAATTTCTTTTACAAAGGGCAGCTTTTCAGAGATACTCCTGCGTCTGCAGTTTATCTGAATAACCAGCTTGAAATATGCCAAGAAGTGTATTTTGGGGTGGCACATCTTATCTCCCACAGTATGTTTTGAGGTGGTGCATCCTGAACCCCAACAAATAAGCATCTTCGAAAGATATGGCTAGCCACTGTACAGCTGTGCCATGCATGGAAAAATGTGAATAGCACTCCAAACCTCACCCTCCAAGGCCACTAGGGGGAAAAACAGCTCTCCACAGCCCAACATACCTGCTGGATGTTACAATAACCCAAGCCCATGATGAAGGCCTGAGTCATTCAGAGAAAATACACCCATTAAGGGCATCTTCTTCTCAAAACTAGTTGCATGTAACACGTCCTATGTCAAAATGTTTCTCAACATTCGTTAACCTATCAAACATATTCTCAACTAATCTCCACTCAGGTCAAGAAAATGCAGTTGAGTGTCATTTCCTGAGTCTGGCTGGTATTGCAAAATATAAATTCAACAATTTTTCAAACACATCTCACATCCGAGACCTGCCGTTGGTATGCACCTCTTTAACCACAAACCACATTAGTGAAAATGAGAAAGAAAAACTTTCCTCTTGCTGGGCGCTTCATAGAACTAGCCAGGTAAGACCGTCTCTGAGGGTCTTTGACAGCTCAGTTTTACTGCATAATCTGTTTCAAGACCCTTTAAAAGGCCAGATTGTCTAGTACTTTTCTTTTATGAGAAGAGCTTCCTCCAATCCACCCTGCTGTCTTTTAGCAAAAACACCAGAAAGTCGGTTTTTTCCCCTTGTTTTGTAGTGGGTTTTTTTGTTCATGGTGGTGTGTTTTGTTTTAGTTTTAGTTTTTCAAATTCCATGGTTATTTTCAAAGTGAAGATCTAGCTTACCATGTAATTTTTAAGTTTATGTTTATGTTGCAGAGAATGAGAGAACTGTTTAGTCTCCACCTTGAGAACCTTAACATCATCTATCAGTTTACATGGTACTTGCCCTGTGGAGAACTTCAGAGCTCTCAGATTGTTTTACCTTTATTCCCTGGAAACTTTGGACTATTGGAATATAAGCTGGAATAAGAAGCTCATTGATTTGGAAGTGGAGTGAAGTGATTATCTGTCTACTAACCCGATGGTTAAGTTTTTTTCTTTTTTTCAAATAGGGGTTCAGAGTACACAAAGGAGCACACACTCACACACTCACAGATGCACAAACACTCCGAGACATTCATCACTGGTGGTAACTATCACTCTACATTGACTGAAGGTTACATCTGGACACAGCATTTCTTTTTTCTCTGGGGATTTTCACCCATAAATAATATGCAGTTGTTCAATTCATTGCTAAACTACAGAGATTCAGTGAAAAATGAATACATTAATATTGCAAATGCATTTACTCTTTGACTCACTGACCCCATTTCTAGGAATTCAACCTACAAATATCTCTGCCCACATGAAAGATAATAAATATACCAGATTAGTCATTGCAGCATTGTTTATAAGAGAAATTGGCACTGGGCACGGTGGCTTACGCCTGTAATCACAGAACTTTGGGAGGCTGAGGCGGGTGGATCGAGAGGTCAGGAGTTCGAGACCAGTCTGACCAACATGGTGAAATCCCGTCTCTACTAAAAATACAAAAATTAGCCAGGCATGGTGGCACGTGCCTGTAATTCCAGCTACTCAAGAGGCGAAGCAGGAGAATTGCTTGAACCTGAGAGGCGGAGGTTGCAGTGAGCCGAGATTGCACCACTGCACTCCAGCCTGGGCAACAGAGCGAGGCTCCATCTCAAAAAAAATTTTTTTTAAAGAGAAAAACTGATTGCAGACAACCTGAATGATGTTCCTAACAGGGTGGGTTAAATAAATTACAAAACATCTCTCCCATGGAATATTATGCAGCTGTAAAAAATAAAGTGAGGGATCTCTGTATGTATTGATACAGAATAATCTCCAGGATGTACTTTTAGGGGGTACAAAGTATTTTGTATTGAATGCGTCCTTCTGTGTAAGAAAAGGTAGGGAGTAATAACATGTGTTTATGTGCTTGCATTTTTGCAAAGAAACCCTAGATGGATCTACATGAACCTTTAAACAAATGGTCATCGGAATAAGAGGTGTGGGAACAGAACAGGGGACAGGAGTGGGAATGAGATTTTTTCATAGTGTTTTATTTTTAAGCCATGTGTCTATATTACCTTTTTCAGAAACAACATAAAAATCACCAAATGTAATCTAAAACAAATCGATGTACTTAAATTACAAAAATGGACCATTGGGAAAGAGCCCGTTTTATCCATCTTTGTTTTATCCAGCATGTTTATCAAATACTTCATCAACTGGAAAATCAACAAAATAAAGTATGTGTGCAGCTACATCCGTCGCTGATTCTTTATCTCATTCAAAACCACACAGTGCTGACGGCAACATCCTTCCTTTCAGCATTCATGCTTCTGCTACCACCCAGGGGCACTGAGTTCACAGCCAGTTCACAGAAGGTAAGAAACTGCACACAACCCTTAGAGAGGAGACAATCATAGATCTGTGCATGCTTCAGAGAAGAACATCTGGAAATTCAGCAATGCTCCTAAATTAAACATACCCCTGTTTCCTTGGGTCCCTTTAGGCCAGGGTTCACAATGGGGTCACACTAATCCCAACAACCTCTATTTTGGTGGCTCATGAAGCCTCTATTATTCTGCAGAACACCATCCCCTTTCAAAGAGCCTCCCTCTCAATATTTCTGGGGGTCATCGCAGGGATTATCTCACCTGTGCTAGAAAAAGCTGCCCACAGTCCCGTGGCCTCCATCGTGGTTTTCCTCTCCTCTCAATCCCCACTGGTGATACACACGAAGAAGCTGTGACCTCACACCCCCCACTTGGCCTTCCAGATCCTCCAGCCTCTCCCTTTGGCTCTCTGCCCTGGATCCAGCCCCAGCAGGCTCTCCCAGAGGAAGGAAGGTGGCTGAAGTCCGGTTATCCACTCCCTCAGCTGGCTTCCTCCCTGCAGGGTTGCCTCAGGCCACTGGGTTCCTTGACAGAGGCCACTGCTCTTCTCGAGGTAACCTCTCCGTGGGACTCTCTCCTTCCAGATTCCCACGACCTGCCTGATGCCTCACTCCGTGAGGCGTTGGTGCATCTCTGCACACATCAGTGCTTTGCAGATAGTCCCTATTAAACCTCCTCCAATTTTCCTGATTTGAGTGTGCCTTTTGTGTGTCTGGATAGGGCCTGACTGAACTGGATTCTCCCTGCCTGCAAGGCAGTTTATGTATGTCCCATCATTGCCTTGGGTGGGCACCATCTCTGTGAACCTCCAGCTGTGCCATGGCTGGGCCACACTTTGAGAGCCGGGTTCTATCCCAATACTGTTTGTGGCTCTGTGTCTCATAACATTCTTAAAGACCCTACTCCATCTCCTCACCTAATGGAGAGGGATGCTACTAATAATGATGCAAGGACAGAGGACACCCACTGGCGCGATCAGGAGCCATTCAGCATGTTTGGTTTCTACATATATACACAGGAGCACACACATACATAACAAATATCTGCTACAGATATGATGGATACCTTCTAATTCTTCTCCCTTTTCCAGAACGCCTTTATCTGAAAATTATCCCTCCCACAAATGGACTTCTGAAAGCCCCATGCTATCAGCCCTGATGTATCTGAGCCCCAGAGATAGAGACAGCTTAGACAAAGGCCGGAACATATCTAATCTGAAATTTTAGAGGAAGAATGCAGTGTGGTGTATTTTGGATATGACATTTATATCAGAGAGATGAAGATGGAGGGTGATATATTGCCAGATGAAATGCTAAGAGGACAGCCACTTTATCTTCTTAGTGATTTATATTTAAATATCTCTTAGTGATTCATATTTATATTTCTTAGTGATTTATATTTAAATATTTCTTTGTTATTTATATTTAAATCACTTTATCTTCTTAGTGATTTATATCTTCTTAGTGATTTATATTTACTATTTACATTGTCAACCAGCATCAATGTGCAGTAGCCAGAAGGCTGTCTCCAATGGGCCTTAACTGGCTTTCCATCTCATTCCGACAAAAGCCAGTGAAATAGCCTGCAAGGCCTGACCTGATCTGGCCTATTTTCTTCCCTCACCTTGATCCTGCCATCCTGACCTCCTTGCCATTCCTCAAATAGTTCAGACACATGGCTACCACGGGGCCTTTGCTTCTGCTCCCTCTGCTTGAAATGTTCATTCTACAGATATAAGAATGGCTTGGGAGGCCAAGTCGGGTGGATCACCTGAGGTCAGGAGTTCGAGACCAGCCTGACCAATATGGAGAAACCCTGTCTCTACTAAAAATACAAAATTAGCTGGGCATGGTGGTGCATGCCTGTAATCCCAGCTACTCAGGAGGCTGGGGCAGGAGAATCACTTGAACCTGGGAGGCGGGCGTTGCAGTGAACCAAGATTGTGCCATTGCACTCTATTATGGGCAACAAGAGCGAAACTCTGTCTCAAAAAAAAAAAAAAGGCTTGATTCCTTCACTCCTTCAAATCTTTGTTTAAACATCATCTTCTTGATGAGGCCTATCCAGACTTCTCATTTAAAACCATAGCCCCCAGCCTAGCTTTCCATGTTGTATTATTTCCTGGAGCATGCATCACCTTCAAAAATACAATTTATTCCTTATACAAGCTATTTATTATCTCCACCCACTAGTATGTGCGCTACAAGAACATATGCACAATTGCTCATTTACCAAGTAGACCTTAGCACTTAGAAGAACACCTGGAACTCATAAACAAACAATGATATCTGTTTAATGAATTAAGGATCAAAGCACAAATCTGATCATACATCTCTCTTGTCAAAGTTTTTAAATCTTTTATGGTTTTCCATTGCTTTCAGGACAAAACTAACTCTCCTTAACATGTTTATAAAAAGGCAGTAATTCATTTTCTAGTCTTACGCAAGCCACATTCCCCACTGCCATGAGTCGTTGCAAGAAATAAATTGTCATAATACACAAAGGAGAAGAAGTGCTGGATTTTGTGTGCTGTGATGAGAAAAGAGACTAAGACATAAACACATTAAGATGAAGAAAATAGTGACTACAGTGTATATTTATATGCACTATACACAGTATATCTATACATAGATGTATATACATAGATGTATACATACTATATGTGGATGTATACATTGTAGCTATGTATATCTATAAGATAAACATATAGTAATTAAATATAGATCTATAGATATACATATAGTGTATGCACATAGATTTATATACATGGATATAGTGTGTATCTATATATACTGTATACACAGTAGTGACTATAATGTATATATCTAGATTTCCACTATGTAGCAAGAGTATTGAATCTTCCCAGCAGCCTCCTTTTATGGACCAGTGCTACCTTTCTTTTGAGGAATTTCTTCTCTTTCTCTTCTGAATAAAAATACCTGTCTCCTTTCATGGTACCACCTTCCTGGTCACAGCTAGTCGATTATAATAGTCAACCCAGCTAGCTGTAGTCACTGGCCCATGGTGGTCATGTGACTCCAGCCCTGCCAATCAGAATGTTCCTTGAGATTTTTTTCAAGTAAAGGGGATTATAAGGGGAAGTTATTTCAACTCACAGGCTTAACAACGCACACACTACACACTTTTATACCTTGTAAAACCCCACTCTTGTGACAAATTAATTCATATATCCCCTCCTCTTTAAAATCTTCTCTAACCTGCTCACCCAGCTGCCTATCCACTCCATGCACCACCCCCACCCTAGTGTAAGTCTCTTTAGTACATGAACTCTGTTACACCTGATTCACACCTCTGGTAGGCCTGTCTTCTCAATTAAATGTTACTGTTTGTGTTCTCCAAACACTAGGCTGAGAGCTACTAGAGGACAGAAAATCATGTGGATTCACCTTTGTATTTCCAGAACCTACTATAATGAGTTTTAACTGATATTATAATTCATGGTGGATCACCTGATAATTTTTTCTTGATCAGCACTGACCAATAGAAATATAATGTGAGCCATGTATAAAATTTTACATTTTTATAAGTAGCTATATTATTAAGGAACAAAAAAACCCAGTTACAATTAATGTTAAAATATATTTTAATTAACCCAACATATCCAAAAGAAGCATGATCATTTCTACACGTAATCAATATAACAATTATTAATGTGATATTTTATATTCTTTTATCTTTGTACTAAGTCTTTGAAATACGGTGTTCATTGTACACTTACAGCCCATCTTAGCTGGCACTAGCCATATCTCAAATGCTCAGTAGCTGCAAGTGTTTCGTGGCTACCATACTGGACAGCATAACTCTGGATAGTAGTTCCTTGAGAGCAACATCTGTCTTATTCACCCAGCTCTCTTTCACAGATAATTAATAAACATCTCTCTAGTTCTAAGCAGAGACATATTAAAAGTCTTCCACCTGAAGGGATGGGAATGGATTGTCAAATACTCTTTGCTTATGTTGAGTGAAAGAAGCCAGGCACAGAAAAACAAACATCATGTGTTCACACTTATTTGTGAGATCTAAAATTCACACCAGGCTGGGTGCAGTGGCTCACTCCTGTAATCCCAGCACTTTGGGAGACTGAGGCTGGTGGATCACCTGAGGCCAGGAGTTTGAGACCAGTCTGGACAACAGAGTGAAACTCCGTCTCTACTAAAAATACAAAAATTAGCCGGGCATAGTGGTGGGCACCGGTAATCCCAGCCACTCAGGAGGCTGAGGCAGGAGAATCGCTTGAACCTGGGAGGCGGAGGTTGGGCAGCAAGAGCAAAACTCTGTCTCCAAAAATAAAATAAAATAAAAATCAAACCACTTGAACTCATGGACATAGAAAGTAGAAGGACAGTTACCAGAGATTGGGAAGGGTAGTGAGGGGATGAGAGGTAGGTGGGGATGGTTAATGTATACAAAAAAAAAGAATGAATAAGACCTACTATTTGATAACACAACAGGGTGACTATAGTCAATAATAACTTAATTGTATATTTTAAAATAACTTACAAAGTGTAATTGGATTGTTTGTAGCTCAAAGGATAAATGCTTGGGGGGGTGAATACCCCATTCTTCATGATGTGCTTATTTCACATTGCATGCCTGTTTCAAAACATCTCATGTACCTCATAAATATATGCTACTATGTACCCACAAAAAAGAAATTTCAAATAATGAAAAATATTCTTTACTGTCACTTGCTCATGAATGCCACATCTGCTACCTTTCAGGTTTGTTATGCTGCTAAACAGGGAAGCTCTTTAGTCCTAATTGAAGAAGTTATTTCCAGAGGTATTCTTTGCTTTGAAAAAATAAAAAAAATGACCAGGAGAGTGATAGAGTAGTAACTCTTTCATTAATGAAGGCAGATCTGTAGCAATAATGAATTGTGAGGTAGAGGCAAAATTGAAAGGATCCCAGAAAAGATCCCCTGAATAAAGTAAAATAACAACAAGAACAATAAAATCCAGACTCTCAACTGGGAAGCATTTGGATCAAGTGACAGAAAACCCACTCGTAGCAGAAAGTGCTGGTGTCTCGTGCTTATCCATCTTGGCAATGGCCATTTCCGGACACATCCTCCCAACTTCCAATGGGAAGCACCTGTGACTGCCTGAGAGCCTTCTCTGACTTCCAACACCTGTTCTGCCCCCACACAGGGCAGCCTGGAAGTGTCAGGAATTAATATCCTCTCGGGGAGCGCCCTCAACCAATGACTGGCAGGAATGGAGGATAGAGGCCTCAGCTTCCCCATGCCTTTGATTAATTAACTCTGAGAAATGTGCTACACTGCCAGCCAAAGGTCCCCACAGGATTAAGCTCCAGTTGCCCTCAGTGACAACTTGCTTGGTAATGCATCCTTTATGGGCTGCTTCCCTCCCTTGTCTCAATCCTCCCTTTCTCTGGTGTGCTGTGGCATTTCAATTACTGTGACTCTTGCATGAAGTGAACTATGACAGAAGAAAGAGGAAGAGATGCACTGACTCACATGCTATTTATAGCAACTGAGAGATGCCATAAAATGGTAATGATAAGGAATGTGGAATTAGCTGTTGCTTTTCACTACCATCATGTGCTGAGGGAAGAAAACAACAGGATCAGATCAACTACCAACTATCAACTCGAGTGTAGTGTCACATATTAAGGGGTGGTGCCTTTAAGAGGCAGAGCCCTCATGAAGGGATTAATGGTGTTATCACAGGAGTGGGCTGGTTATTGCAGGAATCCTGGCAAAAATTATGAGTTTGGCACACATCTCTCCCTACCTCATGCACATGTTTCTTCACTTTGCTATGCCTTCTGCCATGGAATGGCCCCACCAGTTGCTAGTGCCACGTTCTTAAACTTCCCAGTCTCCAGAACTGTGAGAAATGTTTCTTGTCTTTACAAATTACCCAGTCTATGGTATTCTGTTACAGCAGTAGGAAATAAATTAAGACACAAGTGTAATGCAAGGGCTTGGAACCACCCTTAGAGACTCAAAAAGAAAGAACAGGGTGGTGATTTCATCATATCCTCCTTTAATTCATCAATCTAACCCCTGGGAAAAAACCAAACACTAAATGGACTATGTCAGATAATTTAGCCAAGTGGTAGCCCCAGTTTGCAGTTGCGGTACTAGATGGTGGTATTTTATGACAGCAAATTATCACAGCCTTTGACTCTCGGTATACTGCAAATACCTGATTTTCAGTCTCCTTTGGGAAGAAGAATAAGATGCAGTTCATTCACCTTGACTATGCAGGTAACTCACCATCTTGCCCAAGGGCTATGTTAGCTCTACTCTCCTCCTTCCCTGTGTAGTCTAAAAGAACCTTAATCTTTGTCTAAACATTCTATATAACGTCAGTCTGGCCCCCTTATATTGATAATATCATGTTAAGTAAAATTAGTAATCATAAGGTGGCAAGGCTTCGAGATGCCCTACTAAAACACATGCAGGCCAGAGGGTGGGAGATAAACCCTACAAAGATTTGGGACTGAGATTATAGTGAGCCAGTGGTCTGGGGACATTCCAGAGTATGCCCTACAAAATAAAGGATATGTTATTTCATCTTCCTACCACTATGAAAGAAGTACAGCTCATAGAAGGGTTCTCTGGATTTTGAAGACAGCACAAGCCACATTTGGGAATATGGTTCTGATCCATTAATCGTGTAATTCAGAAGGCTCTTGATTTTGAACGACCTCAAGAACAAGAGAGGGCTCTGCAGACAGTGCACAACCTGGATCCTGACATTTCAGCTATATTACCTAGAAGAAACCATGATTTTAAAGGCAGGGCCAACTACATAATTTTGGAGGCAATGCAAAATGCAAACGTGAAACACTTTGTTCAAAAAGCAGAAAAAAAAGTACAGCTAAGCTAAATATACTAAAACAATACATTTTCCTTTAAAAATATTATATTACTGACAAAATGTAATCAGAGTAATAGTGATCATGAATAATAACACAAACCTACAAATTGCAAGAAAATATTGGTGTCATAATTTTATATTTGTATATAATTCAATGTATAATATATAATTTTATATGATACAGTAAACAATACTATTTTCTTAATGTGACACCTTGATTTATTATGAGATTTCTCTAATTCATTCTTCTGTAAATGTATTTATTAGGTATTAACATTTATGCTTTTTGTAACTTCATTATTGATCAATATAATTGAAAGTTATATCAAACACTTTTATAACCTGCAAAGTTGCAGATAATTTTAATAATTTTAAATTTTAGAAGAATTTTCTGCTAATACAACTGTTACTGAAATGCTAAATATGTTTTATAGCATTGGAATAAATCTGAAAAAATATTTCATTATATAAATTTTAGTACATCTAGAAGCAATGACTTACAGAAAATTTTTTCCAAAAAATTTAACTCTTCATACAAATCAGTTCTGTGTAAGTCTGAATTTTTTTTTGAGCTTTGAACATTCATTATCCTTGTTTTTAACACGGTTTTCAAATTTACATAATTTTTGTAATGGCTGTATTTAACAAGTGGCTTGCAACAAAATTCATGAAAATTGAACAACCAGCCCTCCTGAGCGGGTATAAGCCAGCTCCAGCACTCCTCTGCCCCTAAGCCTCAGGATTACAGTGTCCATCTTATGATATTGGCCAGAGGAGAGAGTCTTGGAAGTGCTGCTTATTGTTGAACTTTCTTTTGGAATGTGATATGGTTTGCCTGTGTCTCCATCCAAAATCTCATCTTAAATTGTAATCCCCATAATCCCATGTGTCAAGGGAGAGACTCTAGGTGGAGGTGATTGCATCACGGGGGCGGTTTCCCCCACTCTGTTCTCCTGATGGTGAGTGAGTTCTCACGAGATCTGATGGGTTTATAAGTGTTTGGTAGTTCCTCCTGTGTCATTCCCTTTCCTGCCACCTTGTGAAGAAGGTGCCTTGCTTCCCCTTGGCCTTCCACCATGATTGTAAGTTTCCCGAGGCCTCCCCATGCGGGACTGTGAGTCAATTAAACCTCTTTCCTTTAGAAATTACCTAGTCTTGAGCAGCTCTTTATAACAGTGTTCAAATTGACTAATACAGAAGGTATGGGAGAAAGCAGGGAAAGAAATCTGTAGGCACACTGCCATAAAGGAACCACTCTTCTTTTCACTTAAATTCAGTTACGGGTGTAAGTCTTCTTTCTTCCTCATCTGTATACTACACAAAGGCCCAGAAGGTGAAGGGGTCAAAGATCCAGAAAAGGAAAAGTAAGAGGACAAGATCCCATCCCCCAAGGAAAGAAAGACTCCAATGCAGAGGGAGCAGGAGCTGTGATGGAGATAACCACTGCCTCTCTCACCCTCCATTCCCATCCCTCGGCTCAAGAAAAGCAGATGTAGCAGAGTGGGACAGATGTCGTTTATTGGTCTGACCAGCGTCCCTAATGGAAGCCTCAGACAGAGCCTCCTATCAGTCCTGGCTCCCATCTTCCCTTTCCTGGGAGCTCATGACTCACGCCAACATAAAAGTGTTCTGAGCAGGGGAGGCAAAGCCAGGGTAAAAATCTCAGGATTGGGATAGAAGAGGGGCTCAGGATTATGTAGAACATGTGAGATTGCTAGGCCATCTAGGTAAAATATCCATCAGGGCAGAAGAGAGACTGTTTCCCTGCACAGACTTCTCTGCCCTTGCCAGGAATAGGAGGGGCAAGAGGAAGAGCTTCCCCCAGAGGCTCCCAACTGGGCCTTTTGTGCCATCAGCATCTCCCAGATGTTGCCCTCAGCTTCCTTAACATTCTGCTCTAGGTAGGATTTTTTGCTGTTTTGGTTCTTTAATTTTCTTTTCTTCTTCTATTTTCTGACTTTCTAACAGCTTATTGTGAACTGCCTCCTTGGATTGAAGAATAAACATTCTTCACCTTCATACAGGTTAGTCTCATCCACTGAAGTCATGATCTCTGCATCTGTAAGATGTGCATACGTTTTTGTTCTGTTTGGCTGTTTAGTCGGTATGTCTGTAAGCTTCACCTTCTGTTCAGTGTCAAAAACTTTGGCTTCAAGTTCTGTGAAGATCCATGGGGGTCACCATCTTGGTGTCTGAATTTTATTTTAAATGTAAAATTATGCAAGGGAATTTTGATGTTTCCTCTGACACTGTAACTTGTGGAAGTTGGTGCAACAAACTGAAAGTGGGTTCATGATTTGCACATACTTCAAAAGGTCTGTTTATGCATCCTTTATGTACCTTAAATTATAAGGAAAAATTAATTTCAAAACTGTCCTCCTTGTAAATAAGTGGTTCATCTGAAACTTCATATGAATTTGTTTTCTGTCCATCCCATCTCTGCTGCAGCTGGTGCCAGTTGCCATCTAAGGGCAGGCCCGTGTCCTCTTGAGAGCAGTCCTGAACCCATGACTGACAAATGGATAAATATCTCAACCTCCTCCTGTCTCAGGTACAATCAGTCTGAAGTACATTCTGCACTGTACACCTTAGTTCCCCAGCAGGCTTCAACCCCAGTTTCCTTCAGTGCTAACAGCCTGATAACACTGTATTGGCTTCCCGCCGTCCCTAACTCAATTCCCACTTCTTCGTCAGTGTTTCCTGTATCTTCAGGCAGTTTATCACCTCCCAAATAAGCTCCCTGGACTTATTCTCTGTCACAGGGTCTGCTTTCTAAAGAAATACAAAGTCAGTCAACAACATTGTCTTAGCCTGTTTAGTGTTGCTATAACAGAATACCTGAGCCTGAGCAGTTTATAAAGAAAAAAGGTTTATTTGGCTCAAAATTCTGGTGGCTGGAAAGTTCAAGATTGGGCATCTGCATCTGGTGAAGGCCTCAGGCTGCTTCGACTCATGGTGGAAGTGGAAGGGGAGCCAGAGTGTGCAAAGAGATCACATGGCGGGAGGGGAAGCCAAGGAGGGAGGGAGACAGGTGCCAGGCTCTTTTTAACAGTCAGCTCTCATAGGAACTAACAGAGTGAGAACTCACTCACCCACCCCCAAGGGAGAGCAGTAACGAATTCATGAGGGATCGACCCCCATGACCCAAACACCTCCCACTAGACCCCACCTCTGAACGTGGCCACATTGAAGATCAAATCTCAGCATGAGGTTTGGAGGGACAAATATTCAAACCATAGCAAATGTAATCTGGCTTAAATAATAAAGAAGATCCCTTGATGCGCAAGAGAAGAGACCACCTTCTTCTCCATCCCAAACCCTGAAACACTGCTTCTGAGCTTGTCACAGCTTTGGCAGCAGAGCTGAGCATGTTAAAATAAAATGGAGTTTTATTTGTTTATACTGTGTGTCGGTGAAGGAGGCAGCAGCAACAGAGACCCAGGCCTTATGCACCAACCATATTATGCATCTGGAGATTTCCAGGGCAGCATCCAGTACAGGGGCTCCTGAATCCTTCAGACTTTAGGCCATAAGCCAATGAACATTTGCTCTAAAAGGTGAGATAATACTTTTCGCTTTGTGGCAACCTCCGTTGCCACCACTCAACTCTGCAGTAGCTCGAAAGCGGAGTAGATAAGCATAAACGAACGAGCATGGCTGAGTTCCAGTAAAACTTTATACAGTAAAATTTGAGCTTCATGTAGTTTTCAGATGCCATGAAATAATGTTCTTCTTTTGATTTTTTCAACCATTTAAAAATGGAAAACCCATGTGTGTCTTTGGGGTTGTACAAAAGCCAGAATGGGCCCCTGCTACTGGCCATTGACACGTGCTCTCAATAAGGCTGTGAATTACAGCTTTCCCTGCACACAATGTTGGAAGCCCCTTGGAGGTTTGGAGCACCTATGACTGATTTTTCATGAAGGTTATTGAGGACATGAACAGAATGTTTCAGTACTTTCCCCATCTATCTGCCTCAGCTTTCCTCTTCTTACCTTTCCTCTCTCATCAGGAAGCACTGCTATAATAATAGGATTGCTAGGAGTACAGAATTCTTGGGCCATGTTTTACTCCTGGACAAGGTTACTCTACTCCAAGTATGGTGTCCTCCCTGGCCTGTCCACCCCAGCTGTAGACAGGGATAGCCCCTAGAGGGAAGCCTGACAATCCAGCTGTTACATAATGAGAGCTGATCTCCAATCTGTGATTCGACTTGTCTGTAGCAGCCTCGTTTGACAACTTTGTTGGAAGAGGAGTAAGTAACAGGGCCAAATCCAATCTTTTGTCCCTGGATATAATGCCAAACACTGTCACTGCTCTTCCCAAGACTCCTAATCAATATCGTCAGTAAATATTGACTGAGTAAATATATGCAACCTCTGTCGCAGCTAATCAACTCTGCCATTCATGAGGGATCATGAACCCTGTGGACCCCTCATGAACTGTGCAGGTGAGTAGTTGTGACAGAGGTTGCATGGCCAGCAAAGCTGAAAGTATTATTTCACCTTTTACAGAAAATGGTCATTGGCTTATGGCCTAAAGTCTGAGGGATTCAGGAGCCCCTGTCCCAGTTGCTGCCCTGGGAATCTCCAGACAAATAATCTGGTTTGTAAATAATGCTCCAGCCTCTGTTGCTGCTCCTTCTTCACCAACATATGATATAAGAAATAAAATTACATTTTATTTTAATATCCTCAGCTCTGCTGCCAAATATTTGTTATAATTTAACAAATTAATAAATCTGTTAAATAAATAAAGTGCAAATGCTGAAGACAAACTCAGTAGTTGGAAACATAAACCTTTGTGTAGATGAGTCTCCCTACCTGAAAATACTTCCAGTCCACTCCCTCACAGCCTCACACCCTCACCTCTCATCTGGCTAATAGCCCTCATCTTTCCAGGCTCAACTTAAGGAACACTTTTTCTGGAAAGCCTCCTCTCCTGATGCTAGACTATGTAAGGTTTCCCCTAGTGCACAGTCCCAAAGGACTCTGTTTCATCTTCATCACACAAATGAAAGTAGATAATAACTACTAATTTAGGTCCGACATGGTGGCTCATGCCTATAATCCTAGCACTTTGGGAAGCCAAGGTGGGCAGATCACTGCAGTTAGGAGTTTGAGACCAGCCTGGCCAACATGGCAAAACCCCGTCTCTAGTAAAAAGAATACAAAAAATTTGCCAGGCATAGTGGTGCCTCCCTTGTAGTCCCAGCTACTAGGGAGGCCGAGGCATGAGAATCACTTGAACCTGGGAGGCAGAGGTTGCAGTGAGACGAGATGGTGCCACTGCACTCCAGCCTGCGTGACAGAACGAGACTCAGTACCCCCCTCCCCCAACTAATTTAGTTATCAGCCAGTGAGGGTCAGGAGAGACACTCTCTCCCTCTCTCTCTCTATCTCTATCTCTTTCCCTTCCTCCCTCTATCTCTATCTCTCTCCCTTCCTCCCTCTCTTTCTCTGTCTCTCTCTCTCTCTGTCTCTCCCTCTCCTTTTCTCTCTCTCACCCACTTCCCTCCCTCCCTTTCTCCTTCCCCCTCCTATCACCAAATTTTATTAATAGCAGCAATGGTGAACAATGACTTCACTCTGATTATAATTCTGTACAGATCATTGTACTCTACAAAATTCAATCAAGTTTAATGTGCTCCCCTGAGAGCTTGCCACTGTATGTTAACTATTTAAAAATTTTACAAGCACCGTCTTAGAGTTACTATGTCACATGTCCTATAGCAAAGTCATGAAGGTACAGCTGGCACAAGCCAAATGAAAACCCTTCTACTTTTGTGCAGGGGAGAAACACACACACACACACACACACACACACACACACACACTTGGTTTGGCTTTTTAACATGCATTTTTCTCAAATAAGTAAGTCATTTCAGTGAAGAGTTTGGGTAATTCTGACAGCTACCCTTTAATAGCTACATGATAAAAGAACTTTCAAAGGCCCAAATCGCATAACAATGAATACAAGTGCTTTAGAGAACCTGCTGCGTTATACATCTTTTAGGGGAAAAACAAAACTGTATTCCTAAAATGCTAAGTGGAGTGATTTAATACATATACGTCTCATATTGAAATATGTTTTAAAGAGACTACCAAGAAAACACGAATACATAAGACTTCAAGTAATGAGTAATTATGGTGAAATAAGCATAGCTCAGATTTTCCAACCTGCTTCATTGGTTATGCATGTGGGTGTTTGAAACCCTCACCAGGTCTTTAAAAACAAGCTCCCAGTCTCAGCAACAGCTGTGCCCTGTTCTCCAGCATGGGCTTTCAATTTGCCCTTCTCTTTGGTGCCAAAAGTCTCCTGAGAAGAGTAAAGCTGAGTTCTGGGTTTCAAATGCCTGTGAATTAAGTTCCAGCAACTGCAGAGTCTCCAATGACGATTCATTGTCCTGAGTTCCACTTTCTCACCCTGGGAAACCTCAGAAAGACTGACTAAATGGAAATGAGCCTTAGGAGCCAGGTCAGCTTGCCTGGGCTGTCTCTCAGGTTAGTGGAACCGGGATTACTTCTCAATCAGTCATGTTCATTTGGCACCTTTTGGCAAACCTCAATTTTCACAGCTGAAGAAATTTTAAAAAGCTAGTGTTCACTTGGCACATGCCTGCTTCTAGTCTTTACTTTGGAAATGTTCATTGTCATGTTAGCTTACTAGGGTGCCGTAACGAACTATGAATTTGAGGGAACCCAGTTCAGTCTGTAACAATTGTGTTGAAGGTGAACTTCAAACAGGTAAGTCATCAGCTGGCCAAGGCGTGGCCATTCCCACTTCCCATCAAGGTCATCAAGGATTTTTTAGTTAATTTTATTTTTATCAAACTCTTGTGCCTTCCAACATATATTTTTAAATCAACCAATATTTAGGAATGTTTTTAGGATCTTTTTCCCCTTTTATATTGACAAACATCATAGACTCCTCACCCTGTTTAACATCTTTGTATTCTCCTGTCTTTGTGAATATCCCTCTGCTACCTTACTAGACGCACCAGACAGATCAAATCTGTTGTCAAGGAATGACTTATAGTCATCATTATTCTTTTTCCCTAGTGTCCGAAATTCCTTTTCAAATTGGGCCCTCATTTTTTTAAATAGGCTTTACTGTTTAGAGCAGTTTTAGGTTTACAGCAAATTTGAGCAGAAAGTACAGAGATTTCCACATACGCTCTGTCGCCACACATGCATAGCCTCCCCCACTGGAGGCATCCCCATCAGGGTGGCGCATTTATCACAACTGATGAACTGACGTGGAAACATCATGGTCACCCAGCCTCCATAGTTTACATTAGGGTTCACCCTTGGTATTGTACCTTCTGTAGGTTTGGACACATGTATAATGACCTGTATCTACCATTCTAGTATCATGCAGAGTATTTTCACCGCCCTAAACATTCGGGCATCCATTTTATCCTGTTGCCTCTGAAGCTTGTGGAGAGCATTGATATGGACAGAGCTGGACTAGGCAGGCATGCAATTGACTGAACTCTTGCCAGAGCCTCTGGAGATTTTGGCTTCTTCACTGTGGGAGTGGAAGGCATTTACATCTTTGGACTCTCTGGCAGTCAGTAGCTTTCCCGTCATGGTTCTCACAGTTTCCTCTTCAGGTTCAGAAAGTCCCTTGTTACCAAGTCTATCGTGCTAGAGGGAATACAGCCAAGTGTAAAGTACCTGGTACCTAGGGCAGGAGAGGAAAGAGTAGACCTCAGTTCTTCATGTGCCCACATAGTCCTTGTGCTCAGGGGTCTTCCATGTGCATTTCTCTTTTGGTCAAATGCTTAGCATTGTTCATTCACTTGGTGGAAAAACATTAAGTACCCATTAAGTGTGCCAGGCATGGAGCTGGTGCTGGGACCTGTTTGTTGAAGACATACGAAGCTGGTTTTCTTAGCTGTTTTTGCCAAGGCTCCCTGCCACCCACCCTTGCTGCCCAGACCAGGGAGGAACCGAGGCCAAGAGAGGGGACCTTGGCCATGTAAGAAAAGCTTTCTATGTCTATGTTTTCTCATTTGTAAAATAGGATAATAAGAGAACTGATTCCATGGGGTCGAGTGAGAATTGAAAGGGGCCGTGTATGAAAATACTTCACAGAATGCCCAGTGCACAGTAACTTCTGATCTGCAGAGTGCTGTATTGCAGATGGTGTTTAGACAGCTATCAAACAACTCTAGTAGTAATAACAATAACACTAGCAAATAACACTTACACAGGGCTGATCTACTATACACCTGGCACTGTTCTGGGTTCTTTATGCACATTCGCTCATTGAATTATGAGTACTTATAATCCCTACTTACACACAAGGTGATGCAGCTCAGGTCAGGTAAGTGACTTGCCCAAGGCCACACAGCAAGCAAGTGCTGAAGGCAGGACGTGGGCCAACCTGTTAGGTGCCAGAGTCCATGCTCTTGGCCACAATGTTAGGCTACCTCCACATTTCCCTTGCCTTGATTCCCCAAACCCAAGGATCTCACTCGATCTGATCAAATGCCGATGAGGTCATGGCTGGTCAGGGTAAAGCATTATGACGGACACAAAGACAAAGAGGTAAAGTTGCTGTCCTCAAGAGAGATATAAAAACAAATGGATCTAGAACTAAGTAAGGCTTCAAGGAGGAGGTGAGCAAAGGTACCAGATCCAAAGGCTTATGTTGAGAATAGGGAACTGAGAGTATTCTGAGAGTCCATGGAGAGTGCAGTGGGGTCTCCCGGGACACAGACCTAGTAAGGCAGTTCAGGGGCAAATGGAAAGATCTTGAATAGCAGATTTATTTTATTTTATTTTATTTATTTATTTTTTGGAGACAGAGTCTCACTCTATCACCCAGGCTGGAATGCAGTGAAGCAATCTTGGCTCACTGCAACCTCCGCCTCCCCGGTTCAAGCGATTCTCCTGCCTCAACCTTTAGAGTACCTGGGATTACATGCACGTGCCACCACGCCCAGCTAATTTTTGTATTTTTAGTAAAGACAGGGTTTCACCATGTTGTCCAGGGCTCCTGACCTCAAGTGATCCACCCACCTTGGCCTCCCAAAGTGCTGGAATTATAGGCATGAGCCACTGGGCCTGGCTTCTTGAATAGCAGATTGTAAAATTTGAAATCTATCTTGCCAAGGGTAGGAAACCATTGCTGATTTTGAGCAAGCGGGCAATGCACTCAGGACCCTAGCGTAGGACATTGCTCTGGCAGCATTGTGGAAGTTAGGCTGAAGGAGAAACCAAGCAGAAGCAGAGAGACCAGTCAGGAGGCAATGATATGTTTGAAACTTGTGATTTACCTTGTACAAAGGCTAGAACTGGCAGTTGAATGGCTCTGCTCTGGGCTGCACTCCTAATGTCCCACATAGCCTCTTAGGTCTAAAAATATAAATATGAGCATAAAAACACATAGAAAAATGTCTGATACTCTGCATGTGGTATGACAGATGAGATTTATTGCCTTCTTCCTAATTTTTCTGTGTTGTGTAGACTTTTTCAAGTAAGCAACCATTATTAATCTTATATTCAGGAAAAAGTGAAGTTATGTTTAGTTTTTAAAAATAAAGCCTTATTTTTTCCTGTGGAACTCAAAATGGCATTTCTGTAATTGAGTCGCAGGTCACTGTGCTGTGAGTGGCTAAGTCCCCTGGTAACCCAGGCAACATGAAGGCAGCAGACACTGTGTTCTCCAAGCTTGGCCTAAGAGACACCCCTTGGCTGGGGCTCCCATTGGCCTGAGGAGCCAGACGGTCCTGAGACAAACCATGAATTATGAATTGGAAGTTGGTTGGTTGGGTCTTTTTCTCTTTCTCTGAGTACCCAAAAGTCTTATGCTGCTTGTCATCTTCCCTCACTGCTCCCCTCACACACCTTAGCAATATCACACACTTCAAGTGTTTTATGGAAGTATGGCATAAATACAGGAAAGCATGCCACACCATGCTATTAATCTTCCCTTGTACCCTCCCTGGCCTCCTCCAACAGAAGAAAGCTAAATAATCCCCCACCCTGTGTTTTCCTCTATTAAATTTAGTTTATTCACACGTGGAAGGTCTACTTCATCCAGGCAGGGCTAGGCTAGGGCTGCAAAGATGGGTGAGTCTACAAAGAAGCCACAGTCCCAGGGTGAAGTCAGGCAAGGACCCAAATAATGCTGACACCATGGAGATGGGCCCTATTAGGGAATTATTTGCTTTTTTGCAGGGAGAGAGGTCAACAGAAGGATCCAGGGAGGAGGTGATGTTTAAGGTATGTCTTAGTGTCTGCCAGATGAGAGACAGGGCAGGAAGGAAAATCAACACAGATAGACCAACATATTCAAAGACCCTGAGGAGGGAGAGAGTAGAGAGCATGTCTGGGTAGAGCACCAAGCAACTTGGTTAGAGGAGCCCAGCTGAGCACACCTTCTGTAAGACGCTGATACCACTTTTACAACACACACCAGTGGCTACACCAAATGAACATTCTACCACATGCCAGATTTTCATGGATTTCATTTCTCTGCAGTCTCCCTTCCCATAGTCTCTTTCCTTAACCCTTCTGAGTGTGGCCTGGTTCCCGCTCCTGCCTGCTCCCTGTGGCAGTGTCCGACTGAAACCAGCCCAGCTAGCCCAGAGAAGAGATGTCTACTGTTTTTTGGATAAACATGAAAATTGACCCTCTCATCTTAAAGGCTGAAACTTACATTTGTCTTATCTGAATTCCTTCCTCAGGAAACTGACCCTTAGGCCACCCAGTTAGTATCAAGGAACCAAAACTCACCAGACCACCACATCCACACAATTAGATGCCAGACCCTTCATCAATCATGATTCCTATTTAGCAGCGTCTCTTCCTTACCCCTCCCTCATTCCTGTTTTCTCACATATAGTTACATTTCCTTCCTGTTATATAAACCCCTAAGTTTAGTCGACTGGTCGAGGAGACAATTTTGAGACTGATCTTCCCTTCTTCTTGGCTGCAGCATTCTTCTCTGGCAATGCTCATCTCAGTGACTTGCTTTCGGTGCAGTGAGCAGCAGGACCTAGAAAAAACCCTGGTGTTTCGGTAATGCTACCAAAACCTGGCCCCATAGCATCCCACGGAGGAAGGAATCCACTGTTCTGCCAGGTGCTTTGGAGTATGCTGGTCATGGAAACTGGAAGGCATGACAAGTATAACTCAGTGAATGCTTGCTGTGGTCATGACGAAGGTGACCGATGGTGACGGTCAAGTAGCCTGGCCCCTCCTGCAATGCAGGGACAACCCCTGGATTGAGCACCATGGGGCAGGGCAGACCTGTGTGTAGACCCCACAAAGTGGGGGTAATGATGGGAGATGAAAAGTCGGAAGAGAAAGAGGCAGAAGGCACAGGAAACAAGTTAAAAAGCCATTGTGTGATTTCAAACGAAAGAGACTGAAGTCGGTCCAATGCAATGTCTGAGAGGATCTCCAGATATTCACAAGGTTGAGTTTTAAATATACTGTGTTTTCTCTATTAGGTTGGTGCAAGTAACTGCAGTTTTTGCCATTAAAAGTAATATCAGGCTTTTTTGTTTTTCAAATAGCAGGGTTTTTTTTGTTTGTTTGTTTATTTTTTTGAGAGAGAAATTCTCACTCTGTCATCCAAGCTGGAGTGCTCTGGCGCGATCTCGGCTCACTGCAACCTCCATCTTCCGGGTTCAAGCAATTTTCCTGCCTTAGCCTCCCAAGTAGTTGGGCAGGCGCACACCAACACACCCAGCTAATTTTTGTATTTTTGGTGGAGACAGGGTTTCACTATGTTGTCCAGGCTGGTCTCAAACTCCTGACCTCAAGTTTTTGCCCCTACTTTTAATGGCAAAAACCACAATTATTTTTGCACCAACCTAATATATATCTATATACATGCAATAACCATAAAGCTGTGTGTTTTTCTAGTTTTATAGTGAATATTTGGTCAAGTGTCCACAAAAATTGAGTAACGACACTGCCAGGAGGATCTCACCAGAGACGGGGGTGGCAGGGTAAGGAAGAGAGAGCTTGGCATTCCGAGCTGTGGGCCTGGAGAGATGTCCTGCTGCTGCCTGGGGTCACCAGGGGCTGCATGGTCGTTTTTTCTACAGAGATCTATAGCACCCTACAGGAAGGTAAGGAGCTCCTCTGCCACTTGCTGGCCCTGGGGCATCAGAATTAGAATCATCAGCTTTCAAGCCTAACGACCCACACTTGCTTTAGGTCAAACAAGCAGTAAAGAGGTCACAGAAGTGTCTGTGATGAGCTTTTGGTTTTGTTTTTCCCTTCTGGAAATGTTTTATGTTGGGTCAAATTACTACACATATGATGTGTGTGTCTGTGTGTGTGTGTGTGTGTTTCTCTTTTTCTGATAATAAAAGCAACACATACTCATTGGAGAAAATTTGGAAAACACAAAAATATCAAAAGTCAGAAATAAAATAAGACCACCGTTTGGAGAAAACTGCTTGGCCTTTTGGTTTATTTTCTTTTGTGTTGTTCATTTATAATATATGTATATCATCTGCACACACATTCATAATATATTAAATTTGTATCATACTTTAGACATTTGCATCATACAATAAAGTTTTATATTTTATCTCTTACACATTTTCCTATGTGATTAAATGTTCTTTGAAAACATTTCTTTTTAGCTTACATAAAATAAAATTTACTCTTTTTCATATACAGGTCCATGAGTGTTGACAAACACATGGATTCATGCAGTCACCACCACAATCAAGACACAGAGCAGTTCCATCGCTCCCCAAATTTTTCTCTCAGTGTCAGTTTGCAGTCAGCACCTCCCTCTAGTCCTAATCATCCTCAACCCCCACAATCACTGGTCTGCCCTCCGCTCCTACAGTTCCACCTTTTCGAGGATCTCATATAAATAGAATCATATAGTTGGTAGCCTTTTGGTGTGGCAGCTCTCACATTTTAGTTTCATCCATATTGCTGCATATATCAAGGTATACCTTTATTGCTGAGTAGTATTCCATGGTATAGATTTACCAGTTAGTTTATTCATTCACCATTTGAAGGACATTTGAATTGGTAAACATGGCTTTTACTTGTTGAATGATACTCCATTCTACAAATATATTAAAACCCATGTAAATGGTTCTGATATGGTTTGGCTCTGTATCCCCACCTAAATTTCATATTGAATTGTTGAAGGTGAGGCCTGGTGGGAGGTGATTGGATCATGTAGGTGGTTTCTGATGGTTTAGCACCATCCCCCTAGTGCTGTCTCATGACAGAGTTCTTACAAGATCTGGTTGTTTGAAAGCATGTAGCACCTCCCCCTTCACTCCCTTCCTCCTTCTCTGGCCATGTAAGACATGCCTGCTTCCCTTTTGCCTTCCACAGTGATCAAAAGTTTCCTGAGGCCTCCCCAGCCATGCTTCCTGTAAGCCTGTGGAAGTGAGAGGTGAAGACAGCTGGACTTCCTGGGTCGAGTGCGGACTTGGAGAACTTTTCTGTCTAGCTAAAGGATTGTAAATGCACTAATCAGCACTCTGTAAAAACACACCAATCAGTGCTCTGTGTCTAGCTAAAGGATTGTAAAGGTACCAATCAGCACTCTGTAAAAACGCACCAATCAGCACTCTGTGTCTAGCTAAAGGATTGTAAATACACCAATCATCACTCTGTAAAACGGACCAATCAGCACTCTGTAAAATGGACCAATCAGTGCTCTGTAAAATGGGCCAATCAGCAGTATGTGGATGGGGCCAAATAAAGGCATAAAAGCTGGCCACAGAGCCAGCAGTGGCAACCCACTTGGGTCCCCTGCCACAGTGTGGAAGTTGTATTCTTTTGCTCTTTACAATAAATCTTGCTGCTGCTCACTCTTTGGGTCCGCACCACCTTTAAGAGCTGTAACACTCACTGCAAAGGTCCACAGCTTCATTCTTAAAGTCAGCCAGACCACGAACCCATCAGAAGGAAGAAACTCCGGGCACATCTGAAGGAACAAACTCCAGACACACCATCTTTAAGAGCTGTAACACTACCACGAAGGTCCACGGCTTCATTCTTGAAGTCAGCGAGACCAAGAACCCACCAGAAGGAACCAATTCCGGACACAGAACTGTGAGTCAATTAAACCTCTTTTTAATTTTTTTTGTAAATTACCCAGTCTCAGGTAGTTCTTTATAGCAATGCAAGAACAAACTAATACAAGTTCCAAACAGTTTCAGTAAATATGTAAATATTACTGGACATTTTGGGTTTTTCCCTCATTATAAGTAACTATTATGGCTGGGTGTGATGGCTCACGCCTGTAATCCTAGCACTTTGGGAGGCTGAGACAGGTAGATCACCTGAGATCAGGAGTTTGAGACTGGCCTGGCCAACATGGTGAAACCCCGTCTCTACTAAAAATACAAAAATTAGCTGGGCAAGGTGGCAGTCACCTGCAATCCCAGCTACTCAGGAGGCTGAGGCAGGAGAATCGCTTGAATCCTGGAAGCGGAGGTTGCAGTGAGCTGAGATCTCACCACTTCACTCCAGCCTGGGCAAAGGAGTGAAACTCTGTCTCTCAAAACAAAAAGGAACCAGTAACTGAACATCTTTATACCAAATAAATGAAATCTTTACAGACAAAATATATATGCATACATTTATATAGTACACATGTCTTAAGTGATCAACAAGCATGTAGTGTGCGTGCTGCTGGAGATACAGGAAAATATAGATGATGTAAAATATAGCTTTATTAGAATTCTCTAAAAATGTTTGATAATATACAAGCAGTCTGACTCCCAGTGCTTTGTGTCATTATAAAAGTAAGAAAATAACTTGCTTTAATTCTAATGCAGCATTTTTTAACCTGCTAAATAGAACTAATTTCTTATTTCTGAAATCCTGCACATATGCCTCATTGAAATACCATTTCAGGACATCGTTGTCCCAGCAAAGAGCTTCTTTAGACAACAGAATCATTTGGTATACACAGAACAGGAATGATGATTGCAAGGGGAGGCTGCAGGACTGGAGGAGGGTTAGAGCAACACAGTTCCCAGTTACAGTTGAGTCCCGGAAGCCAGCACCAGAAGGAGGGGAATGATAAGAACCGCACTTTGTTCTGCATAAAGACTTGGGGCTTTTCTTTGAGTAGTGGCTGCTGCCCTGCAAATTAACAAGGAAACAGAGAAAGTGTCAGTATTGGTGTATGGAATCTACACTCAAAAATATATGTGCAGTATTAGTCTCTTTTCTGGTTAGCGTGGAGGGAGAAGCCAGGAGCAGCAGTCTCCCGTGACACCCTGTAGGAGGCGGTGCGGGAAGTCCTGCACCGGAACCAGCGCAAGGACCCCAAGTTTCTGGAGACGGTGGAGTTGCAGATCAGCTTGAAGAACTATGACTCCCCAGAAGGACAAGTGATTCGCGGGCACTGTCAGGCTTAAGTCCACTCCCCGCCCCAAGTTCTCCGTGTGTGTCCTGAGTAACCAGCAGCACTGTGACAAGGCGAAGGCTGTGGATATCCCCCACATGGAAAACAAGGTACTGAGAAAACTCAACAAGAATAGAAAACTGGTCAAGAAGCTGGCCAAGAGTATGATGCATTTTTGGCCTCAGAGTCTCTGATCAAGCACATCCCACGAATTCTCGGCCCAGGCCTAAATAAGGCAGGAAATGTCCCCTCCCTGCTCACACACAATAAAAACATGGTGGCCAAAGTGGATGAGATGAAGTCCACAATCAAGTTCCAAATGAAGAAGGTGTTATGTCTGGCTGTGGCTGCTGGCCACGTGAAAAAGATAGACAATGAGCTTGTGTGTAACATTCACCTGCCTGTCAACTTCTTGGTGACATTGCTCAAGAAAAACTGGCAGAAAAACTGGCAGAATGTCCTGGCCTTATACATCAAGAGCACCATAGGCAAGCCCTAGCACCTATATTAAGGCACATTTGAATAAATTATACTGCTACCAGCAAAAAAAAAAAAGAAAAAAAAAGAAAAAAAAAGCAACTTGTGCACACCGTGGAGAAATTTACATAGTATATAGGAAGTTATAAAGTGGAAAGTAAAAGTCTCTTAGTCTCTCCATTTGCATTTTCCATAGAAAACCAACTTTGACAGTTTGAGTTCTCTTTCCAGGAATGCAATGCACACATGCATGCTAAACCTGCTTAATAGAACTAATTCCTATTTCTGAAATCCTAAGCACACATGTCATTGAAATACCACCTCAAGACATTGTTTCCTGAGCAAAAACCTTCTCTAGACAACAGGACCTGCTGCTGCCCTGCAAGTTATCCTTAAACGTCTTTAGATATCCTTTTATCTAAGCACAAATGGAATCTACAACGTGTGTTGCATCATATCTTGAACATACTTCCATATTGGTACACAGGGAGTTAATTCATTCTTCCTTGTGGATGAATTTTTATTGTATGGATAGAACACAGTGTTAGCCAGGTTCCCTACCGATGGCTACATTATCAGAGTTTAAGTGTCCTGACACAAAGACATCAACAGAGGGCCCGCCCAAAATATGGACCCTATTCATAGTAAACAGCATCTGACCACTGGGTTTGTAAAAACAGAAATTACTGAATTCTTTTAAACTAACTAAAAGATGAATTTTTAAAATTATGAAACCATCTAACGTTGGCTTGGAAATATATCCCATGGCTCTGGACTAGCGGCCCTGTCCTTAAAAATTCCTGACTCCATTTGAATGCTGGTCCTCCTTTCTTTTTTGCTAAAATCTCACCCACAGGTTTGTATTAGGGCTCCACCTACCGGACATTTTGTACAATTGCACCTGTGATGCAATTAAAGTCCCAGACTTGATTCACTCAAAATTTAAAATGACTTTTGCTTTCAAATAATTAACTAATTAACATAAGGGTACATTTTTCTTTACTTTTTAAAAAAATAAAATGACACATAATTAAATACACTAATGACAGTCTCCCTTCATCTTTTGCCAGTTCCTATTCCTTTGTCTAGAAGGAACCCACAGTTAGCAGCTTGGAGTTTACTTTCTCAGACCTATTTCTATCACTTACATCCATTATCATGCACAAATAGAAATATGCTGTTTTGCTTTCTTCTGCTTTACATGTCTGGGTTCATATTCTGTGCATTGATTTGTCACTTTGTAACTTAAAAAGCTTTTCTTGTCAATGTGAGACTATACTTGAGGGGTAACTGCACTGTTTGCAGTTACTTTGATTTTTAAAATTAATTCTTGTTATTACATTTATACACTCAAAAGCTTAATTTTCCCATGCTCTTTTATTTAATTTACAAATCACACTGTACTATTTAAAAACCTAGTGAACCCTGACAATCACTCTTAAGGATGTGTCACAGTTACTTAATTCACGTGATGTTTTAAACTCAAGTTATTTCAGGTTAAATTATTATTATTATTATTATTCTTTGAGAAAGGGTCTCATTCTGTCACCCAGGCTGGAATGCAGTGGCGTGACTACAGCTCACTGAAGCATTGACCCTCCTGGGTTTAGAGAATCCTCCTGCCTCAGACTCCTGAGTAGCTGGGACCATAGGTGCACACCAACATACCCAGCTAATTTTTTGTTTGTTTGCTTGTAGAGGCGGGGTCTCGCCATGTTGCCTAGGCTGGTCTTGAATGCCTGGGCTCAAGTGATCCTCCCACATTGACCTCCGAAAGTGCTAGGGTTACAGGCATGAGCCACTGGGCAAGGCTTCAGGTTATTTTCGACTTAAGTATTAAAACATTACATCTTTTTAAAAAATTTTTAAATGACTTTAAATTAGCCAAACTTTCTCAAACTTTCTCTTATTTGATTGTAGTAAACCTAATAAATGTATAAAATTTAATCTTAATTATTTTACAAATTCCACTACTGGTTCAAAACTTAGTAAAATTCTCTTATAACTTCCTACTAAAAGTCCCAAGCCTAAAATCAGTTACTTGGCTGGGCATGGTGGTTCACACCTATAATCCCAGCACTTTGGGAGTCCAAGACAGGAGGATCACCTAAAGTCAGGAGTTTGAGACCAGCCTGGCCAACATGGTAAAACCTCATCTCCACTAAAAATACAAAAGTCAGCCAGGCGTGGTGGCTCATACTTGTAGTCCCAGCTACTCAGCAGGCTGTGGCAGGAGAATCACTTGAGCCCGGGAGGTGGAGGCTGCAGTGATGAGCCAAGATCAAGTCACTGAACTCTAGCCTGGGTGACAGAGCGAGACTCCATCAAAAAAGGAAGAAAGGAAGGAAGGAAAGAAGGAAGGAAGGAAGAAAGGAAGGAAGGAAGGAAAGAAGGAAAGAAAAAAGAAAAGAAAAATTTCCATTAGTGGTGGCATGGGCCTCTAGTCTCAGCCACTTGAGAGGCAGGGGGATCACTTGAACCCACAAGATTGAGACTACAATAAGCCATGATCACACCACTGCACTCCATGCCTGGATGACAGAGTGAGAACCTGTCTCCCAAAAAAAAAAAAAAAAGGAAAAAGAAAAAGAATTAGTTACTTAATAGTAACCCATATACTGGCATCACAGGTTTCATCCAACAGCTGTTCTTATATGCTACATTATCTAAAATATTGCCAATAATTAAATACCAAAACATACAGATTGTCCCTAAATTTACCACAAAACTATTAATAAAATGGGTGGATTTACATTAACAGTTGTTTATTTCATTTGAAACCTTTTCAGATTAAAAGCCCTTTACCCCACTATTCCTAAACAAGTAGAGATGAGTAGTCCTGTCTCTGCGGCCTGGGGCATTTAGGACAGAGACTTCTGGCCAAGTTAAGAGATCTGATGTTTGCCCTTGGCCCTCAGTGCCACACTGAGTCCTCACTCCAATACTATATGTCTGTTTTCTCATATCATCACCAATCCTGCAGATTAAAAGTCTACTGAATTTTTGGCCAATATTATAATCTATAAGCGCTAAGGTTGGCGCTTATTGACCTTATAATCTAAGGTTTCCTCTTAGATTATTCATGTGGTCTTCTGCTTGCCGTATGATTATCCTACCATTGTCTTTAAGAGCTACATTCTACTCCCTCCAGTAAGTGTACCCTTTGATGTAACCATTTACTTGTCAGTGGATATTTGGGCCTAGTTCCCAATATTTCAGTATTATAAAGAATGCTCTGGCGAACATATTTGAGCTTATAAGCTGTATGCGCATTTTGAATCACTTCTTTAGAATAGGGCACCAAAAGTACCCGAAAGTCTGACCTAGGTCGAAGACTGTGATACTTTTCTAATTCTTGACGCATATTGTCAAATTGTTTTCCGAAAGCACTTTATCAATTTACAGTGACATCAAGCTTGAATAACATCTCTAAAACACTTTTCTGCTATGTTTTAATGTATGTCAAAAAAGTTTAGGTGAAAATGACACCTTGCTGAATTTGTATTCCATTATTATTAGAGCAATTAAATAATTTTGTACATTTGCTATTTGTGGTTTCTCTTTTGTAAATTATCTATGAATATTCACCACTAGAATGTTTAAAAAAGAGATTGGTAAAATTCCTGCCAGGGTGATGAAAGTTGGAGAAAAACTTGGCAGAGTGAAAGAGAGTTTTATCCTTGACATTCAAAGGAATCAGGCAGAATTGTCAAAAAATGTCTACCAACAGTCACTGGAAGAATGCCCACACATAGGAAAGAACAGGTCAGGAACTGCAAACCCCTTACCTACCTGCTGTGGTGTGAGCCCCAGAGACATTTTAAGGCAGTGTGGTGTGGTAGGAAGAATGAGAACTTTACACACAGACAAACGTCGGTTTTGCTTCTGCCTCTGAGTTACACTGAGTGACCGCTTAATCTCTCTGAACCAGCATCATTGCTGACAATCAAACTGTCCTCCTTCCAGGAACGTGGTTGGAGTAAAATGAGATGATCACTCCAGAGTGCCAGCTGGAAGCCTGACACTGCAAAGTGCTCAGAAATACTGAGGAAAACTTGGGAGGCTGAGGCAGGGGAATTGCTTGAACCCAGGAGGTGGAGGTTGCAGTGAGCCGAGATTACGCCACTGCACTCCAGCCTGGGCGACAGAGTGAGACTCCGTCTCAGAAAAAAAAAGAAAAAAGAAATACCAAGGAAAAGTGAGAAGAGCTGCCCTTGTTCTCCTTATACTTCCTGCAGCAGGGGAGCTAACCCAAGGCACTGGTGCTAGGATGGCACCATTTGCCCATTTCAGGAATGGTGGTGTAAGGTGCAATGGGTTTTACAACAAGGAATTTTACATGGTCTGTTTCTGTATAGGTTGATAGTCTTATTAATGAGACAAAGAGTAAACCCATACAATCCTAAGAAATTCTAACACCACGGACACTTCCCTATCCAAGCCTTACGAGGTTGCAGGTTCCTTAGAAAGTCTATACCACTAAATCTTTGCAACAACTTTATTCCCCCCTTTTCCACATAAGTGACCCACAGAAGGATTGTTTTTCTTGCAATCAAAATGTAGAACTTCTGCATATGCAGCCACTGGGCACTTCTCTGAAGCTGTTGTAGAGCATTCGTCATGCCTTTTGGTTGCCTAGCACCTTTGAACGTCGTTCTTCTTAAATCTATGCCTTTCCAGGGTAGAATCCAATCATTCACTCATTCATTCATCTATGCGTGCATTCATTCATTCCTAAGTGTCTACTAGGTTGCAAGCTCTGTTTTAGGTCCTTAGAATACCATCAACAGTGAACAAAACAGGTCAAAGTCCCTGACTTCCTGGAGCTCATGTTCTAACAGGTGGGAGGCGCTAAAGAATGAACTTCCCAGCATGGGTAATATAGTGAGACCTCATCTCTACAAAAAAAAAACCAAAAAACAAAAAAACAAAAAAACACAAACTTAAGTTAGCTGGGCATAGTGGTGAGTGCCTGTTTCCCCAGCTATTTGGGAGGCTGAGATGGGAGGATCACGTGAGCCCAGGAGGTCAAGGCTGCAGTGAGCCGTAATTGTGCACTGCACTACAGCCTGGGTGACAGAGAGAGACCTTGTCTCAAAAAATAAAAAATAAAAATAAAAATAACAAAAAAAAAAGAATGAATTTCACCAGTAGGTCAGTCAGAAGATAAACACTATAAAAAAGAAAAACATATAGTCATATGAGGGTTTTGAAGAGCCACAGTTGTGAGATGGAGGTTATAATTTTAAATATTGAGATCAGGGATCAGAGTAACCTTACGGAGGCTTTGTAGATAAGAAAACTGACAATTTCAGATCATCTGACTAACTCAGTAAGAGCAGAGTGCTTACTGCTGCCAAAACGGTGTTTCCACAGGCTGATGAGCAAGAAAGCGTGTAATATCTTACGGGAAGTGGATCAAAACTAGCCTTGAAATAAAAGTTCCAGGTGAGAAGCAGTGGGTGACGTGTCTGGAAAGAGTATGATGAACCTGTAAGATGGGACCAGAAGTCTGAACTTGGTAGTAGGGAACTTTGAAGGTTTTTGAGCAGCAGCGATGTGAGGGTGGACTTCATTTTCAGGTGAGGAAAGGAAGGACCCAGGTTCACAGGCTGTTCTTTATCTCCTGTGAGAGACCCAGGTTCACAGGCTGTTCTTCATCTCCTGTGAGAGACCCAGGTTCACAGGCTATTCTTTATCTCCTGTGAGAGACCCAGGTTCACAGGCTGTTCTTTATCTACTGTGAGAGGACTCGGAAACGAGAGATTCGCAGGGAACGAATAGCATTAGAGCATGAGGAGAGGACTTAAATCCATCACCGAACCCTGGGATGTTGGCTCCTAGAATACATGCTGGAGATGATGGGTCTGTTGTCCTAATTTCTGGCCCAAAGAGCAAGAAATCTGCCAGAGTGAATTTTGACAGTTCTCAGACTCCTTCAGATCCTGGTTCTGCCTGCACTAGCTGGGTGGTCTTGGGTGAGTCCTTCATTAACTTCTCTGAGCCAGAGTTTCTTTGCTTCTGAAGGGAGAATATGAACCTACCCACACCGGATCAAATGAAAGTCTGGCTTCTGTCTAAATGACAGTGGCTTAGAGAAGATAGACGTTTATTTCTCTCTCAGTAACTCTCCAGGGCTGGTAGAGTGACGCCATGGTACAGAGGCACCCGGCTTCCTTTTGCTGTGTTGCTCTGCCACGCCCAGTTGAAGACAGCTCACCTCCATGTCTTGTGGGCCCATATACCAGCCAGCATAAAAGGAGAAAGGGAATGTATGCCCCTTCCTTTCAAGTGCTAAACCCAGAAATTGCACATGTCACTTGGCCACAGTGGGTAGGGAGGCTAGGATAGTTATTCTTGATAGCCATGAACCCATCTAAAATTCAAGGGGTCTATTACTAAATGAAGAAGAGAAAAAGAACTATATGGTGATGACAAGCCAGCTCACCAGGGCATGTGCTTTATCTCTTTCTCTCTCTCTCTTTCTCTATCTTATTTATTTTATTTTATTTTATTTCATTTCATTTCATTTTATTTTTTGAGATGGAGTTTCACACTTGTTGACCAGGCTGGAGTGCACTCGTGCAATCTCGGCTCACTGCAACCTCCGCCTACTGGGTTCAAGTGATTCCCGTGCCTCAGCCTCCCAAGTAGCTGGGATTACAGGCATGCACCACCACTCCCGGCTAATGTTGTGTATTTAGTAGAGATGGGGTTTCACCATGTTGGTCAGGCCGGTCTCGAACTCCTGACCTCAGGTGATCCACCTGCCTCAGCCTCCCAAAGTGCTGGGATTACAGGCATGAGCCACCATGCCCAGCCTGACTCTCTTAAACTTACTAGTTATTCAGATAGACATAGTATTTTATGTAGTGCACACAGCAAATGCCTAGCATATAGTTGCTGTGCACTCTGATTAGTTCTTTCCTCTTGTAGATGGACGAATGGATCTTGCAGGCATTGATGGTGCACCCACTATGTGCAACTCTAATGAAAAATACTAAGAGAAACACAAAGAGGAAGGCAGAGTGAGGCAGGCAGATGGTACAGAATGAACGACAGCAGGGCTAGGAAAAGTAAAGCGCTGTCATCAGATTGTGCACAAAGTCCTTGGGAGCAAAGAGAAGAGAGTTCCTCAATCCACGTGGAGAATGAGGAAAGTCTCATAGAGGAAAGCACACCTGAGGTGGATTGGCAGGATAAACATGATGTTAGTAAATAGATTTCATAAGAGAATTCAAGTGGAGGGATCAGAAATCTCCCGGCCAACACAAACTGAAATGACAATAATGCGCTATGTTTTACCCCTAAGATTGGCTAAAGTGATATGGTTATAGGTACAGGCACAGACACAGATATGGATGTAGAAAATGCATAGTGTGGAGGAGTGGAGAAGGGGCACTCCCAGCATAGACTGGTGGTGGGAGTGTATCCTGGCACAGCCTTTCTGAAACACATCAGAATTTTGCAGAACACACCAAAATTTAAAATACACACATTCTTTGACCCAGCAGTTCCATTTCTGGGAATCTATCCTACACAAATACTTGCACAACAGCTTAAAGCATATAATCAAGGATTATATTTCAGTATTGTTTATAATAGCTTAAAAAAACTACTACAACAACATACAAACAAGCCAGCCCATGACTCAGAAGGGATTACATAAAAGGTGGTGTGACCATCCTACAGATTGCTCTACAGCCACTAGCAGACTGGGACAGAAAGTATGAACAAACTTCAAAGGATGGCCGCATTACACCGGCAAGTGAAGAAAGCTCACAGCAGGACGTTATGTGTAGCGTGATTGCTTTTTGTACAAAAACTAAGACAGATACATATAAATAAAAATAACGCCAAACCAGAACCAAATGAGCACACTTAACATCTGCGTTTGATAATATGTTCATGTTTGTGAACTGAAAACTTCTGAAAGGAGATGGTTATCTTGGGAAAGAACGACCTGAGTTAAGACATTTACTTACGAATGTAAGGCACAGTCAGGATGGGTGCTGTGGTCCACACACTGTAAGAGCTTCACTGGTCTACAGAAAGAAAATAATATTTAAGGGATTATTTAAATAACTTTCGTCCATCAAACATTTATGGCTTGCCTGAAAAGTCCTGGAGATATAGTATTCTCTGACCTCAAAGAATACACAAACTATTTCCTCTAAAAATATTAGTGGCCCAGCACGGTGGCTTATGCCTGTAATCCCAGCGCTTTGGGAGGTTGAGGCAGGAGGACTGCTTGAGACCAGGAGTTTGAGACCAGCCTGGGCAGCATGGCGAGACGCTGGCTCTACAAAAAAAAAAAAAAAAAAAATGTCTAAAAATTTTCTGGGTGCAGAGGCTCATGCCTATAGTCTCGGCTACTCAGGAGGCTGAGGCGGGAGGCCCAGGAGTTCAAGGCTGCAGTGAACTATGATTGCACCACTGCACTCCAGCCTGGAAAACAGAGTGAGGCCCTGTGTCTAGAAAAAATAAAATAAATAAAAATATTAGCCAGCATTTATCAAGCATTTACTATGTACCAAGACATTTGATTATATCTTTTGTGAGGATCATGTCATTTAATCCTCATAACAACCAAATGGAATAGGTGCTTTATCTTCTCCAATTTACAATTGAGAAAGCTGACCACAGGAACCTGCCCAAGTTCTCACAGCAGCAAGTTGAAGGGCTGAACTTGAATTATGCAGGCTGACTCCAGGGTCCGAGCTTCTAACCACTTCTATATGCACATATGACATTACAGTACGACCTGATAAGTACTTTGGGCAGAAGGGTGGACTTGAACCACATGGGTGATGGTCAGTGCTCAGGCATCAGAGAGGAACGCTAACTTTCTGTACACAGTAGAGGGAGAAGATGTGAAGTTCCAAGGCACCAAGGGTGGGGAAGGGAAGCAGCAATGAAGACAGGAGCCAGGTCTTGGTGGCACATGGGGAGTTAGGTAGGAGACAAGCCTAGACAGGATCTCTGTGGCAGGACCACTGCAAGGGACTATGGAAGAACAGGAACGTGATACTGTTCTCTCTATGGCAAGCCATGTCTTCTGTCCTTGACTCAGCTACCTTTCATTAATGTCTACCTGATGCACATATTTTTAATAAGAGTAATTATCTGTCATTGTGTATGTCCAAAAACAGGCAAGGAATTTAACTGAATCTAATTCAACACAGTGCTGGCAGAAACCAACCAGGAAGTAAGGGAGGCTATGAAAAGATAAGCCCCCTCCAAAATGGGCAAGCACCTCAGGGAGAACCTTCAACTGATGTGGGGCAGAAGGCAGTGCCACCTGAATTGTGAGGGGCAGGAGGTTCTCACATCTGGGTCGGAGTTGGATTTGTTATGTTAACCCTTGTCACTTTCCCATGTTATACATTTTATTATATCCTCTCTGCTCCTGACACTAACACAGAAACAACTTATGGGCAGTAAAGAAATGGGAGCTTCCTCATTTCTTTACTGAGTCAGGCTTCGAAGAGAAGAGCCCTGAGGCTGACTGAGGTGGGACACCAATGGAGAGGAAGGACATAAGTCCAGACCCAGGGTAGCTGTAAGGGGGAAGGAGACTTGGGCTCTGGCCCGGCTATTACAGCTCAGCCCAATGACATAAAAACAAAGCAAAGTGGTTGTGAATGCAAAAATTTTAGCTACATTTTTCTCCATCATTGAGCTTGTTTTTTTGCTTTGTTTGGTTTGGTATTGAGGGGTTGATGGCAGAGGGTTTGCTTTGTTTTATTTTGAGACCAGGTCTTGCTCTGTCACCTAGGCTAGAGTGTAGTGGCCCCATCATAGCTCACTGTTCCCTTGAACTCCTGGGCTCAAGCAATCCTCCCACCTCAGACTCCCAAGTAGCTGGAACTACGGGTGCATGCCACTGTGCTTGGCTATTGAGCTGTTTTGGAGTAAGAATTGAATTCTTTTGATTTTTTGAGATGGAGTCTTGTTCTTGTCACCCAGGCTGGAGTGCAATGGTATGATCTCGGCTCACTGCAACCTCCACCTTCTGGGTTCAAGTGATTGTCCTGCCTCAGCCTCCTGAGTATCTGGGATTACAGGCACCCACCACCACGCCCAGCTAATTTTTGTATTTTTAGTAGAGACGGGGTTTCATCATATTGGCCAGGCTGGCCTCAAATTCCTGACCTCATTATCTGCCCACCTTGGTCTTCCAAAGTGCTGGGATTACAGGTATGAGCCACTGCGCTCAGCCAAGAATTGAATATTTTTTAAAATTTACTACTGGAGCTTTGATTAAGGAAGGAAGAGCTTGGTAGCATTAGGGAAAGAGCATGCTTTAAGGCCATGCAAAGCTGGGTTCAAAACTCAACTCTGTCACTGAGTTTAAAGCTTAAAGACAGATAAAACTAACAAACGACATTATGAATCTGGAGAGTGGTTACCATGGGGTTGGTGACTAAGAAAGGCCAATGGGAGCTTCTAGGGATGCTGGTTATGTTCTGTTTATTGGTCTGAGGGCTGGCTGCAGGTATGCGCTAAATGGGGGAAGCTTCATCCACCTGTGTACTCATGTTTTGTATATTTTTCTGTACATAGATTATATTTCCAGAAAAGGACATTTCCCTTGTTTTGTTTTTAAGAGGGGGTGATAAACAACATCTAACTTTTGAGGGCATTGGCAATAATATATGAGTAAAAGGTACAGGTAACAGAACAGCCTTGAGGGGCTCCTTGTCTTGAGGAGGCATGGAATGGGAGGGAGTGGTTTACATGTTTAGGATGCTTTGCTCAGCTGGGAGAATGATCCAGTCCATGGGGCTGCTGGGAAGGCAGAGAGTGGCAGAGAAGCAGGATAATCAAGGGTGTTGGGCAACAAGAGAAGACCACTGACATCATTTCTACCCTGCAACACTCAGAAATGTTCAAGAAAGCCACTCAGCTTTTGCAGTGTTGGATTCCAGCCCCTTGCAGAATCAGCAGGTCCACAGTCTTGGGGGCTGAGGCAGAGAGGGTGAGAGGCAGGGATTTGAGTCCAGAGATGGCTTGCAACTACCTTAGGGCTTGAGCCAAGTTTTTTTTTTTTTAATTACAAGCAAGAAGGCCCATAAATGATATCTGATTATAAGTGTATAAAGGGTCTGGCCCATAGGTGCTCACCAAGTGGTAGTTACTATTATTTTCCTATTGGTCTGTGGTAAAGATGTGTCTGTAAATATCTCAAACTCCCACCTTAGCACCTGTCATGCACAAGGATCCCAAGAGATCCAAACACATAGGAACCTCATCAGTCCCTGTCCTCCCGTGTCTCACTGCACAGTAAGCACAGTGAGGAGAGAACTGGGCATGAGCAAATAAGAAAGTGCTGCTCTGTGTGTCCTTTAAATGCCATGAAGATGGACTCTGGACAGCAGTAGGTGGGGCCCTGGCCAAACCCAGGCCAGAAGGTGCTCCTTGCCTCCACACTAAGAGGCCACCCAGAAGGCACCACCCCATGGCCTTCAGAGCTGAGAACCAGCAATACCTTTTTGGCAGCCCACCTCCTCCAAAATCACACACCGCCTCTACAAGTACACATTGATATATAGGCCACCTACCGGTAATCAGTAATACAGCTGTACTGGAACCCCATGTCCTTCAGCCTCTTTTCCAGAACTTTCATGGTGCCTTCCCCGCAGGATTCCCTAAAACATAAAAATATATAATTAAAAAGTAAGTAAATAAGAGGTGGAAGCGGAAGTTGTTTCTGGGTTAATCATAATTTCTTTTGACCATGTGCTCCTGGATATTCTCCTCTCAGAAAGAAAAGAGGAATGTCTCTGGTTTAAAAAGGGCTGCTTCTGGTAAACTGGCAGGACCCAGGAGATGATGCTCTGAAGACCCCAGCACCAGACCTGAAGCTGGGCAGCCGGGAGCACTGGGAAAGCCAGGGCCAGTGCATGCACGTGGTGTCAGCCACCTGTGTAGTCTGTCCCCAGACAGTGACACATATCTGCAATGCGCTCCAGGGGCTCAGCACATTGCTACCTGCCAATGTGTTCACCCTACACTACAGTATATTCATTTGAAATTTTAAGTAACCACCAAAACATACAAATTTAAAAATATTAGAAAATGCAAATAAACAAAAATTTTTAAAAATTACCCCAAATCTCACACCCCTAGAGATAGCTGCTGTTAACATTTTGGTGTATATAGGTCTAGACTTTTAAAATATATTTATTTCTGCAAGATTTTTAAAATACGGCAATGGGTCTCTGCTATCCAATGTGTTTAGTAGTCTATTTTAGGTCCTGTCTGCACACGCACACACACAAACACACACACTTCTCTGCCATTATTTTTAGCTCCGGCATGGTCTCCCTTACATAAACAGACCAACACTCATAGAACCCATCCTCTCTTGTTGAAGATCTAGGTCTATTCTTTTATTTCAATGCCATTTACACTACAACAAACTTTGTTGGTGTGGAGTCCTAATTAGGAAAACGGAGTCAGGCTGGCAGGAGCAGGGGAAAGCAAAAAAACAAAGCAGATAAGCTATAAGTCTACCTTCTTCATGGTCCAGGGCACAGAGGCTTCCTGCACAAATAACTCACAACCTTCCCAAGGCCACCTATCACCAGACGCTCAGCTGATAGAAAAAGGCAAGTTAGCTCACTGCAACCTTGGTGTTGTCAGAACTGCACAAGTGCTCTTCAGCACACAGCACAAGCACCATTCTATAAAATTCCCAGTAAGCTTTTGTCTCCCTGCAGTCAGCTTGTCTCTTGCTGACCTGCCAGTTGCACCCTTGTGACATATTTTCATACTTTCTCTAATAAATCTGTCTTTCTTTACCTACAGCTGTCTTGGTAAATTCTTACCTCCCATGCCACCAGCCCAGACAGTCACTGACTGGAACTTCATTTTCATACACATTATTAATTATTTGTTCCGTTGGCATAAATTCCTGAAAGTAGGTTTTCTGGCATCAAAGATTTGAATCCAGTTTAAGGCTTTTATATGAATGGCCAAATTACACCCTGATAAAGTATGAGAGTGGCAATTTCCCACACTCGTACCAACAGTGATTGTGTGTGTGTGTGTGTTTATTATTATTATTATTATTATACTTTAAGTTCTAGGGTACATGTGCACAACGTGCAGGTTTGTTACATATGTACACATGTGCCATGTTGCTGTGCTGCACCCATTATCTCGTCATTTACATTAGGTATATCTCCTAATGCTATCCCTCCCCACTCCCCCTTCCCCACAATAGGCCCCAGTGTGTGATGTTCCCCTTCCTGTGTCCAAGTGATCTCATTGTTCAATTCCCACCTATGAGTGAGAACATGCGGTGTTTGGATTTTTCTGTTCTTGCAATAGTTTGCTGAGAATGATGGTTTCCAGCTGCATCCATGTCCCTACAAAGGACACAAACTCATTCTTTTTTTTTTTTTTTTTTTTGGCTGCATAGTATTCCATGGTGTATATGTGCCACATTTTCTTAATCCAATCTGTCACTGATGGACATTTGGATTGATTCCAAGTCTTTGCTATTGTGAATAGTGCTGCAATAGACATACGTGTGCATGTGTCTTTATAGCAGCATGATTTATAATCCTTTGGGTATATACCCAGTAATGGGATGACTGGGTCAAATGGTATTTCTAGTTCTAGATCCTTGAGGAATCTCCACATTGTTTTCCACGACGGCTGAACTAGTTTACAGTCCCACCAACAGTGTAAAAGTGTTCCTATTTCTCCACATCCTCTCCAGCACCTGTTGTTTCCTGATTTTTTTAATGATTGCCATTCTAACTGGTGTGAGATGGTATCTCATTGTGGTTTTGATTTGCATTTCTCTGATGGCGAGTGATGATGAGCATTTTTTCATGTGTTTCCAACAGTGATTCTTACCCACTTTCAGTAATGGTCATAATCAAGCAGGGAGAATTTACAGATGCAAACAGAGGCAGACACACACCACCACCAACTGTGGTTATTAGGCACGATATATTACAAACAGGACCCTGACTTTACATGAAATGGGATGGTAAACAGCCTCACTACCATAAAATTAATAGAGTGGGAGTATACAGGGAGGAAATGAGCAACTGGAAATTTTTACAGAAGTGGAATTCCAGGCATTACAGGAATGAAGAAAGCACAGTGTTGAATAACATCATTTTTTAGAACTTTGCCAATACCTGAGACAATGCCTTACTCTGGGCCAGGCTCACTACGTAGAAATTTTTTTTTCGGTAAGCAATGACATTTAGGCTGCAGGACAACTGGACACAGAGATAAGTGAATGTGTTATTAAAATAACTATAAAGGCCGGGCATGGTGGTTCACCCTCCATAATCCTAGCACTTTGGGAGGCTGAGGTAGGTGGATCACCTGAGGTCAGGAATTCGAGACAAGCCTGGCCAACATGGTGAAACCTTGCCTCTACTAAAAATACAAAAAATCAGCTGGACGTGCTAGTGGACACCTGTAATCCCAGCACTCAGGAGGTTGAGTCAGGAGAATCACTTGCACTTGGGAGGCAGAGGTAGCAGTGAGCTGAGATCTCGCCACTGCACTCCAGCCTGGGAAACAAGAGCGAAACTCTGTCTCAAAAAATAAATAAATAAATAACTATAAACTGTTTATTTGAATAAAGGCAGCCCAAACCATGCTAAACACAATCAGGTGTTAGCCATGCTGTTTTTAGCTCTTTGCTTATGAGTTTTATTTTTTAAATAAGTTTTATTTTGTATATTTGAGGTGTACAGCATGATGTCATTAGATACATATAGATAGTAAATTAGTTATTGTAGTAAAGCAGATTAACCATCTATCATCTCACATAGTTACTTTTTTTGTGTGACAAGAGCAGCTAAAATCTACTTATTTAACAATAATAATACCTAATACATTATAATTTTATTAACTATGGTGCTAATATGTTTTCCCTAAAATCTGAGCCAAGAGTCCTACTTCCTTAGATCATGACCTGCACCTCCACCCTGTGGCTCAAATGTACTACCAGGTGCTCTGACTCCTTTTGTAACCTCTCATACAGCAGAAATGATGGGCTGAGATGACATTGAATTGCAATCTCTTATCTCATTAGAGGTAGGTTTTGTGCTTTCTCTGACAGATACATTAAAACAACAAGCAAGTATAACTTCTAGACAGAGCAACTTCTCACAAAAATAAGACCAACGATATGCATTTTTCATGCAAAAATAAGTATAATTTGTCTTCTGAGAAGGGGAATGCAGATCTTGGTATAATTAAGTAGTTTGCAAATTTATCACAATCTATTGCCCAAGGGATAGGGGAAAAATTACCCCTTATATGGTGAGTCTTAGAGAGTCCTGGGGGCTGACACGGACACAGGGAATTCACTGAGGTTCTCCTAAACACTTTCAATGGGACCTCCACTCCTTGGGGTAATACCTTCCTCCATGTCGCATGGAGGGACTGTTCTGAAGGACAAGGCCCCAGCTTGCTTCTGAAGCTCCATCATGGCTGTCCATTTAGGCTGTGGCCTCGTTGGCTTGTCTTTAAACCAAATCAATTTAACTTTTTTATCTTGAGTTTGTGCCAGCAGTGCCCTTCACTGCTGAGAAGGATGAGTTTAAGTTTGCATTTACATATAAACTCATGTGGCTTCCCAGAAAATGTGGATCATAAAAGTTTTCTTAACCAGTTATTCAAGACCCAGTTGAAGAGCTGGTTGTTCTCTGAGAATGACATCTTAATTATAGAGTCCTTAGGTTAATTCTGAGAACCAGTGGTGAGGGCTTTTGAATTTCAAATGACCAGAAGGAGAAAATGGCTTAGACCCTCACAAATGCATAAGGAACTCGCCCATCCAAAGCTACCCAAGTCACTCAGAAAGGAACACTGTCTTTGCTGGCTGAGAAGAATATCCCGGATAAAGGAGGTTTTCTCTCTGGGCTTGGGACTGGCTAGTGGCATTCCCAGG